>NC_060125.1:70919882-71544882 GCF_021461395.2 Schistocerca americana
ACAGGGAGAGAGGTCCGGATTGTATGGAGGGTAGCTGAGAACCTCTCATTTGAATTTCTGCAGGAGTGCCGCGACTGTGTTGGCCGAACGAGGCTTCGCATTGTGGTGGAGCAGAATGACCCCACGTGTGAGACTACCTGGTCGTTTTGATTTGATCACTTGGCGACGAGTGGTCAAGGTTTGCGAGTAACGCTGGGAATTCACCGTTGTCCCGAGCTGCAGGAAGTGAATCAGAAGGGGCCATCGGTCAAAGAAGAACGTCAGCATAACCTTTCCTGCACTCGTGTGGATGGCCAGAATCAGTACTTCTAACATACAGGTACTGTTTTCTGTAATTATGCCTCCGGCTCGTTTCTTTTTGAAGGCCCCTTATATTAGTACTTCACCAGTGCATCCATGTGCCAATTTCCCAGTTCTAACCACTTTCAACATGTAAGGATGTACAGTAAAACATTTATTACTTGTGAGCTGAAGCCCATCCAAATAGACTTTTCTGGCAGTTTCACTTGGTTATATGCATGATCGTAGCGTTGTAATCAATTGGGGGAAGACGATATATAACACCAGAAGGAATAACTCCACCATCTTAACTTGTATATTTTTGTTAATGCAGCCTGCAAACATGCCGGCTCATGGGGTATATCAAGTTTAAAGGCAGGCCAGTGCAAGTGAACATGACTTTATGTATTGCCACATACAATCTTTATACCTCATTTAAGTATTGGCAAGTATCTGTTAACAGATCACTGTAAACTGTTGCTGATATTTCTGCAGTGCAGATATTTCTACTGGTGACTGAGTGCGTTGTACTGAACAAAATTACGTCACTAATCACATCATTTGGAGATTTATAATTACAGCTTTTACAAGTGATACGTTTGTAGTTTTGGTGCTACCTCCAAGTACATGTGGCAAGAGCAAGCTATTAAAGCTTATTATTTCCTAAGCAGCAGGTCAAATGCTTAAGTCTGGACACTTGGTGGCAAGATGGTTAGTCTGCACTGACAGGCATTATAGCCATGCAGAAAACGACCAGCCTTATAGTTTTTGATGTGTTTATAGGAAGACTATTTGAGACCAAGAAAATAAAGCAACCAAAATAGTCATGTGTGTATATTTAAAGTACCTATGGTATCATACATCAATGCCACCCACACCAGCATGTCACAGCAGGCAAAACCGTTTCCGACACAAGCTGAAAGCAGATGCGTGGGGACCCAGAAGATCCAATGATGCATACCTGCTGAACCGCACCTTCAGCAGCTCCGATTATAAGCGCCCTCTGCTGCTGTGATATAGGATAGCCGGCAGCAGATACACGGCCTCGTCTTAGTCACAATCTTCGACAGTCTTCAGACTTAGTCAACCGTCGACAGTTAGCTCATGCATTAGTAGTGGGAGCCTGACACCGCCAGACGCTCTTTAGCAGGCGAACTTTTTATCGCCATTTCTTCGTCTGTAAGGTTTCTTTGCAATATTTGAAGAAATCTACTAGTTAAGTAAACAGTTTACTGTATTTTTTGTTCACCAGTCATTTCTGCTTCGCTACTGTGCTGACGTAAGCTGTTGCCAGCATACCGGTTGGCCAAGACATAGCGCGAAAATCGATAGTAGGCGCTGGATCAAGTGCGCCTACCATGAGAGAGGCCAGAGGCACACTGCCAAGCAACAAGCCGCGAACGATCTCTCGACACATGCATTTAGGCCGCCGTCGCTGTCCGGAGAGCCCCAGTGACTCATTCTGGTCATTTGTTCACAGAGCGCCCTCAGTCCACATCATCAGCTACGACAGTACATAGTAATGATAGCGACTAGTAGCGACACTAAGGTTTGTGATAGCAAGATTACCGACATAGTCTGCAAACGAATCTTATTGATGAGCTTGTACCACAACACATCGACTGTATTCAAGATAAGTAAAGACTTCATGTAAGTAAAGAAGCGTAATGATCCACGCGTGCATTTGTGTCGTAGGGAGAGGATACTGCTCACCCATAACAATTTCCTCTCGCTAGCTTCCTTGGTACAAGATGCTACACCTACAAAGACAGCTGCTGCACGAGTCTGTAGCTGACCTCTCCTTGTGTGCGAAGTAGCACACAACAGTAACAGATACAAAAGTATATGTACCCGTTATACATTGTACACTATTGGCCATTAAAATTGCTACACCAAGAAGAAATGCAGATGATAAACGGGTATTCATTGGACAAATATATTATACTAGAACTGACATGTGATTACATTTTCACACAATTTGGGTGCATAGATCCCGAGAAACCAGTACCCAGAACAAGCACCTCTGGAGGTAATAATGGCCTTGATACGCCTGGGCATTGAGTCGAACAGAGCTTAGATCGCGTAGACAGATACAGCTGTCCATGCGACTTCAACACGATACCAGAGTTCATCAAAAGTATTGTGACGAGCCAGTTGCTCGGCCACCATTGACCAGACGTTTTCAGTTGGTGAGAGATCTGGAGAATGTGCTGGCCAGGACATCAATCGAACAATCCAGATAGGCCCGTAAAGGACCTGCAACATGTGATCGTGCATTATCCTGCTGAAATGTTGGGTTTCGCAGGGATCGAATGAGGGGTAGAGCCGCGGGTCGTAAGACATATGAAATGTAACGTCCACTGTTCAAAGTACGGTCAATGCGAACAAGAGGTGACCGAGACGTGTAACCAATGGCACCTCATACCGTCAGCTGATATGCCAGTATGACGATGACGAATACACGCTTCCAATGTGCGTTCACCACGATGTCGCCAAACACGGATGCGACCATCATGATACTGTAAACAGAACCTGGATTCATCCGAAAAAATGACGTTTTCCCATCTGTGCACCCAGGCTCGTCGTTGAGTACACCATCGCAGGCGCTCCTGTCTGTGATGCAGCGTCAAGGGTAACCGCAACCATTGTCTCCTAGCTGCTAGTCCATGCTGCTGCAAACGTCGTCGAACTGTTCGTGGAGATGGTTGTTGTCTTGCAAACGTCCCCATCTGTTGACTCAGGGATCGAGACGTGGCTGCACGATCCTTTACAGCCATGCGGATAAGATGCCTGTCATCTCGACTGCTAGTGATACGAGGCCGTTGGGATCCAGCAAGGCGTTCCGTATTACCCTCCTGAACCCACCGATTTCATATTCTTCTGACAGTCATTGGATCTCGACCAACGCGAGGAGAAATGTCGCGATAAGATAAACCGCAATCACCATAGGCTACAATGCGACCTTTGTCGAAGTCGGAATCGTGATGGTGCGCATTTCTCCTCCTTACACGAGGCTTCACAACAACGTTTCACCAGGCAAAGACGGTCAACTGCTGTTTGTTGGAAACTTTCCTCATGTCAGCACGTTGTAGGAGTCGCCACCGGTGCCAGTCTTGTGTGAATGCTCTGAAAAGCTAATCATTTGCATATCACAGCATCTTCTTCCTGTCGGTTAAATTTCGCGTCTGTAGCACGTCATCTTCGTAGTGTAGCAATTTTAATGGCCAGTAGTGTAGTTTGGCATCTGTTATTCATTCGAACAGCGCGCTCAGTTCACATCACCAGCTACGACGCTACATAGTAATCGTAGAGACTAGCAGCGAGACTAAGGTTTGCAATAACAAGACTACCGACATCGTCTGCAAAAGACTCTTGTTGACGAGCTTGTAGCACAACACATCGACTCTATTCGAGATAAGTAAAGACTTCATGTAAGTAAAGAAGCCTAATGATCCACGCGTGCATTTGTGTCGTAGGAAGAGGATACTGCTCACCCATAACAATTTCCTCTCGCTAGCTTCCTTGGTACAAGATGCTACACCTACAAAGACAGCTGCTGCACGAGTCTGTAGCTGAACTCTTCTTGTGTGCGAAGTAGCACACAACAGTAACAGATACAAAAGTATATGTACTTATATCCGTCACACATGGTACGACGGCATTTCGAAAAGTAAAGATACAATGGCTCGCTGTCCTTAAATCGAACATTTATTTAGAATACGTCAGTTACATCTTATAAACTGGATTATTTGTTATTTTTCGGCATAATCACCCCCGTTATCCAAACATTTGTTAAGTCGTTGCACAAGCTTTTGTATCCAAGTCACAGAAGTTTGCCACCTGTTGTCGGAACCACATTTCAACTTCATCTCTGATCTCTTCAACGTTGTGGAATGATTTTCCACCAAGATGTGACTTCAGGTAGCGGAAGACATGGGAGTCCGTGGGCACAAGGTCCGGGCTGTATGGCGGATGGTCCAATACGTCCCATTTGAATTGTTTGAGTAGTGCTTTGGTTACGAGCGCTGTGTGAGGCCGAGCGTTTCCATGAAGGAAGCGGACTCCACTTCTCAGCATTCCCCTGCGTTTGTTTTGAATTGCCCTTCGAAGACGTTTCAAAGTCTGGCAATATGCAGCAGCATTAATTGTCGATCCAGGAGGCATAAATTCCAACAGAAGAATGCCTTGTCTGTCCCAAAAAACAGAAGCCATGATTGTCTTCACTGAAATCGACGTTTTGCATTTCTTGGCTTTTGGTGAATTCCAATGGCGCCACTGCACTGATTGTTGCTTGGATTCAGGTGTATGGTGATAAACCCACGTCTCGTCACCTGTCACAATGTGATCAAGGAACTCATCACCTGCTTCAGCATATCGTGTGAGGGAGTGCAAAGCCCATCCTTTTCATTTTGTGTTCTTCCGTTAACAGTTTTGGAACCCAGAGCGCACTCAATTTCCTGTACCCTAACCTGACAGTCACAACGTCATAAAGAGTTGTCATTGACACATCCAGTATGATCTGATGCAATTCTTTCAATGTGAGACGTCTATTCGCACGAATTGCTTCCTCTGTTCTCCGAAGAAGGGCATCAAAGATCACAGATGGAGGACCTGTTCTTTGTTCGTCATGAATATCGGTCTTACATTCAGAGAAATGACGACACCAATTCGTTACATTTTATCGATTCATAATGTTCCCATATACAGAAACAATTTCTTTTTGAATATCCGCTGGTCGCTGACCTTTTGCATGAAGAAAACGTATGACGGAGCGCACTTCGCATTTGGCGGGATTCTGAATCGGTGCTGCCATTTTAAACACGACCTACTCCAACCAGAAGCAACGTTCAACTGCCGAACGACCGCGAGGAGAAAGCTAACGGTTCAAGGTTAACACCAGTGTTGCCAACTTGCTCGCCAAAACTATTCTGTCCTTCTGGCGTACGGTGTATCTTTACTTTCCGAAATACCGAAACACCCTCGTATAATTGCCACAGCTTTTGCCAAACCAAGTTTAGCGCTCTGTGTGCCGGCCGGTGTGGCCGTGCGGTTCTAGGCGCTTCAGTCTGGAACCGCGTGACCGCTACGGACGCAGGTTCGAATCCTGCCTCGGGCATGGATGTGTGTGATGTCCTTAGGTTAGTTAGGTTTTAGTAGTTCTAAGTTCTAGGGGATTGATGACCACAGATGTTAAGTCTTATAGTGCTCAGAGCCATTTGAACCATTTTTGAACTTGCTGTGTGCGAGAAAATCAACACATGAGAGCAAGTACTTTCGATGGTAGGCAGTTCTCTTCCTGCTACACATATGTCTGACGCCATAAAAATTTTGTGAGTACAATATCTGTGCATTCGTCATATTTCACCGCAAGTCAGCCAAAGTTCTGTTAAACTGAGACTCTGGTACATGACTCCCCGTGTCCTGTATATTAAGCACAGTCCCTCCTTCTACCCCGTTGTCAGGCACGTGACTAGCATCCACTGCACAAAAACTTTGCTGTATTACGCAAGGCGGCTGCAAAGTGTGCCGGTGTGCCGCTACAGTCCCGCTTCGCCGCCATCGGCTCGCGCCGCCGCTCATGGCGTATTCAGAGCGGATTACGGCATTTAGCGCCTCCGCCGCCGGCAGGGTCCGCCGCCGGGGGGCCGCGCGCTGTTGCTGCGTCAACACGGGCCGCCTCCCGCCTTTCACCAGCGCCGGCGACGCCTCCAACTTTAATGGCGGACGACGCCGCGGCTGCGCGCCCTGCCTGACGCCGCGTAGCGCACCGGGCCCTGGCGCCGCGTTGTTTAAACATTAAGTCGTTACGCGAGGAGCCGCTGCTAATTAACGATTCATAGCGCACGTCAATGCCCGCCGTCTTGCCGCCTCAAAGCGATTAATTTGGCGCTAATTTCGTCTGCGGCGCACGCTAACGAGATTACGGTCGGTGTGCCGCGCGGATACCGCAGGTGGGAGAAGCCGCAGCGCGCCGTCGACACCGCGCCGCCAGAATGCGGCAGGCGGGCCGCTTCCTTAATGGGCTAGTTACCGCTGCTGGAGCGCTGCTCGTTACGGAACTAAACGCCTCCTGCTCCCCGGGTTCGGACTCCAGTCTAATTGTTTCCGAGTTTGTGCTGGCTCACGGACGGAGGCACGGAGTTGCTTAGCGTGGCAAGGGGGCGGGGAAAAGACGGAGATCGCGAAGTCTGGCAGTGTATTTGGGGATGCAACTTGGAAGCAACTGGCAGAACGAATGCAAATGAATTGTACCTCGCCACAGTTGATTCCTGATTAAGAGACGAGATTTACGTGTAGCGGTTTACCTGGAACTAACCTCAGTGGAGAAATTATGTGCCACCTGATAACCCCGCCCCCCTCCTCCACCCTTAAAAGGCCAGAACGAAGACGTTTGAGTACGACTGTTACCGGCTGGTTATAATTAAGGGGCAGCTACCCACAGTGCTCCAACGTGACCGGCAGTTATCGTTCAGCAGTGAGACTCGATAGACATTCTAATGCAGTATACCAAACCGCCTTACACTTGAAAAAGTTTCGTTCCACTTTTGGCCCCCAGGTGCTAATCTGGCCCTTTTAATTCAAGAAAGACATACAGAAATTTTTCCATACGTAATGGACTGGGAACGTGGGTAGAAGAGGTATAATACAGAAACTATTATACACCGACCTGTACATAGTTTGTTCAATATGAGCACTAAAGATTTCGACGAGATGCTCTATCCGTAAAAAGACATGATAAACAGCTGCTCGCAGCATTTCCGGTGGAATCTGCGTAACGTGTTTTCATGTAAGATGGACCGAGCGGGGTGGCGCAGTGGCTACCACACTCGACTCGCATTCGGGAAGACGACGGTTCAATCTCGCGTCCGGCCATCCTGATTTAGGTTTTCCGTGATTTCCCTAATTCGCTCCAGGCAAATGCCGGGATGGTTCCTTTGAGAGGGCACGGCCGACTTCCTTCCCCGTCCCTCCCTAATCCGATGAGACCGATGACCTCGCTGTCTGGTCTCCTCCCCCAAACATTCCAATCCTATCCATGTAAGATGGGCCTTCAGATCAGACGGAGACAGAACATCGCTCTGGTAAACAAGTTCTTTAAGATATTCCGAGACCTAAAAGTCAAACGATTCAGATCAGTTGATCTTGCAGGCCGCGCATCTGGAAAATCTCTGGAGATAGTACGTTCGTGGAAGGTAGTGTTACAAAGATCTTTCACTGGGCGAGGGCATGAAGTTTTGCGCATGTTACACGAAAACTGTGGTTTCCACATAGTTGCGCTCTTCCAAAGGTAGAATCTAATGCTGGGCAAGAAGGTCTCCAAAACGTGCAGACATGATAATCCTGACACGCCCTCTGTGTGTATACTCTTCAAAGAAGAACGGATCGAGAATAAAGGTTCAAAAATGGTTCAAATAGCTCAGGCCTTCATCCCCCAAAACTTAGAACTACTAACTAACCTAAGGACATCACACACATCTATGCCCGAGGCAGGATTCGTTCCTGGGACCGTAGCGGTCGCGCGGTTCCAGACTGAAGCGCCTAGAACCGCTTGGCCACATCGGCCGGCGGAATAAAGGTGTTTGTTAATCCACACCACACAGTCATATACGGCGAGTGGCATGGCTGCTCGTGCACAACACAGAGCTTAACAGTATACCAGTTTCGGTAGTTTAAAATGTGCTTCGTACGAGTACCAGTTTAAAACAGACCGCCAAACTTTTCGTACTGTTGACCATGGGATGGACAACTCCCGTGGCACAGCACGTGCAGTAGCACTTTTTTGGGCACGTTCTGCATAGTCACCTACAACAAGAGCAACCTCGACAGGAACTTCCACTGGCATAAGACGTCTTTCTGTTCCAGGTGTCACAATAAATTCAGCCAGGTTTTCGGATTTTATTATTATCTTCTTTAAACCATTTTAAGACATCCGGCTTCTCTTGTGCTGAGGATACTCTGTCAATGAAGGCCTGGAATTACTGTCGTTCGCAGAAAACAGTTTCACCGACAATGCACGAACCCTCTTCTCGTTAGTTATACTGTTCACTCTTGTCATGGCTTGTCAGATGACATTGTGAACGTCATACCTTCATACAAATAGTGTACAGCGCCAAATGTATACCAGGCGGCCAATACTGAAACCAATTTTTTCCAGCGTAAATCCTTTCCGGGTTAACGCTTTAGCATATCTACCATAAGATGATGACAGCCCACAATGGAAGTCCGTGAGTAACTGCAATTGAATTATACCAATACGGTACCTTAAGGCAATGAGGCCTTGAAGCTGGTCATGGATGCGAAGTGGTGTGTATATGGCAGCTGGTTGTATGCAGTCACTGCAGTACAATGCGTCGACAAGGAGACGCTACATACTGACAGAAAGAAACTCGTGCATTTCAACGTCCCCATGTCTACACCCTCAATGAAGATACCTGTTTTGGAGATGTATCAAAACAAACTGTCCTACTTGTCAACGCGAAATGGTGAATCACTAGCAACAGCGTGACACAGTATAAGAACAGAGGTCGTGAAAATCTCCTAACCGATAGACGATGCAGACTGCTATCACGCCTTGTCAGTAACATTCTTCTTTGAAGAGATGAACAGCCTTAACAGCAAAATACGTCTTATTATTTTATGTTTTGCCTATAATTTCTTCCGCCTTGCTTTAACTATATTCAGTGTGGCTCATGTAACAGGCGTTAAACACATAGTCTGCCGTCCATGCAAATGTCCTTAGCAAGCAACCACCGTTGTCAGTATTTTAAGAAAATTGCGTCTCCCCCTGGCAGTGTGTAGAGCGCAGGCTAAGACACGCGAAGAAGGTGTTCAGACCTACAGAAATCCATCACAAAATATAAACATGTAAGAAATGTCGTTCTATATGTCCTGGCGCGCAAGTAATATTGGGTATTTGTACCTGTTTTGCAGCGAAGACTGTTTCTCTTCAAAACATTTATTACTTCTTCCTGTATCATCCCGCCATGTACTGCAACAAAGTTCTAATTGTATTCTATTCCAGATCTAATAGGAATTTTAGAATAAGTAGCGAAAGCGTCTGTATTTATGCACCAAGTGCATTTATCACAATATAGAGTGCTTATGCATGTCTGAAGGACATTGTATTGCAATAAATGCCGTTGCTGCACGAACACAGACACTGTCGGCCATAATGATATAATTCATCTGGCGGGGATAAAATGGCGATAGAGAAATAATATTTGCCTTCCTATTTGTCTAACGAATTTTCGAGCATTTTGACAGTCGCTAAGTGACCTATGGAGGTTGGGAGCGTCGCTGGCGTCATGCTCGGATAGCCGAAGTGATTAAGGTGACCGCTCATGGCAAGCGAGAAATCTGGGTTGGAGTCTTGGTCGAACAGAAATTTTTATTTACAGCTGAGCCGGCACGGTAACTCAGCGTGTTCGGTCAGAGGGTTAGCTGCCCTCTGTAATAAAAAAACTGAGTTAATGGAACGACGACGAACTGAAATGGGTGTCTTGCGACGTCCGCCCCGAGCAGATACAACGAACGAAAACGAACAAAATGAGATAAAAAAAAAAAAGTGATTAAGGTGACCGCTCATAGCAAGCGAGAAATCTGGGTTCGAGTCCTGGTCGAACGGAAATTTTTATTTACAGCTGTCGATAATACATATTCACAAAATGTGAATCCATTTGCCAGTGAATTTCCTTCCGTCTCATTAAGATTTAATGCGAATGTTGCAAAGCAAAATGCGTGCAGCGGAGTCGGTTACCTCGCCAAAATATAAAGACACGAACAGGTAAAGCGGAATTACCCATTAATCACAAGAGGCAGATCCGTCATTATAAGAGGAGGCGGTGAGTATTTTGCCATCAGAGAGAAGCAGTAACAGCAGACTGTCAGTCAGAAGAGTTCATTGAGTTAAAACGTATATGGGTTCAGATGGCACTGAGCACTATGGGACTTAACATCTGAGGTCATCAGTCCCCTAGAACTTAGAACTACGTAAACCTAACTAACCTAAGGACATCACACACATCCATGCCCGAGGCAGGATTCGAGCCTGCGACCGTAGCGGCCGGCTAAAACGTATATTAGTCACTGGAAGTCAACTGAGATTAAAAAATCCATCAGGGACAATTCAGCCCTTCTGAAGTCATCCATTCGACTCGTGATTTGGTTGTTGAGTGGAGCACGAAGGAGCAACCACCCAAAAGACGAGGCATAGACGGAAATAGACCTACGAGCAAGCACAGTGACTGTTATACAGGGTGGTCAGAAAGTGCCTAAAACGTTTGTAGCGACGTTGCAGGGCAGGTTGTTCTGAACGTTAAGAACGAAATTCGATACGCTGCGCCGTTTTCGAGTTATTCAGCATTGAATTTACCCAGTCAGGTCGTTGTGCGCGCAAATTAGAGTTTCAGCTGACCAAATAAAGCACTCGATGGGCGATATCGTATCTAGCAGGCTGCTTGAATGTGAGCGCGCGACGCCCGATTGGCTAATTTCAATGCTAAATAACTCAGCAACGACGCAACGTATCGAATTTTTTTCTTAACTTTTATGTGTCAGTACAACCTGCCGTGCAACATCGCTACAAGCGTTTCAGGCACTTTCTGACCATGCCGTATAGAGTGATAAAAAAAAAATGGGGTGCAGTGTTTGAACATCTGCTCATAGGCCACAGATTTCTGTAGTTAAAACTAAGCGATGACTGAGATGCTATAAAGGATGATGCTACTGAACGGTCTGTAGTGACTCTTGTCATACTGTAAGAAAATTGCATCTCCTTCCTACAATGACCTGCTCTGTACAGTAACTGTAATCTTCGACGAAGACCCGTGGAACATAAACTGTATCGGTGGCCCTCCATTAACTTCCTGTAATGAAAAAGACTTTGGTTGGCACTATTAACACGTAACATACTTATTTTACGATAAAATACTTACTTTTCCTATGATGATCGTTTTGAAAGGTGTAATGCAATCTGACCTCTGTGTTAAACCTGTTACTACGTGATTTCTGCTTTCATTCGAGTAGACCGATAATTAATGATTTATTTATGCCAAATAGGAGTTTTCATTGCTATATGTTTGGTAGATCAACAAATAAAGTGGACTATACTGTCTTGACAAATGTCAATTCCAACTGTAGTGTTCCTAGTAATAAGCAACATAGTTAGAACCTGCACTTAATTTTTTCTGATTTAGTCCGATAGCCATAAGCAGTGAGTGATTTTAAGTCGATGATTGGAAACGACTCATTTGGGGTGATGAATCACGCTGTACCCTTTGGCAATCCGATGGAAGGGTTTGGGTTTGGCTAATGCCTGGAAAACGTTACCTCCCGTTCTTTGCAGTGCCACCAGTAAAGTACTAATAATTCCACGCCATAAGTATCTACGCCATCTCTGCAATCGTCTAGTCATGCTAACGACTTTATGTATTCGTTAACACTTCATGTTTAATTCCAACTATGTAAATAAAAATGTTAATGTTAGTTTGTTCAAACTTGTATATCTCAAGTTCTTCACTGATGTTTTGAAATTCTGAGAGTAAGAGAGTCGGTAGAGTCAACCAAATGAATTAAAAACAAACACTATTAGAAACAAAACATTTGGAGCTTTTTCTATTTTAAATTAAAAATCAAAGACGGAAAGTTAAAAGCGGGACTATACTGTATACATTTTAAAACACATCGCAGGAAGGTGAAGTTCTTCTGATAAAAACACGGAAGCACTGCTCCTTCACTACACATCAGAAGGACCTGCACTGGGTGAGAGGTATTGCCGGTGAAGAGGGTATCTTCCATAGGGTTGACGGGGTGGGTAGAAACACAGCGGTCTGTTAGACAGGAAAAACTATGGAGATTGGAGATAAAAGCTGAGGTGGTTAGTGCAATTACAGTCGGTGGGAAAGACGGAGGGCGTGGAATTATGTGTTGTTTTGGTGGGGCAGTGGTTGCGAGAGAAAAGGGATGGGTATAGATGGAGAGGGAAAGAAGAGATGAGAATGATGTGGACTGGGATAAACGGGGAAGAGTTGAAGTTGGGAGGAGAATTTAAAACCGGGGTGAATCTTATTGTCTGAGAGAGGGAGTTCGTTGAATTTGCGTTGGGATCCGATATGGAGTGTGTGTAGGTGCAGCATGTCAGGGTTGGTGATCAGAGGGAAGACAACGAAATCTATTTTGCGAACAGTATAGGAGGTGCAGAGGTATTCAATGTGGGTGATACGGGATGGGAAGTAGATGACATGGCAGAAGATCCAGATGGGGGAAGGTAAACGGATGCTGGGAGTGAGATGGGGTGTAAGGCCTTCGAAGATTTGGAGGAACTTATAGAATATTAGTGGGGCGGAGATACATGCAACCTTTGGGTCGACATGTGTCGATAAGTTACCCTCTAGTTTACTTTAGCGGTTTCTGTAGGGGACGCTAGCTAGCGCTCGGTACAAACAGAATGTTGACTTTCTGTACTTTTGCCATTCTTGCAACAGGAAGATGAGGCGTTGTTACAACAAAATAATACTGGAACATACACCACCCATGAAAGTCAAAGTTCTCTGTAGAACGTGCAGCAACACCCATAGGTAGCAGGATCTTTGTATCCAATCTAGCACGTGTGAGATATGACGCGACGAGAAGCTACTCGTGCAGCTCATCAACCAACGACACTTACCAGAACCACGTGAACAATTCGAGCACACGCGGCGTAACGTATCCTAGGACAGTATCCACCATCTGTTCGATCAACTGGATGCTAGAGTGAGAGCCTGCATTGTTACCTGTCATGGCTACACCACGTACTAATATAGGTGTTTCAGCATGGGTCCATACCTCGTACCTCAAAACAGCTTTCGGCTATTCATCCACAAATGTACTTTTTTTTGTACTCCATAAGCATTGTGACAATAAATATTGGGTGAATTAGAAACCTATAAAAGGGTGTACTAATTTTTTCCGGCAGTGTATTTATATACAGTATATAACAACACGTACGTAGTGAATACAATTTCAAAGGAATCGGCTTTGTACAGAAAAACCTCTTAATTTCGTGTATTAACAAATATTCTTTTAGCATACATTAATCTTAACTTTACTTTTAAAGCTGTTGTTAAAATATGAATAACAATACTTGTTCGGAGCAACTTTATGCACCCAAAACAATCCTCTTAGTCTGCAGCAGAATGTCGACTTCCTAGAAGATTACGACTGTTTACAGCTCCGGGACTCAAACATGAAACCTCGGCTTTGTGGGCAATGATCTTATCGGCTGAGGTGTCCAGATACGACTTACGACCCGCCTTCATAGCATAACTATCGCCGGTAGCTCTTTTCTACGTTCCAGACATCACAGACAGTCACCTGCCTATCATGTGCCACTATCACCGCTGGAAAAGAGTACTCGTATTTCACGAATAAACGACTTATCACAGCCTACATGATTTTTCACCATCTTACTTGCACTCATGCAACGGTTGTGCCCAAAAACACAAAATATGACACCTTGTCAGGAACATTTTGTCCTGAGGTGCTACAGTAATTTCCTATGTTTACAGTAGTAACCTTCGAATGCATTTTGCATATAATTTACTAATTTTAAGTAATGAAACATTATAAAAATAAACTTGTTTGGAACAACAATTGCAAAAGGTTTAAGAAAACGAGCTGATTATATTATATCATAGACTACATATCCAACAGTCGCTAAGACATACTATCCGTTAAAGGAAGCATGATGTGCTAACATTGTAAGGAAACTTACGGGCGGACTGTAACTACTGCTATTTCTACGGACAGCAGCACTTCTGTGTCACTGACACACTACGATTTTTAGCGCGGAAATGATAAAAAAATTTAGCTCCCAATTATAATGTAATATTTTAGCAGCCACCGTATCCATAGAAAATACCGTATTTATGAGCACCTGTTGTTTTGTTCTTAATAATTAGGCTATTACTGATACAATAATTTAACTGATTTCTGTTTTAAAATCTGTATGAGAAACTTCTCATGGGGATATATGTTTAGAACGCGCAAAATAATAAGTTATATGAACAAAGATTATGTATGAGATAATTTGAAGTAGTGACAATTCTGTAGTTTTGAACGTGAAATATAGTTGAGACTGACATACTCGTGATCTCCTATAGGATCATGCGAAGCATTCTGCTTCGTTCAAACATTTTTTTCTGATCTTCCACAATACTCTGATTTTTTCTCCGTGGAGTCTCTTTGTTTCCTCAGCGCATTTTTTCCCTGATTTCTTTGGCGCTCCATTCTCTGACCTAACATTTCACTTGTATTTCTTTTTACTATGCATATTTCTGTCTTGAATTTCTATTGGATGGACTTGTACTTTTTGTAGATCACGTGTGACTTCTATGATCCATGGTAATGTTGACATGGCCCCTTGCTTGTATGTCAGAATTCTGTTGGTGAGTCCTGATGGTGGTAACCTGCTGATGTGGCCATAGGACATTAACCTTCTTTTTTTGATATCTACTGATAGGTTTGCCATCTTCTCTGTGGTTTCCCTAGACTGACATTTCTATTCGTCTACCGTCAGCTTTGACCGGCGAATTTTTCTCATGATTTTGCGTTCTTCGTTCACTATGCTTTCCATTTCGCTTTTCGTATGGTGTGTTAGTATCTCAATTGAATACAGGATTTCAGGCTTGATTACAGTGTTGTAGTGCCTGATCTTTTTTTATACGTATGTGCATTTATTATTATATGTGGCTTGTATTCTGCCATAATTTCTCTTCATACTTTGTAGCAGAGTCTCCTGTGAGATCTTTTCTCCTCCATTAAGTTCGATGATTTCACCTAAATGTTTCAAATCTGTAACTCTGTTTATATTGCCGTATTTAGTGCCTAGCTTTTGTATGTTGCATACAGGGTGTTGGAAAAGGAATCCCTAGTTTTAAGTATAAATTTAATCGGGAAATTAATGAAAAATTACATCAATGTGTACATACCGTGAAAGAGAATTCCTTCAAGTTTTGTTTAGTGTCAGCAGACTTCAACGTGGGATCCATTTGTTGCCCTGCACACGTCGAGACGACATTCCACTTGTCTCCACGTATTCACAAATATTTCAGGTGAAACTGTCCCAACCATCGTGACGATTCTTTCCCACAAAGGATTGATGTCTGTGATATTTTCATTGTACACAACATTTTGTATGTGGCCCCAAAAGAAAAAGTCCGCTGGGATTAAATCTGGGCTTCGTGGAGGCCAAGGTATTGAGCCAGCCCTGCCTACGTAACCTCAGACTTTTACGCACAACGTCATACCCAGTACCTTTAGGCATTCCTAATTGTAGACTGCGTCTGTCCAATGACTTCTTCGGGCTCCGAACACACGAAACACGGATCTGTTCAGCAACATCTTCAGAAGTTCTCGGTCTATGTGGTGATTTTTCTTCTAAAACACCACCGGTTCCCTTGAAAGACTTTACCCAGTGACATATAGTTTTTCCTATAGATGGTTCACCACCACACTGACTTCTAAAATTACGTTGTACTATTGTAATTGACTCAGTTTTCACAAGCCAAATAACACATAGCGCTTTCTGTTGCAGAGTATACATTGTTGCTGAGTTGCTCTGACTACACTGCACACCTGGACTGAACTGAGGGCCACGCCCGGGTTCCCGGGTTCGATTCCCGGCGGGGTCAGGGATTTTCTCTGCCTCGTGATGGCTGGGTGTTGTGTGCTGTCCTTAGGTTAGTTAGGTTTAAGTAGTTCTAAGTTCTAGGGGACTTATGACCACAGCAGTTGAGTCCCATAGTGCTCAGAGCCATTTGAACCATTTTTTTGAGCTGAGGGAGCAGAGGGAAAAAACAGCATTGCTGCCGTCTCAAGGCCAAGCAGACCTGCCAACTGCAGTGGAGCCAAACTTGGAGAGTTGATGAATCAAACACCACAAACTAGAATAGTGTATGCCACTTTGCACAGATTCTAAGACACATTAAAACTAGGGAATTCTTTTCCAAACACAATGTAAATAAGTGTGTGAGTGTGTGTGTCTCTGTGTGTATGGTGTGTATAGCGTAACAAACAGTGCTCCAGCTTGTGACACAGAGATGTGAGAAAGCCCCCGGACTGTATCAGCACGATAGATTAACAATCGTTAATTTATCGTGCCACTCTCAGCTTTTTGTTTATCCACTTTCCCACTTTCGTTTAGACAAAATCTGGGACGGCCCAAAATTCAACCTCATAGACAAACAGATAAAATACGTTAACACACAGAAAAAAGGTTACACAATTCACGGACAGGTGTCACAGACGATTTCTTTCTCTCAGGTTACCTTGACTGCTATAGCCCAGCGGAGGGCATCCCGCCACACAGTTAAAAAACAAACAAAAAATGTAAAAACCAGCCCCAATACAAACGCATAAACGCTAGGGAAACAAAGTAGAAGAAGAAAATAATTGTGTTGTAAAAATCAATTAAATTCTAAGTCTGATAAATGAAATATCTGTATGTCAAACGATAGCTAGTATTCGAGACTGCGTGCTTGGCTGTCTATAATGTCTTCCAATTGTATCCATCACATTGTACATTCGAAATCGGACATGCGACAGTTTGCTGGACATTTAACTATTAACGTGTCTGACCCCATTGCAATATTGCAATTACTAGAGTAGAGGAAAGTAGACAAAGAGTATTAGATTTTTTAAGTTACTGGAACTATTGCCCTGAGCTGCTTCACTTATTTACTTACACGAGCAACCAATAATCGCTTCACTCGCGATTCTTTCATGAATCGAACTCCGTTGTATATAACAGATTCAAACGGCTTAGCTACTTTCTCGCATGTCACTGTTGATGACGTTTCATCTGGTCTACTACGTACCGGACAGTGATATTATTTTCAGGTACATTCAGTGGTACATGTGTATACTGCCTGGAAAATGTTTTGTGAATGCAATTATATCAAATGGCAGCTTTTCCCAAAAGCTGTCACGTAATCTTAGTAATAACCCTTATGCATATCCGACTAGTAAATCGATTCATACCACTAGCTGTGCATGAAATCGACTAGCAATAATAGCAACTGCCAATGATTACAATTGTATGAATCTCTAAGTCTTTTCTTTTGTTACAGCAGCCTTGGTTGTTTTAATTGCCTGGTGAAGAGGAAGAGTCACTTGGAACTCCACCGGCCGTAAAGGTGTTTCTGCTGATACCCTGAGTCTTGCGAACATAACACTGAAGAGAGGCCTCTGGCAACCGAGTAAGAGCACGAGTGGAAACCGAGGGCGGCCAGCCCACCATAAAGCTTCATTTTGCGCGAAGTGAAAAGAATCTGTTGTAGAAAGGGTAGAGATCTGAAGAACAAGAGAGAACACGAGGCCAGGAGCGTCCGATAAGCTGCTACGCCCGGAGGACGCCAGCTGGAATGTGTGTTCAGCATGCACTAAGGATATCTATGATCCGCTCACACTAATTATTTTCGAAGTGGGGGAGACTTTCCAGGTGTACGTGGACGTTGCCTTCTTTCCGATGCCATTAGAGAGATATACTTTATTGATCAACCACAGCAAAATCCAAAAGAGCACGGAAACTGTTAGCCTAATTATTAAATTATCGTTGGCCATAACTTGAAAGGTGGCTTTCATTTGTGACATTCATTTCGCAGATTATTCTGCATATTTGGAGTAAATAAGCCCATATAACGGTTAATTAGAGTTATTAGGTGGATTAGAAAGAGAGATACGTGATGATTATAAAATAATACGGGCTTTGGTAATGATAATATTTAGTTGCATGCTGTAGGTGTAAGCAAAGTGGATTTTCCAGTGGAGGCGGGGAGGCGAAGGCCGGTGAGCGCCGGAAGAGCATTGTACGAGGGCCAGGGGTCCCAGGGGATGCGGCCACTGACCTGCAAGCATCAAAAGGAACGCCGCCGGGTGCCAGGTGAGAGAGAGAGGGGAAATGTCGAGCAGACAGAGAGCGTCCAACGTACGCGCTGGCGCCGCCCGGTCGCGCTCTGTTTTAGCGGCAAATGGGTTGAGCTCTTGTTGGGCAGTTCATAAGCAAGTGCGGGAAACGCTGAGGGTCAACGCCCGCTGTTTGGACAGGGAAATTTTTGGATAGGTGGAGAAATTGTATCACTCCGCAAGGGAGATGTGGGAGGCCTTTGCAGCATCGGGACTGGCTGATTAGAGTTTGGCGGCAAGATTGTCGCAAGAGCATCGTGCAGAGGCATGAGAGCGTCTTGTGTCATGAAAGCGGACAGTCGCAAAGTTCGGTAGCTCTGAGATAGGGACTTAGATTCTGAGTACTGTGCTGTGTATGATCTAGAGTCTGCAGCTACTTTAGGACATCAGCGTCCACGATAGGCATTGCATTGACTACTAGTATAATTGCAGTTGATTCCGCCTTATAGGCTGGCAGTCACCATTGAACGTAGTCAACCAGTGCACAGAGCTATCATACTGGAATTGCACGTTAGTACAAGAGACACTGGGCTGCACCTTAAAGGTTGTAGAGCCAGTCTTGAAAGCGTTGTATACCATTTGGAGGAAATATAGGGCTTGTGGTATTAGCAGTTTCTGAGTAGTTTATTCTGCTCAAGATATTTGAGAGACTTATCTTAATTCAGCGACTTCGCAGCTGCAGTCGTCGCCCCAGCAGTGTCGGCGGAGCCAGCACGCTGGTAGACGGTATTGTAAAACTTGCAGTAGCGGCAGTAAAGTTCAGCAATAGTTGTTGGATCGTGTTCTTGCCATCCACTGAGCATCCGTGCAGTTTTGCTTACGATTCGTTATTGGGTATTTGTCTTTTTGCATGTTGTTTAGTTTGTTTCTTGGCGGTGGTGTCCGAAGTGCGTATTATTTCAGACACAAAAGAGATTATAGGAACGCAGTCACATCGCATTTACCATTTGCTTATCCAGGGGCAAAATTAAATCTAACTTCGCATCAAATTAACATTGAGATTATAGGAACGCAGTCAGATAACTTCGCATCAACTTAACATTAAGGGCTGAGAGCCAATCTTACCAGTGTAGTATATCTAAGAACAGTGTACAGTTTGTTTAATTTGCTTTCATTCACGATTTGTTCAATATGCTATAATTTCTATCATGAGATAATTTACAATAAATACAAGTTATTTACAATATCGCTTTTGATTCAGTAGTAGATGGTAGTTTGCCGTCACTGTCACATTAATATACAGGGTGATTCAAAAAGAATACCACAATTTTAAAAATGTGTATTTAATGAAAGAAACATAATATAACCTTCTGTTATACATCATTACAAAGATTATTTAAAAAGGTTTTTTTTCACTAAAAAACAAGTTCAGAGATGTTCAATATGGCCCCCACCAGACACTCGAGCAATATCAACCCGATACTCCATTTTCATCACTCGTTCTCGGCCGTCCAGAACTTTTCCCTTTGCACAAACACCCATCCTCTGTAAATTGTTTATCCAACGTTTAATACACCACCTATCAGGAGGTTTAACACCATACTTCGTTCGAAATGCACGCTGAACAACTGTCGTCGATTCACTTCTGCCATATTCAATAACACAAAAAGCTTTCTGTTGAGCGGTCGCCATCTTAGCATCAACTGACGCTGATGCCTAGTCAACAGCACCTCAAGCGAACAAATGTACAACTAAATGAAACTTTGTAGCTCCCTTAATTCGCCGACAGATAGTGCTTAGCTCTGCCTTTTGTCGTTGCAGAGTTTCAAATTCCTAAAGTTGTGGTATTCTTTTTGAATCACCCCGTATATTATTTATGTTTAATAACGGACGCTACCCCAAGAAGAACCCCTACAAACTCACGTAGTGTTATCAACGCTGGCATAACCAGCTACGTTTTGTAAAGGAGAGTAAGGACACACTTGTTCTCAGTATGTCATAGAAGACACTTTGCCGAAGGTGATCGCACAGAGCTGCACAACGAAATGTCTCCAACTTAACGGAGAATTCAGACGCCGGAGCTAAATTTAAAATCTTGAGGCACTACTGCAGCCATCAGCTGCTATTCTACATCAGTCGGGTGGTAAGCATGGGCTGTCGTTGCATCCTCTCAGGCGGAGCGAATGCGAAGTCATGTACGAGGGCTGAAACTTAAATAGTGGCAACTATTTATTCACAACCGATGCAACAGAGTTACATGTATGCAACTGTTACTGTCTCTCAAAGTAGTCACCAGCGTTGTGTAGAACCCGTTGTCAGCGATGTGGAAGGCGTAGTATACCGTTAGAACAGCCAGTTCTGTTGATGGTGCGAATGGAGCAGTCTGACGTTATAGTGATTCTCGTGTACGACTGTGCTGGTGTTATCCTAACGCAATACGTTCCTCCACGGCCGACCGTCAAAGCACAGTGTTACTGTTCGTTTTTGGAGCATCACCTGTGACCAGCTTTGCGAAAGAAGCGGCGACACTTTCTGTGCAACCCACCCATCATTTTGCACGACAATGCGCGGGCGCATACAGCGCAAGCTGTGGCTGCTCTGTTCGGTCGATGGGACTTGGAAGTATTGTACCATCCACCATACTCCCCGGACTTAAGTCCCAGTTAGTTTGATTTGACTCCGAAGATGGTGGAAGCATTCTCTTCAGAACTGTTCCAGAGATTCGACAGGCAGTAGACCGCTCCATTCGCACTATCAACAGAACAGGCTCTGTTAAAGGTATACTACGCCTTCCACATCGCTGAAACGGGTTCTGCACAACGCTGGTGACTACTTTGAAGGGCAGTAACAGGTGCAAACATGTAACTCTTTTGTATCGGTTGTGAATAAATAGTTGGCACTATTTTAAGTTCTTACCCTTATATCTTGCATCTCGTTTATCACAGCTAGTTAGCTGCGCTCACCACGCCCTCAGACGACAGTACTGGTGTTTGCTCGTGGCTTCTTTTCAGAATCTTTCATAAAATCGTTAATTTCTTCCGCGCTCGTCATATTCGCAACACATTTTTATATCACTTCTATCACGTATCGACCCACCTGTGCATGATCATAGTACATACACACTAAGAAAGAACAAAATAACCACGCACTAGGAGTTACGCAAACTACTCACAAACTGACTTTCATACATGTATCGATGCAAAATGTAAAACAGTAAATCTTGGCAGTAGATGGATGAATGTGTGATGCTCCAGCGCAATATCTCCAGGCATCTAGCAAGCATAGTAAACGGGGGACATGTCGATACCAGGGCATAAAGCTGACGGTCGCCTACCATACAGCGTGATAACCAGGACTGACAGTCTGGTGTGCCACACCAGGACCCTTTGCCTTTCATACGCAGCACCCTAACAGCACAGCGATAGTTCGACGATAATTTATACTCCGGTTTGTTGCCTTTCATGGCAAGCCATCCTGGGATTACATTTCAGTAGGATAATACCCGCCCGCACACGGCGAGAGGTTCTACTGTTTGTCTTCGTGATTGCCAAACTCTCCCTTGGCCAGCAATGTCGCCAGATCTCTCCCCTACTGAGAACATTTGGTGCATTATGAACAGGGTCCTCCAACCATCTCGGGACTTTGAGGATCCAATACGCTAATTGGACAGAATTTGCTACAGTATCCCTCAGGCGGGTATCCACCAACTCCATCAATAAATGACAAGCTGAATAACTGCTTGCTTAAGGCCCAGAAGTAGACCAACTGGTTTTTTACTTGTTCAGTTTTTGAAGATCTTTACCTTGATTAAATCATCGAGTTTTTATGAAACTGCAAAAATTTCGTGGTCTGTATATTTAGATCACAACCACCGGTTTCCGTCCAATTACGTCAATTCCATCATATTACACTCCTTTTTTCCATTTTTTCTTTGATTGTATTTCCAATCCTTCGTTCTGTCAATAATTGATTGTATAGTTGATTCAGTGGATGAAATATTTTTAATGTCTTTTAACAGTAAATTTGACTGTTAGTTTTCTTTCGTAGTCTGGTGGATCCCGTTATAAATGTCTACGTGAAGTACGGTACGCATACTTTCATTCTTAACTGGACCACATCTTATTTCTTCATTGCATAAGCTGCTATACATTGCGCGAGCTTGTTTACTTTTAATTCACTTGGTTTTGTATGGAGCTTTCTATGACTGTAGGTCAAGATGGTAGAATGGCTAGTATCTCAGGGATATGCTAAACTGCTCAACCGCCATCTCTCAGTTAGTATAAAAGCATGCCTGATGTTGAAAGTCAACCGCAAGAACAGCGGGAATGTAGTAAACAATAAAAAAAAAATCTCATTTTGTGAGAAGTTATAAAGTTTCGGAAAGGTTCGAGATAATGTATAAAACTTGCTGGAAGGCGGTAAGTGCTCTCAATCTCAAATACTGGATGTTATCTCGGTAATTTGTGCAGCATGAATCACACTGCCTCAAGATATATACATATTCTCTATCTCTAATACTTGATTAATTGTGTCAAGCCTTTAAGTAAGGTTATAGCTCTTAATGAGTCATCACGATAGTAATTTCAATTTTTAAATTCCGTCAATAGTTATAGGATGTATTAAGAAAAAAATTTTGTTCCTCCTGGAAGCTACTAGATACGCAAACTGCAACTGGATTTCTGTGACCAGGTGACCGTTCTGGCCATTTACTAGGGCATATGCTGTTGTGAAGTGCCAATAGCCACATCATACGAACACTACATGAATGATTATTTCGTATCGAATACGTTGGTTGATTTTCTCAAGTGTAGTAGTGAATAAATGTCAGACGCATTTTGGAGACACTGTTGACGTGGTTTCTTGTTTGGCCACGAGACGTCATGAGTTTTGTATAGCTCTGCAATTAAGCCGTGATGTTAACATCTTTTGGTTGGGCCACCGCAGCTGGTAGTATTGCAATCGCAGTAGACAGACCTTGTTAAACAAGACAACTGATGAAAGTAATTGACAGGACAGATTTACACTTTAAAGAAATTCTAGGCATCTGTAAACGTTGTCTAATACGATCTTTCCCTTTAAGCGTAAGCATTGTATTCTCCCTCCACACAGAAAATAATTTAAAGAAACACTGGAAATGAAAGTCACGAGGAACAGTTGACGGGACCCTGCTATATTCCCTCTGTCTGTCTTTCACGGTCGACAAAAGGTAAAGTATTTGAAACGGCGGTCGGTGAAGCAACAGAATTTGAGGAAAGGGGGCGTTAAATATCTCGCCTGAGCTGGTGTAGGGAACCGCTGGACCGTTTGAATGCGTTTAGTGGGAGGCGGGTTGCAGCGTGGCCGGTCTGGAGCAGCAGTGCGCCATTTCACTGCTTCCCGCGCTCGTTAGTGGACGCGGAGAGAAAAGCTCGCACAGCTGAATGCTCGCAGCGCGAACCGAATTTCGTTCGACGTTTTCTAGCATAAGTGAATGGTCGATAACCACCGTAGTGTACACTTCATTGCGGCGACATCGATTGTTCTGCGTATTCACGTACCGCAATAAAAGCAGCCATGTTTCTTCGGAAATTTGCAGTGTTTCAGGTTAGACGTTCCATCATGCACAGGTCAGTTACCATCGTCGCGAAAGTGTAACTAAACTGGAGATTCGATGCGGCGCCGTTACTTCTCAGCTTAAGTTTTTGCACTAACCTGTTAGCAGATGCTGCAGACAATCAGTCTAAGGTGCAGAATGAAACTGAGATTTTCTCTAATTTCTTTCCAGATCCGCACCTAATCTGTCCATTTCATTCTCGGCCTAAAACCACCACTGTACAGTGTCCGAGCAACGAAGTGGAACATTGGCGGCTGTACTGGTTGCAGCGAATCGCCAGACAATTATATCATTAGTAATACTTACAACTAATGCGAATGATCCATTTGGTCAATATCGTCAACCAGTATAGCTCTACATACACCTCTTGGTATAAGAAGTTAAGCACCAAGGCGGGTATAACGAAACGTAATGAAACTTTACGACTTGAGAGGGTACATGATATTACACTGCAAGACAAAAGAAAACCGGCGCTACACGAATGGATTATCCCAACTGGACGGAAATCCAAAGGTGTGGTACGCGTGTGCAGACAAACAAATTATGACAATTCCAGAAAAACTGGAAGTTTATTCAACAGAAAGAGCCTCAGAAACTGAGCAGGTAACAACGCGTTGATCCAGCCTCTGGTCCTTATGCAAGCAGTTATTCTTCGTGGTACTAATCGAGAGAATTGTTGGATGTCCTGGGGCATATCATGCATAATTCTGTCGGATCAATATCATAGACTGTCAAAATCCCGAGCTGGTTGGAGGGCTTGCCCACAATGTTCCAAACGTTCTTGGTGGGGGAGAGACCTGTCTATCTTTTTGATCAAGGGAGTTTTTCGAAAGAACGAAGACAAGCAGTAGACCCTCTCACCGTGTGGGAGCGGACACTGTCTTGCTAAAATGTAAGCCCGCAGTGGCTTGCCATTACCGACGAGAAAAAGAAAAAAAAAAAAACGGGAAGAATATCGTCAGCGTAGGGGGGGGGGGGGGGGGCGAAGGGAGGGGGGAGAGAAAGTCGTCGGCGAACCGCTGAGCTGTAAGGGTGCTGCAAAGGAGTCTTTAGAATGAAATGAAATGGCTTCCCAGACACTCACTCTTGATTTTCGGGCTGCATGGCGTCCATCATTCAGGTTGATATCCAACCACCGTGTCGGGCGTCTCCAGACACATCCTCGCTGTTCCTCGGGTCTCAATTCGAAGCGCGACTCATTACCGAAGACAACACCAGCAATGAGATTCCAGGCGGAATGTGCCCGACACCATTGCAAACGGACTTGACGGTGTACTGAGGTCAATAGTAGCTGTGAGCTCAGCTCCCTTTCTGTGAACCGCCTATTGATGGTTCTTTTCTCCACTGAAGCACCAGCTGCACGTCGGATGAATGACGACTGTTCGGTCTTCACGTTCTGTCGTCTTTCTAGAACGACCACTTCCTTTCAGACACTTTGTTGGAACATGATTCACCCATTCCTAGCAACATTGTCGAATAGTGGCATCGCTCCTATTCAAATGTCAAGTGATTCGTCGATTACTCCAACCGATTTCTTTGAAACCAACTACACACTTTCTCTCAAATGCTGATCAGATATCTGTGTACATTTTCCAAGCGTCTCTTATTGTTGTCCAATTGGGTTCATGGAATGAAACTCGCAAAGACTTCATCCGCAGGTATCGACATGTCCTCTATTTACTATCCTCGCCATCGATCAGCAGCCAAAGTTTACAGCCGGCCGGTGTGGCCGAGCGGTTCTTGGCGCTTCAGTCTGGAACCGTGCGACCGCTACGGTCGCAGGTTCGAATCCTGCCTCGGACATGGATGTGTGTGATGTCCTTAGGTTAGTTATGTTTAAGTAGTTCTACGTTCTAGGGGACTGATGACCTCAAATGTTAAGTCCCATAGTGCTGAGAGCCATTTGAACCATTTGAACCAAAGTTTACAATTTTGCTTTTTCCGTCGGTACCTGAAAGAATATAAATTTGTGATCATTTTGCATTACTCCTTCTTCGTGCATCGTTTTTTTTTTTTTTTTTTTTTTTTTTTTTTTTTTTTTTTTTTTTTTTTTTTTGTCTTAGAGTGTATTTCAGTGTTTACTAAATGGAGTGAAACTTACGAAGAATCTGACAACATGCACCCACTTATCAATATGAAACTGACTCACCTCTGCATCGATACGACTGGGAAGCGCATCTGAAAGCTGTTCCAGCCTCTCCTGAGGCAATATGACCTAAATAGTCTGTAACAGGTACTAGTTATTTGTGGTTTCGCAGTTAGATCTGGAAGCTGGAGAGATTGAATAAGAGTCTCTAACAGTTCTTTAGACCAACTTATCGTCTTCTAAAGTTGTGTCCCCAGGACAGAAGACAGCTGGTCGGTCGTGGGATCTTCTTAGGTGGCGGCTGGTATGCTGTCATCTCGAACCCGGTTAGTTTCTGTATCTACTGAAGTGTTGGCAGAAGTGCCAACACCGTGTTGCTAAAGGAGGCCGAAATGCACCCGTTTAATTACACGCAGACTGGCGTGAGGTCTGGAACAGGTCAGAGAAATAAGACTAGCAAATAAAGTACGTAGTTGATGTAATACTTAACTTTAATCCATAATTGTAGAACATCGCTCTTGTGTATACATGCTTCACAATATAAATTATCAAATGCTATGGCGCCTTGCTAGGTCGTAGCAAATGACATAGCTGAAGGCTATGCTAACTATCGTCTCGGCAAATGAGAGCGTATTTATCAGTGTAGCATCGCTAGCAAAGTCGGCTGTACAGCTGGGGCGAGTGCTAGGACGTCTCACTAGACCTGCCGTGTGGCGGCGCTCGGTGTGCAATCACTGACAGTGGCGACACGCGGGTCCGACGTATACTAACGGACCGCGGCCGATTTAAAGGCTACCACCTAGCAAGTGTGGTGTCTGGCGGTGACACCACATCTACAAGGGCTAGATCTGTAGTACTAACAATTTTGGTAGGCGACTCTTCTCATTAATGTATCCTGTTTGATTATTATTTAAATATTCCCTCATTTTACATTGTCTTTTACAACGCTCCACATAGCTTCTTAATTGTACTGTAACTTTTCCGTCCAACTTCCGATACAGAGTACGATATGTCCGTCTAATGAAGAAACAAACCAAAGACACGCTAGCAGACGACATTTTCTGATGTAGGCGAGAAACCAAGCAGAAATTACCACCACTGATGATGCTTTACTTCAAGAAAGCGAAACGCACCTGGTCAAAAATTACGCAGTTTCTTGTAGTTCTAACAACGGAACGAAAATACACTCAGGTATTGGGTTAAAGTTCTACCCACCGAAATCCCAAGCGGTATTGGTTTATCATTCTAGGATCATTAGTTCCAAATATCGTGAATCCCTTCCACCTCTAGTCCTAAATGGGACAAATATCAATTTCTCTCTTTAGCAAAGAGTCTAGGAGTAATACTAGATGAAAATCTAAATTGGATAGAGAACGGAAATTCATTGTGCAAGAAGGCATCAGAATGTCACCATGCCCCACAAAAATATACAATGCTGTTCCTCTTAACCTGAAAAAGAAACATGTACAGCACTTGTATTTCCAGTCATTGGTTGCAGCGATGTTATCCTGCAAGACTTTTCTCATGAAAGCGCACGGCACTTGGAATTAGTTATGAATGCCTGTGTTTGTTATATTTGTGTTGTTCGAATCTTTAATCACATTTCACTATGGTATGCACAGTTATTCTGGCCGACTGAGGACAAGCACAGATATTGCATACACTCTGTCTTCTCTACTGTCTTATCAATGAACAGTGTCCCTCACATCTCTCCTAGACCTTAACGCTCTTGTCTGAACAACATGGCAGAAACACCCGCTCCTATTGGCGCAAAATTCTTTCTGTCCCCCTCCATCGTTCAGCCACGTCTTGGGAATTCGGGTTATGGCACTTGTCGTGTTCTCTTCTTAAGAGTGAGTGGATTCTGAGACTTTGCACATCTCCACGAAGGCATTTTGGAAAATATGAAAGTAATGTTTCAGTTGATGTGAAGATTTCTTTGGAAGCACTTGTCGCTACTTTCTTTGTCTTTCGACTGCTTTGTATTCTATCGGCAGAAGCAATTCGTCAAGAAATAGTCCACACAACAGTGGGTCGGTGACATGGCGCGTTTGCATCCATAAAAATTCCGTCCTTTTGGCAGCAAATGGTCTCCAAGTCGCCTAAAATACCAATGTCCAGAAAATGATTGGGTCATTTGGACAAGAGGGCGCAGTCTGCTCCATGTAAATACAGTCGTTATGAAGCCACTAACCCCTTGCACACTGTATTGTTGACAACTAGGCTCCATAGCTTCGTGGGATCTGCGCCACACTCGAGTTCTATAATTAGGTCTTACGAACTGAAATCGGGACTCGTCTGACGAGAACACAGTTTAGCAGTCGTCTTTGGTTCCAACCGGTATGCCCAGGAGAGACGCTGCAGGCGATGTCGTGCTGTTAGCAAAGGCACTGGCGTCTGTTGTCTGATGCCATTGCAAATTAACGCCACGTTTCGCCACGGTGTCCTAAGGGATACCTTCTTCCTACGTGCCGCATTGATTTCTGTGATTATTTCAGGCAGGGTTGCTTGTCTGTCAGCACTGACAACTCTACGTAAACGCCGCTGCTCACGGTCGTTAAGTGAAGTCCGTCGGCCACTGCGTCCTCCATGTAATGCCTGAAATTTGGGGTTCTCGGCTCACTCTTGACACTGTGTAACTCAGAATACTGAATTAGCTAACGAGTTCCGAAATGGAAACTGTCACGCATCTATCCACAATTATGATTCCATGTTGAAATTCTGTTTACTTACGTCGTGCGGCCATAATCACGTCGGACACTTTTTCACATCAATCACCAGAGTACAAATGACAGCTCCGACTATACACTGGTTCAAATGGCTCTGAGCACTATGGGACTCAACTGCTGAGGTCATTAGTCCCCTAGAACTTAGAACTAGTTAAACCTAACTAACCTAAGGACATCACAAACATCCATGCCCGAGACAGGATTCGAACCTGCGACCGTAGCGGTCTTGCGGTTCCAGACTGCAGCGACTATACGCTGCCCTTGTATACACGATACCACTGACAACTATATATTTACATATCGCTATCCGGCAACTTTTTATCACAACCGTCTCTGACACTTACCAGAGATAACGTTGTAATTTTACGGTTTATACAACGTCCTTCTATCCCCTAACTTGATAAGGAACATTCGCGTACTAACCTTCCACTGACATGGGTATATAAATAAAAAATATAATCGATAGGTTTTGAACACAGGGCACAAAAGCGTGAACTTTGCACAGTGCTGCCATTCGGCTGAAATTATGACGAGCTGAAAAGAATTTGAATTACATCTAAAACTTCGAGTGTCGTTTATTGAAAAAAAGATCAAGTATCTACGGGTGGGCCAGGATACGTTTTCGCTTGTTGTGACCCCTCTTCCACTGGGAGAAGTTTCCCAACAATTGGATTAAGCTTCTTGCCGCGTTCTCCTCTTTAGTGATGTGCAGCGCGTGAGAAGAAATACGCGAAAATTCAGCGATTTTCTCGGAAACAATAACTAGCAGACCTGGGTTAATCCCGCGCACTGCTACACTATGAACCAAGTCTAAAAAAGGGATGACAACCTCACTTTTAGCCTACTCCTACACCAATGAGCAATTGCAAATACAACTCTCCCCGGAAATGGCGCCATGTCTGCAGTCACCAACTGTGTGATGTCGTTATGACGTAATATAGCCAATTAGCGAGGTCCACGAGAAAAGCAGGCCGCGGCGCGTACGTCACGAGGGTAGGCGTGAGGTCTCTCTCTCAGCTCAGCGCACGAAACGCCCATTTCGTAAATGGGTACCTATGCACAAACGAAAATTGCATCAGATACTGCAATCCGTCATTACGGTGTCTTACTGATTACAAGTACTACAAAAAACACAACAGTTTGCAGTATGCCGTAATTTAAGATGTGTGCTCGACATAAATGCTGTAAGAGCTTCTGCTTCATAGCCCTCATTTCATACAAGCTGTAGTGTCTCATACAACCGATAGTCATTTTGGTATGATTTTAGTTGTATTGTACTTAGTACAGTCGTAAAAAACTGGTAGTAGGCCCATGGACATCCGGTCATTGTAGTATTAGTTTGAGTAAGACTACATAATTGTGGATTACGGTAGAAGATGCAATTGTAGTTTGTACATAAATACCAATTTACGAGTTAACAGGCTTAGAAATGCAGTCCGCTGCTGAAACGAACGAGCGAACGAGCTCAGGCCTACCCTCATGATGTACGCACAGCGGCCTGTCTTTCTCGTTGGACTGCGTCAGTCAGACGCCGCGCTTTGGCCATAAAACTAATAGTCACACCGCCTCCACGACTGTCAGGTCTACCAACCTCTAGTCAGAATGAGCCCCCGACGACGATGATGAAGGCAATCATCGGAAGTATATGATTTAATCCGTATTTGAGGTAACACGTTAACTGACGTTTTATCCAAGCACTCAGCGGCGAAGGCCCTGAGGTCATCCTCTAAACCCTTTCAGTGACAACTAATCGACTGAACCGTTACCTTTTGTAGTTCTCTGTGTCGATGAAAGTTCATTGCAGGACGACCCATTCACGTTGACGTCATCTGAAGTGACAGTTCATCAGAGGTGAAACGTACCCAGCCAAACTTTAAAGTAATTCAATCTGACTCTGCGTGTAATAACGAAAACAGAAACACCCACATTCAATATGGCCCAGAACTCTACTCTAACAACCGTTTTACCACGAAAGATTTTACCATCATCTATACGTGATTTGGCCGGCCGCGGTGGTCTAGCGGTTCTAGGGGCGCAGTCCGGAACCGCGCGACTGCTACGGTCGCAGGTTCGAATCCTGCCTCGGGCATGGATGTGTGTGATGTCCTTAGGTTAGTTAGGTTTAAGTAGTTCTAAGTTCTAGGGGACTGATGACCACAGATGTTAAGTCCCATAGTACTCAGAGCCATTTTTTATACGTGACTTCTATTGATGCTAACCATGACATTTATTTTGTTTGAGAGAGATTGGTACCACTCTCGCGATCTAGACTGTGTAGCCGGAATCCCTGTTCTTTGTAACGCACAATGTTCGAATGGCGCGCTCAGAACAGTCCCATAAGGTGGTTTAGAGCGCACGATAGCAGAAGACTAGCACTATCGTCTCGTATCCAGTTCGGGAAACCAAGAACGTTCAAAACCAAAGCCAAGGTTGAACAGCTCCGTGGAGTGCTCGCTTAATCATTTACTCGTTTATTTACAAAACAACTTTCATTCTAAATTCCTAGCTCAATTTATTATCCACAAAATTCTTTCGTCTCTCTAGTGGATTACAATATTTTTTACAAAGGTTCTTATAATCCTGTGCTGTATTACAGATATTCTTCATCCTACCTGTGGTTGAGTTAAAGAGTCAGTGTGTGTCTTCCAACGCACCTTCACAGCCACGCACTTCACACACGCAAGTAAATGTTATACCGATTAGATTTCACCACATTCACGTCGAGGAATATCCAACAGGCCTCCTTTGTCCATCGAATGCTTGTGGTGTAGTGCTTACCGACGCTACGTCTACAACGCTTGCTCCCGATTTCGATTTCCAGCTAGGTCAGAGATTTTCTTCACTCGAGGACTGGCTGTTTATGTTGTACTTATTATCTCATCCCACCTTCTTCACGAAGATCAGCGAGTTGCCCACATGGTATCAAATACAAAGATTTGCATGGAGCAGACCATAAACCCCAGATGACGCATCGCGACCAACAATATCATACGATACCTTCCATTTAATAACACTCGCTTTGACGCGATCCAAAGTTGTCGATAATATCCTCGGAAAGTTGGATTATCTTCTTGTTGGGGTTATCCACCAAATTTTGGTTCTTACGAACCACTAACAAGTCAGAGTATTGTGAACTGCACACGTTAACTTAGAAGGATTCCTGAGCGTCAGAGAACAACATATAGTATAAATCGAGTGTTCTATACAAGGCACCTATCAGACAGGACGAAACATTAACAGAGCTTCTAATACGACAGCTTTGGAAACATATTTCACATAACAAAACAAGATTTTCATGTATATATCAGTTATACTATTTCAACTTCAGTATCAAGTATCGTTTTAAGACAGTGAAAGAAATAAATCATTAAGGATATGTATTCTGTATTTGTTGTTTATAAAACTGCTGCCACCACACCAGATAACTTGTTAAAATGAATCAGTTTTGATGATAAGTGTTTCGTTGGTTCCATAAAGCACGCCTAGTAAAAATAGCTGATATCAAGGCATTTGCTGATGCCATTTTCTCAACAGTACAACAAAAGAAACAGTACTTATTTTGCGGGGACACGGGTTCCTCCAGGGAATTTATCAAACGAAAAACGAGTGATCAAGGCAAATAGAGTACCGCCTGTGGTCCAACTATTACGAAGCTACATCCCAGAGAAAAGTGCTGCAGGAAACCGAGAAGGAAATATCTTTCGCTAAAATCATCTACTTTTCTTCACTCTTACGTTACCTACTGCCTGATTCATTTGTGTTCTGACAATTTTTTTCCTTTTTGAATTTGGAAATCTTTGTCGTGTCATTCTGAAACACACCTTCATTTCGCAACCTACTGTAAGCATTTACAGAAATCATTACTGCGTGTCAACTAAGGCCAGTACAGATATTGCGAAATTAGATCTGCATTTAGGGGTGAATTGTCCCCCAGAAAAAATGTATATAACTTTCGTAACTAAAAAACTTTATTTTGTTCGCCACAGTATTATGGGATGACAAAGTGCAGAAAAAGTCCCTAGGATGAAGATATAAACTACTGCTACTGTGTTAAGTTTCCTGATGAAAAAGTTGGTGAATTTTCTGCAATAGAGGGATTCTGATCCCCATGTAGTCATCCTAATTCAGGTTTTTCCGACATTCCCACAGCCAGTGCAGGTAAAAATGAGGTTGGATGGCTTCATCGCATCTCAAAACGTAATCCAAAGACATACGTCCAATGTTTCCTGACATTTTACGTACTTGAACGATTCAGATGCGCCATGCCGTATTGATATCTCGTTAAAATCCCGGTCTTCATCGCCGGATGACCTGTCCGTTCCTGAAAGACTGTCACTCTTTCTTTCTTTCTTTCTTTCTTTCCATCTGAACTTTCTTACACTAGATTGGCAAAATAAAACTTTTCTGGGAAATACTTCATACACCTTATGATAGGCAACCCGTCTTACATCACGCGCCTCGGGATCGGACGGCGTAATTCGGGTTGCCCAAGCTGCGTGGAATACTTTCCGGGCCAGTCTCGTTTCACCGACCCTGAATGAACTTACGATCCCAGATGTGGCTAGTTCTGACAGCTTTGCTGTTCGGAGAAGGAGAGTCGTTAGTCCCGCCAGTTGAAGGCAGCACCTCACAGCAGCTGCAAAGTTTCCGCTCAACTTGGCCGTCGCAGGCAAGCAAAGAGAACGGCCTCGGCTGAGGAGGCGCGGCAGCGACTGACTGGCGGCGGGGAAGATGGCGCCGCGTCACGTAATCCGGCCAAGTTTGGCCCCAGGGGAGAGGCCGTCAGCCTGCATTTGCAGCGCCTCGTTAGCCAGCCCCTGCCGTGCCGCTCGCCCGCTACGCGTATCGCAGCTGCTGCGGGGCCTGGGATTCACTGTGTAGCATGTGTCCGGCAACTTCCCACGTTCTATCGTATTTAATTCCTTGTCACCACAAAATTATTTCATAAAAACAATTTTATTAACCCCTCAACTATATTTCTGTACTTAAAAAAATCGATTCAGTACTCATGTCTACACCTGCTGTTGCAGTGCTCTTCTGACCAAAGAACGTTTATCTCTCCATGCTAGCCTACTCTGTGGAAATCTCTTCATCTTGGAATAGCTGCTGCAACCTAGAATTATTTGAACCCGCTTACTGCAGTGAAGCGCTGTAGTCCCTCTACAATTTTTGTCACCCCTTCCTCCCCCCCCCCCCCTCCACACACACACTACCCTCCATTACCGAACAGACTGCTCCTGTATGCTTCAGGATGTGCCGTATCAAGTCATTACTTCCCTTTGTCGCATAGTGCCATAAATTTCTTCACATAATTCCAATCCTGTATGTATGGTGCCACAGACTATGTTGGACGTCAACATTCCATAAACACTCACAGACGGCTCGTGGCAGCACTAGCAGTGGAGGGCGTATAAATTGTGTCGCACAGATGCTGGAAACAGTACACTCCTTATTGTAATGCGGAAATGCAGCGATTTATCTAATGTCCGACTGGACAAGGTCGTTGTCTTTTGGATCGAGGGTGGGAGATATTCGAAACGGCTATGTTCGTAAACTGTTCGCATCTCCCAATGATTATACTTTGCATGGCAGAGTGTCACTATCCACAACCGGCGCCTAGTGGTACAAAACGTGCCATAGATGACAGGTGTGAAGGACGGCCATGGAGACTTGTAATTGTTGACCAACTGCCTGACTAGGTGAACCGAGAGGCTGCCAGTAGCACCCTTCAATGACTGCTCAGCGCACATTGCTAAATATGGGCCTCCGAAACATGTGCCAGGTTCATGCACCCGTACTGACTGTTGTTAATCGGCGACGAACGCTGGAATTCGCGCGTCTGTAATGCAACTGGACTTGCACTGTGTGGCGACAGGTAGCCTTTTCCAAAACTGGCTCTGAGCACTATGGGACTTAACGTCTAAGGTCATCAGTCTCCTAGAATTTAGAACCACTTAAACCTAACTAACCTAAGGACATCACACACATCCATGCCCGAGGCAGGATTCGAACCTGCGACCGTAGCGGTCGCGCGGTTCCAGACTGTAGCGCCTAGAACCGCTCGGCCACCCCCACCGGCTAGCCTTTTCAGATAACTCACATTTTATGTTCCATCGGACAAATGACCGTTGGACTGCACGGCGCGAAGCGTCTAAAAGGAAACACCCTGCAAAGAGGGTGGTGATTTATAGTCTGGGAAATGTTTTCTTGGCTTCCCTGGGTGATTTCGTCATTTTTATGGCACAATGGATCATCACAAGTACGCCTCCATCCTTGAGAAGCATGTCCACCCCAACAGGAAGTTCGTTTTCCCGATGTCATCTATAATAGGAGAATGTAACGTGTCACACAGCTCTCACTGTATATGTTTCGTTCGAAGAGCACTACGATGTGTTTACAGTTCTCCACTGGCCGCCATACTCATGAGACCACCTCCATCGGGCTGTTTGCCCCACACCGAGAAACCTAGCGCAGGTAGTCACGACACTGGAGTTGGTATGGCTCCACGTCGACCTTCCAGACTCTCACTGACTCTCTTCCGGCACATCTTTCCGTGCAAAAGGAGACTATGCAGGCTTTTGACAGGTGGTCATATTAATGAGATTGGACAGGGTAGTTCCACTGTGCGAAGCTTCGTGACTAGAAAATAGCACTTTCATATATGTTGTTATTCTATCTCCTCATCTACTTTACGCTGTTCCTCTGTAGCACCATATTTCAAAAGATTCTATTCTCAACTTATCTGAACCATTAATCGTCCATGTTTCGCTACCGTACAGGGCTACGCTATATAAGCTGCTGCTGGAGATTTTCTCAAAAATGTCCCACAGCACCCTCCAAAACCCTGGATGGCTGACCAACTTTTCAAGAATTTTGCAAGGCACTTAAGAGTGTGATACCTGGGAAGGCTCCTGGACCTGACAACATCCCGATGGAGCTTATTGAGGGTGGCGGCTTGCCTCTAAAAACTACTCTTCTCACTCATTCTATTAATGTGGGAAACCCGCAAGGTACCAGCTGACTTGAAGAACCCCACAATTGTCACCATCATCAAGAAGGGCGACAGAAGCGTCTGTGGTAACTACCGGGGAATATCTCTACTCTCTGTCACTGGCAAAATTTTTTGCAAGAATCCCTTCAAATCGCCTCCAGACACTTTCAGAGACTATACTACCGGAGTCTCAGTACGGGTTTCGACCTTCAAGAGGGACAATTGATATGATTTTCTGTCCACGACAACCACAGGAGAAGTGCAGAGGACAGCAAAAGCCTTCACTACTTGTTTTCTACGATCTAGAAAAGGCCTTTGATACATTTCCCAGAGAAGTCATGTGGATGGTCTTAAAGCGCTTCGGCTGTCCTGAACATTTTGTTGACTCGATTGAAGCTCACCACAATGATATGACTGGATACGTCCTCTGTCAGAATGAAACAACTCTTGAATTCCCAATAACAAGTGGGCTTAAACAAGGATGCGTTCTTGCACCAACATTATTTGCATTGTATCTGGCAGCTATGCTTTACGAGACATCCGTAAACAATGCAGGAATAGAACTAAAGTACAGGTTCGATGGAGGATATTTCAACCAGTCGACTCCATTAAAAAATGTCCACCAGTACCACTCGTGTGACAGAGCTGCAGTATGCTGATGACAATGCTTCTCCAGCTCATTCATCTGCAGAGTTGCAGCTGTCAGTTGATTCCTTCAGCAGGGCGTACGAACGATTTGGCCTCTCCATCAATATTCCAAAGACATAGGTGATGGCGCAGCCAGCTCCTGGTTCCTCCGTTCCTGATTTCAGCATATCCATTTATGATACACCCTTGGAACAAGTGGACCATTTCCTCTGCCTAGGAAGCATACTGTCATCTAACTGCTCATCTGGAAAAGATGTGGAGAATAGATTATGTGCTGCCGATGTAGCATTTGGACGTCTTACAAAGCGTGTCTTCCTGATTAAAGACCTAACACTGCACACCAAACTGATGGTGTACAAAGCTGTAGTCATTTCCACCCTGCTATATGGTTGCGAAACCTGGACGTTATATTGCTGTGATCTGAAGAAACTAGAACGCTTCAACCAACAGAAGCTAAGAGATATCATGAACCTGAAATTGGATGACTTCATATCCAACATGGCTGTTCTTGAGAAAGCAAAAATGTATAGCATGGAAGCTCTTATCATTGAGCATCAACTCAGATGGGTCGGACATGTCCAGCGGATGAAAAATGACAGACTTACAGGACAAATGCTGTATAGTGAAGTGAGCACAGGTAAAAGGCCACGTGGTGCCCCTCTCAAACGTTATAAGTACAAGAAAAATAGGAAAAACTTGAACATCGATCCGAGTAACTCGTCCACAATAGCAGAAGATCGAAGTCGCTGGCACTCAGTTACTTCAAATGCTCTTCAAAACTTTGAGCTGGAACGTCGAAGAATGGAGAATGACAACCGCCAGAGACGTAAACTCCTCCAGGCTCAGCCACGTCCTCCACCTTCCATCAGCTGTTATGTCTGTAGCCGCCTCTTCCACGCTAGGATTGGATTGCAAAGCCATCAACGACACTTCCACGCCAGAACCGTGACAAAAGATATCTCAGGAGAGAAATGAAAACTCGGATACGTGTATCAGCCGACGCGTATACAAGAACACTGCCGGAGAAAAATTCCTAAGATTTGCACCAGTGAGTCAAATCAATTTAACTGCCTGCTTAGCAGTGTGTTGGTCCATCTTTTGAAACACAGTACTGAAGCTGTTCCGCGTGGCGTGGATCCTGCAAGTCCTTGATAGGTTTCTGCAGGTATGGAGCACCAGATGTCTACACACAGCTCACGCAGTTCATGTAAATTAGGAACCTACGCATTGTTGCCTCGCAGTTACTGCCCAATAGTATACCAGCTGGGTACCAGCGGGTTCAGATTGGGTGAATTTGGAGCGAAGACATCCTGAGTTCACCATCATGCCCCTCAAAGCACTGTAGAACGATTCTCACCTTGTGACACAGTCAGGTACGCTGCTGAGAGATATCATCGCCGTTCTAGAAGACATGAAGCATTAATGTTGACACAGTTCACAGCTGTCAAACTGCATTCGATTATATCACAGATCCTATGGAAGGTCGGGTGAATGTCAGCCCGGGAAGGCATCAAAGAGCCTCCTCTGAGAATCTTTTCATTTCACTGCCGGCCTACAGCGTCAACTAACCCGATGCGAATGAGAACAGATGATTTGTTTACATATAGTAACGCCCCTGTCTCCTACTTGAATTAGGTCACAGGTCATCCAACCAATCGGAAAATGCTCTATCTACTAATGTGTGTCAATCTTCTGGATGTCTTGTAGATTCCATGCAGTCCTTTTCTGAAGTCCCAGATGTATTTACAAATTACATGTACATCACTTTAAGATATTTATAAATACTTGCTTGAAGATGGATGTTCATTGCGGTTTCTCTTTAACAATCTGACTTCCGTCATGCTTTAATTTCTTGCATTTTATTACTATACCTTGAAAAGCGTCAGAGCTTTCCATTTTTATAATGAAAGGAGATAATTGCTTTTAAAGTCAGTCATTAGTTTAATGCAATATATGAAGTGTGATGGAGGCGAATTATTGTGTCATTAAGCATCGGTAAAGGGCTATGATTCTTCTCTTTGCAAACATTGTACATTTTGTGCAGGAAAGGAATTCTTCTGATGCGTTCCTAGCTGGGAAGCCCGGCGACCAGGTGGACACAGGTAGTGCCCACGGTCGAGCGGCGATCGCGCGCCTATGTCGGCACGCTTCACAGAGGGCAGGCCCCCAAAGAATTAGCGACAATCGAATACGCTGCATACATCATCACGCTGCCAAGGGAAGCCATGGACATTCGCACGTGTGCCCGAGGCAGCGGAAACGACAAATATAGAGCTAAAAGCAGTTTTGTCACGATTCTAGGTAACGCAGACAGAGCGGTGAGTTGAACAGCAACAGCACGACTTGGGTGTGTAAGAATCTCAAGTGGCCCGGGGAACTTGGGCCGTTTCCCGCGAGCAGAACACCTGGGAACGTAGCGGCAATACTCAAAGGGAGAAGTCTTCGTTTATTTGTATACTTTGTCTCACACGGAGTATCGCTCTTTCTTCCTCGCGGAATGCGACGGCAAGGAGGGAGGAAATTTTGAAAGGGACATCTTCATTGTCAAGAATGTAATGTTCACTTTGAAATACAGTACGAGCTACGTAATTTGCGGAAGGGCGGAGACAAGACGCTGGAGGGGAGCGGCTCTCTCTCTCTGCAGGTGCGAGGAGCGCACTAGTATGGGGCATTCCGAATATTGCTTCTGAGGAGGCAGGAGTTCACTCTTGACTGCTTCCGATAACTCACAAGGATTCTCTTATCGCTTGTCATGAGACAATGCACTTTGCATTCGTCGCAAACAGCGTAGAGAGCAAAGTTTGTTAGATCCAAGTAGGCGAGCTTCACTCACTGTGCGGGTTATCAAGAGCTTAACTCAGGATCACATTTTGATTTACTACACGTCCGATGACGGTAGTACTGTTAGAACAGTTTTGAGATTTGTTTAATGCAGTTCACGCAGTTTTGCACTTGCAGATGGACGCAAACCGTCGTCCAGTAATTATAACTTCCAGTAGCAAGTTTCGGTCACTATTTTCAGCTTAGGGCCTGTTGGACGCTATCAACTACGTCGCCGGCACAGTCTTGATGCACGCAATCAGCCGACTCCATCGCCGCGCCGACCACGCTATGAACATGGTAATACAGAAAACGCTACTGTCGCAGGTTCGAATCCTGCCTCGGGCAGCGATGTGTGTGATGACCTTAGGTTAGTTAGGTTTAAGTAGTTCTAAGTTCTAGGGGACTGATGACCTCAGATGTTAAGTCCCATAGTGCTCAGAGCCATTTGAACCAATACAGAAAACACCCGCTTTCCTAACTGCGCATTCTTTCGCTTTCTTCAATTTCTTTGCAATGTGTTAGATGCTCATAAAGACGCAAGGCACGGATTCACCGTTTGCCTGCTAAGAGAGTCATATGTTCAGCTGGTTTTTTTTATTCCTTCCTCATTTATTACACCACGTCATCCCGTCTCGTGTAATTTATTTATATGTTAAATTAGAATGAAGTCATACAATGCTCATGTTAAAAGACAAATACCAGGGCAGGCACTTTATATAATTCACTTGTTGTGAGCTCTTAGTGCCAATTCAGTTGTATTTGTTGGTTTCTTTGACGCTTTCTACAGTATCTGGCGACTCATTTTTTAAATTTTTGTTTATCATTATTTGAATAATTTGTGACTGAATGTTTAATCAATTTGACAAAATTTCAGTAATTGTTGGATATGCAGTTTAATGCAGTTTCACCGACTAAACCACTTATATGTTGAACAGCACTCCTTGCATTTCATCTATAGAATCTAAATAAAATTCACATCTCTTCCTCCCCCCCCCCCCCCAAAACACACGAGGTATCTTGCAATCTGGTAAGCCTACTACAGGCTTTACAGACTGTATTCTTCTTTTTACTGCATATCGCATAATTATATGAATGAAGAACATGTGTGAGCCTGCACGGCTCATGTTCATGCCATTTATTGTTTGTCTTCTTCTATTACTGCACTGCCGCCTCGTTTTCTTATGCCATTTACTGTTGTCACTAACTTCCTACCTTACTCGCCCGTGGGAGGCAGCAGCAGTGCACATCGATATGCGCACTGTCGTACCATCTATGGAGCGACCGATAGTATTTCCGGGTCGTCGTGTGTCTCACTAGTCGGTTGGAGACGGACCAGCAGCGCAGCCGGTGAGGCGTCGACAGCCGGTGCTCGCCGACCGCTGGCGACATACACCAACTGTCCGACGGAGGGAGATTGGAGTGGGACCACCGTTGGTTGGTCGTTCGTTTGTCATCTCACCGACCGACGTATATTTGGTTCTTTCACCATTTCCGGACCTGCAGTTGGTCGGTTGGCGTGTAACAGTGAGGAAATCTCCGCGGCGCGTTCTTTGCCTGGGGCCGCTGGCGGCGTCTACGCGTGGTCGAAGTGTGTGGTGCTGTTCGCATTGCTACGAGGTCCGTGGCTCACCGATCCTGGACACGAAAGTTGTGTTTTGACTTAATATACCAGCAAGTCATGACTGTTCACACTCTGTCGTTTGGATTTCGTTGTTGGCTGTTGGGACATTCCCACGAGCAACACCGTGTGTTTTCAAGTTGGAAAATTTTAGCCACCTTTCGGTGGAGTTTAGCTGTACTTGGTTATTTTGAATTGATGTGCACCAGCAGAATCTTCTGCCTTGTGACCGTTAACGTTCCGGTTACCTGCCCTGGCCGTTGGCGTAAATTCAGGCAGTGTATTTTCCTCATCGTCTTGTCGCTGTCCAGCACGATGTGTACTTTGATAGCTTATTGTATAATTTGTTGTGAGCGCCAATACTTTCTGCGTTGTTCCATTGAACTCCCTGTTGTATGCTGGTAGGGTGAAGCAGAGGTTATCTTGTCGGTGAGTCCGTTGACTGTCTGTCGGTTGTGTTGCCGTCGGATCGAGAATGGTTGGGCCGACTGCCTGTCTCACCTAAGCAAGCGTTAGTGTTTTTATATTCCAAGCCGACCCTCGGAATCTTCTGAGCGCCGTTGGGTGTATTGCATTTTCTTATTTTTTCTTGTTGTCTGTATTTATATGGCTTCTAGCCGATTTTTAAATTAAGGTTGTTTTGCCCTTAACGCGTAAGATTGTTCGGGTCTTCAGCCAAATTTAAAGAATTGTTTCAAGAAAGGCCATTGGCCTTTTTAAAAGTTGAACTTTGTTGATTCTTAAGTGATGGTCCTTCACTCGATTTTGAATTAAAGTTGTTTTGGCTCTTAACGTGTCAGATTGTTTGGGCCTTAAGCCTAATTGAAGAACTGTTTTAAGGTAAGGCCTTTGGCTTTTTAAATATTTGGGTTTGAGTCTTAAATGATGGGCCTTCACCCGATTCTAAAATTAATTTTGTTGGGCTCTTAAGTAGTCAGATTGTTTGGGCCTTCAGCCTAACTGAAAGAACTGATTTAAGATAAGGCCTTCTGACTTTTAAATTTCTTATTTTTATTTGAGTTTTAAGATATGGGCTTTGAGCCGATTTTAAATTAAAATGGTTTTGCCCTTTAGGCATGACATTCTATGGCGTATTCAGCCGGTTATTAAGTTCCAAAAATTAATGTTGTGAGTTTTTTAATTTTTTTTTAATTTTCCTGTAGCAAAACATATCAAATGCTTCTGTTTTCTTTACTTGTGAACTGTTCATCGTCCACCTTTCACTTCAGTACAAGGAGAGGAACTAAATGACTAACATTTTTCGTCACTTATCATTTTAAATTTTCTTGGCTCTTGTAATGTTTGGCTGGATGGTGTGGCCGAGCGGTTCTAGGCGCTTCAGTCTGGAACCGCGCGACCGCTACAGTCTAAGGTTCGAATCCTGCCTCGGGCATAGATGGGTGTGATATCCTTAGGTTAGTTAGGTTTAAGTAGTTCTAAGTTCTAGGGGACTAATGACCTCAGATGTTAAGTCCCATAGTGCTGAGAGCCATTTTGTAATGTTTGGTCGAATAAATAAAGTTGTATGTTCGAGTGTAACTGACATCCGCTTATTTTGGCCCCTTTCCACAGTTTAAACTACCTGTCCCGTCCTGCGGGATCAGCAAGGAGTCTCAATGTGTACGCCTGTAGTAGTGGAATCCTTGCGGCACACACATTTATTGGCTACTGTACCGTAATTTGTTTTGAACAGTATCGCTGTTAACAAAATGACTCTTAGTGTATATGATATTTCATTTATGTGTGACGATGCTGAGGTGATTTTGTATTTATGTTTTGACGATGTCACCATGGCTCCACTATATTATGGCATGTTTTTTTAATTAGCTACTCCGTGTCATATTTAAAGCGCATAATTTTCATATTATGTCAGTAATACTTTCCTTCATAACCTGTTTCATTGTCTTCAGTTGTAGACAATCCACCAGTTTTATTTGCTTTTTACCAACGTTTTGCTGCAGATATAAGGATGGTTATTACTGACCGGAACTGGTAGTCTGAGGCCCTCACAAATTTGTGATCATAGACAGAAATAAAGAAATTTATTTTACCCTTCCTGGATCACTGTTCCATTCGCGAACATGTCGCAGCTTGTGAACCTGAGTAGAGGTTCCAAGAACTTGTCTTTTGCTCTTTAGTGCGAAGCCTGATTGTATGCAGCTGTCCACGTAAATTTATGCTACATTACCCTGTTCATCTCTCGATGGTGTATTCACTCAATCCATCCTGTCAATTGTGAGGTGAATTTCTTTTCTCTCCAGTTCGATTCAGTACCTGTTCATTAGTTCTCCTAACATAATTTCCATCATTTCCCGGAGCAACACATTTGAAATGCTTCTGTTTTCTTCACGTGTGAACTGTTGATCGTCCACCTTTCATTTCAGTGCAACGCCAATAACTAAGTGATTAACATTTTTCGCCACTTATCTTTAAATAACGTTTGTGGATTCCGAGATCTTCATTACTGTAACTAAACCACCATTTACACAAATTTACTTTAATTAATTTGCGTTATCTTCGTCCTTTACACATTCTTAAAAATGTATACCTCTCGTAGTGACACAGAAGTGTAGTTATTTTCTTGAAGAAGTGAAATATCAGGCATAACTATGTAGGCCTCTGCGGCTGATGTCAAACCTGATCAAAATTATTCGTAGTGTTGTAACGCGTCATTTTATATATTCCTTAAAATATAAAAAGCGTATAGTCCATATTTCAAATAATTAATACAATGACACTGTTTAACAACCACAAGAATTTTAATTACCTTAAATTATCAGGCTCTGTCCTCCCAAATAATGTAACTTTTGAAGATTTGTCCTTTACCTTAAAATTTCTCGATGGCAGCACTACCCCGAACCGACTCTAAGCAACATACACATTTTGTCAAAAACAAAACTATCACACTATTCGATTATTTCAGAAAATATAACTCCAGCTTGCAATTACAACAGTTGTTGTTACGACTGTGAAGAGCACACACTGCTCATGACCCAATTATTGATTCCCTGTTACATACATGTACAGCTGGATGTACGAGTATTTTTCTGTTCAAGGTACAGTGCATGAAGAACGCTCTATTGAGGAATCGAAATTGGTAGTTTTAATAAAAAGCTATAAAAACGACGGCTGTTGAAATTTTATTTTTACAAAGATTATTTCACAGGTGCTCTAATGCCACGAAGTTACGAATAACCGGGAAAAGAGTAAACTGGGCGAAAAAATTGTGAGAAATCATTGTAGACGTTTGGTGATATTTCCACACAAACAGGTATCGTGCTATCTGCATACTGATGAAGCATCCAATTCCTCCAGTACGCACGTGATATGAACACATCCACAATGTATCTACTTAGCGTTGTCTAAAGCAATGCCACAAATGCACATTTGGGATCCTGCAGCGTAGATTCCTCAAGTAGTATCGTTGGCTCTCTAGAAGCAGTTCAGACAAACGGCAGCTGTAGAAAGGTTTATTATGCCATTAAGTCACGTCGTTTATGGTTATGGAGACGGGAAACGTGGGATTCGACGCAATAAATGTCGCTCAAAAGTTAACTCTTGCCAACCGGACTGACATCTCTCGTAACTACAGGATAAAACCTAGAGAAGTTTTTGAACTATTGTCTGCGTTGCTTGCAACAGTATCAACAGTTTAGAGAAATGTAATTAAGGTTGCTGAATGTTTTAAACTTTGGTGTCTAGTATTCAGTGTATTATATTCTTCGTATATATGTCAACAGAACATATATAAAATTTAAAACATGGATAGAATGTATGTATAAACCTTTGAGTCCCAACAATATGAAAACGAATATAACTTTAAATTTTTCACAAAAACCTAACACAGTGAGTAACAAATACACGAAAAACTGGCGAAAAGTAAACAATCAATTGCCTTTAGGATGTGGGTACACTTCAGAACCACTATGATATATAGCTTTCAACCACCCATCATTTCATTTGATATATCTGAAAGCAAATTAGCATTTTTCCTAGGCACAGTCACACATCTCGAAACGTCCATGAACTCATAATGACTGAAACAAATTATAGTCCTAAACAACGAACAAAAACGGCCTAAAATTTAATAAATTTTTTATCAAAACTACGTACTGCCACTAATGTTTCATCTCGACATGACTGATAAAACCAATAGTACAAACTCAAATTTAAATTGTATACCTACATTCACTGTCAAAGTTTTCCGCAATATGTCGACTATAAAAAGCGATATATCGCAATCGCCTACAATCACGTAGCACAATTTCCGTGCCGTCCGTTGCTTTGCACGCTGTAAGTGACTGTAGAATGCACTACATTTCTAGAAGCAGCTCAGTGTATCACTACAGGTCTCTGTCTTGTGACAGCATCGGTGGTTTCATGCTAACGGCACTGGAACTTCAAAAAATATTAATAAAGCGTCGATTTAAAAAAATGCGTAACACTGTGCTGTCTCTAATAATGTGATTTTATTTCGCTACCTGTTCCGGTTCAGAACCATCATCAGCGGCAGCTGTTAAACAAATAAAATTGGACAATGTGCCGTACGAAATAAGAAAAACAGTAGTGTAAAATCGATCAAAATACTGAAGAAAATTATCACATCTGTATCACATGTTATACATACTTTAAAATAAATTATCATAGGAAATCACAACTGCCAAGATAATATAAAATCGAAAATTGTGACAAGATATGGACATGATGGCACATTGACACGAGGACAGCAAGTGATATAAAGCAAAACAAATCAAAGAACCTCAATGTCAAAGATGACACGCTTGACCGATTGTGTAGAACTGCCATTAAATAATTATGTGATGATCAGATTACAAAACTAAAGTATTAACAGTTCTCCGCTTTACTAAGATAACATGAAAATACCACAAAAATAGAATATGAAGTAACAGATAAGCAAGATTGATTAATGTAAAAATAGAAAATACTTTACAATTCATCCAAGAAATGTAAGCATGTGAAAAACGAGCTGCAAATCAATCCGTGAAATTAAAGTCGTTCAAGCCATATCAGACGAAAATACATATTAAATTAAAGTAATAAGAAGAAAATACAATTCTTAGGAGTGAAGGAAAACACAAAAAGAATGTAGAATATGTAGATGCAAAACATCTAACATTTTATACATATGACAAAACTAACCAAACATTGAAAAATCCAGAATGGAATGTAACAATACGAGAGAAGGAAAGGTGCTACTCACCATGTAGCGGAGATGCTGAGCAGATATGTGTGCAAGTGGCCGAAAGCTATGATTGTGTGAATCTTTTTATTGTGCCTATCGCGGCTCAGAAAAACTAACCAACCATTTTCTATGAAGAAATATTTCGTCCGAATGACTGAACAATCATGCAATGAAATTAAAATGCAGTCTTATGCATTTTTAAAATTTATTCATGCTGTTGACCATCGTCTAAGGAAGATGTTCAATAAAATGATGGTTTCGGACAGAAACTACCGGTACTCAAAGAGCTAAATTACGCAGCTGCTTCAGTATCCCACAATGAAGTACAGTAACGCACGACGCCAGTAACGGTTAATATAATGAACATAACTGCGTTGCACTACGTGGATACATAACATTTTTAACTGCATGGGCTGCACGCCTTGATAAAGCATTACCTTGCCCTGCGGACACTGTCAGGTTTGAAATTTACTTCAGTGCTCTGGCACTTTGTCATGTGGTTATGAACTTTACTCTGTTGCCTCTTCTCCCTGCCTCTTCTCTCTGCATCGGACTGACCCCACCGACGGAATTTCAGTTCCACAAAGGGGATGTGAAACATGAAGAGGAAATCATTACGTGAGTGTCTATTGCACTGTTTCTCGTTTTATAAATGAATGTCCGTATCTAGAGAGCTGGAAACAAATGGAGTCATTAGGTGGTTACCCCAGGTACAACTAGGTCGAAACTTCAGAGTCTTGGAAAATGGTTGTTATATGAATATCGACGAAGGGGACAATTATGTAACATATACGCCTACACAGAAATCAAAAGGCAGAGCACAAACTGAAGAAACAAAAGTAAACAGAAAATCTGAAATGGAACAAGAAGCATTGGAAAATGGGACTGGAACACAGATGATGATTATTGTACAAAAGCAGTATGGAAGCGGAAGAAAGATACTGAAGTAAAAAAAAAGTGGTTACGAGCTGTTTACATGTGTTAATCTCTAAAGATGGATTCACGTCCTTAATATTTCGGCTAACTTATGGTGGCGACGATGAGATAATTGTGAACGACAATGATTAAAGATACATTACTCCACGGAACAGAAACACAGACAGTGACACGGAGTTTGACAAGATTAGATTCCAAGTAAAATGGTTTTATTAGTAGTTGCAGAATATCGACATTACAAGGGTCAATTCAACAGTCCTGCGCACAGTAAGGTAGACTTAAAGAAAACAATTTATTTTACAAAATAACTTTGCAGGCTTTCCATTCTTACTTTTGACAGCCATCCAACGTCTCGGCAACTTCTGAAATCCGGATAGAACACCTTCGTTGTTGAGCTGTCTGATTACGAGGATCATATCACTGGAATCTTTATCAACTGTGTCACAACGTTTCCATGAGGTTGTCCCTTCGATTCGTAAAATAAATTAAAGTCTGATGGGCTCAGACTTATTTCAGATTCTTATTTCTCGAGCCTTTCCCTCAGTGGTAGGGCATTATGGGGTCATGCATTATCGTGAAAAATGAGGACATCAGCTGCAAGCATGCAAGGCCATCCTTGACGAATTTATGGTCCACAACATTCTGCAGAAACAGCTTGTAATAGGCGCCTGTTGCAGACGTCCGCTGGGGCACTAGCTGTTGCTATGACTCCATTCATATCATACGTAAAAATTATCGTCAGTTTCATCTTTGATGGTTAGCGGAGGAATTTTTTCTGGCGTGGAGAGTCAGAAGTTTCCCACTGTGACGACTGAGACTTAAGTTATGGCAACAGTTCTTTTTCTTCTGTTCGCTAGCGTCGAAGAAATTCTTCTTCGATTCTCTTGCAACCTGCTTTCTGCTCGTCACTCAGATTATACAAACTTCTCACCTGTAACTTCTCGGTTATGATTTTATAAACTGATATGACAGACATTCAAGCCCCATTTGCAGTTTCCTCAATTTTTTCTCAAAGTGTCATTAACAGTAATCAGAGAGGTGCAGTCCGTTCCACTCCTTGGATTATGCTCAGGAATTTCCCGGCGTTCTTGGAAACAAGTAGGCCGCCATGATACGATGCACCACACTTTTTCGACACACCTTTCTCAAAGTGTTGTAAATTTCCGTTAGTTTCTTTCCACGTATAGATTTAATTTAACGTAGAATCGCTAGTCACTATGTGAATCCGACCTGACTCGGTTTTAGTTTCCATTTTGAAACTCATTTAATCACGACATAGCCACGCGAACCAGCAAACACATACACTGGTGTCATACCTAAAGTCTCGCTCACAACTGACATAAATTTCAACTTGACAAGTCACCGTGACGGTCGTGTACGCACAGTGTGCAGGACTTTTGAAATGACCCTCGTAAAATTACGACAAATGAAGAAATAAAAATCGGTATTGACTTCAGAAAAGATGAGGCCTAAGAATTCGAGGAGCCTGTGTGAAACGGTATGGCTTCGTGCAGGAAACGGAGCAAGAAGAGCAGAACGTGGGTCGCAACCATGAGAGAGACCACGACCAAGATTAGGTCTGTCGAAACAAGAGACTATTGTAATGGAAGGAAGACGCATGCAAGGAAACTGGCTAGACGTGGATGCTTTCAAAAGAGATCACGAAAAACGGCCGCTTTGCCTGTAGCACACTGGAAATAAAAGAAAATGAATAAATGCATTTAACTGAACAATGTCTTACACAGACAGTATTATTTATATAACTGAAATCAAACTGGCTTAGCTAAAGTGAAAGACTAGGCAGTGTAAACAGTAAAAACGGGGGAAGCAAGATTATAGTTCGAGCTCCCGTCAGCGACGATGTGATAAGAGACGGAGTAAGGCTCGAATAGGACAGCGCATGGGAACAGAAACAGATAGTCTCTTTTTTAAAGCGCCGCCCCGCTGTTTGCCTGAAACGGTTCAGGGAGACCACGAAAGCCGGTATCTGGGTGGAGGGACGCGGATACGAACCGCAAGCGCACTGCAGCATCTCGCTTAGTTCAAGGCACAATGTGTGTAACACGGTGTTCGTCAGATGGAGGAAATAACGCAATCACCATACAAAGACGTTGTTAAACTTACATAATTTCTGGCTGTTCGAAAAATTCCTCTTTCATAGGAACCGTTAACATGGAAAAAGCGTTCGATATTATAAAATATGGTAAGATGAGCGAACTTAGGAGAAAAAAGGAGTAACCTTTAGGGAACGACGGTAATACGGAATATGTACAGAAAACAAGGAGTAAGTTATTGTTAAAAATGAAATATGAACAAGAACCAAGATAGAGCAACAAGGGTGGAAGTGCTCGTATTAAAAAGGGTGTAAGGCAGGGATGCAGTCTTCCCGCCCCAGCTCGTCATTCTATCCATTGAAGAAAGAATGAGGGAAATAAAAGAGAGATGGATGAGTGGAATTAAATTTCTGGTATAAGAATATCAACGATAGGATTCGCTGATGACAGAGTGTCCTCAGTTAAAGTGAAGAGGAATTACAAGACTGTTGATTGTAATGAATAATGTAATGAGTACAGGATACGGTTTGTGACTAAACTTTAAAGAAAGACAAAATTAATTAGGACTGTCAGAAATGAGATTAGTGATAACGTTAACAACATAATTGGGGACCGTGAAGTAGACGAAGTAAAGGACATCTACTAGCCAGGAAGGAATATAACACTTGACGGCTGAAACAAGGAAAACATAACAAGCAGATCAGCACAAGCAAAGCAGGCATACCTGGCCCTAGATAAGTCTACTATTATGAAACATAGGCCATAATTCTAGGAACAAATGCCACATATACACATTTGGAGCCTAATAATGTACGGACCTGAATCGTGGACTATGAGAAACATAAAAAGGAGAGAATCGAAACATTTGATTTGTGGTGCGACCAAAGGATGTCGAAAATTAGGTGGACTGATAAGAAATTAAGAGTTCTCCGTAGAATCAGTGACGAAAAGAACATGTAGCAACACTGATAAGAAGAAGGGACCGGAAGATTGGACATGTGTTAACACTACAACGAACAACCTTTACAGTAATAGAGCTGCAGATGGCAAAAACTGCAGATAAAGACAGAGTTTGTAATACACTCCTGGAAATGGAAAAAAGAACACATTGACACCGGTGTGTCAGACCCACCATACTTGCTCCGGACGCTGCGAGAGGACTGTAGAAGCAATTATCACACGCACGGCACAGCGGACACATCAGGAACCGCGGTGTTGGCCGTACTATATACTACGAGTATATATGTGCTACGCTGATATGAAGAGGTTGGCACAATTCGTGGCAGGCGAGATGAAGCCAGTGAGAAGACTGCCGACTTACCCCGTCGTCCCTGTCCCGACCCTCGTACTGACCCTCCCACGAAATACGCCCATGATTATTCCCGTGCAGACAGGAATGCCTACCAGGATACCCTCTCTACCCAGGTCGATAGCAACCCCCTCACCTACCACCACCCTGATGATGTTACCCGTACCGCCTCCTTTCTCCAACAGACCTTGCTGAGGCTGTCAAGGCCCACATCCCTTCTGTCGCCATCCACCCCCAACATCCTACTTTACCCCCACAGGCCGTCCTCCTTCTCCATGAATCCCGCCGTCTCTACCGTGCCTTCCTCCACACGCGTGACCCGGACACACTACGACGCCACCAGCAACTACAACGACACGTCAGGAACTTGCTCGCGGCTAAGAAACGCCGGGACTGGCGACAGACATGCACCCGTCTTAATGCTACACTTCCTATAAACTCGTCCAAGTACTGGTCAGCCTTCCGCTGCCTTACTGGATCAACGCTCCCTCCCGACTACCCTCTCCTTCATGATGGTCAACCCTTCCCTGACAACCTTAGTAAGGCCATCACTTTGCCTCCTACCTTTCCGATGCCTTTACCATCCCCGACGATCCCCAGTTCGATTACTTCCTCTTCCCAGGTGTCCGCAATCGAACTGACACCTCTGTCCCTCCCCTCATCCCTGGTTTCCAGTACTTGAACAACATTGCACACACCGAACTCAATGCCCCCATCACTACTCAGGATCTCTTTGCTACCCTCCACATGAAATGCAACACCGCTCCTTGTCACGATCGTGTCACCAATCGCCTCCTTCCTCTCCAGTCTGGCCAGGCTCTATAATGTAGTCCTGTCCACCGGCTAATACCCCGACCTGTGGGAAACCTCCCACATCCTGATGTTCCTCAAACTCAACAAACCGCCGTCCACTGTCTCCTCCTACCATCCCATCAGCCTAACCTCGGTCTTCAGCAAGGTCCTGGAATCCATGCTTACCCAACGCATCCACCAGCATCTCTGCCAGCACCGCCTCCTTCCCCTTACCCAGTGTGGCTTTCGGCCGTCCTTCTCTACTGATGACCTTCTCCTTCACCTCACTCATCTCCTCTCCAAACAACTTAATTCCCGTCACTCCGCTATCTTCCTCTACCTTGACCTCGAACACACATATGACCATGTGTGGCATTCCGGTCTCCTCTTCAAGCTGCAAACCTTCGCCCTTCCCATTAACTACGTCTGTCTGATCAGGTCCTTTCTTTCCCAACGTTCTTCCTATGTCACCATCATAACACGGATTCCTACACCTTCTTCCCCTCCGCCAATGTTCCCCAAGGTTCCGTCCTTTCCCCTCTTCTGTACCTCTTGTGTATGGCGGACATGCCGCCGCCTCCGCCCCCATCCGCCTTCTCCAGTATGCCGATGACACTGCCTTCCTTGCCCTCGCCCCCACCCTGCAGCGCTCCCAACACCTTCTCCAGTCCCATCTTGATCTATTCACCACTTGGTGCAACCAGTGGTTGCTTTAGGTCAATCCTTCCAAAACCCAGGCGGTCATAGTAGGCAAACCAACCCCTTCCTTCCACCTCCTCGATTTCTATGTCACCGTCTATGGTCGTCCTATCGCCCTCACCCCCACCCTTAAGTACCTTGGCGTCACTCCTAACAGTCGCTCTCCTGGACCCCCCACCTCCGGACAATCCAAGCCAAGGCGCTCTCCCGACTCCATCTCCTCAAGGTCCTTTCTGCCCATATATGGGGTCTGGACCCCTCCACCATCCTCCACACCTATAAATCTCTCATCCGCCCTATCCTCTGCTACGCCCACCCTGCCTGTGTCTCCGCCCCCCTACCTTTTACAAATCCCTTCAGATCCTAGAACGCCATGCTCTTCGCCTCGCCTATTGCATCAGTCTCCCCTCCCCCACGCGGATCCTGTATGACCTTATTCCGTTCCCCCACCTCCTCCTCTTCCTCGAACGGATACGGATCCTCTACACCTCCCGTAAACTCGATCCTCCTCACCCGCATATCTCTCCCATCCCATCTCGCCCCCGTCCGCTGCCGCACCTGTATTTCCACGTCCTACCTGCTTTCCAAAATCAGTACCCGTGGTCTAGGGGTAGCGTCTTTGATTCGTAATCACAACGTCTTCGGTCCCAGGATCGATCCCCGCCACTGCCTAAATTTTGATAAATAATCAGCATTGGCGGCCGAAGACTTCCGGCAAAAGAAGGCAGCCTCATTCTGCCAACGGCCTTGTCAAAGTGGGTGGAGGAGCGGATAGAGGTTCAGGGCACTCTCTTGTCCTAGGGGTGGGAAATTGCCACTAAAGGCGGAAGAATCAGCAATGATCAACGACATGAGGATGCAGAAGGCAATGGAAACCACTGCATTAAAGACACGTAACGTGTATCCACAGCACATGTGGCCTGTAATTGAAGAAGTATCATGATGATCTCTCCATTGGCAAAAGATTCCGGAATAGTCCCCCATTCGGATCTCTGGGAGGGGACTGCCAAGGGAGAGGTTACCATGAGAAAAAGATTGAATAATCAACGAAAGGATAACGTTCTATGAGTCGGGGTGTGGAATGTCAGAAGCTTGAACGTGGTAGGGAAACTAGAAAATCTGTAAAGGGAAATGCAAAGGCTCAATCTAGATGTAGTAGGGGTCAGTGAAGTGAAGTGGAAGGAAGACAAGGATTTCTGGTCAGATGAGTATCGGGTAATATCAACAGCAGCAGAAAATGGTATAACAGGTGTAGGATTCGTTATGAATAGGAAGGTAGGGCAGAGAGTGTGTTTCTGTGAACAGTTCAGTGACCAGGTTGTTCGAATCAGAATCGACAGCAGACCAACACCGACAACGATAGTTCAGGTATACATGCCGACGTCGCAAGTTGAAGACAAACAGATAGAGAAAGAGTATGAGGATATTGAAAGGATAATGCAGTGTGTAAAGGGGACGAAAATCTAATAGTCATGGGTGACTGGAGTGCAGTTGTAGGGGAAGGAGTAGAAGAAAAAGTTACAGGAGAATATGAGTTTGGGATAAGGAACGAAAGAGGAGAAAGACCAATTGAGTTCTGTAACAAGTTTCAGCTAATAATAGCGAATACCCTGTTCAAGAATCACAAGAGGAGGAGGTATACTTGGAAAAGGCCGGGAGATACGGGAAGATTTCAATTAGATTACATCATGGTCAGACAGAGATTCCGAAATCATATACTGGATTGTAAGGCGTACCCAGGAGCAAATATAGACTCAGATCACAATATAGTAGTGATGAAGAGTAGGCTGAAGTTCAAGACATTAGTCAGGAAGAATCAATACGCAAAGAAGTGGGATACGGAAGTACTAAGGAATGACGAGATACGTTTGAAGTTCTCTAGCGCTATAGATGCAGCAATAAGGAATAGCGCAGTAGGCAGTACAGTTGAAGAGGAATGGACATCTCTAAAAAGGGCCATCAAAGAAGTCAGGAAGGAAAACATAGGTACAAAGAAGGTAGCTGCGAAGAAACCGTGGGTAACAGAAGAAATACTTCAGTTGATTGATGAAAGGAGGGAATACAAAAATGTTCCGGAAAAATCAGGAATACAGAAATACAAGTCGCTGAGGAATGAAATAAATAGGGAGTGCAGGGAAGCTAAGACGAAATGGCTGCAGGAAAAATGTGAAGACATCGAAAGAGATATGACTGTCGGAAGGACAGACTCAGCATACAGGAAAGTCAAAACAACCTTTGGTGACATTAAAAGCAACGGTGGTAACATTAAGATTGCAATGGGAATTCCACTATTAAATGCAGAGAAGAGAGCAGATAGGTGGAAAGAATACATTGAAAGATTTGTCTGCCGTGATAGAAGAAGAAACAGGAGTCGATTTAGAAGACGGCAAGAGCTGACAAGTGCGAGAATTATCGAACAATCAGCTTAACAGCTCATGCATCGAAGCTGCTTACATGAATAATATACAGAAGAATGGGAAAGAAAATTGAGAATGTGCTAGGTGACGATCAGTTTGGCTTTAGGAAAAGTAAAGGGACGAGAGAGGCAATTCTGACGTTACGGCTAATAATGGAAGCAAGTCTAAAGAAAAATCAAGACACTTTCATAGGATTTGTCGACATGGAAAAAGCGTTCGACAATATAAAATGGTGCAAGCTGTTCGAGATTCTGAAAAAAGTAGGGGTAAGCTATAGGGACAGACGGGTCATGTACAATATGTACAACAACCAAGAGGGAATAATAAGAGTGGACGATCAAGAACGAAGTGCTCATATTAAGAAGGGTGTAAGACAAGGCTGTAGCCTTTCGCCCCTACTCTTCAATCTGTACATCGAGGAAGCAATGATGGAAATAAAAGAAAGGGTCAGGAGTGTAATTAAAATACAAGGTGAAAGGATATCAATGATACGATTCGCTGATGACATTGCTATCCTGAGTGAAAGTGCAGAAGAATCAAATGATCTGCTGAACGGAATGAACAGTCTAATGAGTACACAGTATGGTCTGAGAGTAAATCGGAGAAAGACGAAAGTAATGTAAAGTAGTAGAAATGAGAACAGCGAGAAACTTAACATCAGGACTGATGCTCACGAAGTCAATGAAGTTAAGGAATTCTGCTACCTAGGCAGTAAAATAACCAATGACGGACGGAGCATAGAGGACATCAAAAGCAGACTCGCTATGGCAAAAAAGGCATTTCTGGCCAAGAGAAGTCTACTAATATCAAATACCGGTCTTAATTTGAGGAAGAAATTTCTGAGGATGAACGCCTGGAGTACAGCATTGTATGGTAGTGTAACACAGGCTGTGGGAAAACCGGAACAGAAGAGAATCGAAGCATTTTAGATATGGTGCTATAGACGAATGTTGAAAATTAGGCGGACTGATAAGGTAAGGAATGAGGAGGTTCTATGCAGAATCGGAGAGGAAAGGAATATGTGGAAAACACTGATAAGGAGAAGGGACAGGATGATAGGACATCTGCTAAGACATGAGGGAATGACTTCCATGGTACTAGCGGGAGCTGTAGAGGGCAAAAACTGTAGAAGAAGACAGAGATTGGAATACGTAAAGCAAATAATTGAGGACGTAGGTTGCAAGTGCTATTCTGAGATGAAGAGGTTAGCACAGGAAAGTAATTCGTGGTTGGCCGCATCAAACCAGTCAGTAGACTGATGACAAAAAAAAAAAAACCTGCTCTCCAACTCTCCACTCTCCATACCCTCTCCCAAGGTGGTTTCCGCCAGCTCCCCCTGCCTGATGATGCCCTCCTCCCCTCCATCTACCCCTCCTATCAACTTTGATCCTCCCTCCCTCTTCCTGTGTTTGTTCCTATGGGCACCCTCTCTCCTCCCTTCTCCCTTTCTCCCCACTCCTCCCCCAATCTTCCCCTACCCCCATACCTTCATTCCTCCTACCATCTCCTCTGCCATTGGCATCTTTGCTCTCCCCTCTCCCCCCCCCCCGTTCTTCCCCTCTCGGCAGGTCCCTGGAGTAGCACACATTTAATAGACATTCGCGCGCCGGAGGTCATCGCCATCAGTTTCTCGTGTGTGTGCCATCGTGTTTGTGGTTTAGTGTTCTTCGCCGTCACGCTCCTTCATTCACCTGTACCGTCTACGTCGTCACTGTTTGTGCACAGTGCCGACAGATTTTAGTCTGTTTTTGTCGAGTGTGAACGGCTTCGTGTTATTTGTTTCTGTGTCTACTGTTTTCCGCCCACCCCCCCCCCCCCCACTTTGTTCAGTATCTTCTGTGTCTCCTTTGTATTTTCATTGTCAAACTTGTGGCTGAAGAGCAGCGTAGTATGCTGCTGCCACCCCACCTTATGTAAGGTGTTTAAATAACAATAAAGAAAAAAAAGAACGTTTGACGTGGAAACTGAAATATCCAGCAGTCGCATCCATTGTTTTATTTTAACCCCCCCCCCATGAACCATAGACCTTGCCGTTGGTGGGGAGGCTTGCGTGCCTCATCGATACAGATGGCCGTACCGTAGGTGCAACCACAACTGAGGGGTATCTGTTGAGAGGCCAAACAAACGTATGGTTCCTGAAGAGGGGCAGCAGCCTTTTCAGTAGTTGCAGGAGCAACAGTCTGGATGATTGAATGATCTGGCCTTGTAACACTAACCAAAATTTTTCCCAAGGGCATGGAGCTTTACTGTATGGATAAATGATGATGGCGTCCTCTTGGTTAAAATATTCCGGAGGTAAAATAGTTCCCCATTCGGATCTCTGGGCGGGGACTACTCAAGAGGACGTCGTTATCAGAAGAAACAAAACTGGCCTTCTACGGATCGGAGCGTGGAATGTCAATCTCTTAATTGGGCAGGTAGATTAGAAAATTTAAAAAGGGAAATGGATAGGTTAAAGTTAGATATCGTGGGAATTAGCGAAGTTCGGTGGCAGGAGGAACAAGACTTTTGGTCAGGTGAATACAGATTTATAAATAGAAAATCAAATAGGGGAAATGCAGGAGTAGGTTTAACAATGAATAAAAAATAGGAGTTCGGGTAGCTACTACAAGCAACATAGTGAACGCATTATTGTGGTCAAGATAGACACGAAGCCCACGCCTACGACAGTAGTACAAGTCTATATGCCAACTAGCTCTGGAGATGATGCAGAAATTGAAGAAATGTATGATGAGATAAAAGAAATTATTCAGATAGTGAAGGGAGACGAATATTTAATAGTCACAGGTGACTGGAATTCGATAGTAGGAAAATGAAGAGAAGGAAACATAGTAGTTGAATATGGATTGGGGGTAAGAAATGAAAGAGGAAGCCGCCAGGTAGAATTTTGCACAGATCATAACTTAATCATAGCTAACACTTGGTTCAAGAATCATAAAAGAAGCCTGGAGATACTGACAGATTTCAGATAGATTATATAATGGTAAGACATAGATTAAGGAACCAGGTTTTAAATTGTAAGACATTTCCAGGGGCAGATGTGGACTCCGACCACAATCTATTGGTTATGAACTGTAGATTAAAACTAAAGAAACTGCATAATGGTGAGAATTTAAGGAGATGGGACCTGGATAAACTGACTAAACCAGACGTTGTACAGAGTTTCAGGGAGAGCATAAGGGAACAATTGGCAAGAATGGGGAAAGAAATTCAGTATAAGAAGAATGGGTAGCTTTGGGGGATGAAGTAGTGAAGGCAGCAGAGGATCAAGTAGTTAAAAAGACGAGGACTAGTAGAAATCCTTGGGTGACAGAAGAAATGCTGAATTTAATTGATGAAAGGAGAAAATATAAAAATGCAGTAAATGAAGCAGCCAAAAAGGAATACAAACGTCTCAAACATTAGATCGACAGGAAGTGGAAAATGACTAAGCAGGGGTGGCTAGAGGACAAATAGAAGGATGTAGAGGCTTATCTCACTAGGGGTAAGATAGATATTGCCTACCGGAAAATTAAAGAGACCTTTGGAGAAAAGAGAACTACTTGTATGAATATCAAGGGAGTGAGACAGGGTTCTAGCCTCTCCCCGATGTTATTCAATCTGTATATTGAGCAATCAGTAAAGGAAACAAAAGAAAAATTCGGAGTAGGTATTAAAATCCATGGAGAAGAAATAAAAACTTTGAGGTTCGCCGATAACATTGTGATTCTGTCAGAGACAGCAAAGGATTTGGAAGAGCAGTTGAACGGAATGGACAGTGTCTTGAAAGGAGGGTATAGGATGAACATCAACAAAAGCAAAACGAGGATAATGGAATGTAGTCGAATTAAGTCGGGTGATGCTGAGGAAATTAGAGTAGGAAATGACACACTTAAAGTAGTGAAGGAGTTTCGCTATTTGGGGAGCAAAATAACTGATGATGGTCGAAGTAGAGAGGATATAAAATGTAGACTGGCAATGGCAAAGAAAGCGTTTCTGAAGAAGAGAAATTTGTTAACATCGAGTATAGATTTAAGTGTCAGGAAGTCATTTCTGAAAGTATTTGTATGGAGTGTAGCCATGTATGTAAGTGAAACACGGAGATAAAGATTTTGGACAAGAAGAGAATAGAAGCTTTCGAAATGTGGTGCTGCAGAAGAATGCTGAAGATTAGATGGGTAGATCACATAACCTATGAGGAGGTATTGAACAGGGTTGGGGAGAAGAGGAGTTTGTGGCACAACTTAACTAGAAGAAGGGATCGGTTGGTAGGACATGATCTGAGGCATCAAGGGATCACCAATTTAGTATTGGAGGGTAGCGTGGAGGGTAAAAACCGTAGAGGGAGACCAAGAGATGAATACACTAAGCAGATTCTGAAAGATGTAGGCTGCAGTACATACTGGGAGATGAAGAAGCTTGCAGATGATAGAGTAGCATGGAGAGCTGCATCAAACCATTCTCAGGACTGAAGACCACAACAACAACAACAACATGTACCTTACTGTAGTAAAATGGAAGAACTGGCTGTGTATTATGTCCTACATACAGCTCACAGCCAAATACTTTTTCTGGAAACACCTACAGGGCACGGAATATGAAAAAGAGTTACTAAGCAAGTTCCAAGTAGCTCTGTGATTATACGTAGAAGATTTGATCGCTCAAACTGAATGGGTTATTGTGGTGGCACTTAACTATACCGGAATCTGAGGTAGGGAAGGGATAACATCTCAGAGTGACGCATTGTTCTCTATTGTCATATTCCCAGTTAAGGTTTATAAGCAGAAGTGTAGATGATGCCATCGAAGCTAGCAGTCAGCTCGTCGTGTTCCATCCTGCTACCACCGAGAAGACCGTCGCAGCACGACAGTGTCTCACCCTGGCCGCGAAACAGGATAATTACGTAGTTACACAAGTAAAAACACTCGTCGTCAGCGAAAGATAGCCTGTCCGATACAACACATTACTGATGGAATAACACGGGACGAGGTGCGCGATTTTAAGCATCGCTTACGATAGGCGTTCATTGGTCCTTGGCAATCTAGTCGTGGGAATGGCCTGAGGAAAGCATACCAGTGTCCGCTCCAATTTGCTGAACGATGCTATCAGACAATATCTGACTTTTAGGGATGACGACACTACGTAAAGGTTTATCTGTTTGCGGCGGTCACTGTGACCAAGCGGTTCTAGGCGCTTCAGTCTGGAACCACGCGGCTGCTACGGTCGCCTGTTCGAATCCTACCTCGGGCATGGATGTGTGTGATGCCCTTGGGTTAGTTAGGTTTAAATAGTTCTAAGTCTAGGGGACTGATGACCTCAGATACTAAGTCTCATAGTGCTTGGAGCCATTTGAACCATTTATATCTGTTTGCACTATCTTGAGCTTGCGCACCATTATGTGAATGACACAAATCGCATTCCCAGCAACAAGCAGTACGGAACAGCTTTATGGACTGTCTGAATGAATAACTACGCAACGTAAACGCGTGCGACTCAATGACTGTATGGTCATCTTTTGACCACTTGCAGTCTCTCATCCGACAAATAGCCCTGTTCGCGCACACAGCAAAAACCTCCGACGCAAGTAATGTCCTGCTACACGCCTGCTACATATACGTTTCAGAGTACCACGACATATTACGAGGGCGATTGTGTTAAACGATCCGTTTAGTTTTGATATGTCCACTTTCATATACGGCGGTCCCAAAATAGTACACCTATATGTCCTTCTCAACACATAAGACACTGCTAGGACGCTTGTGTTGATGAGGTCCCATACTCCTTGACAGAGCGGAGGGGACAATGCGGGAGACCCGCACCGCCATACTAGGCAAGGTCCTAGCGGAGGTGGTTTGCCGTTGCCTTCCTCCGACCGCAATGGGGGTGAATGATGATGATGAGGACGACACAACAACACCCAGCCATCTCGAGGCAGGGAAAATTCCTGACCCCGCCGGGAATCGAAACGGTTCATATGGTTCTGAGCACTATGGGACAAAACATCTGAGGTCGTCAGTCCCCTGGACCTAAGGACATCACACACATCCATGCCCGAGGCAGGATTCGACCCTAGGACCGTAGCGGTCGCGCGGTTCGAGACTGAAGCGCACAGAACCGCTCGGACACATCGGCCGGCCGGGAATCGAACCCGGGACCCCGTGATGGGAAACGAGAACGCTACAGCGAGACCACGAGCTGCGGACTGTATTTACAAATAAAAGGGGAAAAAAAACAAGAACGCTGTTGCACAATATGGTCATCAATAATAATAATTCCTTTCCACTACCCCCTTCATTTACGGTCTTACCGAAGCTACTTATTTCCACGGAGTATTTTGGAATCGAATCGACGTCTAGATCGAGCAGCAAAGTAGCAGCTGGATTTTCCAGTATTCGTCACAGTATCTACACTCATGCTCAAAATTAAGGATAACGCTGATAGGTGGTGAAACAACGCTGTGGTAAGCGGTTTGCGGGTTTAAATCACCTCAGGGTATGACCATGCGGTGCATTTGACCTGGGGTCTTCGCACGGTGGCGCTGGCAGCAGTCCACATACGCAGAGGTGTGTTGGTGCACGTCAGAGTACGGTGCAGCGAGTAAGCGTGCAGACGTTTTCAGACGTGCTAATCGTAACTGTGTGTTGAAAATGGCTCAAAGAATACATATTGATGACGTTATAAAAGGTAGAATACTAGGGCGACAGGAGGCTGGTCGAACACATGGGGTCGTAGTACGGGCCCTACGTGTGCCACAAAGTGTGATCTCAAGATTATGGCAACGATTACAGCATACAGGAAACGTGTCCAGGCGCTACAGTACGGGACGACCACAGTGTACAACACCACAAGAAGACCGATATCTCACCATCAGTACCCGCAGACGGCCACGGAGTACTGCAGGTAGCCTTGTTCGGGACCTTACTGCAGCCACTGGAACAGTTGTCTCCAGATACACAGTCTACAGACGGTTTTGCAAGACATGTTTTTCTCGCCTGGAGACTTGCAAGGTGCGTACCACTGACCCCTGGTCGCAGGAGAGCCCGTAAAGCCTGGTGTCAAGAACTCAGTACATGGTCATTGGAACAGTAGTCCCAGATTATGTTCACGAACGAGTCCAGGTATAGTCTGAACAGTGAATCCCACTGGGTTTTCATCTGGCTTGAACCAGGAACCAGATACCTACCACTCAAGGTCCTTGAAAGGGACCTGTATGGATGTCGTGGTTTGATGGTTAGGGGTGGGATTATGATGGGAGGAAGGAGAAGGAGATTAGTGTTCAACGTCCCGTCGACAACGAGGTCATTAGAGACGTAGCACAAGCTCGGATTAGGGAAGAATGGGGAAGGAAATCGGACGTGCCCTTTGAAAGGAACCATCCCGGCATTTGCCTGAAATGATCTAGGGAAATCACGGAAAACCTAAATCAGGATGACTGGACGCGGGATTGAACCGTCGTTCTCCCGAATGCGAGTCCAGTGTGCTAACCACTGCGCCATCTCACTCGGTGATTATGATTGGTGCACGTACACCCCTGTATGTCTTTGACAGAGGAACTGTAACAGGTTAGGTGTATCGGGACGTCATTTTGCACCAGCATGTCCGCCTTTTCAGGGGTACAGTGGGTCCCACTTTCCTCCTGATTGCCGGCCGCTCTCTCCGAGCGGTTCTAGGCGCTTCAGTCTGGAACGGCGCAACCGCTACGGTCGCAGGTTCGAATCCTTCCTCGGGCGTGTATGTGTGTGATGTCCTTAGCTTAGGTTTAAGTAGTTCGTTCTAGGGGACTGATGACCTCAGATGTTAAGTCCCATAGTGCTCAGAGCCATTTGAACCTCCTGATGGATGATAACGCACGGCCCCACCGAGCTGCCATCGTGGAGGAGTACCTTGAAACAGAAGATATCAGGCGAATGGAGTGGCGTGCCTGTTCTCCAGACCTAAACCCCATCGAGCACGTCTGGGATGCTCTCGGTCGACGTATCGCAGCATGTCTTCAAACCCCTATGACACTTTAGGTGCTCCGACAGGCACTGGTGCAAGAATGGGAGGATATACCCCAGCAGCTACTCGACCACCTTATCCAGAGTATGTCAACCCGTTGTGCGGCGTGTGTACGTGCGCATGGTGATCATATCCCATATTGATGTCAGGGTTCATGCGAAGGAAACAGTAGCGTTTTGTAGCACACGTGTTTCGGGACTGTTTTCTCCACATCACCATAACCGTGGACTTACAGGTCTGTGTCGTGTGTGTTCCCTATGAGCCTATGCTATTAGTGCCAGTTTTTTGTAGTGCCATGTTGTGTGGCACCACATTCTGCAATTATCCTTAATTTATGAGTGTGGGTGTAGTATACTTACGTACTGTTCGATGCATAACATAAAACTGCGGCTCTCAGAAAAAATGCCAGTGCTGGCCATTATTTCATCCAATTTACCAGATGCTTGTGTAGTAGAATAAATGTTATTTCAATGTGTGTAAGGTTCGAGACTGTATTACAATAAAAGAACCTCTACTCAACCACGTATTGTCAAGAGGGAGAAATTTATCATGGCATTCTAAGATGAATGTACGATGATAACTTACAACGGTAGGTAAAACTCACAGTAAAGATTATTTTCTTGTTTCTTGTCAACAGACTATTAATTACGTTCACTGCATTATAAATACTATGACATGAAAATATCGTAGATCAGCCATTATAATCCTTTGCCTATCAAGTGTTTTGCGCCGCTTCGATTTCCAGGCAATAAAGGTGAATCCAAGCTTTGTCTAGTGACTTAATAATGCTTGAAGTTCTCTATGTATGCCACAATTTTTCCTAATTCTCAAATGTACTTCTCTGACCAGAATGAGATTTTCACTCTGCAGCGGAGTGTGCGCTGATATGAAACTTCCTGGCAGATTAAAACTGTGTGCCCTAGGGTTAGGAAACCCGATAGATACTAAACACTCCATTTCTGTGTGTGTACGAACTGATTACTGTTTTTTTGCACTTTCTCAGTTCAGATATTAGCCATGCAACAATTGTATGACAGTGTCCCAGGACCAATAACTTTATCGACCATTTCTTCATAGTTTTTAATGTGAAGAAATGGCCGATAAAATTATTGGACATCAGGAATACGCAAAAAACACAGTGTCTGCACAACCTCATTTGGATTAATTAATTTATTCATATATGGCCCTGAGTACTTGGGTGGAACCTAGGGAACTTCTCTTCACTATCTCTGAGTTTTGACTAAAGACAATATATTGATCAATTTAATCACTATCTGATGCTCAACGTTTGTTATATCTCAGAACGCTACATAACTGTGGTTTGCTGGCTTAATGGTAGTGCTTGTTTCGCAGCCTTGGCGTGCTGATATCCACTACTGCTGTGCGCAGCAGAGCGTTTCTTTAGTGCAGAGTTTCGTTTGTGCTGCAGGGAAGTGTCAACTGAACTACAACTGGTTAAACACTGAAGAGCCAAAGAACATGGCACACCTGCCTAATATCTTGTAGGACACCGACGAGCACGCAGAAGTCCCCCAACACAACGTGGCATAAACTCTACTAATGTCTCAAGTGGTGCTCGAGGGAACTGACACCATAAATCCTGCAGGATTTTCCAGAAATCCGTGAAATTACGAGGGGTTGGAGATCACTTCTGAACATCACGTTGCAATGAGATGCTCAATAATTTTCATATCTGGGGAGTTTGGTGGCCAGTGGATGTGTTTAAACTCAGAATCCACTCCGAGTGGCTACTCTGGAGCCACTCTGTAGCAATTCTGGACGTGTACAGTGTCGCATTGTCCTGCTGGAATTTCCCAAGTCCGTCGGAATGCACGATGCAGGTGGTCGGACAGGATGCTTACGTACATCTCACCTATCAGAGTCGTATCTAGACGTATCAGGAGTCCCATATCACTCCAACTACACACGCCCCACGCCATTACAGAGCTTCAACTACCTTGAACCGTCCGCTGCTGACATGCAACGTACATATATTCATGAGGTTAATAGTCCCACTTTTTGCCACTAGGTTTTAAATGGTTCAAATGGCTCTGAGCAATATGGGACTTAACTTCTGAGGTAATCGGTCCCCTAGAACTTAGAACTACTTAAACCTAGCTAACCTAAGGACTTCACACACACCCATGCCCGAGGCAGGGTTCGAACCTGCGACCGTAGCGGTCGCGCGGTTCCAGACTGTAGTGGCTAGATCCGCTCAGCCACACCGGGCGGCCACTAGGTTTTACTCAGCGCTTGTGTAGTGGTGTAGCGCCATCTCACCGCCGCTTGGTTTACCTGCAAAGAGACGTGATGACTGGATGTTGTGTGATGTCCTTAGGTTAGTTAGGTTTAAGTAGTTCTAAGTTCTAGGTGACTGATAACCATAGATGTTAAGTCCTATAGTGCTCAAAGCCATTTGAACCATTTTTTTGAACCTGCAAAGAGAGATACTTTCCACTCTGAGCGGGAAGTTAAGGCCCATGTGTTCATGAGCATGAGGAGAGTGGGGAAAACAGCTCACTGCCTCGAAGGGGTGCGGAGCGAACTACACTCCTGGAAATGGAAAAAAGAACACATTGACACCGGTGTGTCAGACCCACCATACTTGCTCCGGACACTGCGAGAGGGCTGTACAAGCAATGATCACACGCACGGCACAGCGGACACACCAGGAACCGCGGTGTTGGCCGTCGAATGGCGCTAGCTGCGCAGCATTTGTGCACCGCCGCCGTCAGTGTCAGCCAGTTTGCCGTGGTTTACGGAGCTCCATCGCAGTCTTTAACACTGGTAGCATGCCGCGACAGCGTGGACGTGAACCGTATGTGCAGTTGACGGACTTTGAGCGAGGGCGTATAGTGGGCATGCGGGAGGCCGGGTGGACGTACCGCCGAATTGCTCAACACGTGGGGCGTGAGGTCTCCACAGTACATCGATGTTGTCGCCAGTGGTCGGCGGAAGGTGCACGTGCCCGTCGACCTGGGACCGGACCGCAGCGACGCACGGATGCACGCCAAGACCGTAGGATCCTACGCAGTGCCGTAGGGGACCGCACCGCCACGTCCCAGCAAATTAGGGACACTGTTGCTCCTGGGGTATCGGCGAGGACCATTCGCAACCGTCTCCATGAAGCTGGGCTACGGTCCCGCACACCGTTAGGCCGTCTTCCGCTCACGCCCCAACATCGTGCAGCCCGCCTCCAGTGGTGTCGCGACAGGCGTGAATGGAGGGACGAATGGAGACGTGTCGTCTTCAGCGATGAGAGTCGCTTCTGCCTTGGTGCCAATGATGGTCGTATGCGTGTTTGGCGCCGTGCAGGTGAGCGCCACAATCAGGACTGCATACGACCGAGGCACACAGGGCCAACACCCGGCATCATGGTGTGGGGAGCGATCTCCTACACTGGCAGTACACCACTGGTGATCGTCGAGGGGACACTGAATAGTGCACGGTACATCCAAACCATCATCGAACCCATCGTTCTACCATTCCTAGACCGGCAAGGGAACTTGCTGTTCCAACAGGACAATGCACGTCCGCATGTATCCCGTGCCACCCAACGTGCTCTAGAAGGTGTAAGTCAACTACCCTGGCCAGCAAGATCTCCGGATCTGTCCCCCATTGAGCATGTTTGGGACTGGATGAAGCGTCGTCTCACGCGGTCTGCACGTCCAGCACGAACGCTGGTCCAACTGAGGCGCCAGGTGGAAATGGCATGGCAAGCCGTTCCACAGGACTACATCCAGCATCTCTACGATCGTCTCCATGGGAGAATAGCAGCCTGCATTGCTGCTAAAGGTGGATATACACTGTACTAGTGCCGACATTGTGCATGCTCTGTTGCCTGTGTCTATGTGCCTGTGGTTCTGTCAGTGTGATCATGTGATGTATCTGACCCCAGGAATGTGTCAATAAAGTTTCCCCTTCCTTGGACAATGAATTCACGGTGTTCTTATTTCAATTTCCAGGAGTGTTTATTCGCCTGTGGGTCAGTGCAGGCAATAAACACACACTGTTTAGCTGCTTATTGCTCACCTCTCTGCTACATATTGATACATCGTATTGGTTGTAGGCGACAGAGGCCTGAGGGGTACCGACTACTTGCGAAATGTTCTGATTTGGACAACGGCAGCAGGGGCAATAACTGGGTGAGCAATTTAGTTATTTGTTGCCACTGCATGCGTAACGTTCTGTGCGACCTTTTCGTTAATTTCATGCAAGGGTTTCCGTACATTTGTACTGAGTTCATTTGTAAAATATCTGGCATTAAGATAAGAAAAGTAGGTGCTGAAAGTCGTCGATCCAGGAGAAATTGTCGGAAGATTACTTGTTTATTACGTACAAAGGTACACCTCTTTGCTTGTTGTGTAGTAAATCGGTAGGTGTTGTGAAGGAATATCATATGAAACGGTACATTTCTACGAAACAAATTCCTTAATAACAGCTTACAGGGGAATTGCAGAAAGACAAAGTTAAAAATTAATTTCCAATTTGGACAATCAACAACAAATGTTTCCCCAAACCGAGGACACAATGCGACAATTCGGTTAAAGCTAGTTTTTTAATAAGTAGAAAGATCGGCCAGATCCTTAAACCCTTTTGCGGAAAGCGAATTCGTAAAGGAGTAGCAGATGCACTATGTCCCGGTAAAGAAAAAAAGAGTCCAAGGAAATACGTTTTCCGAAACGAACAGTTTTCGACGAATTGGTGTGATGGCTAACGACGTTAATAAAAATTTGTGTGAAGGTGCTGTCACATTCGAAGCATTTTTGATCACCTAGAACGATACAACTGATATGTCAGACACAGTTCAGTTGCAATTTGGGTTCGTGGAGTACACCATAATGGATGAATTATTAACATTACAGTAACTAATATGAATCACTATTGGTGAAAATATATTTGAAGAAGCAAAAAGAACATCATCGAAATGTTGAATCTGCAGTGGAGTCAGCTCGGTGGAGTTTGTTCTGATGGAGCACCTGCGGTGGTGGGTTCACAAGAACGTTTTATTAGAATACAAAATAAAAAGTCTGCTGAATTAAATACTGATAAATCCAATTTAAAATTTGTTCATTGCTTTATTCATCAACAAAGTTTTTGGATGGCCCGCCAGCTTCAGTAAGTACGTGAATCAAGCCCCCAGATCACCAAAGGTTGTCCACGTTGTTGTAAAGGGTTAGGAAGGTTCAGGTTTTCCGTACGAAACATAGCGACTATTGAGAAAAAAGACCGTGCACTGCTGGTAAAGTTGTTTTATCAGAGGTAGCAATAGCAGCGCTGCATTGCAGAAATGTCGCCGACAGAAACAGCTGCGAAGTGGCACCGTGTCAACAAATGGGTTAAGATCAAGAAATTTGAAAAACAGGTGAATTAGATGATGCAGCAGAGACAGAGAGAGAGAGAGAGAGAGAGAGAGAGAGAGAGAGAGAGAGAGAGAGAGGCGACCCATTCCCTTGGTAGTTGCTGATGAAGATTCTCTAGCTACAGCCGACTGAGCAGAAAATGCCTCAAATTCTGCAACCAGTACTCGAGATGTGTCACAGGAATTGTCTCACTCCTGGTCGGCAATTCAACAGATTTTATTTTGCTCCGTATCTTACTCTGGTATCCCTGCAGGATTCAGGATGTGCACCAAATGAAGCCCCACGACAGGCAACAGAGTTGTGAAGTTGTGAATTTGTCCTTTTTTTTTTCTTTTTTGGGCACACATGGAAATGGATTACATGCAGTGGGAGAATATTCACTAGCGGAATGAGGCGCATTTTCCTCTGCATGGTGCCGTGAATGCAAAGAACGTCGCATATAAGTTTCTATTCCGCCACACATTTTTCCGGAAATCCACTGCACCCAGTTAAGTGACTGCGGCATGTGGTTTCCCAAGCTCCTTCGTTCTCGGTTCGTTTTTCTTGCCGGAGGTGATACCTCGTAAGCCTGTTAGGTGTGAAATGACATCTGCAGGATGTAAAGACTGCCTTGTGCAACACGTGATTCCTGCTTTTTAAGAACGCAACTGTGTCCAAGCAACTAATTTCATACAAGGAGAGGCAACACCACATGCTGCTTGCTAGGTGAAATGTTTGCTTCGCGAAACTTTTTGTTGTGACCACAACATCTCAAGGCAGTTTCCAGATGTCTGGCTCATTCCCGACCACTTTGTTGTGGGGATATCTGAAAGATCTTGTCTACCGGTGATTTATCCGAACTATTCCTGATCTGGAGGAAAGCATACGACGGCATATAGCTCTAATTACACTGGATATTCTGCAAGCAACTGACGACCATGCCGTATTATGGATGCTGCAGAATGTTGCAGAGTCGGCAGACCATAATGAACACATTACGTAACTTCTGACCACATCCTAATAAACGTGCCAGAACCAACGTTATCATATGTTTGAACATCTTTTTTCCTGCACCCATATCACATTCCGACTGCTTATAGCGCCATAACTTCATCTGGTGGCAGAAAATTGAGCTACTATTTTTTCAGCGTACTCCGCGAGCGAACCGACTAATGAAGATGCCCATGATGTTCCAGTGTCCTGCAGCACTTGGAACACCGTTATTTTAATAATAACCAGCCGGTGTCACGTCTCCTCGAGGGGAGAAGCATTTGGTTTTGGATTGAACAACTAGAAGTTTACCTCTCTCGCTACTCGGAAGTGGATAAAGTGTAAAGTTGCTTCACGCAGAAAAGTCAGCTATTCAAACTGACAATACTACGGATAGTGTATATGCAAAATGTAAAATATAACGAAGTTTGTGAATGGACAGTCAGGGCACCAATGGTAGCGTAAAATTTAAGCAAATGATAGATATGTTTGCACAGTATCAGTTATTTTGCAGGTCTTGGCTTTCGAACTGTGAGGGTCTGTAATTTACCGTTCGAAGTGCCGTCTGAAAAGATCAGAGAAATAGTTTATATGGGTTAATGTGTCGTAACAGGGAGGAAGTGAGGTCAGAAATTTTTCAGCACGGCAAGTTCAATGGCAACAGAACAGCTTATTGTTATCTTCGTGTCCAGGACAACACAATACGGCTGTTTATAAATTCCAAATAATACAATACAATATCTACAACACCTACATTAGACATTTCATATATCAAAGTGATCTTGTGGCCTAAAATTCAGCTATTTTGATTGCTGAAACAAGGTCCTCCAGAGTGCAGACTTGAGGCAACTTCGAGTAGACCAAGAGGTGTTCACTGTCTTGAAGTTCACTACATTTGCCGGTTGCATCCCCAGTAATGTAGTCCCACAGCTTCAAGTCTTGTTTGCACCGCGTCACTCCACTTCACAGTCTGCTCAAAGTGTTTCACGTCTGGTAGCGCAGTTGGAAACCAGCAGCGGTTTCATCCATTAGGTTTTGTTTGTTACTTCCAGTGTCCTGTTTCGCCACAGTTCTAGTAGGCTAGTGGTAGGTGATGATGTAATGGCTTCAGTTGTTCGGAGAAAGCTCTTCTTTGATTTCAGCCTAGGACATGATGCTTCGTTTCCAAACATGGGATGCATGCAATCATTTTTCTGTTTCTTCTTCTTTTGCCTACTACCAGTTGCCAACTTATAGGCATAGCACCCAGGGATATCAGACGAGAAACAGCGACAGAGTTTGAGAAAGGTAATGATTCCAGGCACCCCATGTTTGGAAGTGAACTATCATACTTTTTAGGTGAGACTCACATGGTTTCTAGATTTTATGTGAAGCTGTTCCTCTTTATAGTACATCAAATGTGCATAGCAAGGCAGGTCCTGTGTTTCACCAATAGCAAAAAATTCCCTTCAAGCGCCGGTGAAAATTTCTGCTTCTAGAAACAGGAGCAGCAAGGGCCTTGCTGATATTCATGAAGCAATGACAAACGCAGGAAGGAAACTTTTCGTTGCCATTCCTTTCTGGATAAAAAAGTATTCATCTCGGTAGTTTGTTGCGGTAATATAATAATGTAGCGGAATCCAAATGCTGTAAAGCAAGCTTCATACATATTCAGTTCACGTACCTTCTGCATGGACGGACTGTTAAATGCTAAACGTATTCAGGTCGCCTCATTAGCGTAAAATTGTTTTAGCACCTTTTACTTATCATGCTCCTGGTTAATCTGATGTAAGTGGGTCACGTGCGTTTTTACTTCCTTGAATAAGAACAAGCACATAACGGAATTGCGACGAATTAGTTAATTCAGTAACGGTGAAGACGGCAGTTATTAAATGTCATTTCAGACAAAGTTAGCTACAAAATTCGTTTAGTTTGTCGTTTGTTGATTCCACAGGGAGTGACAGTCGTGAAGTTAGCAGAGGAACGAATACCAACGCCCCCCATTATTTCTGAGAAATGGCTAAAGTACCACGGGGAATAAAAACTGTAATAATCAAGGAATAGTTGTTACTGGCTTGTCATTGGGGTGAAAATTAAAATAAAAATAATTATGTGGAATATACTAAATGTAATGGTCAAATATTCAAAATTTATTGGCACTTCAAAAATTGAATTAGTAATTACATAGGTCTGTAAATGTACACTCTACAAATTCTTAGAAATAATGTTACACGATCCGGTTGTTTTTCGATATGCTGCTTCGAAAAATGCCAAGACTCTCTCTCTCTCTCTCTCTCTACCACGTAAGGTCTTTTCACAATGTAGTTATGTAGATTAAGAAAATTCATAGTAATCCACGTATTCGAAAACATTTTGTCCAAAAATCATGGTGAAAAAAGTCATTCCTGAGGTATTTTTTTCTTCAGAAGTAATACAAAGACGTATATCATACCGTCTCTCTTTTTTATCCCTAAAAACTCCGTTTCAAAATTTTGTTTCATGTTCTTCCTCAGGGCGATCACTGTGTAGTATCCATCAAAACTCAGCAATCATGCTGATATCCCATCGTCCCTGATACCTTCGTCCCACTTCTTTAATCTCCTGATGGAGTCTTTCTCCCTGTTTCACTCTCAGAGCACCTTCATTTTCTGGAGAATAGCTGACGTGGGAGTCGAGGATACGCAACATCGAGTTCATGAAGGTACCCAATGGTGTGAAGCTATACAGCATTTTGCTGCCGAGAAACTTGTTGATAATTTATTTAGATGACATCCAAGCTGATTTTTATTTTATTATGTTTCGTGTTTCATTAGTCTCCGAATGACAGGGCAGACGAAAACTCCATTGTCTTCTGACAGCTTCGGATGCCTACTCGATACATACTGGAAAACTTCGTCGTTTTTTGATAGGGCTTGAACTAGTTCATTCATAATTTAAAGTGTTATTTAGAGTTGTGGCAGGAGATCTTAATTTGTGGGGGAGGGGTGGCGGGGGGAGGGGGTGCTCGGGGAGGCGGGTGGGGGAGGAGGTTTGGTGAGCTGCGTCAAAGATTCAGATATCACGTTCTCCTTTCCAACTTTAGGAGTTCTACTTGGCCAGATTTTATGGGTACAGTGCTCGTCTTTCGAACGACTGTCACAATAGCGACTAAGCTGTGTTACAAAGTATGAACTAAAACAATTTTTTTGTAGCAGGTATCACTGCAAAACGTCAGGAAACAATACAGGCATTGTTACGATGGTTGTATAGCTACATCTTGCATACCTTACAAATTTATGTCAAACCCGCATGTGGATACGTACTTTACCTGAAATCAGCATCCAAAGGTACACAAAAACATTTTAATCTGAAGTTATTGTTAATCTGTGTTACGTGTCTTTCTGCAGTATGTGTGATAGTAAATGGAGATTCTACATAATTTATGGACTGGCTAATCAACCAATCTTCAACAACAGTTTGTTGCCTCCAAAGTAATGCTCACATCCCGGCAACGAATAGGTTTCAGAAGCTCCTGTTCATTACAAATTTATGATATATCTGTTCACTGATGAAATGTTTTATCTTCTATCTATCGAGTAACAGAGATATTAAGAAATAGAATGTCAGAAGAAAAGTAATCACCAGTACTCTCTAGTAAATCTAACTTGGTCAAAGAGACTTTTTGATAGCCTACAATGAAAAGAAAATGATTGCCACAAAGAAATAAAGTTTTCTCAGATGGTGATGCAAGCTGCTTAGAAACTCATTTTATAAGATCCAAAGAGTTTTGAACAGAAAAAACAGTTGCTTAGAGAGCTGTATTGGAAGCAGCAATGTCGAAGGTCAGCCGAAAGGAAAGAGAGACCAGAATTAATAGAAAGTTGTTGAAAAAACTAGGACTGGTAAAGCTCTCGAAAACGATTTATAATAAGTCGGCGACTAATTGAAACTTTCTGGTCAACAAGATCGTTCTAGAGGCAGATGAAGAGTATGCGTTTCTACCTTTGTCAGCTATTGGGTAGCAGAAACGAAATTAAACCCGATATCGTCTGCCCCATAAGACTAGGATGAAGTAAGCTCGGTTGTCTTCAAGTTAGAAATGTCAATGGACTTGAAGAGTTTTCGACTACTGTATCCTTCCCCTTTTAACTTAGGGCTGTGGAATATGGACATTAAATGAAAATGCTAAAGATAAATTGAGAGCTGCATAGGGAGAATTGGACAGAACCATGCTTATATTAACAGGAAAAGGTAGAAAAAGGGCTGTTTTTTTTTCTGGTAGCACCCAAAGCAGGCAAATACAGTGGGTTATGCTCTGAGAAGGAAATCAGCAGTGGCTGTTGCAAAGCGAATAATGAAATGTGGTCGGAAACAGTCCTGAAGCGGAACTCGAGAGAGGTGGAAAGCCTACCATGCCACTGGGATGAAGACATCTAATATGAGTACCCGAGAATGACACGAGTGCGCGAGCTTTCAAAAAATTATTTGATCTACAACCTTACCTTCACCGTTTTATCTCGAAGTTCGAGGTTTTACTGTGAAAAATTTACAAAATATTTACGATTCAAAGAACTGGCCACCTCTGGCCACTACCTTCTCCCGCCTTTCGAGCAGCAAATGAATTCCGCTGCGGAAGAACTGGACGTCTTTTGAATATATCCATGAATCGATTCAATTTTGCACTTGTTCATATGACAAGCAGTACCGCTCACGCAAGCCATTTGCAATTGATCGAGGAAGGTGTTAGTCAGAGGGATCAATGTCTGGATATTGCGGCGGGTGGAGTAGGAGTTCCCATTTCAACGCTTCCACTTATGTTTCGATTCGTTTTGTGGCGTGGGATCGAGCAGTGTCATGCTGGAAAATCACCTTTCCATGTCTGTCGTTGTATTGTATCTTCCAGTGCTCGGCTAAAACGCACAAATTGCTTTCGATAACGATCTCCTGCGATTGTTTCTGTCTGTTCCAATAGCTCCTAAGACCTCTTCCATCGCCATGCTGGTCTTCGACGTCAAAATCACCGTTCTTGAAGCGCTTAAACCATTCTTAGCACATTCTGTCACTAATAGGTGCTGCACCACAGGTCATACCCGACATTTTATGAGCCACAGCGCATATTTCTCCATGTTGAACCAGAAAGTTAAAACTTCATGCAAAAAACTAGAATTGGACTCGTATGTTGACATATTCATTCACGGAAAGATATGGGGGTTCATTCTTCCCGCGCGCTATACGAGATTGGAATTAAAAATTGTTCAAATAGCTCTGAGCACTATGGGACTTAACATCTGAGGTCATCAGTCCCCTATAACTTAGAACTACTTAAATCTAACTAACGTAAGGACTTCACACACATCGATGCCCGAGGCAGGATTCGAGCCTGCGACCGTAGCCCCGACTGTAGCGCCTAGAACCGCTCGGCCACTCCGGACGGCCGGATTGGAATAATAGAGAATTGTGAAGGTGGTTCGATGAACCCTCTGCCTGGCACTTAAATGTGATTTGCAGTGTATCAGTGTAAATGTAGAGTAACTTTATGATGCAATCACAAGTCGACTAATATTTTGATGTCATTATGTTTACAAATGCCTAAGATTATTGTGTGACACTTCAACCTACCACCTCCACACCTCCACCACTTGCCGCTACTGCTACTGCAAAACAGCGGAAGCAGAGTTATAGACCTAATAGTACATGACTTACAGAGGCTACATCTGACCAGACAGGAACAGCCGCATACCTGCACTGCTGGGCACTTAATTAGGCGTTGTGCTGTATTATGAATCGTCTAGAGTTGTTCCAAGTTTTCGCCTCTGTATGACGTACAGAGATGGCTAGTAAAATTGCGAAACCATGACCGGGGGCACGCAGCAAACGTAAAAGTTGGTATAAACCATACTAAATGCTTATATTTGCAAATGGGTAACATTCCAGTGCAACAGCACAACGCAGGTCGCAAAATGCCATCTATGTTCTGCATATAAGGAAAGACTTCGCTGCTGATTTCTCAATGAGAAGTCGCGTTCGCGCACGTTGGTTGGTTTTTAGGAGACCGTGGTGGTGGTGGTGGTTAGTGTTTAACGTCCCGTCGACAACGAGGTCATTAGAGACGGAGCTCATGCTCGGGTTAGGGAAGGATTGGGAAGGAAATCGGCCGTGCCCTTTCAAAGGAAACATCCCGGCATTTGCCTGAAGCGATTTAGGGAAATCACGGGAAACCTAAATCAGGATGACTGGAGACGGGATTGAACCGTCATCCACCCGAATGCGAGTCCAGTGTGCTAACCACTGCGCCACCTCGCTCGGTTTTTAGGAGACCGTATCGCGCCCCGCGTTGGAAGGAAAAACCTCTCCCAGCACGGGTGGACTAAGTAAACTGTTGTTTAACATTCTGCGTTGTTCGCGATTCCACGTCAGTACGGAATCGATCGATTCAGGAGCATTGTACTAGACGCCATGCAGGATGTCAATGACCCCATGTGACTAGTGCCCGAGAGGACAGTCATAAAGTACGCTTGGCCCCGCTCGAATGTACATCGACGTCACGTACCTTGAGTAAAGATGGTTCAAATGGCTCTGAGCACTATGGGACTTAACATCTGAGGTCATCAGTCCCCTAGACTGAGAACTACTTCAGACTAACTAACCTAAGGACATCACACACATCCATGCCTGAGGCAGGATTCGAATGTGCGACCGTAGCAGCAGCGCGGTTCCGGACTGAAGCACCTAGAACCGCTCGGCCACAGTGGCCGGCTTGAGTAAATAAATGGTTTTGTTTTCGGGAAGAAAAGAAACCACGTTGACAATGCGAAGACGTCTGTAGTAGTGCGTACGTTCAGAATGGTGACTATTGTTGCAGCTTCCCTTCACATGTCAGATGAGAAAAGGGCGGCTTTAGACGTGTGTCCAACGTCAACACTCACACAGTAGTATGTAACGGGACATCCTCCTCTAGCATTACTTTTCCTCAACAGTAGTTGTTGATATCAGTATTATTTTTCGAATTTTGGACAGGTCAGTTTCATCTCAGTTGCTTTTCTGAAATCTTTCATATACGTTTATACACAGTATGTTATATTTCTAGCTAAAATAAATGAAAACTAATTACTTTATAAAATATTATAGTCTCGATGTTATAATCGATGAGCACTAGTTCTGAATGTAGGGTTAGAATTATTTTTTTAGAAAGAATTATTGGCAAACTTAAAATTTCTATTATTAATTACGCAATCCTGTACTGTTTACAATGTCTATTTCTGGATTCATTTACGAAATAATCGAAATTGATAATGTTGAGAGGCACCCACATGCCTTGCTCATACTGTGGCATCAAGCAGTCAGGCCTGCAAGTTGAATGGTCTGCCAAGCGAGTGGATTCATTCTTATTTATCAAGTAACATGAGCTCTAGTACTCACAATTAAGTTACAAATTATTCTCCTGTTTGAATATTACGTAACGGAAACGGATAACGCACATCTGACTATTAGTAATTTACACAACTCTGACTGTTCACTACGCACGGGCAATACCACATTTTCTTTCTTACCCAACGGATTTGATCAACACGTGGCCATCGCACTGAATATGAATGGCGCACACATTATAAATTCTGGATATCATGACAACATACTACTCAAAGGATAAGGCCACCAATCTTTTTCTTTTCACTATCTTTTTTATTCCGATAAATTCTATGACCTAAACACACCATTACATTTTCTACAACAATTAAACATGAGAAACTCCGCCCAGTGGGCATGGCTTTACATTGGTGATTCTCTATCTTATGGTCTCGTAATTATCTAGCACTACAGTGCACTTTCTGGATAGGATGGTGGATCTCTTGCTGTATCTCACACTTCGACTCTCACACCCATCATCACGAAAATTTCCTCCAGACCGAGCGGTACAAAAAGGAACATGCATAGCCCACTGCCTCTGAACCTATCTTGCTACTCTTCCATGCAAACCACACATACTTAAATTACATGAAATATACCACAATTGCAACATGGAATACAACATAAGGAATGGTTACAACGTTATAATTACATCACTTTCAGCTTTCCCAATTCAATTAGTATTCATCCCAGTTTCACAAGAGACTGCCCCACTTCGTAACTTTTCTTTCCTACTATGAACTCAGGAGGATATATGCACGTCTTCCTGTGCAATGCAAGCCAAGTGGCGTTGCTGGATAGACGGCTGACTCACCTTGCTTCACTCTCAGAGTATTAAAGTTTGAATCAAGCGTCACACGGAAACATAACTCGCAAAGTAATATTAAGAACATATTCATCACACACGCGAGTCCTCAACTGATACCATGGACGAGTACTTCTCCTTATCCTTTGTCTCACCACGTGGAAGTACTCGTCTCAATTTTCAAGTCCTGCACACGCCATTTCTTAAACACTTCCAACTTATAGTTCACACGCCAATAATTCAGCTTAACTTTAGCACTCGGAAGTATTTCAACCTATTTCTACACGTGCTTTCATTGTGACCGTTGGTCACTTCCGAAGATTACTACGATCGCCTTAATATTACCTGCCTGACACTTAATTCTCCCCACAAAAGTTCCTGAAATAGAGAAATTATTATTCTAAACTATTCTTAAGTATTCCACATGCATACCATTCTCTCCACTATTCAGTCTTTACGGAGCACACCTAAGACAGGTCTTACCAACACAAGATACAGCGGCAGAGTGCTGAAACATGGCCTGTCTTCAGGTCATCTCGCACCTCTGTCGAGGTGGGGGAAGACCATGCTACCCATTGGTCAGCCACATTTCAGGTGCTCAAAGCTCAGGTAAATTTCACGTATTTGGTTCCACCAAAGGTGACCAAAGGACCGTCTCAGGGATGATAGTATACTGCACATTCACTATCTGCGGTTAGTAGCTACCATACATTCATTCATTTCGCAGATCTCACCAAATTGGATGTAGGGATTTATTTTGTGGGAGTGCACATGTGATCAATTAAATAAATAAATTGTCCTTCTTTCCTATACTGGTATCCGGCTTCGGTGTATTAAGTGAAATTGAGTTAATATTATAAAAAATATGTTGTTCTGACAAGAATAACGAAAAATGTTGTACCTATTTTCGTCTGGCGGTACTGTACCCTTTCAATGTAACGGAAACTAGTAGAAATTAAATAAATAAATTGTCCTTCTTTCCTACACTGGCATCCGGCTTCGGTGTATTGACTGAAATTGAGTTATTATTACAAAAAATATATTGTTCTGACAAGAATAACGAAGAATGTTGAACCTATTTTCAATGTTGGGTGGTACTGTACCCTTTCAATGTAACGGAAACTAGTAGAAATTCATTTGTTAATAAAAATTGTAAACCCTGTGGGATATTGTTATTTCCGCAGAGTGTGAAAGTCGTAAGCTTGCCTCTGATGTGAGTCGGCCAGGGTGGCCGAGCGGTTCTAGGCGCTACAGTTTGGAACCGTGCGACCGCTTCTGTCGTAGGTTCGAATCCTGGCTCGGGCATGGATGTGTGTGATGTCCTTAGGTTAGTTAGGTTTAAGTAGTCCTAAGTTCTAGGGGACTGATGACCTCAGATGTTAAGTCCCGTAGTGCTCAGAGTCATTCCTGATGTGATCGGACGTAGTTTTGCATTTTTGTGCGAACAATGTAATTTCGGCTTTGTTAATGCGGAAAGTAAAAATGCTGCATCATATACTAAAAAGGGAGAGAGTATATTTACGTAGAAAGTGCTGCAACAACAATCTTCAAATTTATTCAGTTCAAACCAACCGTGAGGACTTGATGTGAGATTTTCAGTTTCAGGAATCAGAGCCCTAGCCAAAACGAAGTGGAGCCATCTCAACATGACAAGCTAAGTAAACTTGGAAGTTTATTGTAATCTTCGCTCCTCTCAAATCTTCATAATAAATTACTTGTAGTTGACATTGTTCAAAGTGAACAATAGATGGAATCAGGAGAGAGTGGGGAGCTTGCAAGTGGCACGACTTGTCTATATAGAATCAGCGTCACCCTTGTGAAGAAGTCCTGCTCTCAAGCTCCTTAATACAACCTACTTTTGCACAGTCTGCGTTTATAATGATGAGACAAAACTTTATGACCAAAAAGTTAATAGCGTGTGGGTCGACCTTTGGAACGGAATATGGCAGTGATACGGTGGGGGGTTGATTGCAAAAGTGTTTGGATCTTTCGGGAATTATGTGCCACCACGTGGTAGTTACTGAAATAACGAGCCAGGAGTTTGCGGTAGCTGAGCTGGCACCCTATAGTGGGATCCGTAAGCCAAATTTGGTGAACTGATATGCCATTCCACTCAAAAGACTGTGTCACGAATCTGAACTCGTGACACTAACAGTTATCTTGCTACAAGATGGCACTGCTGTCGAGGAAGACATGAGTCACTTTCCATAATAGCACGCTAACTAATGACCACCGTTTCCAGGATGGACGCTTCCAGGCGCCAGGCCATGAAAATCTACTCAAAGTGAAAGTCCCTCAAGTCAGTGGATTATCTCATTTCCGACCAGTATTGTCCCGATATTGACTCCCACTTCGAGTCTGAAGGGTAATTCAGCTGCCCCTACCGATGTCCTTTTATACATTCCGCAATGTTATATCTGGATTCCAAAAACCAAGCGCCGGATTATCATCTTTTCTCGCTCGCTCCGCTCAAACTACTAATCTTGCCGCAAAACTAAACATCACCTTTCTCTACGATACGTAATGTAGTTGAATTTTGTACAGGTATATGTTTTCTGCACAGGCCACCGGTTTCCAGTTACTCAAGAAAAAGATACAAGAACGACTTTCAACCGCAACACCATTCCCACACTCAGTCCCCAACGGTCAAGACTTCAAGTGTGTTCTTCATAGCACTCCCTCCTACTACTGTACCAGAATTTGTGACTACACAAATTATCAGCCTTACTCGACCCTTTCTTGTCTTCACTGACTGGCCTTATCACGTCGCTTAGTCAAGCACCTAAACGTTGCGAAACTGGTGTTTGGGTAAATTTGACCTAATAATTTCGAGAATCTTAACGGCATTAAATAAAAAGTGTCACCACTGTATGCCGCAGGCCTTCCAACTATGAAAATACTGTATAAGGTTTAAGTATAGCTCGAATCGTCAACATAATTAGTTTTAGAGTAACATTTACAAAACTCGTTTTTCCTTCATTAACCTCACGGGCAAGTCTAGATTAATCATGTTAACAAAATAGTCGACTATGATAGTGGGGTAATAGCCGATTCAACAGAGAGCAAAGAAGTTCTAATATCGGGAATAATTCGCGTAGTCGGAACTTTTTGTACAGTTGTAAAATGGTTCAAATGGCTCTAAGCACTATGGGACTTAATATCTGAGGTCATCAGTCCCCAAGACTTGGAACTACTTGAACCTAACTAAACCTAGGACATCACACACATTCATACTCGAGACAGGATTCGAACCTGCGACCGTAGCAGCAGCGTGGTTCCGGATTGAAGCGTCTAGAACCACTCGGCCACAGCAGCCGGCTGTACAGTTGTAGGAGGGAGTCCCACGAACTACACACTAGAAGTCCTGAAAGCTCATTGATGAGTCTGGATGAGGAGGTGCGTCTGAATATCACTTTTGTACGCTTTTCTTGAATAATTCGAAAACCGTGGCCTCCTATGAAAACATATCCCAGTACAAAATGTAACTACATTAAATTCCTAAAAAAGTTACTGTTCATTTTCTCGGTGGGTTTAATAGTTCGCACGAAGCCAGCGAGAGTACATACAGATCTCGCGCTTAGTTTTTGAAGACCAGATATAACATTGAGGGTTTCATAAAACGCCGTACGTAGTGACATCTAAATCGGTTGGAAACTTTCCTCATGTCAGCACGTTGTAGGTGTCGCCACCGGCGCCAACCTTGTGTGAATGCTCTGAAAAGCTAATCATATGCATATCACAGCATCTTGGACTGTATAACCGTCTGTCTCACGTGGATAAATTTGCGCTACGGTGGTTTAGGGATATGACAGTGAACTGACGTTCAGATCTTGGCCATTAATTTCGATTGATATGAAACGATGGAACACATCTGGGACACTATCGAACGCCAGCTCTTCGCCCAGAATCTACCGGCGAGTAGTTTAAGAGAACTGCGTGGACTGTGCGTAGACAGCTGGTATAACAGACCACTGCACATACATCAAGATCTGGACAGCATGAGTGCTGTTATATTATGTTCCAAAAGTGTAACACCACGGTTTCAAACAGATGCTCATAATACACAGTCGGAAAAAACCCAAACACCAAGAAACAATTGATGCAGAGTAATGTAATTTCAAGAATACATGTGACCGGGTAACTTATTTAAGTGATTAACGATGTAAGATCACAGGTTATCGTAAGCAGAAAAAAAAGCTACGACCAGTGCTTGTACATTAAAAGCGGGTGTATCCACCAGAAATTTGAATGCAAGGTGGCTGACGTGCATGCACCGTGTCGTACACGTGCCGGATGTCAGCTTCTTGGATGGTGTTCCATGCCTGTTGAATTTGGTCGGCCAATACAGAGGCGGTTAACGCTGGTTGTGGAAAACGCTACTGGAGTTGTCTTCTGATGATATCCCATGTGAGTTCGATTGGAGACAGCTCTGGTGATCACTCGGGTCATCGCAGCATGTTGACACTCCGTTTTTTTTTCTTTTTTTTTGGTCATCATTCTACTGACTGGTTTGATGCGGCCCGCCACGAATTCCTTTCCTGTGCTAACCTCTTCATCTCAATTATTTGCTTGACGTATTCCAATCTCTGTCTTCCTCTACAGTTTTTGCCCTCTGCAGCTCCCTCTAGTACCATGGAAGTCGTTCCCTCAAGCCTTATCAGATGTCCTATCATCCTGTCCCTTCTCCTTATCAGTGTTTCCCACATATTCCTTTCCTCTCCGATTCTGCGTAGAACCTCCTCATTCCTTACCTTATCAGTCCACCTAATTTTCAACATTCGTCTATAGCACCACATCTCAAATGCTTCGATTCTCGTCTGTTCCGGTTTTCCCACAGCCCATGTTTCACTACCATACAATGCTGTACTCCAGACGTACATCCTCAGAAATTTCTTCCTCAAATTAAGGCCGGTATTTGATATTAGTAGGCTTCTCTTGGCCAGAAATGCCTTTTTTCCCATAGCGACTCTGCTTTTGATGTCCTCCTTGCTCCGTCCGTCATTGGTTATTTTACTGCCTAGGTAGCAAAATGGTTCAAATGGCTCTGAGCACTATGGGACTTAACTTCTAAGGTCATCAGTCCCCTAGAACGTAGAACTACTTAAACCTAACTAACCGAAGGACATCACACACATCCATGCCCGAGGCAGGATTCGAACCTGCGACCGTAGCGGTCGCGCGGTTCCAGACTGTAGCGCCTTTAACCGCTTGGCCACCACGGCCGGCCTAGGTAACAGGATTCCTTAACTTCATTGACTTCGTGACCATCAACCCTGATGTTAAGTTTCTCGCTGTTCTCATTTCTACTACTTCTCATTACCTTCGTCTTTCTCCGATTTACTCTCAAACCATACTGTGCACTCATTAGACCATTCCGTTCAGCAGATCATTTAATTCTTCTTCACTTTCACTCAGGATAGCAATGTCATCAGCGAATCGTATCATTGATATCCTTTCACCTTGTATTTCAATTCCACTCCTGAACCTTTCTTTTATTTCCATCATTGCTTCCTCGATGTACAGATTGAAGAGTAGGGGCGAAAGGCTACAGCCTTGTCTTACACCCTTCTTAACACGAGTACATCGTTCTTGATCGTCCACTCTTATTATTCCCTCTTGGTTGTTGTACATATTGTACATGACCCGTCTCTCCCTATAGCTTACCCCTACTTTTTTCAGAATCTCCAACAGCTTGCACCATTTTATATTGTCGAACGCTTTTTCCAGGTCGACAAATCCTATGAAAGTGTCTTGATTTTTCTTTATCATTGCTTCCATTATTAGCCGTAACGTCACAATAGCTTCTCTCGTCCCTTTACTTTTCCTAAAGCCAAACTGATCGTCACCTAGCGCATTCTCAATTTTCTTTTCCATTCTTCTGTATATTATTTTTGTAAGCAGCTTCGATGCATGAGCTGTTAAGCTGATTGTGGGATAATTCTCGCACTTGTCAGCTCTTGCCGTCTTCGGAATTGTGTGGACGATGCTTTTCCGAAAGTCAGATGGAATGTCGCCAGACTCATATATTCTACACACCAACGTGAATAGTCGTTTTGTTACCACTTTCCCCAATGATTTTAGAAATTCTGATGGAATGTTATCTATCCCTTCTGCCTTACTTGACCGTAAGTCCTCCAAAGCTCTTTTAAATTCCGATTCTAATACTGTATCCCCTATCTCTTCTAAATCGACTCCTGTTTCTTCTTTTATCACATCAGACAAATCGTCATCCTCATAGAGGCTTTCAATGTATTCTTTCCACCTATCTGCTCTCTCCTCTGCATTTAACAGTGGAATTCCCGTTGCACTCTTAATGTTACCACCGATGCTTTCAATGTCGCCAAAGGTTGTTTTGACTTTCCTGTATGCTGAGTCTGTCCTTCCGACAGTCATATCTTTTTCGATGTCTTCACATTTTCCCTGCAGCCATTTCGTCTTAGATTCCCTGCACTTCCTATTTATTTCATTCCTCAGCGACTTGTATTTCTGTATTCCTGATTTTCGCGGAACATGTTCGTACTTCCTCCTTTCATCAATCAACTGAAGTATTTCTTCTGTTACCCATGGTTTCTTCGCAGCTACCTTCTTTGTACCTATGTTTTCCTTCCCAACTTCTGTGATGGCCCTTTTTAGAGATTTCCATTCCTCTTCAACTGTTCTGCCTACTGCGCTATTCCTTATTGCTGTATCTATAGCGTTAGAGAACTTCAAACGTATCTCGTCATTCTTTAGTACTTCCGTATCCCACTTCTTTGCGTAGCAACATGCAATAGCGGCATTTCGGCGAGCGTTATCTTGATGAAAGACACTGTTAGTAATTCTGTTCACAAATAGCGGCACAAGAGGTCGAATCAATATTTGCAGTGGGTGTGCGTAGAATAACTAAGAGAGTGGTCATGCTATCATACGCAATCTCATCCCAGACCATAACTCCAGGTGTGTGTCCAATTTGTCAAGCAAGCAGACAGGCTCGTTGCAGGCCTCCGTCCAACCAACACACAGCCATCATTGGCACAGCGGCAGAATCGGCATTCATCAGAAAACACAATACACTTCTACTCCGCCTTTCGATGAACTCTCGATTGACGCAGCAGAAGTTACAAACGGCGGAATTTTGGGAGCAGTTCATTGCCCGCTACTGGGCGTCTGGCTAGGTAGTGTTCTTCAAGTAACCAATTTGTAACAGTTCGTTGTTCTGCCAACGGCTGCTCCAATTGTTGCTGCAGCTGCAGTACTACACGCCAGAACCATAAGACGAACGTAGGTTCTGTTCAACAACGCTACCAGCTGTTACCTACCGCAGCTACATTCCTGCCAAGTTTCTCTGCAGTATCGCAGAAGGAACATCCAGCACCTCGAAGCACTATTACACGACTTCGTTCAAACTCAACTGATAGGGGATGTCTTCGTCGTCCTAAAGACGTTCTTGACTAACAACAACCCACTATGTCCAGTCCGAAAAATGCCTAACGCCTACGACCGTCACAGCACGTGTTTAAAGCTTACCTGACTTGCACCCTCACTGTGTTGCACCTAGTGCCACTCTTACGCAACTCGTACGAAATTGGAACAGACGTCGTCATTCAGATGAAGAAGCACGCCTACCAACTTTCGTTAATCTCGCACAACTCCTTCTCGGAGTTGTGATATTTTTCCGTCTCAGTGTATTTCGAGTCATGTGAGACGTGATGGAATGAGTTTTGTTTCTATTTGCATGTCGGACATCATCCTTTGACTACTGACGCAAGTAAGCTGGAATTCTATCCGCCAAGACGATACCAGACAGTTGTCTGATCGACTGAACTACAATATTCCATATCATTAGAAGTGAAAATTATCGAACTATCAGTTTAATAAGTCCCAGCTGCAAAATACTAACACGAATTCTTTACAGACGAATGGAAAAACTGGTAGAAGCCGACCTCGGGGAAGACCAGTCTGGATTCCGTAGGAATATTGGAACACGTGCGGCAATACTGACTTATCTTAGAAGAAAGATTAAGGAAAGGAAACCTACGTTTCTAGCATTTGTAGACTTAGAGAAAGCTTTTGACAATGTTGACTGGAATACTCTCTTTCAAATTCTAAATGTGGCAGCGGTATAATACAGGGAGCGAAACGCTATTTGCAATTTGTACAGAAACCAGATGGCAGTCATAAGAGTCGAGGGGCATGAAAGGGAAGCAGTTGTTGGGAAGGCAGTGAGACAGGTTTGTAGCCTCTCCCCGATGTTATTCAATCTGTATATTGAGCAAGCAGTAAAGGAAACAAAAGAAAAATTAGGAGTAGGTATTAAAATCCATGGAGAAGAAATAAAAACCTTGAGGTTCGCCGATGACATTGTAATTTTATCGGAGACAGCAAAGGACTTGGAAGAGCAGTTGAACGGAATGGACAGTGTCTTGAAAGGAGGATATAAGATGAACAACAACAAAAGCAAAACAAGGATAATGGAATGTAGTCGAATTAAGTCGGGTGATGCTGAGGGAATTAGATTAGGAAATGAGACACTTAAAGTGGTAAAGGAGTTTTGCTATTTGGGGAGCAAAATAACTGATGATGATCGAAGTAGAGAGGATATAAAATGTAGACTGGCAATGGCAAGGGAAGCGCTTCTGAAGAAGAGAAATTTGTTAACATCAAGTATAGATTTCAGTGTCAGGAAGTCTTTTCTGAAAGTATTTGTATGGAGTGTAGCCATGTATGGAAGTGAAACATGGACGATAAATAGTTTGGACAAGGAGAGAATAGAAGCTTTCGAAATGTGGTGCTACAGAAGAATGCTGAAGATTAGATGGGTAGATCACATAACTAATGGGGAGGTATTGAATAGAATTGGGGACAAGAGGAGTTTGTGGCACAACTTGACCAGAAGAAGGGATCGGTTGGTAGGACATATTCTGACGCATCAAGGGATCACAAATTTAGCATTGGAGGAAAGAGTGGAGGGTGAAAATCGTAGAGGGAGACCAAGAGATGAATACACTAAGCAGGTTCAAAAGGATGTAGGTTGCAGTAAGTACTGGGAGATGAAGTAGCTTGCACAGGACAGGGTAGCATGGAGAGCTGCATCAAATCAGTCTCAGGACTGAACACCACAACAACAACAAAATAGAAGTGGCTATACAGTGCATGGAGATTACTGTTGAAAACAACTTGTACATAGAAGCGGGATCCATGACTATTATGATATACGATGCACACCTTGTATAACTTGATTCAGCCATGTGGAACGATTGTTTCAGCGTGTCCCGTTTTCATTTTCTACCAGTTCACTGTATATGCAAAAAAAGCTAGCATGTTTAGACTGTTTGCTACAGTTTTTTCCATCTGGACTTGTAGGCGAGATGGCAATTATTGCAACAGTCCGAATGTTAATAACTAGTGTGACGCCTACACATATGACAAATCCAAGGCCGTAACAATTACTCTCTGTATTGACAGACACGCGTGCGGTAACAGCGGCGCACCTCCAACAGACCGCGGCATGAATGTGTCTTTATGAATATTGCAGAACTGTGTTCCATTGTTTCCATTCAACTCGCTAGCGTGCAGGGCGCACCGCGAGCTCAAATTACAGGGAATTTAGTGGCGGGTTGCTGCCGGGCTGAATGCACGCGTCCAGTAGGTGCACGCATGCGGGCGGCGGTGGCGGCGGCCCTGCGTCCCTTTGCGGCGGCAGCCCTTTGACTACGCACCGCTGTCCGGACAGCCGAAGGCGACCGGAGCGGAGTGCTGTGGACCACGTCCGACTAGGCAACTGGCGCGCGTCATGCGCGGCCCAGCCAGTCGGGCACAAAGCAATCCGAGTACGTATCTGTCAGCGCTTCAAAGCTCCCATAAAAATGTCAGAGACATACCGAAGTGCTGCCGACTAGGAACGCAGGTCTCAATTGTGAATTTCTTTTATAAATGTCTGTCTTCCAGACATCGTTGACGGTGTAGAAAGCAAGATTTCCTTTGCTACCTCATGACTCCATTAACCCTTCTCTACTCTGTGCCTCTTCCCTGGTAGACAACACAACTCACGTGATCTGCTCCTGATGCATATAAAGTAAGTCGGGTTGCCTACCTGAATGTGTATGAGTTTGTAAGGGGCTGTCAAATAAAAACGAGACAAATGGGAAAAAAGTAAACTTTTCATTAGTTCAGAAGTAATCGCCACAACTGTTAACACGTTTACCCCACTGAGAGGCATGATTGTCAGCGTCTTCATGGAAAAATGTTTACGGGTGTCTACGGAGGAGGAGAAATGCGTACCATCACGTTTCCGACTTTGATAAAGGTCGGATTGTAGCCTATCGCGATTGCGGTTTATCGTATCGCGACATTGCCACTCGCGTTGTCGAGATCCAATGACTGTTAGCACGATATCGAATCGGTGAGTTCAGGAGGGTAATACGGTACGCCGTGCTGGATCCCAACGTCCTCGTATCACTAGCAGTCGAGCTGACAGGCATCTTATCCGCACGGCTGTAACGGATCGTGCAGCTACGTCTCGATCCCTTAGTACGTTTGCAAGACAACAACCATCTGCACGAACAGTTCGATGATGTTTGCAGCAGCATTGACTATCAGCTCGGAGACCATGGCTGCGGTTACCCTTGATGCTGCATCACAGACAGGAGGAGCGCTTGCGATGGTGTACTCAACGACGAACCTGGATGCACAAATGACAAATCGTCATTTTTTCGGACGAATCCAGGTTCTGTTTACAGCATCATGATGGTCGCATCCGTGTTTGGTGACATCGCGGTGAACGCACATTGGAAGCGTGTATTCGTCATCGGCATACTGACATGTCACCCGGCGTGATGGTACGGGGTGCCATTGGTTACACGTCTCGGTCACCTCTTGTTCGCACTGGCGGCACTTTGAACGGTGGACGTTACATTTCAGATGTGTTACGACCCGTGACTATCCTTCATTCGATCCCTGTGAAACCCTACATTTCAGTAGGATAATGGACGAACGCATGTTGCAGGTCCTGTACGGGCCTTTCTGGATACAGAAAATGTTCGACTGCCGCCCTGGCCAGCACATTCTCCAGATGTCTCACCAATTGAAAATGTATGGTCAAAGGTGGCCGATCAACTGGCTCGTCACAATACGCCAGTCACTACTCTTGATTAACTGCGGTATCGTGTTGAAGCTGCATGGGCAGCTGTACCTGTACACGCCATCCAAGCTCTGTTTGCCGTATCAAGGCCGTTATTACTGCCAGAGGTGGTTGTTCTGGGTACTCAGGATCTATGCACCCAATTTGCGTGAAAATGTAATTCCATGTCAGTTCTAGTACGAGGGCTGTCCACAAAGTACATTACGTTTTGGAATTAAAAATAAATAAAGTACTGGACATTTTTTTTCATTATATACAGATGAAAGCCACACTTAAATACAACTTTTCTACATAGTTGCCATTTAAATTAAGGCACTTATCGTAGCGATGGACGAGCTTGGAAATTCCTTCGTCGTAAAATTCGGCCGCCTGCGCCTTCAACCACGTGGTTACCTCTTTTGGGACAGAAAAGGTGTGATTTTTGTGGATATCCTGGAAAGAGGCACTACAATAAACTCTCAAAGGTATCGCCAAACTCTGGTCGAGAACAGTGTTTACATAGTCCACAGCTTTGCCATTGATTACTTTCACATGTCCGATGTAAGCCCAGGTTATTGTGCCACATAGCATAATACTGCCAAAACCTGCCTGCATCCTTGGCACGGCGCATGTTTTGAGCAGCCGGTCGTCTGCATGATGGAACACTGGGACACGACCATGTCATCTACATACATACTCCGCAAGTCGCTACATAATGCCTGGCGCAGGTTACCTTGTGCCACTCTTGGTCATACCATTTCCTGTTCCACTCGTGGCTGGAGCGACGGACATTAGCTGTCTGCAGGCTTCCATACGAGTCCTGATTTGCCTTGTCTTATCATCGCCGTTTGTTCGCAAGATGTATGATGGTGGCAGTAGGACTGGACAGCAGAGAATCCCTTATGGCATTCCTATAGACTTTCTCAATAATGTGTCGCAGAAAGAACTAGTATCGCCTACGGGGACTCGCATTTGAGTTCACCGATAACAAAATTAGAAGCCCGCCTCTGAATTGCTTCAATATCTAGCTAATTTCACCTAGTGGCGAGACCATACGCTTCAGTAGCACTCAAGAATGGGCCGCACAATTATTCCGTGCGCAGACTCCTTTATAGATGAGTTAAACGTTCCTAGAATTCGCCCGTTGAACTGAAGTACACCATTCGCCTTCCTTAAAACCGACCGTATGCGCCCTTCCCATTTGACGTCGTTTTGCGACATTACAAATAGATATTTATTCGGCGTGAATGTCTCAATCAGCATAACAGCAACATCCTTTTCGAATAATAAAAGATACTTTGTCTGATCATCTTCGATAGCTTACATTTATCCACTTTTAGAGCAGTACTACCAGTGTCATCGTAACTGCCGTCTGCTTCACATCTCCTGTGCAGCGAGATACGTAAATTTAAGTATTAACTGTGTTTTTCTTACAGGGTGTTTCAAAAATGACCGGTATATTTGAAACGGCAATAAAAACTAAACGAGCAGCGATAGAAATACACCGTTTGTTGCAATATGCTTGGGACAACAGTACATTTTCATGCAGACAAACTTTCGAAATTACAGTAGTTACAATTTTCAACAACAGATGGCGCTGCGGTCTGGGAAACTCTATTCGCCAGACATGAACCCCTGTGACTTCTTTCTGTGGGGACACTTGAAAGACCAGGTGTACCGCCAGAATCCAGAAACAATTGAACAGCTGAAGCAGTACATCTCATCTGCATGTGAAGCCATTCCGCCAGACACGTTGTCAAAGGTTTCGGGTAATTTCATTCAGAGACTACGCCATATTATTGCTACGCATGGTGGATATGTGGAAAATATCGTACTATAGAGTTTCCCAGACCGCAGCGCTATCTGTTGTTGAAAATTGTAACTACTGTAATTTCGAAAGCTTGTCTGCCTGAAAATGTACTGTTGTCCCAAGCATATTGCAACAAACGGTGTATTTCTATCGCTTCTCGTTTAGTTTTTATTGCCGTTTCAAATATACCGGTCATTTTTGAAACACCCTGTACTTGTCACTTCTTTTTCCGTGTGGTTTTGCTGTTAGAAAGCTTTAATTTTCGAGTACTAGTAATAGTGTTCCATAGATTTCATGTTTATTTTGAATACAGCCCAGAGACAGTTAGTGTTTATTTTCATTGTTTCCAACAAAAAATGTCTAGTAACCACAGTTTAGTCAGCTATCGGCCGCCTTTAGTGAATTAGCAGTCTAGTTAAAAGTTGATTAACTCTCTACAGTAAATTGTTGACTTCTTAGGATGGACAGAATGTGTGACTGCTGTGTACGGACTCTGGAGGACCTGGTCACTGTTCGCGAACAGCTGAACGTGCTGATGGCCGCGGTCAGCCGTCTTCAGGCTGCTACCTCGGAGTGTAGCGGCAGTGGGGATCTGGTGCGTCGTATGGTACAGCCCAGGTGTTACATGCTACACTCACATCTCTGCTGTCGAGACATCTTCGCGGGTACCGGGCGTGGTTGGGCCACCCTCTCCCCAAGGGGAGTGGCGGGTTCAGCGGCGTTCGCGGCGCACGAGGTGGAGGGTCAATGTGGAGGCTGGCCGTGTGGCATCGCCCGCTCTGCCTGTGAGTGGACATGTGGCCGCTCCTTCAGCAAAGTCCGAGCAGGCACACGGGGGGTAGGTTTATTAGTGATTTGGAGCTCCAATGTTAGGCGGGTGATGGAGCCCCTTAGGGAAATAGCGGAAAGGTCGGGGAAGGAGGCCAGTGTTCACTCTGTCTGCTTGCCGGGGAAGGGGGGGGGGGGTCTAATCGTAGATGTGGAAGAGGCTCTGCCGGGAGCGAAAGACAGCACTGGGTGCACCCGACTGCAAATTGTTGTTCATATCGGCACTCCTGCCGTCTGGTTTCAGAGGTCATCCTCAGTTCATAGAGGCGGTTAAGTTGGTGAAGGCGGAAAGCCTCGGTCGCGGGATGGGATCTCAGAATGTAGGGCCCCCCTGAATAAGTGCACTACACGCAGGAAGCGGCTACAACGGTAGCGGAGTACGTGTGGAGTGCACATGTGGGTTTTTTAGGTTAGAGAATTCCCTTCCTAGACCCGACAAGACGCCTCCTGAGACGCGACAAGGTAGTTGTAGGCAAAACGCAACAGGGAAAGACAATATTAATGTCGTAATAGCCGGCCGCGGTGGCCGAGCGGTTCTACGCGCTTCTGTCTGGAACCGCGCGACTGCTACGGTCGCAGGTTCGAATCCTGCCTCGGGCATGGATGTCTTTAGGTTAGTTAGGTTTAAGTGGTTCTGAGTTCTAGGGGACTGATGACCTGAGATGTTAAGTCCCATAGTGCTCGGAGCCATTTGAATCATTTTTTGTGGTAATAGTAAAGGAGCATCAATAGAAAGGTCTCAGAACTGCTCTCATGATTGAACGGTCACAATGCCCACATAGTACTAGGGACGGAAAGTTGGCTGAAACCAGATGTAAACAGTAATGAAATTCTAAACTCAGATTGGAATGTATACCGCAGAGACAGGCTGGACAGTGAAGGGGGAGGCGTGTTTACAGCGATAAAAAGTGCAATAGTATTTAAGGAAGTGAAATCATTTGGGTGATGGTCACGGTTAAAACAGGCTCAAACATGGTAATTGGGTGTCTTCATAGGCCCCATGACTCAGCATCTGTTGTGGCAGAACACCTGAAGGAAAATTTGGAAAATATTTCGAGTAGATTTCCCAACCTTGTTATAGTTTTGGGTGGAGATTTTAATTTACCAGATATAGACTGGAGGCCCAAACGTTTATAATGGGTGGCAGGGACAAAGAATCCAGTGAAATGTTTTTAAGTGCATTATCTGAAAAATACCTAGAGCAGTTAAACAGAGAACCGACTCGTGGCGATAACGTGTTAGACCTTCTGGTGACAAACAGACCCGAACTGTTTGAAACAGTTATTGCAGAAAAGTGAATCAACGATCATAAAGTGGTTACAGCATCGGTGATTTCAGCCGTAAATATAAATATTAAAAAGGTAATAAGATTTTTCTGTTTAGCAAAAGTGACAAAAAACATTTTCAGAGTACTTGACGGCTCAACACAAAAGTTTTATCTCAAGTGGACAAAGTTCAAAACCATCGTACAATATGCGTTAGATGAGTATATGCCAAGCAAGATCGTAAGATGTGAAAAAGAACCACCGTGGTACAACAACCGAATTTGAAAACTGCTACGGACGCAAAGGGAACTTCACTGCAACATAAACGTAGCCAAAGCCTTGCAGACAAATAAAAATTACACGATGCGAAATGTAGTGTGAGGAGGGCTATGCGGGAAGCGTGCAACGAATTCGAAAGTAAAGTTCTATGTACTGACTTGGCAGAAAATCTTAAGAAATTTTGGACCTATGTCAAAGCGGTAGGTGGATGAAAACAAAATGTCCAGACACTCTGCGACCAAAATGGTACTGAAACAGAGGATGACAGACCAAAAGCCGAAATACTAACTGTCGTTTTCCAAAGCTGTTTCACAGAGGAAGACTGCACTAGAGTTCCTTCTCTAGATTGTCGCACAGATGACAAAATGGTAGATATCGAAATAGATGACAGAGGGATAGAAAAACAATTAAAATCGCTTGAACCGTGATTTATTTTCAAAGAATATTCTTAAGACTTTATTTTATTATTAGCGATTCATCAGGAACATTAACACATTTAATCACGTTATGTAGGCATGTTAGTAGTTGCCAGGGAGAAACTAATGAACTCATAAACAAATTCCTTTTAACAAGTGGGAATGTTATTCACTTCAATAGTGCCTAAAAACTTAAAAAGTACAATTAGAAAGCACCCTCTAAATATCAAAGTTACAATTTATTCAGAGGCAGAAAGAAACAAGTTTTGATTGTATGAGCTTTTGGCAGAGAACCTTGCCGCTCCCTTTTGATACGGCCGCAGTTAGGGCCGCTCACAACAGCCTCTGAAAGACTACACTGGTGCACATCTGCAACACACCAGATAACTTTAAACTAAGAGTTTTAACAATTTACATAAGCACACAAACTATGCACCCCCCGTAGGAGGGATGGAAATGGTACAAAACACTAACAATTAAAATATTAACCTTGCCACCGAAGGTGCAACTTGATTTTAACTTCTAAGAAAAGTCTTCCGGTGAAAGGGTTGCAACTTTATATACGAAAATGATCATTTAAATAAAAGCCCATGAAATGCAACCTTATATAAAATTCTCCAAGGTTGGCCAAACAATAGTTAAGATGCTCTACAGTACACAGATACCGCCTCTCAAGATCATAGGCAATAATATCAAAGTTTTCCAAAGATTAAAATATATTTCAGGTACTAAGCTGGTACACTCCAAGCAATAAATTCGTTAACACACCAAATCCGACAACCATGACAGAGGCAGCGAGTAACGTACGGTAGATTGATAGGGAGCTTACCGAACAACCTAAACCGCAGGTTGCTGTAACCCGCCCCTACTCCACAAGGGGAAAACGGACCACCCAATTTATAACAACCACCTTCTCGCGGGTGGGCAAACGGAGAAGAATGGTAGGACGACCCCAAAGCAAAACACATGGTGACCTCACCAAGAAAACAAGTAGAATTTAACAAGAGTAAATCAAACAACATATCACCAATCACTTAACTTCTAATTAACTGCGATTTCTCGAGAAGACCTGGCGCAGCACCCCCAAATCGCTCTCCCGAACCGTCCGCTGCCAGCCGCTTCAACGGACGCAGGAAGGAGCGCCGATCTCCCGTCTCACGGCGTCGCAGCTCGCACCGGCCAGACTGATGTGGGTTGACTCCTGTTGCTCTCGTGTCGACCGCGAAGCCACTACCCCTCGCTATACGCCGCGGCCCACTGGACTCACGTGGCGACCTCACATGCGCCGACGCTCAAGACGCAAGACAGACGAGTCATCTTGTGTCCCAGTGCGCGACCGACCAACCGATCGATCCAACCGCGAATGACCATTGCTTGAGCAAACTCGAGCAGACTGGCGGCCTAACGCGCAGACTCAGATGCAGGAACTAAGCCCTACCGGGCGACCACTCGCTGAGTTCTCTTACTGGTGGAGTGGAAAGACTCTCATTTTGCCGACTTTAAAGGTTGATCCGAACGACAGACAGACACTAACTGCCTAACAAATGCGGGCGAGAGACTGACCCAGACTGACCGACTGACGAACTCATAGCACCCTTAAATGTGAACAGACAACCTTTCCCCTTTCCCATCAGAGGGAGACACCTAAGCTGCGATTGCCACTGCAGCGCCACCACCAGAAACGGAGGGCGACTGCTTCACACTACGCGCTGCGGCGCGCTCTCCAAAACAGCAAATTTTACCGCGGCTCATCGCTCAAAAGAGGAAAGGCCACTGGACCTGATGGGATACCAGTTTGATTTTACACAGAGTACGCGAAGGAACTTTCCCCCCCTTGTTGCAGCGGTGTACTGTAGGTATCTAGAGGAGCGTGGCGTTCCGAAAGATTGGAAAAGGGCCCAGATCATCACCGTTTTCAGGATGGGACGTCGAGCAGATGTGCAGAACTACAGACCTATATCTCTAACGTTGATCAGTTGTCGAAGTTTGGAACACGTATTATGTTCGAGTATAATGAGTTTTCTGGAGACTAGAAATCTACTCTGTAGGAATCAGCATGGATTTCGAAGTCGGAGAACACTGCAGTAAGAAAACAGATAAAGATGGCAAAGGAGGAGATTCATGTGGATCTTACCTTGAGGTTGTTTCGAGGTTGTAGAGTGAGATACTTGTACTCGCAGAGCGAATAAAATGTACGAACATGAGCGACGCAGCTATGTTCTATTCCAGCTGGTGAACAGGGCAAGGCGGCGAAAGCCTGTAGCAAGACTCTCCGCGATGGTGACGAACCTGCAGCTGCTGATGCGTCTCGTAGCTAATGTAGCGGTGGCGAGTCCTTTTAGCTACTGCCACGTTCCTGTAAGCTGAAATGTTGCCATCCTCGTGTTTCATTCTTTTCACTCAGCAAACTTTATTCTTCGATATGATAGGGGAATTTCCTTCATAATTTTTAATGTGCGTGCTGTAGGGCTGTATTATAAATGGGAATGGGCGATAACTGTATAGGATTTTCTTCCTAATTCTAAAATGTATGGTGACTCTGTATCTCTGATAGTTATCGGGGAGTGGAATTACGACCCAACGGTTTCCACCAGTTCCAGGAGATGATGCGAGTGTCCGCCTCCGTAGTGTAACGGTAGGGTTACCGCTTACCACGCAAGGGGCATGGGTTCGATTCCCGGCAGGGGACTGGGTGTTGTGTGTCCTTCATCATCATTGACTCGCAAGTCGCCGAAGTGGCTACGGCGGTCAACCTCCCCGAATGGACCCTCCCGTCCAACAATGCCATACGACCATTTCATTTTTTACCGGACACACTACATGTGGGGGGAGGGGGAGGGGGGGAGGGGGGAGGGACACTGACGCCCACCTAACCGCGGGGAGCAGCAGCAGGCCTTCAGCCAATTTTCTGTCGCTGAGTACAGTTTGAACCAGCTTTGACAATATAATCAACGCACGTTCTCCGAAAGGATTTTGACCGGCCTTGCAGTGCTGCATGCCTTGTAAAGATAACATCTCACTATAGTGTACGAGCCACAGGGAGCCTCGACAGGCAGTTGTCTTACCTCATGCCGTCAGGCTGCCAGCGCCACAATCGTAAACATTGGGAGATGAAATTTACAGAATGTCTTGGTGGGGTGGCTTTTGGCTGGTTGCTGCTCGCAACATTGGGAGCGGCGATTTGCAAGAGGTCACCGCTGAAACTTTCTAGAACAGCGTAAAATTGTAAGAAGTCTTATGTTTGGGGGAATGAGGTATGCAGTCTCAAATTGGGTTAAACTGCAAGTTTGATGCGGTCATACCGCGAAGTAGCAGGGAGCGTAAACTTACAGAGGATTCGGGTTTAGATCGGCGGAGGCAGTCATCTGGAACTGGAGTCGACCAGTCGATCCGGCTTTAGCAGTTTAAGAGGACGGCCAGCAGTTCTCTGGAGGGCAGGTGAGCCGCGCCGTACCAGAGGCCGCCTCAGCCTGTGACCTCGCCGCACCTCGTGTCACATAATTTATGAAAGTTTCGCAGCGAAAGCGGCGACAAAATCGCACAGGATGGTAGGCGCATTGTTTCACATTAACTGATTAGTCTATCGTAACGTGACCTCTCGGCTATGTTTCTGCCCTGTGGGGTTCTCACTCCTTTACTCACTTACTTTCCAATGCAGTCACCACCAACACTTAATTTCGCAATTAATGGTCGGTTAACATGAGTGGACACGTCTCTTATCCATTTGGTTTATTCTGCTTCAACATTTATGGTCCGTACTTCTCACACACAGATAAGTGTGTCCGTAGCAGCACCGCTTTTATTTAGGGGTTAGGTTGGGTTATTTGGGGAAGGACACCAAACAGCGAGGTCATCGATCTCATCGGATTAGGGAAGGATGGGGAAGGAAGTCGGCCGTGCCCTTTCAACGGAACCAACCCGGCATTTGCCGGGAGCGATTTAGGGAAATCACGGAAAACCTGTATCAGGATGGCCTGACGCTGGGTTGAACCGTCGTCCTCCCGAATGCGAGTTTAATTTAGGAATTAAGGGTTAGTTAGCACGGCTGGACACGTGTCTCATACATTCGCTTTACCTCGTTTTAACATTTCTGGTCCGTTCCTTCTCAGTGATTCAGACTTACCCTGTGCAGAGTTGTTTTATCCAATGTTTGTTCTGAGGAGAATCGTTTGAAATTGCAGTCAGTAAGCGTGTGTGATTTGTAATACTTGTTTTATTACAGCAGCTGATAGCTCCCATCAACACTTTGCAATTATTAATGTTCGTCAGTGCACCTCTTATAGCAAAGGTTTCCCTCCGTTACCTAGAACACAAGTGATTATCATACATCTGGACAGTAGTGGGGGACTTGCACCATGAGTGGGGATACTCGGTGCATGTCAGTGACAAATTAGACTGAGGAGAGCTTCAACCCCAGCTGCGTCTTACAAAGCTGCCAACCTCAGAAAATAGTGCTGTTGCTAACTACGTGGGAGAGCAGGGGCCAAAACCTATGTGCTTAGATACAGGAACTGACTACGTCTTTTGACTGACAGAGATTTCCAGTTCAAATTCCAAACGTCGGAAGGGGGATTCTCATGTCTCCATGAGGATGAAGAACTATCGTTCGAGGCCTATGTAGTTTGCTACCATTTTCTGTAAACCATTAACTCAGGTTTTAATGACGGCAACAGAAATGCGTTGTCACATTCAGGTGCCCGAGTATGTTTAAATCATTGTCATTGAGCTATCTTTTATATCAAAAATTTTGTAACCTGGATTGAATTTTGAAGGCACTCGAAACAAAACTGATAATGTGTACGCCGGTGGGAAGTTCATTATTAACGGGTCCTGAATCTGTTTATTAATTCGCAGACGATTCTTTCTTTGTTTCCGTCTTTATACGGCCGCCAACGCGCGCGTCTCATCTCGTCGCAGTTGTAGAATCATGGAACGTATTTTGTGCTCAGACATAATGACCTTTCTAGACTCTCAGAAGCTCATCTGAAGAAACCAGCACGGTTTTAGGAAACAGCTGCCATGAGAGACACAGCTGGCCCTCTTTGTGCATGATATACAACAGGCTCTAGATACCGGCTCCCTGGTTGATGCTATATTTCTCGACTTTCGAAAGGCGCTCGACTCAGTTCCGCTCTGTCGCTTGCTACAAAAAGTGCGCGCTTACGGTCTATCCAATGACATATGCGGTTGCATAGAAAGTTTTCTAACAGACAGGGAGCAGTATGTCGTCCTGAACGTGGTAACTTCAAGAGAAACAAGAGTAACTTCAGGTGTGCCCCAGGGCATCGTAATAGGTCCTCTGCTTTTTACGATTTGCATAAACGATCTGGTTGATGGTATTGACAGCGACCTTAGACTGTTTGCCGAAGAAGCTGTAGTCTACAGGAAAGTAGTATCACACGAAATTTGTGAACAAATCAATGAGGATTTGCAGAAAATAAATGCGTGGCGTAATGACTGGCAGTTATCTCTAAATATTAGTAAGTGTAACCTAATGCGTATAACAAGGCGAAAATCCCCATTAATATATGAGCACAAAATAAATGATCAGTCTTTGGAAGCGGTAACATCAGTCAAGTATCTGTGTGTGACTATTCGACATGATGTCAAGTGGAATGACCAGAAGGGGGAAGGCGAACTCTAGATTGCGGTTTATTGGTAGAATCCTGAAGCGATGCAGTCCTTCAACAAAGCAAATAGCTTCCAATACGTTAGTTCGTCAAGTCTTAGAGTACTGTTAGTCTGTATGGGACCCTTACCAGTTGGGTCTGATTCAAGAGATTGAGAAGGTCCAAAGAAGAGTGGCAAGATTCGTGAATGGTACATTTAGCCATCACGAGAGCGTTACAAATCTCATAGAAAGGTTGAAGTGGGACACACTAGCAGATAGACGACGCGCTAAACAGAAGGGACTGCTCACTAAATTCCGAAATCCAATCTTCGCCGAGGATGTAGAGCATATATTATTACCACCAATTTTCAAATCGCATAATGATCATCAATCAAAGACAAGGGAAATAAGAGCTCGTACTGAGGCGCTCAGACAGTGGTTTTTCCCTCGCGCGATCCGCTAGTGGAACAGAGGAAATACGACTTTGGCGCGAATTGCGCCCTCCGCTTGGTAGCTAGCGAAGTATATACGTAGATGTAGTTCGTTGCGTTGCAAACTGATAAGCTGGTGTGTAGATGCCTCCGCAACTGACTGTTACTCGAACCCTGTATTCAGCAGCGTTCACGAGGATCAACACGTTCGGCAAGAAATTCCTTTTCGCTGCAGGTAGCGAGTGGTTGACGTTTGCCAGGCGTTCGTGCCGCTCCACTCTTCGAGAGCGGCCTGGCTGCCGTTCCCCCTCTGTTGTACTGCAGCCGTTCCTTAGCCTCGCAGTGACAGGTGTCAGCCGAAGCCATTCCCGGATATACCCCGCACGCGAGGGCGCCGCCGGCGATAAGGCCCGGCGACCTGACAGGTGGCCAGCAGGTAGATTACGGGCCGCTCCGTCTACGTACACGTCACCAGCACGCGCCGCAGTCGGCAAAAACGTCCGTCCCGCGGAGCGGCGGTACGGCTGTGCCGTCGGCGGCGCGGCGGAAGCCGTCTGGCTCAAAGGCAGGCGCCAGGTCGATATCATCCGGCACGGCACGGGTGGCGGGGAGGGGGGGGGGGGCAGGGGGCAGGGGGCCGGCGGCGTCGCGGTGCGGGGGCGGCGGGCGGCATTCCGCCAGGCAACAAGCGCGCTGCCACCGCCGCCAGCGGGGAGCCGGTCGCGACCTCTCCATTCGTCGGCCGCGCTGCCCGTAGCGACCGTAGAATTACGAGTACTTCAAGTGCTCCGTCGGTGCAAATACTGAAGATTTGTATTTTCTGCACTATATAAGTGATTCAATTCAATGGGTTAACACCATCAGCGTACTGCAATCAGCGTATTGCTGATAGAAATAGGAAGTGTTTCACTACGAACATAACGACCGAAGGCTATGTACTATCTCAAATAGTTATATATGCAGGGCATGCACAGCTGATGAATATCATGATCAATGAAATCATAGGTTCCACCTGCTGAAACTTTGTTTCTATTAACTACGGTACCACTTTCACGGCTTACAGCCGATCTTCATGTGTTAACTACTGTCCGAGAACTAAAGTATAATTATAAACTGTATTGCAAATTTGTACTTTTATATCGGGATTATTTGAAGACTTATACAGGGACTCACAAAAATTAGTAGATTAACCCATCATAAGAATCCACCGTTTTTTAATCAAGATAATGCCATTCAGAAACTATAGTCAGTGTTTTTAGGAAACCTATATAAACTACGGCTACTTGGGAAAGTGCTAATGTTTCCGACTAGATTGAACCGACACATTGACTACTGATTGCATGTAAAAGTATCCTCACTGAATAGCCACAGATACTAGTATACCTGCTTAATATCGTGTAGGGCCCCGGCGACCATGCAGAAGTCCCGCAACACGACGTCACATGGACTCAACTAACCTCTGAAGTAGTGCTGGAGAAAACTGACGCCATGAATCCTGCAGGGCTGTCCGTAAATCCGTAAGAGTACGAGGGAGCCGAGATCGCATCTGAACAGCAGATTGCAATGCATCCCAGACATCCTCAATAATGTTCATGTATGGGGAGTTTGGTGGCCATCGGAAGTGTTTAAGCTCAGAATGGTGTTCCTCTAGCCACTCTGTAGCAATCCTGGACGTGTGGTGTTGTAGCATTGTCCTGCTGGAATTGCCCAAAATCTCCCGGAATGCATAATTGACACGAATGGATGCAGGCGATCCTTACATGCGTGTCACCTGTCAAGAGTCGTATCTTGACGTATCATGGGTCCAATATCACACCAACTGACACGCCCCACAGCATTACAGAGCGTCCACCAGCTTGAACAGCCGCTGCTTACATGCAGGGTCCTTGGATTCATGAGGTTGCCACCATACCCGTACACATCCATCCGCTCAATACAATTTGATACGAGACTCGTCCGACCAGGTAACGTGTTTCCAGTCATCAACAGTCCAATGTTGGTGTTGACCCACGCGAGGCGTAAAGTTTTGTGTCGTGCCGTGATCAAGTGTACACAGTGGGCCTTTGGCTCTGAAAGAACATTTCGATAGTGTTTCGTTGAACTGTTTGCATTCTGACACTCGTTGATGGCCCAGCACTGGAATTTTGGGGAATTTGCGGAAGGGTTCCACTTAACGTTGAGCGACTCTCTTCAGTCGTCGTTGGTTCCATTCTAGCAGGATCTTTTTCCGGTCGCAGCGATGTCGGATATTTGATGTTTTACCGGATTCCTGATCTTCACGGTACACTCGTGAAATGATCGTACTGGAAAATCCCCACTTAATCGCTACCTCGTAGATGCTGTGTCCCATCGCTCGTGGGCCGACTATTAAACCACATTCAAACTCACTTATATCTTGATAACCTGCCATTGTAGCAGCAGTAACTGATCTGTCAACTGCCCCGACTTCAGTGCCGTATTCTGCCTGTTTACATATCTCTGTATTAGAATATACACGCCTATACCAGTTTCTTTGGCGCTTTCGTGTATAAGGAAATGAAACTGTGCTTGAGGCTAAAGCCGATATCGAAGATGAAGCTCAAACGCAGTTAACGGTGAAAACAGTGCACAACCATCGGTAGCAAGTAGAATAAAATACGCAGGCCGCTTTCTTCCCATCTCAAGCCAGCCCCAGAGGTCTCAGCTTGCGCGAGTAGGCCCCGCCTTCACCGGCCACCAGGACACGCTGACTGCCCAGGTAGGTAAGAACCGTCACATGGACTCTGTGTCGCGATACACACGTCACCAAGAGCGCTGGGTTACAATACAGTTTACCGTAAAAGCAATCAAGGTCTCCCAGTGCTTCAAATACAAGTGGCTACTCAGCGGGTTCTGTATACAGCCTTCCTTGTGTCCACAAATTTCCACTTCCTCCAACAGATTCAAAACCTGGCCTTTTTATTTTCTTTTGGAGGACTGCAAGGATTTCAGGAAGACCTGTGGTACGATGCTCTTCATCCCGCACGGACGAGGTTCATCAAGATTTGGATTTTTTTTTTTTTAATTAAAATGTTCCTGGGGCCTTTCACTGAAGGACGTACGAGTCTGCCTTATGGCCTTATGTGTTTCATTGGGCAATCATAGCATTTCATAGAGCAATCAAGTTTTGAATCTATTGGAGGTAGTGGAACGTTTTAGCTATAAAAAAGATAGTATACACATGTCAAATGGACGCTTTGAATTAAAACATCGGAATATTTTGGAAAAATTTGATTGCTTCCACTGTGAACTGTATTTTAGGAGAGCGTCACCTGTAGGTAGGGACACAATTTGATAGTTACTATTTACTTAGTCAGTCAGTGATTCCTGGTGGCCGGTGAAGACAGTGCCCAGTTTCGCAAGCTGCGCCTTCCGTGTCAAGTTTGAGAAGCTAAGAAAGCGGCCTGCCTACTTGGTACCTACGATCCAGCAATGTTTCCACCGATAACTCCGTTGATAATATTCTCTGAATTATAGTACCTTGACTACGAACTTTGGATTCATCTCTGATGTAGTAACGTAGTAATTTCTGTTAACATAAGTTTCCAAATGATTTTAAACAGAGTGTTCAGAAATTCCCGTTACAGACTTGTAGGACTCATGAAGAAGAGTGAGGGTATAATATTTTGAACAGGAAACCATGTCCAGAAAAGAACCGTTTCTATTCTACGATGGTTTCAGTTCATATTTTTAACTCATCCACTTCCGCTTGAGGAACTGAATTAGGCGTGATGCACTACTCTTATTCGGTAACAGTTCTAAAGCAAACGTAACGAAACACACACCTATCACTTAAGTACTCTTGTTTGTATTAATATATTAGCATTAAGTGTTTACATTATTCCAAATCCAAAAAGCTCACAGCATGCACAGAACAGTAGAGAGACAAAGCAGACGTTGAGTGACGTCAGGGGACCGTCTGACATACTACACCTCAGCATACCAGAATAAGCAACTCTGAGACATTTCTCTTTCCCTTAGAAAACGCGTACGCATAGACATGTGAATTGAAACCGCCGTGGAACGGAAACGGTACGCTTCCGGGCATGGTTCCCATTCAGATTGTTACGTACTCACTCCCCTCTGCAAGTGCTAGGCATCTGCAATGGGAATTTTCGAAAACCCTGTATAATAGCACAAATTTACAATACAGTTTGTATTTCAATTCTTAAATATGCATGTTTCAGCTTGTATGTGAAGCTATAAGCCGTGAATCCAGTAGTGTGATTAGTCAAAACCGAGTTTCACCAGCTGCCAGCCATAATTTAATCCCCCATATACACTATCTGATGAAATATATGAAGATGGTATCTGTTCTTTCGGACATGTCCGAATGTCAGTAAGATAGTCTGCTGCGAGTAATGAGTGTAATTGGCAGGGGCACTACGAAAGTTGGGAATGTGGTCTCACGGGGAGCGTGCAATGGATAAATCCTTGCAGTCGCTCTATACTCTGTGCCCTTGGTGGTTCAGATGGATAGAGTGTCTGCCATGTAAGCAGGAGATCCCGGGTTCGAGTCCCGGTTGGGGCTCATATTTTCTGCCGTCCCGGTTGATATATATCAACGCCTGTCGGCAGTGTAGGGTCTTGATTTAATTATCACTTCTTCTGATGAAAACCGAGCATTAGATGTCTACAGACGTGGACCCAGCAGTATAAGAGAAGGTGGGGGAGGATTGTGTTGTCAGTACAGACGCATTAACAACAGACTGATCGATCAGGGGACCTCATTGACTTCTAATGTGGAGGTAACCTGAGTAACAGATTCATCAACGAAATTTCAAATCATCCAAAGCTGCTCATGCCGACTGTTGGTGATGTGACTGTGAAGTAGAAACGCGAAGTAACAACGGCAGCTAAACGAAATATCAGGCAGAATACACCTACCGAGTGACAGAGATCGTCTAATATCGCGGAGAGCTGTTGAAGAACGTCCGATGGAATCGGCGGAAGGAATCACTTGTGAGTTCCTAAGTGGTAGGAAAAGTCCAGCTAGAGCGATGACTGTGCTTCGGGAGTTAAACCGTATGGGGTGCAATGGTAAGAGCAGCTCTGTATAAGCGACGCATTTCTGCAGCCATTGCGAAGCTAAGCTTTTACTGGTGTAAAGAGCTACGCCACTGGAGAGTGGATGAAAAACAAATGTGTGTGAATTCCTAAGGGACCAAACTGCTAAGGTCACCGGTTCCTAGTCTTATATACCTCATAAACTATGCTAAGAACAACACACACACCCAGGACTCGAACCTCCAGCGGGAGGGGCCGTGCAGTCCGTGACATGACACCTCAAATCATACGGGCAATCCGCGCGGCAGAGTGAATGCCCGCTGGCAGTCCGATGGAAGCGTTTGGGTTTCACGAGTGCTGGGAGAACTCTATCTTGTATCATGTGTGGTGCCAACGGAGGGCGTTGTGTTACGGTGTGGGTGTGTTTTTCGTCATTGGCAAGTGCTTTCCTGATAGCGCTTGAAAAACCGCTAAATGCTGAAGGATATACACATATTCTACAGCATTCTGTACAGCGTACAGTACAGGAACAGTTCGGAGACGATGACTGAATCAGCACCACAATGCAATCTTTTATAATGTTTGGATACGGTAATTAACTTTTATGAAAATTTTGATTTTTCCAACTCACTGTTACCTATAGTTACGGATCATTGTTGTATAACACATTCTCCGACTTCTTGCCGCGTCTGTTCAGGTATATCAACAACACCTGTCGGCCTCTGAGCGTTTCAATTAATTATCATATATTCTAGAGAAGCTTCACGGTCATCAATGGTATCTGTTCTTTCGAGAGCAGTCACTATCTTCATATATAGTTAAAGGCTACCCAGCCATAGACCTTCTTCTGTGCGAATGCGCACAAGTTGCCCGAACTCTTACAGTAATCGTCACCATAGTGTGCGCTAGTAATGAGTGGATGGGCACATTACGTATGTAGGTACATTACGTATGTAGATTGCGGACAGTCGGGAATGTGGGTCTCACGGGAAGCGTGCGAGGGATAAGTCACTGCAGTCGCGCTATTCATTTGTGTCCTCGGTGGCTCAGATGGATCAGTGCGAGTCCGCGTCTTGGTTGTGCCATGGCGCACTCGTACCGCAAGTCACAATTAAGATCACATTTCAAGCGGACTACGCAAGACCTCGAGCACTTGACACTGAACGTTTCATCCGGGAAGAACTTCATATTGCAACCCAAGACATCATTGGGATCCATTTTTCTATAACACAAAGTGTCGTATGCATAAAACTGAGCCGGCTGCGATGGCCGTGCGGCTCTGGCGCTGCAGTCCGGAACCGCGAGGCTGCTACGGTCGCAGGTTCGAATCCTGCCTCGGGCATGGGTGTGTGTGATGCCCTTAGGTTAGTTAGGTTTAAGTATTTCTAAGATCTAGGGGACTTATGACCTAAGATGTTGAGTCCCATAGTGCTCAGAGCCATTTGAACCATAAAACTGATCAATGAAGAGGCGTGCACTAATGTTGTGTGCCGACACACGCATGCACTTAAATTTAAGCATCCTGATGGCCACATAGGAACGGTAACGATTGATCACGCTGGATCAGGCCTTCGCCGTCTGAGGGTCTTCGAGCTGCCATTCAAAGACCCGGCAGATGTTGTGATGACATCTTTCAAACCGCACGGCAACGTGGCTGAAAAATGGCAAACGTTTGAGAGCGACAAATTAAGATTGCACTGACGAAGCATGTGCCATCCTATTTAATAATTGGCTGTGGTCAGGAAGGACATGTCCGATCGGCCTGTACTCAGACACCGGTTGGTGAAGTTCCATCCACGGCGACGCCTGCTTCACTCCCCATCACGTATGCAGCGGCTGCAACCGCAACAGCTGTTCCTTCCAAGGATCGTAACACCGTGTTGCAGTCAGTGGTCGCTGACAGTGTGGCGGGCAGCATATCCCCCTCTACGACGTCATCGGCAGACTTGCCTCAAGGCGGTGATCAGTTGTCCCACCGTGACGAACCTAAAGAGAAGATGGAAGTAGAAACAGAAATTGTCCCGACATCTCCCTTCCTACCAATGGAGACGGCATCAGACGATTGCCGCCCGCACTCTGACACAGAACAACGTCCGAAAACAACGGTCCCCCCGCAAACGCAAGAAACGGCGCCATACGCCATCCGATGACTGCGTGCTTCGGATGTCGGACGACACTCAGGACTTTACCACCACAGCTGACCCTTACCGTCACGATGCTACGGCGGATACAGTTTCTGAGCCTCGGTCTGACACCACCACTTCTGCTACTGAACATGCGCGCGAGCGCTCTACTGAAAGCACTGAACAACAGTTACCAATTGCTGCATATCATTCTTGGGCGGATGATGTCGAGGATGAGCCACAGCACAAGGAGGATGCCGAGGGCAGTGATGCTCACTCTGCTGTACCAAGCACCGACCAACCACAGTGACTACGGCTGTATCGTCAGCGTATGTGAGGCCGACCCTGCTGCCCACACCTGGCCTCCTAAATAACCCAGTTGCCAACCTAGCTGACCAAACATACCGTCTAGCAACGATTAACATCAACAACATAACCTAACGATGCTACAGGATCTGCTCAAAGCAGCAGGCATCGACATTGCGCTCGTTCAAGAGTTGTATGTCGCAGACTTCAAGGAAACCCATGGCTACAAGACTTGGGTCTCACATGCGTCGGCCAATGACGTGTGGTGATCTTCCTCCGCGAAGGTATACCCGCAGAAAACGTCGGGTATGTCTCTGACAGCAGAGGCATGGCTCTTACTATCCAAGAAGTCAAACTTATTAACATCCATGCGCCTTCAGGATTTGGTCGGCGTCGCGAACGATCCGCATTTTTCGCTCATACAATCACGCCCCTCTTTATAGGCCATCATGGCGCCTTGATATTCGGAGGGGACTTCAACTGTAGCCATGCACCTACGGATCAGTTACCACAGTGCTACCGACAATTATAAATAATCTTCAATTGGTGGACTCGTGGGAACATGTTTGTGGCGATAGGCCCGGATTTACTCACTACACCAGCCATTTCTCCAGCAGCATCGACCGGATTTACATCTCGCGCTACATAGCTGTGGAGACGAGAGCTGCGGAAGTTTGGCCCACAGAATTTTCTGACCACGAGGCCTACATCTGTGCCATTACCCTCGGCCGCCAGAAGGTATGGCATAGCTGTGGTCCTTGGAAGTTGAACGTCGCCCACCTAGCCTCTCAGGAATGCCCCCTCCCCCCCCCCCCCCCTTATAGAGAACACGTGGGATCCTTGTTGCCACCGGCGTGGCTCCTACCGGTCTACACTGTCGTGGTTGTTACTCTGCGCCAAACCAGCCCTCCGGAAGACCTTGATAGGCTACGGATGAGATGTAGCAGCATGGAAGAGCTATACCATGGACTTTTACTACAGCATCTTAAGGGACTCATTGCCGTACTCACCTGCAAGGCAGGTGACGGTGAACCGTGCCAAGGCACATGTCATCAGATTAACACGATGCCACCTTCAGGGTGCGATCGTCAGAGCGCGCACTCAAGACAGAGTGCCCAGGACGAGTCGTCCATGTACCACGTCATTGCAGAAAGACGGCGCCGACGCAGAACACTGATCCAAGCTATCAGGACGGAAGACGGACGACGCCTTGATACCCAGCGCGATATAGGAAACGCCCTTCATGCTCACTACACTAGGCTGTACTCGGAATACCGACATCCCCCAAAGGTGATCGACGAAGTCTCTCAACTCACTTATGGCACGATATCTCCGATAGCGGCGGCGGATCTGACTGCAGATGTAACGAAAGCGGAAATCATTGAAGCAATACAGGCTGGGGCTGCTCATAAGTCCCCGGGACCTCATGGCCTCCCTCTGGAATTTTACCGGACATATCAACAATTGCTGGCAACAGCATGGACTGACATTTGCTGCGATCTTATGTCTCCCACGACGCAGATCCCTGGGGCGTTCCTAGGACTTATTGTGCCCATACACAAACCACTCAACAGTGACTTGAAGATTTTCACCCGGCTTCTGGCGGCACGCCTAAAGCGATCGGTACAATGTGTTGTGTCGCAGGACCAGGCGTCGTTATGTAGCGACCATAATATTCGCACTGCATTGTGCCGATATCGATATCGTGGTAGCCAAAGCTCACCAACTACCAGGAGTTTTGGCCTCATTCTACTTTATCCAGGCCTTTGACATAGTCGACCACACATTTTTGATGGAGGTACTGCGACACATGGGGTATCCGGACATCACGGTTAAGGAATTGATGTGTCTCCTACGCGGCGCGACGTCCAAGGTGTTATATAACGGCCGTCTCACGCCGCCGATACAGATCGAGCGATCGGTGCGACAAGGCTGCCTGCCCTCTTTTGGCGATATTGTACGCCCTCGTCTTGGAACCTCTGCGGCCTCCGACAACGCCTGACTGGGATGTCCCTTGGTGGACACACTTTTTACTGGAGTGCCTATGCAGATGATCTGGTACTCATTCTTCGCAGTAATGACTGTTCGTGCAGCACTGGCGATGGTGGCGACCTGCGGCGCGGCGTCGGGTAGCCATCTCAATCTCCACAAATCGCACGCCCTGTCTATAGGCAGAGGTCTACCCGACGAGAGCGTCGCACCGCTACGAATCAGTGACACAATTCGCTGTCTTGGCATTGAATTTACATCTGACATGAAGCGTTCAACAGCCCTTAACTACAGGCGTTTATTGAATCAGATGAGAGCAGGAATAAGTGACCACCGTCTTAGACATCTAGACCTCCTGCAACGGACGCGATATGCTAACGTCTATTTGGCGTCACGTATGCCCATTTTGCACAGATACTCCCGATATCACCTACTCTGGCTCACCGCATGTTGGCGGTTTTGGGACCTTTTGTTAATACGGGCATGTTATTTAAGATTTGTTACGAGTCCCTAGCCCTCCCGAGGAGCAGAGAGGATTTAGGCCTTTGTCATGTTCAGAACAGAGCCCTGTTCGTCAGCTGTCACCTGCAACTGTGGCGACGAAGCCAGACATGCCTCACAAGTCTCTTGTATGTAATTATATGTTAACCGGGGACCTAGAAACAACGGAGCCGCAGCCGCAGTGGTCCACAACCCCACGACGACTGCCGCAGTCCACTTCACCCCTTCGCCGCTCCACACCGAACCCAGGGTTGTTACAAGTCTCTTACTGGAGGCCTTACGACCAACCTCACTCGCACCCCCTGTGACGATATCGTACATCTCAGCATCTTTCTTCTGCATCAGCCAATTCTTCCTTGAATTAAGCTACATCCGTACCGCACTGCTACCCACACGCTTGATGATGACGAGGGCGATATATGCTGCCATGCAAATGAACAGGACGCCGAATGTGATTGAAAGCAAACACCCCACTACAAAGTGGCGCGCTGTGTGGCAGGCAGTGAATGCCAGCACCCTTGATACTGACGTGCAATCTGCATGGTACGTAACAGCTAATGGGAAACAGTTGTGCCAGTCCCGCCTACATCAAATCCACCTCGCCGATTCACCCTTGTGTGCCAGGATAACTACCCGATCACTTGTTTTCCCCGGTGAGATGTATTTCCCAAGAGCAAAAACGAACTCTCTGACGCGGATTAGCGGCCACGCTGTTCACTACCTATTCGGTAATGGCGAAAAGGCAGTACCCGATTTTTGGTATTACCTCAACGAACGACATTGTGCGATCGTCAAGAACCCTTAATACAGGAAATATTTTTCTAATTTTCTTTGGAGCGCATTCCATAATCCGCCTCGCAGCTGGATTATCGATGACATGAGAAGATAACCATAGCACCTCCTTCCAGTTCCTTTTTTTATGAGATTGAACAAACAACGTAAACAACACAGGAACGAGACGACAGTCACAGAAAAATTCGCAGCGGGCTATGGTATGGAGCATCCTTATGTCGTAATGGGACGACTTCCTATTATTCTGTTTATATAGCCGAAGAGGAACGGCTTTCCTTCAGCCATTTGTATGAAAATAAAAAACAATAAAAACACATAAAAACAAACCTTCCAAAATACATTTATCGTTTTTCTCATTTTTTTTGTTTTTTTTTTAACAAGAAAAAGAGGGTTAGCTGCCCTCTATAAAAAAAAAAAAAGATGGCTAGAGAGTCTGCCATGTATTCTAGAGAAGCTGCACGGTCATCAATGGTATCTGTTCTTTCGAGAGCATATATAGTTGAAGGCTGCCCACCCATTGACCTTCGTCTGTGCGAATGCGCACAGGTTGGCCGAAATTTTACATGAATCGTCACCTTAGTGAGCGCGAGTAATGAGTGGATTGGCAAATATCTATTAGGTACATTACGTATGTACATTGTGGACAGTTGGGAATGTGAGTCTCACGGGAAGCGGGCAAAGGATAAGTTCCTGCAGCGCGATATTCATCTGTGCCTTAGGTGGCTCAGGTGGATACAGCGTCTGCCTTGTAAGCAGGAGATCCAGGGTTCGAGTCCCGGTCGGGGCACACATTTTCATCTGTCCCCATCGAGGTATATCAACAACACCTGTCGGGGTCTGAGGGTTTCAATTATTTATCATTGATGAAAAAGACATTCCATTATCCTCGCCAATTTGCTTCTCTGATTCCCTCAGATGCTATGCGATGGGTGCGTAGCGCATCGGAATATGCTTCATTAACAGAGCATCATGAATACTGGGCGACCACCCTGAGTAATTAGCTGTGCACCGAGTGGGGTTCCATGGTGTCCACCCAGCAGATCCGTGTACGTCGTTTGACCAAAATGGGGTACACAGAAAACAAAACCAAAATTGAGGGGCTTGATGAAACCACAAAGACACAAGCATCGGTGTTGGAAACGATGTAAGGTGGTTCCGCAGTTGTACAGGGCGATAGACCAGTCCAAGAAAGGGAAACTGTTACTAAATAATTGGATTAGCTCATGATCAGATCGTTGTCTGGGGCTGAGAGGAGGAGAAAAGAAAGGAAAAGGAAGGTAAAGAATGGAGGGAGCTAAAAGGTATTGAACCTACAAGTTCTGAAAAAAAGACTGTTTTTATGTGAAGGGGGTAGCAAGACTCCTTCTACCTCTAATATAGGGAACAAAAGAACCAGGAATGAGTCTAATATTACCGCTTCTCCGGATAAATTTATTCAGAAATGCCGAGGCAAGAAATAGGGAAGCAGAACTATATTACTATAGTACCGGTTTTCAGGATGGCGCTTGTCCAACAAAGACATCCATTGGTCAACATACCCTCGTGGTAGGTGGCTCTCTTTAAGGAGATTGGGGAGGATGCAAGTCCAGGCCTCAAATTCAGGAGGGTCTGGCTGGACAAAGGTGCTCTTATATTTGGCTGTGGGAGGCTGGGAAGATTGGAAGGGGTTAAGAAGTTGGTGTCCAAGATATCTCTGTAGAAGGAGACGAAGTAGCTGGTCAAAAAATATTTTTTTTTCTTTTTGGAAAATTGTGGTAAGTTCCTATGGGACCAAACTGCTGAGGTCATCGGTCCCTAGGCTTACACACAACTTAATGTAACTTAAACTAACTTACGCTAAGGACTACACACACACCCATGCCTAAGAGAGGACTCGAACTTCCGACGGGGTGAGTCGCACGACCTGTGGCAACATGCCTCAGACCGCGCGGCTACCCCTTCAAGACCACAAACATGTCAGTGTGGGAACGGCACCTTTTTAAGGATACTCCTCCTAAGAACCTGTTCGAGAAAGTGTTGGCGCAGAACAAGGTCTCGACATATGTCTTACCTGAAAATTTCTTTGAAAAGGTAGTTAAGGCACCTACACAGGAGGGCAATGTGACAGGCATCTTGGTAAGTGAAAGATCCGAACGTTTCCTATCAGTTAACATCGAGGATGGAATCAGTGATGACAAGTCTGCGACAGCGTCAACGACTAAGGAATATTAAAAATAGGTAGGAAAATAATTTGTGATCAGCAAGAGCGACAGGAAACTAACTGTAGACTATCTAAACAAGCAATATCAAATATTCAACTCTGAGGAAGATGTGGTTACAAACTCAAAAGCATTGTACAATGTGCCACAGAACAAGGTCGTGAGGGATGGATCCACGGTGCTTCGATGGCCGCGTCAGATGCAGCTGCAGAAATAGAGTATCAGCTCTGATCTAAGAGAAGTGAAAGCCTGGTAGTCAGGTTTTTAATGAAGCCACAATGAATGTTTTGAAAGCAATCCCAGAAGAATTCAATCAGTCTGACTAAAAATGAAAAGAAGTTGTAAAGGTAAGCGAAATGGAATCATCTATTACGTCACTCACCGATCGTACTGATGCCGGAACAGGAGATGACGATCATACAGAACTCGGTCATTAGAAACTGCTACACCACGGAAGATCGCAATAGCATTGCTCTTTTCAGTCATAGCATGTTAAACAAATAATGTAAACGTCGTGTGACTAGGGCCTGCGGTCGGGTAGACCGTTCGCCGGATGCAGTTCTTTCTATTTGACGCCACTTCGGTGACTTGCGCGTCGATGGGGGTGAAGTGATGATTAGAACAACACAACACCCTGCCCCTGAAATGAGAAAATCTCCGACAGAGCCGGGAATCGAACCCGCGTCCTTAGAATTGTCATTCTGTCGCGCTAACCACTCAGCTACCGGGAGCGGACATGAATTTTGATATGGCAGATATTGAATTAAGCTATCATTGAACACGATGTCTTGCTCAATGTCTACATAAAGCAAACAGTAGGAAACGCAGATCCTATTCGGACGTTAATTTGGAGACTCTTAGGGAAACAGCCAAAACACACGCTCGACCGATTCTTTGGTATGGGACACTTTACCAAGTTAGATTACCAGAAGCTATAAGAGAAGGTCCAATGAGGAGTGGTTGGTTCGTTGATTTTGCGAGGGGGACCGAACAGCGAGATCATTGGTCCCATCGGATTAGGGAAGGATTGGGAAGGAAGTCGGCCATTCCCTTCCAAATGAGCCATCCCGGAATTTGCCTGAAACGATTTTAGAGAAATCAAGGAAAACCTAAATCAGGATGGCCGGACCCAGGTTTAAACCGTCATCCACGCGAATGTGAGCCCAGAGTGCTAACCAGCGCGCAACGTCACTCGGTAACGTGGAGTCGCGCACTATGTCACAGTATCGTTTAGTTGGCACAAGCGCGCTACCGAAAATACTCAACAATCTCCGACGGCAGACAGTGCAAGAGAGGCATTGCACATCAGGAATAGATCTGCTGACGAAATTTCGACAGCTCACTTTCTGGGAAGAATCGGGCAACGTATTAATTCCTCCTACATATTTCATGTTAAATGACCGTAACGAGAAAACTAGAGAAATTAGATTTTATACCAGCCTTGGTTATTCGTAGATGGACCAGGGAGGGGATGACACCAGAAGCACCCACCGCCAAACACAACGTAAGGTAGTTTGTGGAGCATGGGTGTAGGTACAGATGTAGGAAATGAGCTTCGATAATGAGATTTTCACTCTTCACCGGAGTGTGCGTTGATATGAAACTTCCTAGCAAATTAAAACTGTGTGCCGGACCGAGACTCCAACTCGGCATCTTTGCCTTTCGCGGGCAAGTGCTCTACCATCTGAGCTACCCAAGCACGACTCACGCCCCGTCCTCACAGCCTTACTTCTGTCAGTATCTCGTCTCCTACCTTCCAAACTTCACAGAAGCTCTCCTGAGGACCTTGCAGAACTAAGACTCCTGAAAGAAAGCATAGTGCGGTGACGTGGCTTAGCCACAGCCTGGGGGATGTTTCCAGAATGAGATTTTCACTCTGCAGCGGAGTGTGCGCTGGTATGGAAGTTCCTGGCAGATTAAAACTGAGTGCTGGACCGAGACTGGAACTCGGGAACTTTGCCATTCACGGGCAAGTACTCCTGCCCGCGAAAGGCAAAGGTCCCGAGTTCGAGTCTCGGTCCGGCACACAGTTTTAATCTGCCAGGTAGTTTCCATGAGCTTCGATGTTTGCCAGGCTTTCATGCATTCAAATGAGAGGAACTTAAGGCAGCACTTAACTTTTGTTACATTAACTAGGTTAGAACATACTCAGTTTTTATGTATGTGGAAATCTAAAACTTGCAACTCTTGTTACAGGACAAAAACTAAGTTGTGTATTACAAGATTCGTTGCTTCTTATGAGAGTGGAGCAGTAGAACTAGACGTACTTTTTATTCCGTAAGAGAACGAACTAACCAAGAACTGTATGTGTTATGGTGAATGGTACCATTTCTAGATCAAAAGAAATTATTGGTGATTCCACCGCATATCAAATATCCTTCGATAAACCACATCTACTCGTGCCACGACCCAAGTTAGTAAATGAGAAAGAAATTTACTGAAGCTGGACGTCTTAACCATTGGCTAACTATTGCCCACCACCAGCTAACCGCCGCTACGAAGAGCATTAGGTGCAGACAACATCGATTAGCGCCAACGCGACAAACGGCGGCGACATCCAGCCTAATTTCATGATTTTTCAGGCATAAGGGAATATGATATTTAACAGGTGATTTCAAAAATTAATAACTGATAATTGTCTGGTTTAAATCGAACCCAAAAATTAGTTTTCTATTACAACGTCAATAAGGGGTGGTTGGCAATAATGAAATATGTGTGTTCAAAATTCCATTACAAAAGTGATAACAGACGATTAACTGAAATGCCTATTTGTAAACATGGAAGAGGATTTAAAGTGGATTCGTCACACGTTCTGTGGAATCTTACACTCGAAAGCCCTGCAAAACTGAATGTGAAGTGGGGAGTCCTGTCCGCTTATTTCGTGTGCGAGGAATATAAACACATTTCCAATCTGAGTGGATAACGTTAAAGGCTGTCTAGGGTTATAAGGATCAAGGGGAGAAAAGTGGAAAACCCACACAACGATATAGACATCTGTCATTTTCACGAGGCCTTTTGTCGAAAGTGGGGTGGAAAGCCCAACCGGGCCATAATAACACTAGTTACCTGATGTCTCGCGTTGAAAATGAGAGATTACTTGCAAACGTAAAAGCAAGACACGCAACTGTGCCATGCTACATGTCAGCATCAGGTGTATAATGTGTGCCACATCAACGAGGAGACTATGCTGTAGTGACCCGCTGGTGGCTAGCATACTGGGCACTAAACAGTAATTTGGAATGGACAAGATTGGACAAATATCGGTTACAGATTTTCCCGAAGATATTTCTTTCGTAAGGTGGTCCAGGGATATAACGGAACATCTAAATTTGAATGACTGTAGTCGGATTTGAAACTCGTTGCTTCGAAATGGTATCTTCAACAGAACAAAGCGAGGAGATTGTAGTTTAACCAAGTGTTAAGTGTATATTTGGCTTGACGTTGTGCTTTATCAATATAGGATAACGAAAGATGACCAATTTTTTAAAATGCCATGATGATTTAATGAAAAATTATTATTCCTCGAATGACTGTTATTCATAGGTTGTTGTTCAGAACAGTAAATGTGTAGCGACATTAGGTGTGCACCATTCTCTAAGGTAAGCACCTTAAGATAGCAACACAGATTTGCCAGCTACTGTCACAACATTGAAGGAAGCAGGTCTACAGTAAAGACTGTTTAGAGAGCAGTGAAGCGTACCAGAATCTGGTTATCTGATTATCCAGCCAGTACTGCATAAATTTAACGGTTTTTGAATAAAGCGAGCAGCTGTGAAAGAACAAATCTAGTTTTCGTTAATTGGATAATATTTGCTTACTTACACACGTATTTTATCCATGCATCAAATAACAGAAACATGTACTTTCACCATGTAAATTAACCATTATGTGCTCATGGCCTCATTGGCAAAGGCTTTACACACCGAAGTCGCACATCCTACTGCCGTAGCATAGTAAACCACACTCTGAACAACGCGTTCTGGACAGATCATTAGTGCAGTGTACCACTGAAACTAATTATTTTCGCAAGACACGCATATAAATATGAGAAACGTCGTCTACAGCCTGTTACTTTCTAAGGTTGTGGTCTCTTCGGACACTAATCGCCGGTGAGAGAAGGAAAGTGGCGTCACAAAGTTAAAGAATTTTTAACATTTGTGGCATGGTGCTTTTCCCTTCGTCTGGTATATTCTTAAGGCTTGTCTGGTAATTCCAGTAACTGAGGACAGAATGTGCAGTACTCACCACGTTCTTTTCGAGACAGACACAGCTCATTTACATACATTTGTAATAGCAAAAGCCGTACTGCAGCACTCGTCTACAAGCTCAGAGGCATCGTAGGATTCATTCCGCCCTTTGAAGTTGTATTATAACCTACTTCATACAGAAAATAGATTCTGACCTAAATTAACCTCCTCGACCTCCTCAAAAAAGAGATCGCATGTACTGTGACCAAGCTGTCGGCCGATGGATTTGGCAACCTATGGAGACAGCGTTTGACGACCGTTATAGGTGCCAGTGTGAACGAAAGCCGTTCGTATGAATGATTGACAGACGAGATGACCTGACGTGCGGACTCTGCTGTGAAGCTCTTGCTAGTATGGTGGATAAAAGCTACAGAAACGAGTTATATCTTCATGCATAATGTTTCAAGTATGTGGTCAGGAAAGTGGTATAAGATGGGTAAAGTGTCTTAATGTATTCTAAGAGTGCTTCTGAGAAATTTGATACCCCTTTTCGTTAGGATTGAAACTGATTCTTTGTTAGTGAGGTCTGACAATGTGAGCACCTGATCCATGTCATGTTTAATTTCTCGCAGCATGATATAATGAATTTGACGGCCCTCAGCCACGTCTTACGGATTAATTCGGTAATTTTCCGCGAGTTTGCCTTTGTGAACACTAACCGACAATATGTTCCCACCGTTGGGTGTTCATTAACCCATGCTCGTCCAAACAATTTGTTTCAATCATTTAGTATCGAATAGTAGCCCATAAAATCCAAATGCATCAACATATCTAAAATTTTGAACTTCGCTTTAGATTTTATTTGAGGACCCAATACATCCCATTTTTCTTGACGAGAACGATATCAATTGCGGTGGCATTCATGGTAGAGTAAAGCATGGTTTATGTATTCGTCAACGCGCAGTTGCTCTAAACGCTTTCCGACAGTATGAGCTGGCGCAATTAGACGGAATGTCAAACAAGCGCACACTCGCTGCTCTATTGTTTTTGCGTGTGCATGTGTGAATATTATATTGCATGTTGCTTCACCAAATGACACTGAAGTAAATCCATGTCTACACCCTGACCGAAGCTTCTTTTGTACCTTAGGGGACTAGATAAGGGAAAATTCTTAACAGTTGTCATTATTTGAAATGTAGCTTCCATACTGAGAATAAGTGTTATACACCCCTGAAAATTGAAATAAGAACACCGTGAATTCACTGTCCCAGGAAGGGGAAACTTTATTGACACATTCCTGGGGTCAGATACATCACATGATCACACTGACAGACCCACAGGCACATAGACACAGGCAACAGAGCATGCACAATGTCGGCACTAGTACAGTGTATATCCACCTTTCGCAGCAATGCAGGCTACTATTCTCCCATGGAGACGATCGTAGAGATGCTGGATGTAGTCCTGTGGAACGGCTTGCCATGCCATTTCCACCTGGCGCCTCAGTTGGACCAGCGTTCGTGCTGGATGTGCAGACCGCGTGAGACGACGCTTCATCCAGTCCCAAACATGCTCAATGGGGGACAGATCCGGAGATCTTGCTGGCCAGGGTAGTTGACTTACACCTTCTAGAGCACGTTGGGTGGCACGGGATACATGCAGACGTGCATTGTCCTGTTGGAACAGCAAGTTCCCTTGCCGGTCTAGGAATGGTGGAACGATGGGTTAGATGACGGTTTGGATGTACCGTGCACTATTCAGTGTCCCCTCGACGATCACCAGTGGTGTACGGCCAGTGTAGGAGATCGCTCCCCACACCATGATGCCGGGTGTTGGCCCTGTGTGCCTCGGTCGTATGCAGTCCTCATTGTGGCGCTCACCTGCACGGCGCCAAACACGCATACGACCATCATTGGCACCAAGGCAGAAGCGACTCTCATCGCTGAAGACGACACGTCTCCATTCGTCCCTCCATTCACGCCTGTCGCGACACCACTGGAGGCGGGCTGCACGATGTTGGGGCGTGAGCGGAAGACGGCCTAACGGTGTGCGGGACCGTAGCCCAGCTTCATGGAGACGGTTGCGAATGGTCCTCGCCGATACCCCAGGAGCAACAGTGTCCCTAATTTGCTGGGAAGTGGCGGTGCGGTCCCCTACGGCACTGCGTAGGATCCTACGGTCTTGGCGTGCATCCGTGCGTCGCTGCGGTCCGGTCCCAGGTCGACGGGCACGTGCACCTTCCGCCGACCACATCGATGTACTGTGGAGACCTCACGCCCCACGTGTCGAGCAATTCGGCGGTACGTCCACCCGGCCTCCCGCATGCCCACTATACGCCCTCGCTCAAAGTCCGTCAACTGCACATACGGTTTACGTCCACGCTGTCGCGGCATGCTACCAATGTTAAAGACTGCGATGGAGCTCCGTATGCCACGGCAAACTGGCTGACACTGACGGCGGCGGTGCACAAATGCTGCGCAGCTAGCGCCATTCGACGGCCAACACCGCGGTTCCTGGTGTGTCCGCTGTGCCGTGCGTGTGATCATTGCTTGTACAGCCCTCTCGCAGTATCAGGAGCAAATATGGTGGGTCTAACACACCGGTGTCAATGTGTTCTTTTTTCCATTTCCAGGAGTGTATAACCCTACATTGAAAGCTGCGTTTTAGACTAATAGAGACAGATAAGTGTAAAGAATGACGTTCTGGTGTCGATATAACCAAATAACCACTATCTTTCCTCATAAAAGAAAGATTGTGTGTGACCCCCTCGAAAAGGATAATTTGGAGGACAGAGTAAAACATTGCAGCAGGAAGAATTAAAACTGTAATGGAACAGAAATCACTAGTATCGTAGCTATGATCCTGAAAAACCAAACTGTTACCGCCATCACTCCTGAATATGTCGTTTCGAGGTGTAGTTACCGTTATCCGTTGCGTTTTTAAGCCACTTAGATTTTGGGTGCTATGTAGAATCAATAAACAGTTAACGTCGGTCCCTTACTATGAGTTAAAATCACTGTACCAAGAAACCCACATACAGTAAGACGATGAGATTTGCACAGAAATTACCAGCCGGTATTTAAAGGTATAAGCCCAAGTTGTAGCAAAACAGGACGGAAAAAGAGAGTAATAGCAATTCATCTACCATATTTCCATTCTACCCCGCAGACGGTAACCGTACGTAGTCACCTTATTGAAACCCCATAATTGTGTTCCGTCGCAACGTAGGAGCATGAAATTTGGCTGAATGGTGCCTACAACCTTCCTCTGTAAAGGTTTACGCCCGTGGTGTCCTGTGATTTCCCCCTCCGGCTCGTGAATGCTTTAATCAGCAAGATATTGACAAATGCGAAAAGAAGCAAGTATTTCGAGTGACGTTTAAGGTGGATTAAGCACGTCACATTGGCATAAAGTTTCACTCGAATTATTTCTAACGTCACTGTCGTTGTGTCAGACGATGGGAAGTCCCTCACATCCCTTCTCACCCACATTTCACGCCGTCCTTTGAACCCTCTGCGACAGAGGTTTGAAATCACAGCGTTGAATCACACGGTTTTCTATGAGCGGCCGAGGAAAACATTCCAGACACACCACCGCCCAATATCAACAGGAATAGGCGGCAGGGTGTGGCACAAAGTGCGTCAATGAGATTACCCCTTCCCTTACCTTCCCTTCCCTTCCTTTACCTTGTTGCATCGGTTCCTACACATTTCACTGTCGATAGCGACCGTTTGCTGTGCGATGAGTAACAGCAAGACGTTCTTGACATCTTTGACGCTGGACGATTCAAAACTCCTCCAACGACATCATGCCACAGCAGCAACACTGAACGTGCCCGAACCGCTTTCGAATGTGGTGCGACCGCAATATTTGCTCTTTTGTACAGGTTGGAACCACTAGGCCCCGTGGAATGCCGTTCGACGGAATTTGAACGTGATTCGAAGCCACCAACAGTGCTTATGCTTTTCCAGCCTTCGTGGTTCCCGCCCTACTGTGACGCGACCACGGCGGCCGTGACAGTGTCGCAAGTGTCAATTACGCGGCAATGGGTACCTCTAAGGCCCCCTAGGTCGGTAACACCATCGGTGCCACCCGTACATCATTGCTGCCTCATTTAAAAAGGCTGCTGTACGGAGACAGCCAGTCACTGATTCTGAAAGGCAGCCATTTGGACACCCATGAGCTAAGTGGCGCTACGTCCCTGGTCTGGTTCCTGCTGGCCATATGCGGTATCTAATTGTAAGATATGCCTGTCATGCCGGCGAGGGGGCGTAGAGGGACCCTCTGTCATTTTTGTTTCTTTTTGGTCACCAGTCTACTGACTGGTTTGATGCGGCCCGCCACGAATTCCTTTCCTGTGCTAACCTCTTCATCTCAGAGTAGCACTTGCAACCTACGTCCTCAATTATTTGCTTGACGTATTCCAATCTCTGTCTACCTCTACAGTTTTTGCCCTCTACAGCTCCCTCTAGTACCATGGAAGTCATTCCCTCATGTCTTAGCAGATGTCCTATCATCCTGTCCCTTCTCCTTATCATTGTTTTCCACATATTCCTTTCCTCTCCGATTCTGCGTAGAACCTCCTCATTCTTTACCTTATCAGTCCACCTAATTTTCAACATTCGTCTATAGCACCACATCTCAAATGTTTCGATTCTCTCCTGTTCCGATTTTCCCACAGTCCATGTTTCACTACCATACAATGCTGTACTCCAGACGTACATCCTCAGAAATTTCTTCCTCAAATTAAGGCCGGTATTTGATAGTAGTAGACTTCTCTTGGCTAGAAATGCCTTTTTTGCCATAGCGAGTCTGCTTTTGATGTCCTCCTTGCTCCGTCCGTCATTGGTTATTTTGCTGCCTAGGTAGCTGAATTCCTTAACTTCATTGACTTCGTGACCATCAATCCTGATGTTAAGTTTCTCGTTGTTCTCATTTCTACTACTTCTCATTACCTTTTGCACCACAGGAGGGTGCAAAACAGTAGGGCCGTAAAAGCATAGCCACCCTTTGCTGCCATCTCTTATAGTAATTATTGCCTTCACATATTTCTTACTATGCAGTTGTACACAAAGTAATTTAAGGCTATTTTGTCAGTAGGTGACAGTACGATAGTTTCGTAGTTCTTTTATAATATGTGTTATAGAATGACCATAAACCACTAACTTGATGGCATGTTTCTTTACCTTATTTCTTGCCATTACAGCTTTCGAATATCTTGTTTATCATCAGATGATTATACTGCATTTGCCGGACGAACAGTTGTCAGCTGCTGAATGTTTTGAATACCATAGTGCCCTATAGATTTAAGTGTCAGGAAGTCATTTGTGGAGTGTAGCCATGTATGGAAGTGAAACATGGACGATAAATAGTTTGGCCAAGAAGAGAATAGAAGCTTTCGAAATGTAGTGCTACAGAAGAATGCTGAAGATTGGATGGGTAGATCACATAACTAATGAGGAAGTATTGAATACGATTGGGGAGAAGAGAAGTTTGTGGCACAACGTGACCAGAAGAAGGGACCGGTTGGTAGGACATGTTCTGAGGCATCAAGGGATCACTAGTTTAGTATTGGAGGGCAGCGTGGAGGGTAAAAATCGTAGAGGGAGACCAAGAGATAAATACACTAAGCAGATTCAGAAGGATGTAGATTGCAGTAGGTACTGGGAGATGAAGAAGCTTGCACAGGATAGAGTAGCATGGAGAGCTGCATCAAACCAGTCTCAGGACTGAAGACCACAACAACAACAGTGCCCTATAGTGAAAATATTTTAAACTAATTAGTATTCGAAAAGATACTGAAAATATAGGATAAAAGCGAGTTTGAAATTGCGTCTTAAACGTGTAGAACATGTGCAAAAAATAAATGTGTGCTACTTGTTTTGAATCCTTGTACTTCCTGCTTTATCTCATGACGAAGAATGTTACCGAAGTCGGTAATAGCTGTGTTAAAGAAAAATATCAAATAGGTGGTTGCATTTCTAACACATGGGGGAATACTTTCACTTTATCCATGGCTATTGTTTCTGAAATGGCTCTCTAATTTCCAGATGAGTCCCAATTCATGATTCGCAGCTGAAAATTTATATCTCACGTATTTTGCAATGTGGTGAAAATGTATACGTAGCTGACATTCTTTAGAGGCAAGTGTAATTTGCTACACGATATGCAACGGACGCCATTATTCACACTAACCGTTTGTTCTGTGGAAGAATGAAGAATTTATTATTCAGTTATAAGAAGTATTGATATTTATGGCAGTAATTTAGAGCCATGCTTTGTCAAACGTGATTTTTCAGCCAATGTCAGCTGTGCTAAGAAAAGTACTGCACCAACAGCCCTTGTTACCTAAGTGTTGTACCACATCTCAGGAAACAGACCAGTTGTCCTGAAAAAGAAAAGTTTTGCCATGAACGAAGGGAAGAGTCTTCTTCCCGGAGAGCAGATACAGGCTGACAATTATTGAGTGTGCTCCCTGCCGTCGTTGGATAAGCAGCTTCAGCAGCAAGTCGTATACTCCTAGCTCACTCATTTGTTACATAGTTTAATTCTTAATTTCTTTGCGTGTTTTTGGTACTTGCATTGTTTAATTCATAAATTTCGGGCGTATTATAGTATTTGAGAGTTGTAGCATCGCGTTTTAGTACCTGAATAGTGTAAATTCGCGTAGTCGTTTGTCTTCTGTTTTTGTTTTGAACGGCCAGTGTCGGTCGGTCATAGTCAGTGTGCTCCCTGCCGCCGTTGGATAACCAGCTGCAGCAGCAAGTCGTATACTCCTAGCTCACTCAATTGTTACATAGTTTAATTCTTAATTTATTTGCGTGTTTTTGGTACTTGCATTGTTTAATTCATAAATTTCGGGCGTATTATAGTATTTGAGAGTTGTAGCATCGCGTTTTAGTACCTGAATAGTGTAAATTCGCGTAGTCGTTTGTCTTCTGTTTTTGTTTTGGACGGCCAGTGTCGGCTGGTCACAGTCAGTGTGCTCCCTGCCGCCGTTGGATAAGCAGCTGCAGCAGCAAGTCGTATACTCCTAGCTCACTCATTTGTTACATAGTTTAATTCTTAATTTCTTTGCGTGTTTTTGGTACTTGCATTGTTTAATTCATAAATTTCGGGCGTATTATAGTATTTGAGAGTGTAGCATCGCGTTTTAGTACCTGAATAGTGTAAATTCGCGCAGTCTCCTTCCGCCGCCGAGCAGTGTCAGCAGTGCGCAAGTAGCAGCATTACTGCATTTACTAGGCAATCTTGTATTTTAATAACCGTTTAAATTTTGTCGATTTGTTTGCGCTCTCTGTAGATTAGTTCAGACGTTCTTTGCAAAACAGTTTTTAGTATGGATAGGGACTGCAACTGCTGTGTTCGGATGCAGGCTGAGTTGGCATCCCTTCGCTCCCAGCTTCAGGCAGTGTTGGCTTTGGTCACACAGCTTGAGGCTGTTGCCAATGGGCATCACTGTGGGGGTCCGGATGGGGGTTTGTCGGGGACGGCCAGCTCGTCCCACGCATCCCCTGATAGGACAACGACTGTGGTTGCCCGGGATACTGCCCGCATTGAGGCTGATCCCTCACCTGTGGTAGAGTGGGAGGTCGTCTCAAGGTGTGGCAGGGGGCGAAAGACAATGGAGGGCTGAACGGAAAGCCTCTCCAGTTTGTCTGACGAACCGGTTTCAGGCTCTGTCTCAGGCTGATACTGATCTTCGGCCTGACATGGCTGCTTGTCCTGTTCCAGAGGTTGCCCCTCAGTCTGCAAGATCCGGGCAGTCGCAGAGGGTGGGCTTACTGGTAGTTGGGAGCTCCAACGTCAGGCGCGTAATGGGGCCCCTTAGGGAAATGGCAGCAAGAGAGGGGAAGAAAACCAATGTGCACTCCGTGTGCATACCGGGGGGAGTCATTCCAGATGTGGAAAGGGTCCTTCCGGATGCCATGAAGGGTACAGGGTGCACCCATCTGCAGGTGGTCGCTCATGTCGGCACCAATGATGTGTGTCGCTATGGATCGGAGGAAATCCTCTCTGGCTTCCGGCGGCTATCTGATTTGGTGAAGACTGCCAGTCTCGCTAGCGGGATGAAAGCAGAGCTCACCATCTGCAGCATCGTCGACAGGACTGACTGCGGAGCTTTGGTACAGAGCCGAGTGGAGGGTCTGAATCAGAGACTGAGACGGTTCTGCGACCGTGTGGGCTGCAGATTCCTCGACTTGCGCCATAGGGTGGTGGGGTTTCGGGTTCCGCTGGATAGGTCAGGAGTCCACTACACGCAACAAGCGCCTACACGGGTAGCGGGGGTTGTGTGGCGTGGGCTGGGCGGTTTTTTAGGTTAGATGCCCTTGGGCAAGTACAGAAAGGGCAACAGCCTCAACGGGTGCAGGGAAAAGTCAGGACATGCGGGGACCAAGCAGCAATCGGTATTGTAATTGTCAACTGTCGAAGCTGCGTTGGTAAAGCACCAGAACATCAAGCGCTGATAGAAAGCACCGAAGCTGAAATCGTTATAGGTACAGAAAGCTGGCTTAAGCCAGAGATAAATTCTGCCGAAATTTTTACAAAGGTACAGACGGTGTTTAGAAAGGATAGATTGCATGCAACCGGTGGTGGAGTGTTCGTCGCTGTTAGTAGTAGTTTATCCTGTAGTGAAGTAGAAGTGGATAGTTCCTGTGAATTATTATGGGTGGAGGTTACACTAAACAACCGAACTAGGTTAATAATTGGTTCCTTTTACCGACCTCCCGACTCAGCTGCATTAGTGGCAGAACAACTGAGAGAAAATTTGGAATACATTTCACATAATTTTTTTCAGCATGTTATAGTCTTAGGTGGAGATTTCAATTTACCAGATATAGACTGGGACACTCAGATGTTTAGGACGGGTGGTAGGGACAGAGCATCGAGTGACATTATACTGAGTGCACTATCCGAAAATTACCTCGAGCAATTAAACAGAGAACCGACTCGTGGAGATAACATCTTGGACCTACTAATAACAAACAGACCCGAACTTTTCGACTCTGTATGTACAGAACAGGGAATCAGTGATCATAAGGCCGTTGCAGCATCCCTGAATATGGAAGTTAATAGGAATATAAAAAAAAGGGAGGAAGCTTTATCTGTTTAGCAAGAGTAATAGAAGGCAGATTTCAGACTACCTAACAGATCAAAACGAAAATTTATGTTCCGACACTGACAATGTTGAGTGTGTATGGAAAGAATTCAAGGCAATCGTAAAATGCGTTTTAGACAGGTACGTGCCGAGTAAAACTGTGAGGGACGGGAAAAACCCACCGTGGTACAACAACAAAGTTAGGAAACTACTGCGAAAGCAAAGAGAGCTCCACTCCAAGTTTAAACGCAGCCAAAACCTCTCAGACAAATAGAAGCTAAACGATGTCAAAGTTAGCGTAAGGAGGGCTATGCGTGAAGCGTTCAGTGAATTCGAAAGGAAAATTCTATGTACCGACTTGACAGAAAATCCTAGGAAGTTCTGGTCTTACGTTAAATCAGTAAGTGGCTCGAAACAGCATATCCAGACACTACGGGATGATGATGGCATTGAAACAGAGGATGACGCGCGTAAAGCTGAAATACTAAACACCTTTTTCCAAAGCTGTTTCACAGAGGAAGACCGCACTGCAGTTCCTTCTCTAAATCCTCGCACAAACGAAAAAATGGCTGACATTGAAATAAGTGTCCAAGCAATAAAAAAGCAACTGGAATCACTCAATAGAGGAAAGTCCACTGGACCTGACGGGATACCAATTCGATTCTACACAGAGTACGCGAAAGAACTTGCCCCCCTTCTAACAGCCGTGTACCGCAAGTCTCTAGAGGAACGGAGGGTTCCAAATGATTGGAAAAGAGCACAGATAGTCCCAGTCTTCAAGAAGGGTCGTCGAGCAGATGCGCAAAACTATAGACCTATATCTCTGACGTCGATCTGTTGTAGAATTTCAGAACATGTTTTTTGCTCGAGTATCATGTCGTTTTTGGAAACCCAGAATCTACTATGTAGGAATCAACATGGATTCCGGAAACAGCGATCGTGTGAGACCCAACTCGCTTTATTTGTTCATGAGACCCAAAAAATATTAGATACAGGCTCCCAGGTAGATGCTATTTTTCTTGACTTCCGGAAGGCGTTCGATACAGTTCCGCACTGTCGCCTGATAAACAAAGTAAGAGCCTACGGAATATCAGACCAGCTGTGTGGCTGGATTGAAGAGTTTTTGGCAAACAGAACACAGCATGTTGTTATCAATGGAGAGACGTCTACAGACGTTAAAGTAACCTCTGGCGTGCCACAGGGGAGTGTTATGGGACCATTGCTTTTCACAATATATATAAATGACCTAGTAGATAGTGTCGGAAGTTCCATGCGGCTTTTCGCGGATGATGCTGTAGTATACAGAGAAGTTGCAGCATTAGAAAATTGTAGCGAAATGCACGAAGATCTGCAGCGGATAGGCACTTGGTGCAGGGAGTGGCAACTGACCCTTAACATAATTAAATGTAATGTATTGCGAATACATAGAAAGAAGGATCCTTTATTGTATGATTATATGATAGCGGAACAAACACTGGTAGCAGTTACTTCTGTAAAATATGTGGGAGTATGCGCGCGGAACGATTTGAAGTGGAACGATCATATAAAATTAATTGTTGGTAAAGCGGGTACCAGGTTGAGATTCATTGGGAGAGTGCTTAGAAAGTGTAGTCCATCAACAAAGGAGGTGGCTTACAAAACACTCGTTCGGCCTATACTTGAGTATTGCTCATCAGTGTGGGATCCGTACCAGATCGGTTTGACGGAGGAGATAGAGAAGATCCAAAGAAGAGCGGCGCATTTCGTCACAGGGTTATTTGGTAACCGTGATAGCGTTACGGAGATGTTTAATAAACTCAAGTGGCAGACTCTGCAAGAGAGGCGCTCTGGATCGCGGTGTAGCTTGCTCGCCAGGTTTCGAGAGGGTGCGTTTCTGGATGAGGTATCGAATATATTGCTTCCCCCTACTTATACCTCCCGAGGAGATCACGAATGTAAAATTAGAGAGATTAGAGCGCCCACGGAGGCTTTCAGACAGTCGTTCTTCCCGCGAACCATATGCGACTGGAACAGGAAAGGGAGGTAATGACAGTGGCACGTAAAGTGCCCTCCGCCACACAACGTTGGGTGGCTTGCGGAGTATAAATGTACATGTAGATGTAGATGTAGACGAAAAGAACATAAATTAGTTACAAACTACAGCGTGCACGTACTTTATTCAATATGAAAATGTTACTACAGATATTCGGTTATGAAATGCTCGATATCCCTGCCATCACTGGCAACGATGTGACGCAGACGAATAGCAAATTCTGCATGACCCGCTGAAGTGTCAAAACATCGATACTGTCGATGACCCGATGACCTCCTCAGTTGCTGTTTTGAGCTCAGCAATGGTTTTGGGGCAATTTCTGTACACCTTGTCTTTAATACAGCCTCACAAAAGGAAGAATATGGCGGCCAATCGAGGCTCGTACCTGTGCCCTCTGGGTACAACAGAGCCCGAATGCGGTCCCCAAAGTGCTCCTCCAGGACATCAAACACTCTCCTGCATCGATGGGGTTGAGCTCCATCCTGCATGAACCACATCCTGTCGAAATCAGGAACACTTTCGATAATGGCGATGGAGTGAGATTCCAAAGCCTTCACGTTCTATCTATCTATCGCTTTAGCCTTGTCCCGGAGTTACGCAGGGTCAGCCATCGTCAATCGGATTTGGCATGTTAATGTTTAAGGGATGGCCAGATGCCCTTCCTGCCGCCACCCCGTACCCCCCGGGACGGAATCAGTGCACCCCAACTCTCTGCGTCGAGTGTAATCCATGGAATAGTGCGAATGTGTTCAGATGTCTGCGAGCCGTGTAACTAAGGCGGAACATGGGGACCAGACCCGTATTCACCTAGCGGGATGTGGAAAACCGCCTAAAAACCACATCCAGGCTGGCTGGCATATCGGCCCTCGTCGTTAATCCGCCGGGCGGATTCAATCCGGGGCTGGCGCGCGTACCCGAGTCCAGGAAGCAGCGCGTTAGCGCTCTCGGCTACCCTGGCGGTTACTCCAAAGTCTTCGCGTACCGTTTGGTAATCACTGTGCCATCAAGGATTATCGACCGATTATTCCGTGACTGGACGTTGCACACCAAATAATCACCTGCTGAGGGTGAAGAGACTTCTCGATCGCGAAGTACGGATTCTCTGTCCCCCAAAATGCGTAAATTTTGTTTATTGATGAATCCATCCAAATAAAAATGGGCTTCGTCGTTAAACCAAACCATATATGCACATACTAATTCCCATCATTCCCCGCTGTCAACTGTGCAGTTTGAAAATCCTAAAACAAACCGTTCAGAAGATAAATTTATTTCATATAGTTCAATAATTGTGACCCTGTATTACAGTATCTACTATTTACAGTGCGTTCTTTTGGTGACTCTTTTTGGTGTATTGTATTATGGAGCTAATTATTGTACGAGACTCTGAATCACTGCTACCAAATAACAAAGCTCTTTCTGAAAATCCATCATTTCCCTGCATATCTTTGATGGCGTTGACGAACTATGGGGCCACTAAATTATTAATGTTTCGCTCGGAGCTATTACTGTCACCCCCCCCCCTCTCTCCCTCTCCCCCTCCCCCTCCCAGGATCATCAGGTTGCTGTTGTGGGGCAGCAGCATATGTATAGTGTCTATGACTGCGATGGAGCCGCGCGGGATTAAGAAAATGGCTCTGAGCACTATGGGACTTAACATGTGAGGTCATCAGTCCCCTAGAACTTAGAACTACTTAAATCTAACTAACCTAGGACAACACACACATCCATGCCCGAGGCAGGATTCGAACCTGCGACCGTAGCGGTGGCATTTCAGTGGATTTTGCACACTCAGTATTATCTTTCTTCGACTTCGGCTTACTTCGGAAACGTCTACCATAGCTATAACAAAGTAGCTGCGAATCAATTCAAATTACCTTAAATTGGTGAATTTCACTTACAAGAGAGAGTTGTGATCTCCGTCAGGCCAAATGTCGTCCGCGATGCAGATTCCAGTGGAGAAACACAGGTGTGAGCTTATATAATGTTATGTGACTGGGAAGTTTGAAGTCAACGGTAACCGTTCACAGTGTGAAAACTGTTATGAGGGAACAACTTAACAATTTCGGGAAAAAACCTATTCGTCACCTTATTCTGATGAGCATCCCATTTACCAGCGTGCAACACACAAATTTGTTCTTCTTCTTCACCAACATTGCCGGTCTCAAAAGAAAAAAAGTAACATTAACTTGTTTTCATCTGATAGTTACAATAATGTCCCTATCTACTTTTCACTGTGTTGAAGTCCCTTTTGCAGTCCTATCAACAGAAACAGGATCTCATCATTCTCGTACTCTTTACTAAAGTGGTATTTGACCGAACACACAAATAGCATACCTGCTTGTGAAACGCGATATTGTGGCTCCGATTACGTCGCTTGGCATTTTAGACGTAACTCTATACAAAATGAAACTGAACACATTTGAGATCGTAGCTTAAGCAAAAGCGGATCGACAGCACCATTTATATACAAGTGACCATTGTAACGTTCAACAAACTCACTCGTTTTCTTTAACGCGTCGCAAGGAGAGCATGGCGTCGAAATGACGCTTAGGAGTAGTCACTAGAAATCACTTGTATCCCGGACTGTGCATTTATACACAACGTATTTATTACAAGTGGACTGAGAGCCCTCCTTCCAAGCAGTTCGGACCAATTAGTCAGCTCTGCTGTAATTCCTCTCGAAGATTCTTTGACACTGATTGGTATTACGTTTCAGGTGGACATCACTGCTTTATTTTGGCTCCCTATTTCTCCGCCTATTTAATGTCCAACCAAGATTATTTTGTGCAGACTGACGACGTCGTCATGGGTAGACTTGTTTCTCCCCTGGCGGCCAATCTTTTTAAGGAAAATTTAGAGGAGAAAGCACTTGGATCAGTGGTCCCTAAACAAACGTGTTTTGAAGGTATGAGAATGATACTTTCAAAGTTGCCCTCCTGGGGAAGACAAATTAATGGAGCTTTTCCATCACTTCAGCTCCGTTCATAAGAACGTTCGGTTCAATGGAATGAGAGAAAGATCATTGTCTGCCTTTGTTCTATGTTTGGTTAGAAGAAAAAATGATGGGTCTCTGGAGCACTGATATTTACGGTCAACAAGTTGTCAACAGCCGACGTAAATACGAGCGCGTTTAAAACGCTCGTACACAGAATTCACACGGTCTGAGATGTAGATAGTTCGCCTAAAGCGCTTGCCCCCCTAAAGACAGTGGTCAGGAAAAATGGACATTCTACCCGCCAGACTAAAAGGGTACTGTCAGCTAAAACCAAGGAACAAATAAGCGGGTAAAGAGGAGAGTATGCCGGCCAAATCTCTAGCTTTTCTTCCCTTCGTTCGAAATATTCGCATGAAATAGCAAGAATCCTCCGGAATTTCCAGGTGAAAGTGGTTTTTCGCCCACAATCGAAGACCACAGACCTGCTGGGGTCAGTGAAGAACAGATCGCTATCGCAGGGAGGCTGGAATTTACAAAATACCTATCCAGTGTGATGTCACTTGTATAAGCCACACCATGGTCAGCGCGCAAGATCGCTGCAACGAACGTGAACCCTGCACGTGCCTTTAGCAACAAAGAAAGTCTACTTTTGCTGGACATTGCATCTCCACAGTACATTGAATGGTGTATGTCAAAACAATATTTCTGGATGCAGTCATATCATTTTGGCACCGCATTGTTAAAGATACTACGGTTATAAACAAGGCGCGAAAACAGGGCGCTGCAGTCGGGAAGTGTCGTCCGTCTGTCAACATGGCTTTGGCGCATGAGCGGAATACTCAGCAGCACGCTATATACTGCGGGACGGAGAACGTCTTCGTCAGACTTCGATGGCTCACCTGAGGATGAGTGACAGCGGCCCAGTCCAAATATCATGAAGTATGTTAACGACGACCACCTGCAAGTCCGAAATTTCATAAAAGAATTTCTATTCTCTACTTGTCCTAGATGTTTATCATCGAAGTTTCAGTTACGTTCAAGGATACATTTCATAAAAATATCGTCAGAAAACAATTCATCAAATTCATTTCATATTGGATATCAATAAATCTGCTTCTTTCAGAATTACGTTTCTTACAATTGCCGAAAAGTGTTTTATATCCTTTGTATTTCAGGCTCCATCAGTTATTTTGTGGCCCAAATAACAAAACGCATCCACTACTTTCAGCGTCTGATCTCTTCATTACCTCTACAACAACTCATTTAATTTTATTACATTAGATTAACCTTGTTTTACTTCTGTTGATATTGAAGTCATTATCCATTCCGTCCAACAGCTTCAAAGTGCTTTCATATCTCTGACAGAACTACAACTGCGTCGGAAAACCTCAAAATGTTTGTCGATACAATAATTTAGCAACAGCTGTATGTATTGCAGAAATTTATTTTACGAACTTCTTATGAACTACCAGTTTCGGCATTACATTGATGCCATCTTCAGGCCCCACTCGTCATAGTCGTAAAATCGCTATACACGGAAGGAGCCATATAACTGGATCCGTGAATCAAATCGTCCTGCAACAGCACTTGGTGGCCAGGCGACACAGTTATATGGCTCCTTCCGTGTATAGCGATTTTACGACTATGAAGTGTGGGGCCTGAAAATGGCATCAATGTAACGCAGAAACAGGTAGCACATAAGTAGTTCATAAAACAAATTTCTACAATACATACGGCTGTTGGTAAATTATTGCATCAAGAAATACTTGCCAGTCGATGTCCCATGGTCCATAATGGATCGACGAAGATCAAAATGTTTGTGTCTCCTTCATGAATTTTAATGTCCTTTCCAAACTGCTCCCTGTCTCCCCATAACATTTGCTCTCTCTACGGATTGTATCATCGGGGATAAGCTACAACACTTTCTCACTCCTTCTCCACCACTGATTCTCTTGCATCTCCTTCGGCTATTCCCGTCTACCCTCTGTGCAAGTTCTAAATAACTCCCTGTATTATATTTCGGCTACGTTCAGAATTTCAAGGAGTGTACTCTATTTAAAACCGTCAAATGCTTAATCTAAATTCATAAGGGGCGATCAAAACGTTTCCGTTCGAAGACCACACAGTCCAGAATCGGTATGCCAGTCGGGGAAAATCACCTTTAGCAATGAGGTAACCAGCGCACGGATGCACCAGTTGAAGATTCGATATTGCAGGTGTTATTCTGGTTACGATGCAAAGTTCCTTTGGACACGCACGCATGGCCGAAATAACAGGCATTGCGGCGACCGCAGCCGTTACGAAACACATCAAATAAATTCGCAGTTGCAAGTAAGGACTACCATCAGCGGCACAATGGAATGACAACAATGAAGATACGAGTACAGGTCGTAGGCGCATGGGGTATATGGGTGTTCGGGTCTGGCCGTGAGTCATGCACGGATACACAAACGGTAAGGCGACCGCTAGCGATAAATGGGAAATCCGGGTTCGAGTCCCGGTCAGGCAGAAATTTTCATTGTCGTCATTCCATTCTACAGCTGATTGTTGTCCTTAGCCGCAATTGTGAATTCATTTGATGAAGTTGGAGATTATCGTCTGGTAAAACACCGTGACTTTCTGCGTGAAGAAGTCTGTAACTGCCCGCTGTACATCCTCGTCCGACATGGATCTTCGACCCTTCGAAGCCTTTCTTGCTGGACCGAAGGCGCGATAATCGCTTGAGATCAAAACTATAGGGCGGATGCTCGATAGCCTCCCAATTGCATTAGCATAACACCTGTGTTACGAAATTTGCGACATGTAGACGTGCGTTATCATAAAGCAGCAGCTTCCTTGTCGCAGTTTTACCGGTGTTTTCGCCAGACATGCTGGCCCATACACATTCTTGATTCTCTGATGAATGTCTACCGGTGTTTGTCCTTTGGTAGCCACGAAAAGAATATTTACATCTACATATATACTCCGCATGCCACCAAGCGGTGTGTGGCGTAGGGCACAATTCGCGCCATAATCATATTTCCCCCCCCCCCCTCCCCCCCGAGGGAAAAACGACTGAACGCCTCAGTACGAGCTCTTATTTCCTTATCTTTGAATGGTGATCATTGCGCGATTTGAAAGTTGATGTTAATAATATGTGCTCTACTCTACATCCTCAGTGAAGATCGGATTTTGGAATTTAGTGAGGAGCCCCTTCTGTTTAGCGCGCCGTCTATCTGCAAGTGTGTCCCACTTCAAACTTTCTATGAGCTTTGTAACGCTCTCGGAATGGTTAAATATACCAGTCACGAATCTTGCCGCTCTTCTTTGGACCTTCTCAATCTCTTGAATCAGACCCAACTGGTAAGGGTCCCATACAGACGAACAACACTCCAAGACTGGACTAACTAACGTATTGTAAGCTATTTGCTTTGTTGAAGGACTGAATCGCTTCAGGATTCTACCTATAAACCGCAATATAGAGTTCGCCTTACCCGTTACTTGAGTAATCTGATCCTTCCATTTGAAATCATTTCGAATAATCACACGCAGATACTTGACAGACGTTACCGCTTCCAAAGACTGGTCATTTATTTTGTATTCGTACATTAATGGAGATTTTCGCCTTGTTATACACAGTAGGTTACACTTACTAATATTGAGAGATAATTGCCAGTAATTACACCAGACATTACTTTTCTGCAAATCCTCATTGATTTGTTCACAACTTTCGTGCGATACTACTTTCCTGTAGACTACAGCATCATCGGCAAACAGTCTAATTCAGCTGTCAGTGCCATCAGCCAGATCGTTTAAGTAAATCGTAAAAAGCAGTGGACCTAATACGCTGCCTTGGGGCACACCTGAAGTTACTCTTGTTTCTGTTGAAGTCACCCCGTTCAGGACGACATACTGCTCCCTGTCTGTTAAAAAACTTTCTATCCAACCGCATATGTCATCGAACAGACAGTAAGCGCGCACTTTTTGTAGCAAGCGACAGTGCGGAACCGAGTCGAACGCCTTTCGAAAGTCGAGAAGTATGGCATCAACCTGGGAGCCGGTATCTTGAGCCTGTTTTATATCATGCACAAAGAGGGCCAGCTGCGTCTCGCATGACTACTGTTCCTAAAACCGTGCTGGTTTCTGCAGATAAGCTTCTTAGAGTCTACAAACACGTTGGCCCCGTTTGGGCGCATTTGGTAATACCTTCGCCGTAGTTTACGTTTCCGCATTTGCTGCACGCACGTCGGAAAGTCACAAGTGCCACACTAATACCTAGCCTTCATGTCGGAGATTATGAACCCGCGTCGGAGTTGCGCTACATCGCATGTATGCTGCAGCAACACCCTCAGATGGAAACTTTTCGACCCCTCCTTATATAAATGCTATGTACACATCTTTGCCTTCTTCTGTCTACCTTGTAAGATATGTCATAGGATCTTGGCCTCGCGAGGTCTTACATTTCTCCGGTGTAGAACTTCATCTCACAGAGGTCTTGTTCTCTCAGTCTCTCCATTCTTCTTGTATATAATTTATGTTATATAGCTAGGGAAGGCCGAAATGCACGCTATAAGCTCACGCAGGACGGCGTGAGGTCTGAAACAGGATACGTAATGAATGCTGTAAAGAAAAGTACGTAGCTGCTGGAATACTTAACTTAAATCCATCATTTGTATACATCGTTCTTGATGAGACATGCTTCATACGATAACTATCAATTGCAATGGCGCCTTGCTAGGTCGTAGCCATTGACTTAGCTGAAGGCTATTCTAACTATCTTCTCTGCAAATAAACGAGGTTTCGTCAGTGTTGCATCGCTAGCTAAGTCGTCCGTACAACTGGGGCGAGTGCTAGTAAGTCTCTCGAGACCTGCCGTGTGGTGGCGCTCGGTCTGCGATCACTGACAGTGGCGACACGCGGATCCGACATGTTCTAATGGACCGCGGCCGATTTAAAGCTACCACCTAGCAAGTGTGGTGTCTGGCGGTGACACCACAATTTATGTACGTAATAAATTATTCTGAAAGTAGTAGGAATACAAACAATCCTAAGCAAATATGCAGCGTCTCGAGGTATACAGGAATTAGTGGTCACAGGTCGTTGTTGCGAGAGTGAATACCGCCACACTGAAATCCACCAAAAGCAAATGCAAAACTGTCTCTTTAAAAATGTAGACAAAAATTCGCTTAATGCCCTCGCAAGTGTAAAATACCGTTATTACTGGAGAAGACTACAGGGTATACCAACCCTTTCACATGTCTTCAACTGAGAAATCAGCCTTTATTATGAAGGCATTAGTGAAACGTACACAATGTTGTTGGGAAGGAAGGAAGCTGTAAAATATCTCTTTCTTTGTGTTTCGTTGAGAGTCTATGGTATTTATCCGACAGAATGTGGCATGATATGCCCCAGGAGGACATCCAACAATTCTCTCGATTAGTGTCAAGAAGAATAACTGCTTGCATAAGGACCAGAGGCTGGATCAACGCGTTGTTAATTGCTCAGTTTCTGAAACTCTTCTGTCGAATAAACCGCCAGTTTTTTTTTCTAGAATTGTCATAATTTGTTTCTATGCACATGTGCACCACACCTATGGATTTCCGCTCGATTTAGGATAATCCATCCATGGAGCGTCGGTTTTTAATTGTCTTTCAGTGTAATGTCATGTAACCTCTCAAGTCGTAAAGTTTCATTAGGTTTTGTTTTACCCGACTTGTTGCTTAACTTTTTTTATTGCCAAAGCGTCTATTTAGAGCTCTACTGGTTGACGATACTGACTAAATGTATCATTCGTATTCGTATTAGAGAAGAAAAGATCTCACAGGAGACCCGACTACAAAGTGTGAAGAGAGGTTATGGCAGAATACAGGGCACATATAATAAGAAACGCATATACGTTCAAAAAAAGATCAGACGCTGTAATCACAAAGCTGACAGTAGAGAAATAAAAATGTCACTCTAGGAAAACCACAGAGAAGATGGCAAACCTATCAGTAAGTGTCAGAAAAGGGAAGATTAATGTCCTATGGCCACATCAGCAGGACTCACCAAGCCGGCCGATGTGACCGAGCGGTTCTAGGCGCTTCAGTCCGGAAACGCGCGACTGCTACGGTCGCAGGTTCGAATCCTACCTCACGCATGGATGTGTGTGATGTCCTTATGTTAGTTAGGTTTAAGTAGTTCTAAGTTCTAGGGGACTGATGACCTCATGGTGCTCAGAGCTAGACCTTTATCGAAACCAATCATAAATACAGTACAAAGTAAAAGGGAGGTTATGTACGTTAACCTCTTAAGAACTCCTGTTAGTATAGCCATGGAGCAAATTAAAGTCGTTAACAATAATGTTACGGAGAAACCAGAAAGTGTTAGCAAGATAAGGTTAAAATCTGTAACCAGACTGTGTTTGATGCATTGTGTGTAGCTGTGGGACAACAATATGGTGCGGCGATTAAGTTACTTTCTCTTCTATTTACATGGCGAAGTACGACGTGTGGTGTTCGTGTCGGGCTACGTGACCTGATTAACCTCTGCAAGAAGACGTCGTACGCCTCTTGATTCATTTAAATGGTTGCCGTTACCAGATTAATTATTTAAACAACTATCTTTGCGCATATTTTTCCATTCGACTAACAGATACTAATGAACTAATGTATCACAGCAGGAACTATAATATTACAAAAATTTCGCGTTTGCACTCAAGAGAATAGACAGTAGCCTAATTACTACGAAACACATAAATGGTGGATGATAAAATGTTGTTTGTTTGAATAACGTGTGAGGGTACGTAATAAAGAAAATTGAATTTTTGTACGAAAGTGTGTAAATGTATTGCGTTATCACAGTTACAATTACGTGGCTACGTGACTCGGAGACCAAAATAGACAGTTTTATTCAGTTAATAGCGTTATCGGAGATGTACGTACAATTTCATGAAATTTGGAAAATGGAGTTAAATTGATTGTTAAGTGAACTGGCCATTCATGTTAACTACGCGAGCACGTGTGCAAATCTCGATGTCTCGCAGTGGTCGCCCCACAGGACTCGCATACGGGAGAACGACGCTTCAAATCCCCGTCCAGCCATACAGATTTAGAGATTTAGGATCTCCGTGATTTTCATAAAGCTTTTCAGACAGATAGTGGGTTTTCTTTCCCTGAAAGGGCACAGCCGATATCCTCCCCAATCTGAGCTTGTACTATATCTCTAATGACCTTGATTTCGACGGGACCGGTGTGTTAGTTTGTGGGTCGGTGGAATACATTATAAGAGCTGCAACGCACTTATTCAGCAGTGTGTAATGGTGTTACGAACACGTGGAAGTAATCATTCATGTAGCTTTAATACTGGTTGTTTACTGTATTCGTTATTCTCTTAGCAGATTTTGAAAAGCACTTGAACTATACCTGACGTGTTGGATAATGTTACGTAGTCAGTCTTCTGTGAATGTGTTCCCCAACTTCTAGTGACTGTCCTTTTATTACCTTCTTTTCACTCCTCATTTTCAGGGCAGTGTAGAGACTGCTCAATTCGGAGAATACGGACAGGCTGGGGATAAATAAGGACCATTTCAAAAGGCGTATGCTACTATAAAAAAGTTCCAAAACCGAGGCGAAGTGCCAGGGGCAGGCAGACGAACAAGCATTCCGTTCCTTCTCCAAGCTCGCCCAGCGGAATATGGGACAGTACCCTGTGCCAGGCGAACATAAAATTCTCCGCAGAAGCCTTTTAGCCGGCCGAAGTGGCCGTGCGGTTAAAGGCGCTGCAGTCTGGAACCGCAAGACCGCTACGGTCGCAGGTTCGAATCCTGCCTCGGGCATGGATGTTTGTGATGTCCTTAGGTTAGTTGGGTTTAACTAGTTCTAAGTTCTAGGGGACTAATGACCTCAGCAGTTGAGTCCCATAGTGCTCAGAGCCATTTGAACCATTTTTGAAGCCTTTTAGCAAGATAATAGATATCTTGCCAGTTGTCGCTTCCCAGAGGACCGCGTGAATTTTGGTTACGATGCCTCAAAATAACGTTCAGTTTAAACTTTCAGATTTGGCATTCTAGATGGTTGTTACTGAATATTTTCGTAGTGCACACGGTTATTCGGCTGTGCTGATGAGTCGGGCTTTTGGTAGCTCCCTTCTAAAATTGTTCCATGTAGTGGGAGGGGTTTCCTGCCTTCCTACTCACCTCAGAGCGCTATTGGTTGAAAATAGGAGCCGGCCGGCATGGCCGAGCGAATCTAGGCGCTGCTGTTACGGTCGCAGGTTCGAATCCTGCCTTGGCCGTGGATGTGCGTGATATCCTTAGGTTAGGTAGGTTTAAGCAGTTCTAAGTTCTAGGGGACTGATGACCTCAGAAGTTAAGTTTGCATAGTGCTCAGAGCCATTTGAACCATTTTGAAAATAGAAAAAACATCTGCAAGAATGGGAGCTTGTTTAAAATCTTTACGTGGTTGTGACTGGACAGATGTCCCAATCTTTGTCATTATTGGCCGGCGAATTCCTGCTCTGAAGAAAAAAACCAAGTTACAGCGCGCCCTAAAAGACAACTCTTCTCATAAAGCTATTGGAGAGTGTTTTCATTCTCGGCTACGGAACAGTAATGACACTGGCTGGCGGGCCCTGCGGTTGCATGGAAGGCTCCAAATACTAAGGGACTTAACATTTGAGGTCATCAGTCCCCTAGACTTAGAACTACTTAAACCTAACTAACCTAAGGACATCACACACATCAATGCGCGAGGCAGGATTCGAACCTGCGACCGCAGCAGCAGCGCGGTTCCGGACTGAAGCGCCTAGAACCGCTCGGCCACAGCGGCCGGCTGCACGGAAGGAAGCTTTCATTCGAGAACTGACGGATGAAAGGGTAGTGAACTTTATAGAGTAGCCAGCCGCTACTACGCTGCCTTTCGCATGGAAAAGAAGTGATGGTATGACATTTATTGGGCTGGATATCCCCTTCGGGGTTCGGCTGCCGTGTTTTAAGTCTTTTTCGTTGACGCGAATTCGGCGGCTTGCGTGCCAGTAATGATGGAAATGATGAAGGACACAACAACACCCAGTTCCTTGCCGGGAATCGAACCCGGGCCGCCTTGCGTGGTAGGCGGTAACGCTACCGCTGTCCTACGGAGGTGGACGCCTTTCGCATTAAATTGAGTGCACAGTAATGTGCGCCATCTTTACATTTGGCGACTACAGCCGTCATGAAATACAAGAGAAATGAACAGCCAGCAGCTAACTATTGCAATGACGACAGTGACAAGTTGTACCGGACTGGCGCTCGAACCCGAAATCCCTGCTTATCGAGAGCGGTCGTCTTACCATGACACCATCCGAGGACGCCTCACGGCCAGATCCAAAGTTCCACATGCCATCAACAATGCTTCTACCACATCCGTTATGTATATTCCCGTATAGGGGAGACGCTTTAATTGAAAGACACTTCCCCGGTGTCGACGAATGAATACGATATTGCAGTGACTGTGCTGTTCTGAAGTACGATCCAATGTTCCTTCAGGCATTCATATCAGAAAGAAACTTCTAAACAATACAGGCACTGAAATATCGTATTATTATTCATTTTAATTAACTTGAATCATCGTATGGGGTTTTTACTGTTTCTGTAGGTCACCATATATCGAACTTGCAACAAGATTTACACATAATTTCAAACTTTTAAGAAGTTTTTTTTTTTTACTAACTATCCTCAAAAACTATGAAAAAATAAAGTTTATCGCTTACTACATTTGCACAGTCATACAATAAAACTGCCACCCATGTAGGAATTTTTAATTGATTACTTCCTTAATACTAACTGTATTCACGAATCATTTTGCAGTCAGTATTCACATATACCACTGAAAGTACCTACAAAAACATATCATTGTATAGCACATAGTTCAGGAGATACGATATCAGATAAGGAGATGAGTGAGAAATTGAGGCATCATATATGACCTATTTATTTATTACTTCTTTACTACTAACTATATTCCCAGCAATTGCGCTGAGTGTACCTAAGAAATTATATTATTATATGACACTTATTTCAGGGACTGTCACGCAATAAACAGTGATATGCGAGGAAAACTGCCGAATTATGTATGATGTTCTAACTTATTACATCTTTACTAATGACTCAATTCGTAACACACCAATTCATTGGCAAACAAACACCTTAACACGAAAACAAGAAATAAATTCATCACGCCATGGTTATGAAGGGTGAACTCTGAGGAGGTAATAAAAAAATTAGAAGCAGTAGAGAATATGGAGCAGTGTCACATATCCTTCCTGGACTGAAGGGAAATCTGAGAAAAGAGCTTTTATTAACATGGTAAAGAGAAGGAAATCTAAGTTAATTGGACACCCAATTCGACCTAACAGCTTCGAATAAAAACGTCTTTAAAGGAAAAAATCTATAAAAAAAATCAAGGTAAAGGCGCAGGACACCTACATAAGAATCTCCAGTTGCTACAAATAAATGGTAAACACGGCGAGGACAGAGAAGAATGGCTACATCAGCAAGGCATTGCCTGCAGTTTCTCATGATGATGACTATTAAGTCTGAATTTTTCCATTAGTTCTGAAGCACATTTTTACTAGTGGGCCAGTAGCCAACAATTAACTTGTTTTATAAATAGACGTCTCACAAATTCACTTCGTTTAATTTTGTTTGTGTACCTTTCGTTCTTTGAGAAACCGATACTTGCCGCTAGCTATGAAAGATAGGTAAATAAATTCAAACCAAGTAAGTATTTCATAAAACAAATATCAACCTCTTACTTTTGTTGTTTAGCTACATGAATTACAGGCATCCCCCCTTTTTCCTTCATCTTTGTTCGATTATATTCAATTAGGAATCACATACAGTAATCCACTGTACTTATATACCTCGATTTTCCGCTTCATTTCTTGCTTTCCAATAACTTAACGCAACTACAAATCGTATCTCATTTTTTTCTTTGGCTAGCAGCCTTCTTATTTCTTTTCCTCCTCTTCGAACCACTTTAAGTTTTTATAATATTTCGACATTCACACACGTTTTCCCACTTTCATCTTGTCTCCCTTTATTCTATGAATCCACAGATGCTAATTTTTACTTTCTAAGTCATAGTGAAAACGTTTTTGTGAATCTACTATTGTTAATTGTTATCATATGGCCAAATAATTCTTCTCTGTTAATGGTATCGTACATCTTTGCACTTCTTATCGACTCCAAGACTGTTATAAAACGAAATTCGCATACTTTTTGTTTCACTTAATGACATACAAAACACACATTCCGCATCATACGAAAAAGTTTCTGAATGAACATATTTTTTTAAAAAAATTGTTAAAGATCACCACCTGTGTCTGGAACAACGCAACAATTACTCTGCGGAAGAGTGTTTCTGCCTTGGTTAGCCTGTGTGTGAATGGCGAAAGAGAAAAGTGTATAATTTTGATGCACCATTTCTAGTGGAGCTTCTGTGTGAACTTTCGAATCGACCGTTCACTTTGAGCTATGTATATGTCTCCCATGCGGTTTCCATTGCTCCCTGTTATGTATGCTTCATTGGCTTTCACACGTGAATAAGTTATCAACGTACACGGTCCATCGCACGGCGGATACCTACGCCAATCGGTGCATAGAGGGTAAGCGTATTACATGCGTCTCTGTCGTGTTACACAACTCTACTTTTTATTTTGGTGTGCACTGTCCGTTGAAGCGAATCTTGAGCACATAAACAGGTCAGGGAAAATGTGTCACCTTGGTGAGTACGCCACCAGTTAAAGTTTTCCAGTTTCAAGGCACTCTGCAGCAGTGAGGGTGCGACTAGACCACTGCGTCATCGTTCCAGCTTTGATACAATCTCGTTACAGTCGTTTGGGCAGAATCAGTTTGACTGTTTGTTTACACTCAACAATTCGACGAATGTGCTACTTCTAAAAGTTACTCCCTTCAGGCAACGAAAGTTGCTTCTGCTTACGTTTCTTTGGTTTTGAAGTGTTTTAAGAACGTAGTCGTTTCGGTTTGGAACTCTTTTCTGTGTGCGTGGAAACGTCTCCAGCTTTGAATTCTTCCCATTTGTTCAGAATAATTGTGTTTTCTTTGCCTGCGTTATTGTCTCCGAAAATATCTCATGTTCGCTGCAGAAAGAACAGGTGATTTTGTTGTGGATTGGCAAGACAGCCAACCCACTACCCACTATGAGAGGATGGCGAAAGGCACGCGTTTTAGCTCACGCAAGCTGGCGTGAGGTCTGGAACACGTCAAGGAAATGAGACTAACAAAAAACGTACGTAGCTGCTGGAATACTTAACTTTAATCCATAATTGGTGAACATCGCTCTTGACGGTACATGTTTTACAGCATCAACAGTAACTGGTAATGGCGCCTTGCTAGGTCGTAGCAAATGACGTAGCTGAAGGCTATGCTAACTGTCGTCTCGGCAAATGAGAGCGTATTTTGTCTGTGAACCATCGCTAGCAAAGTCGGCTGTACAACTGGGGCGAGTGCTAGGAAGTCTCTCTAGACCTGCCGTGTGGCGGCGCTCGGTCTGCAATCACTGATAGCGGGGACACGCGGGTCCGACGTATACTACCGGACCGCGGCCGATTTAAAGGCTACCACCTAGCAAGTGTGGTGCCTGGCGGTGACACCACAGATTTTTTTCGTATGTGTCCAATCAATAACAGCGTTTACCATTTTTCTCTATTATTTTCGTTCTTCTCAGTCAATCCTTTTAACTTTCCCTCCTCTAGATAATGTTGGACACATGGTATCCGTAATTGTTACTTGTACTGATTACAATAATGGCAACAACAGTTGCGTAAATATATTTCTATCTACTACCGGTTCCTCTCACAAGAAAATTTCAGATGTTTTTCAAATACTTCTTTTACTAAGGATGTATCAATATTCAGGATACAATGATATGTCTTTACATATAAAGTAATGATTAGCCAGAAGCCGCATGTCGGAAGTCTCCTAGAATTACCTACCATTCCACGTAGTCTTCAGAGCTGCGGCACGTGAGTTACGTGTTATATGTCAACTAAAAAAAATGGTTCAAATGGCTCTGAGCACTATGGGACTCAACTGCTGAGGTCATTAGTCCCCTAGAACTTAGAACTAGTTAAACCTAACTAACCTAAGGACATCACAAACATCCATGCCCGAGGCAGGATTCGAACCTGCGACCGTAGCGGTCTTGCGGTTCCAGACTGCAGCGCCTGTAACCGCACGGCCACTTCGGCCGGCTATATGTCAACTGCGAGTGTTTCGCTTTACTTGTTTCTTTCAAAAGCGCATAGATCAGAAAGTAGGAATACTTCTATTTCATCTTCGTAACTGAAAAACAGAATTGATATTTTGTTGCAACTAGCTAGAAAAAAGGATTGAGAGTATTTGCTGAAATATTCCTATAATTTGTTGTGCTACAGACTTTATACATTACAGAGATATGTTTGTGTCTGATATTAACAGTATATTTCTCAACGCTGTAACTAACATGCTCTAGAACTTTACCAGGGAAACGGCGTCATTTTTCATTAATGTACATATTTTTCATTAAAGTACATATAATTCAAATTTCTTATACTTGAATGAGTATTTAAATTCTATTCTGGACTTAGTGACTCTTTTAAAGTTACTGTTGAATTGTGAAAGCACCGTAAAGAAAAGTGGTGATGTTTGAAGTGATGGCCGTCTCAGAAAGTCTACGGATACCAGGCATTGATTGCTGGCTCCTGTTTTGACTGGACCAAAGGTGGGAATCCTCCTACGTGCCGGTCAGGGGGCCCGAAGTTGGCGTAATACATCGACGAAACACTTAGCCCAATAAAATAACAATTCAGACGGCTAAAAGGTGTTTGATTTGACATTCCTGCTCTGAAAATTCCGTAGTTAGCAAAATGCTGTAATACATTGTGTAGTTCAGCGTCTCTGGACATTCACGGCAGCTAATTTGACAGGCACCAGTCACGCAAGTATCTGGTAGTAGAAGCCTCTGCGGTTACTGTAAAAGTGCCCTCGCCTATCGTTCTTAAGCTGTTACGATCCAACTTAATGGATGATACACTTATAACGGGACATTCGATGTATGAAATAATTGGCATCGTCACTAGTAAACGATCTGTGGAGCTAATTTGCCTTTAAGGTCTAATATGCAGAAAGACGGATTGTTTCCATTCATCTGCAAAAATGCCACACACTTGTGGCCGATTTTCTGCTTAGTCACAAGATTTCACCACTCTGCTCCATCAAAAGCATGTATTTCTTTAAAATCGAGGAGATCTGGGCAGATTGCTTTATCAAATTGATCTCAATACGGTCCCAGGCCTAAATGTTCTCGCAGTGAGGGAAGTTGTTATTCTGCGTACTGATTTCGTTAACAGCTTTCATCGAACGTTATTAACAGGCGAGCATAATCCCACCTCTGAAAAATTTCCCTGTTGGGACAACAAAGTCAAACAAGTACCCACAGCCACGCCCCTGTTCAACTGCCGCATCAATTGGACCTTTTTTCCATATGCATCAGTTTCAATCACGCCTTTTTAAAGTTGTTTTTCTTGGCCTACAAGGTGTTCGGTCCCGAATTATTCTCAATCCAACACTGATAGATTTAAGTCGGAAGCCAAAATGCCAACAAATGATAAATACTGTTGCCTTGATGGTGGCGACTCACAACAAAGTGCTAACTCGCAGGAAGCAGCCAATGAATAAAAATTCTAGTAATTCAAACGCTGCGTAGTTGCTTGTAATAAACTGTTTATGACGTCTTCATACTAACCAACACAAAATACACTCCCTGACAGATCTTTCTTCTCATTGAGGAATGTTTATTATCATTAAATTCATTGCTAGTTAGAAAGCAACAGAATAACAGATTATTGTAGCGAAGCAGAATTTATCCATCGTTGAGACATTTACAGATGAGGCATAACTGTTGACTTCAAAATTGTACACTGGGATATGCCCTCAATAAGAATGTAAGAGTCACACTGGAGCAATTTTCCGTGACAGTTTTTTTTTATCACATAAAAAATGACAAGGCAGGCTATAAATACCATTACACTGTAGACATTTTTACTTACCACGCCAAATAATCACTTAGAATTTAAATTAAGTATTCAAAGTTCCTTCACTTTCATTCACAAACTGATCAGCCATTTCAAGCAACACTGTTTGACCTTCGGAAAATCTGTGGTATACCTCTAATCGCATTTGCAGCAGCCACTAATGCAGGCTGTTCCAGCTCGTCGGCTTCGGGCTTCGTTGTGAGCCGCGAAGCGCTCCCTGCTCCAGGGAGCCGTGTCGCTCGCAGTGACCATTCAAGTGGGCCGGCACGTGGCACGGCTGGCTGAGGCAGACGGCAAGGCGAGCATTTTGATGTGCCATACTCTTCGCTGCTACACCAGGAAATACGATGTTCAGGAAATAAATAAGAAACAACTGTTGCACAAGAAACTGTATACCAAATTTATTGGGCCTCTGTAGCTTGACATTTTCTTTTCCTTAGAACATCGGAAATATCGGGCGTCAAAGTGATCGCAGCGTTAATGCCGAGGATGGCCTTCATTGTTGCATCCTGAAGAAACGACCGTTCCTTACTTTTCACCCTTTTCGTTGCTGAGAAAAGCTGCTAACAACAATACGTAGATCCAAACATGCACATGATATGAGCGGCATTGTTGTGAAGCTTCGGAAATATTTTTTGCTGTAATGAACGATATCATCGTGACAAATCCAACGGTTTGTAGTACCTCTCTTCCATCAAAGTTGAATTTTGTAAATCAATGATCTCCAATTGAAGTGACGGTGACAAGTCATCGGGGGAAACTGAAAGAGGAGTGCTGAACACCTTAAGTTCCATTTCCGAACTAGTGAGGTCTCGGAATCGTGTTTCAAACGACGTAATGAGCTGCTTTAACTTTGCTTAGTGATCAAAAATGGTTCAAATGGCTCCGAGCACCATGGGACTTAACATCTGAGATCATCAGTCCCCTAGAAATTAGGACTACTTAAACCTAACTAACCTAAGGACATCACAAACATCCATGCCCGAGGCAGGATCCGAACCTGCGACCATAGCAGTCGCGCGGTTCTGGACTGAAGCGCCTAGAACCGCTCTGCCACCTCGGCCGGCCTGCTTGGTAATTGCTGAAAGTAGTACCTTCAGGTAGTTTTAAAGAAGCAAGACGATTGAAGAACGTTAAATGTCCATTACTCCTCTGCCTCTCAAATAAACGTAACTTTTCCATGAACGCTTTCATCTGGTAGTGCATGTCAACGATTTAGCTGCCCTTTGCCCTGCAATGACAGATTTAAATTATTCAGATGCATAGTTAAGTCAGCGAGGAACGCCGGGTCTGATATCCATTTTATATCTTTCAGACAACGCATTTCTTCCTCTTTCATTTCGATAAAAAGGGATATTTCCTCACGAATGGCAAAGAGAACATCAAGAACTTTTTCCCGACTCAGCCAACGAACTGTACTGTGGTAAGGTATATCCCCATACTCCGCTTCCATATCTTTCAGGAATCCTTTGAACTGGCGATGATTCATACCGCAACGCCGCACAAAATTCACACGTTTCACGACATCTTTGATTACGTCACCTAACAATACTGTTTCAGCACACAGTGCCTCTTGGTGAATAAAACAATGAAGAGTCAAAATGTCTTTCCCGAATTCGTCCCTGAGTTTATTTTTCAAACGAGAAGCAGAACCTTGGTGACGCCCGATCATTTGTGATGCACCGTCCGTCGCTACAGAATGGAGCTTATCCCACGGCAAATTCATATTGTCCACTGATTCACAAACAGCTTCAAAAATGTCACGTCCTGTTGCGCTGTAATCGAATGGCACCACATTCAAGGGTTCTTCATTTACGTGCAGCTCCATGTCGACACCACGCACAAAGACTGCAAGCTGAGCACAGTCCGATATGTCGGTGCTTTCGTCAAGCGCTAGCGAAAATGCAACAAAGCTCTCTGCCTTTTTCTTGAGCTGTGTCCCTAAATCCGCTGCCATATCCAGGATTCGACGAAACATTGTTTGCTTTGGCAGGCAAACCCCTTCAATTGCCTGCACCTCCCTTGGAAATAAACATTCTGCAACTGCTACCATGCACGATTTTACGAGTGGTCCCACCGAAAACGGCTTTCCACTCGTCGCAATGATGTGAGCGACCCTGTAGCTTGCTCGAATTGCAGATTAAGCAGTTTTTTCTTCGCTCTCAATCACCTGAAAATTATAAACGCATTACAGAACACGAACTATGTTGCATGTTTTGATACCCTCCGTATTACGTAACCGTTTCTGGACTTACGTCTCCTGGTATGTCGTCCTTAAGCCTGGCTAGCAGTTCTCTGCGATAAACGCCTTCTACCTGATCATAGCGCGCTGCGTGAAGACGTGTATAATGTCGTTGTATATTGCACCTCTTCGCAGAATTAAATACTTTATGACATACAAGACATTGCAGATGACCATCCCTCTCAATGAATGGAAAGGTATCCTCCAATAGAGGTACAGGGCTCCCGCAGCTACTCCTAGCTGTCATTGAACACGGATTATTGCGTCAGTTTCGGCTGCATGCGGCCAGGGGGCAGTGAGTTCGCTTTCCCCCTCCACGCGGGCCCGAGCTGCCGCAGTGAGTGCTCCGGAGCGCTCCGGCTCCCTGGAGCTCGGTTCGAACAGCCTGCGCTATGCAATGCACTGATATTCTGTTGTGCCATGTCGTCGGCAGTCCAGAATCACTTTCATATTGCCCCACAGCCAGACGTCAAGTAGGGTGAGACCAGGAAATCGCACTGACCATATAGTAGGTTCGTTACGTCCGATCCACTGGCTGCGGATTATGTTGACTCAAATAGCGACCTACCGGATGGTCATAACGTGCAGGACCGACATTATGAAGAGACCGCGTGTTGTGTCCCGTTGGTAGCTGTACATCCAAGCGCAGTTTATCAAGGAGAGTCTGGAGATACTGCAAATCATTGCCACCCAGTAGCGGCACTTGCAGTTTATATGGTCCAAGTACGCAAATGTCAGTGATTCCTGCTTGAATGATAAAGTGGAACTTATATTGAGACAGAACCTTGACTACTGCCCAAGTATTTGCGTCAGGTCAGATGTGGTGACTGAAAATACTGTATCTGGTAAATGGAGCGTCGTCCATTACTACATGCCTCAGAAGAGAATTTTAAAACATTATATGGTTTGAACATGCAACACGTGTATAGGTTGTACATGAAAGGGATGCAATAATTGCATATACCAAGAACAACAATATTTTAATACTTTTGTCACGTACTCTGCTGTCCAAAATTGAAGCAAAAAATCGAAATTTTGCAAGACTGCATTTATTTTGCCACAAAACAGTGTAATGAGGTGATAGTAAACCGCCGGCCTTAGTGGCCGTGCGGTTCTAGGCGCTACAGTCTGGAACCGCGTGACCGCTAAGGTCGCAGGTTCGAATCCTGCCTTGGGCATGGATGTATGTGACGTCCTTAGGTTAGTTAGGTTTAAGTAGTTCTAAGTTCTAGGGGACTGATGACCACAGCAGTTAAGTCCCACAGTGGTCAGAGCCATTTGAACCATTTGATAGTAAACCAGAAACAATATAATGATTAAAGGACGTAAACAAATGCAGCACGCATAGCAGTAGACAAAACATGTTCGTTTTTTTCCGACTTAACGCATTTACTTACACATTCCAACAACTGCTTAATGCGCTCTGTATGGGTGTGAACACCTCTGCAGGAATGCAGGCATGAAAAGCGACGGGCACACTCTGAAGGATATCATCAATCTAATGTTGGGGTAATAGCACCCATTGTTCCTGCGGCACTCTTCACAAGTCTTGGAGAGTGGTTACTGGATGCTGACGTGATGTAACCCGTGTCCCAAGTGCATCCCACACGTGCTCTAAGGGATTCAAATAGGCCATGCGTCTAATATGTTCTGTTTCCAATAAAACATTAACGACGCGTGCTCTGTGATGTCAAGCATTATCGCCCAGCAGTATGAAATCTGGACCCAGAGCACCTTGCAACAACCGCACATGAGGTCCCAAGATCTCGTCACGATACCTGATAACAGTTAAACCTTGCTGATTTAACGGTACAATTTCATGAAGAGATTTTCGAGTGGTCGACATAATACCTGCCCACACCATTAGGGATCATCCTTGATATCAGTCTCTCTCTGCACTGGTTGGGTCCCAAAATCGTGTTCCACCTTGCTTCCAGATGCAAATCAGTCTGTCCAGACCAGATCGTGATCCCTCTGTGAAAAGAACATTGGCCCACTGTTCGATCGTCCAGATGGCATGTTGACGGCTCCACTCTAGACGTTACCTTCATGTGAAGACGCGTCAGAGGTACACATGCAGAAAGTCTCCGACTACAAAGACCACTTTGCTGAAGCTTTCTGTACACCGTTTGCCTCGATACAGAACGCCCGGTGTATGCTGCGAGGTGAGATGGCAGTTGCCTTGCAATATTGAGGCGGAAGCGTCCTGCCCTTACAGCCAGATAACAGTTCTCTCTTTGTGATGTTCTGCTGGTCGGTGCCACCCTTAGTCTTCGGTCTACAGTTCTGATCTGTATAAACTGTCACCACATCCGGAAAACAACAGAGTTATTCACATTAAGCCATCGAGCCACATCGGTTTGCTACTGTCCTGCTTCCATTCTTGCCATGGTCATCCGCCGCAAGAAACCTGGTAGGCGTCTTCTCTGAGCCGTACTGCACCGCCTGTGACTATGTGCTCCGTGATTGTGGATGTGTAGCTACTTGACAAAAATTCTTCGTTTGATCGTTGTCCTGACGTCATCGTTAGCGTGGTTGTCCGTTGACCATAATGCCAATTTATGTGCAGGACACGATCGTACGGACATCCGTTAACAGTTTGTACGATTATATCGCGAATTAGACATAGAAAGCGGAAATGGGGGTGTGTTTCTTAAATTTTGGACACTATTGTCTTATGGCTTTTTGGGAACGTTATTAACATCAGACTACACTTTTTGTCGTGTACTGTTTTAGCACATTATGGTCCTGTTACAAACTAGAAACATAAGCAAAAAGACAACGTTTTATTGGCAGGACGCTTAGAAAATGTAACAGACCAACTAAGGAGACTGCCTACACTACGCTTATGCGACTTCTTTTAGAATACTGCTGCGCGGTGTGAGATACTTACCAGATAGGACTGATGGAGTACATCGAAAAAGTTCAAAGAAAGGCAGCACGTTTTGTATTATGGCGAAATATGGGATAGAGTGTAACAGAAATGATACAGGATTCTGGCTGGACATCATTAAAAGAAAGGCGTTTTTCGTTGAGGCGGAATCTTCTCACGAAATTCCAATCACCAACTTAGTCCTTCGAATGTGAAAATATTTTGTTGACACCGACCTACATAGGGGGGAACGATCACCACGATAAAATAAGGCAAATCAGAGCTCGTACGGAGAGATAAAGGTGTTCATTCTTTCCGCGCGCTATACGAGATTGGAATAACAGAGAATTGTGAAGTTGATTCGATGAACCCCCTGCCAGGCACTTGAATGTGATTTGCAGAGTATCCATGTAGAGGTAGATGTAGAATTGGTAAGGTGAGGGTAGGACTCGAGTCCTGAGGTTTCCGTACACACTTGATAACGTATGTAGACAGTTCATCCATTCTGGGAATCGAGAATCTAGACCACTTTCGCCTGTTATCGGCATTGATATTGACAATATATCGGCCCCGGGAGTTCCCAAACTTTCGAGAACGCATTAATTTCAAGGTTAACGTTACAAAACAAATGTCAAAAGAAATCTGATGATTCTACTTAAACGAGAAGTACCCTATAGATTCTGATCAGGGAGTTATCGAGCATCAAAACATGTAACAAAAAAGACCGTACGTTTTGATCCACAAACTTCCATTTATTACACCGCCAAGGACTATAGACCTTAGACTCTGACATAAATTTCAATTTAATGCGTTTATCTGTTCCTAAGAGGAAGGGGGCTTAACACACATAAGACTGACGTCAGATTCGTGTGATATACTAATTACAATTTAACTATTTTAGGATTTTTTGTTGTAGTTGATCAATGAGAGGCTGCTTCTTACATAATTTAATGATTCCAGATCAACAGAAAGTACCCTAAAGGTTTTGATGAGTTATTTTGAGAGTAAGAAAATTTGTGACGCAAACGACCGTATTGTTTGATGAGATTGGCCTAGAAGCTTCAGAATCTTGCACCGCCAAGGAACCGTGGGCCTTAGCAAGAGGTCTACATTTTAACTTGAGAAGTCTAAGTACTCCCGAGAAAAAGTGTTTTCAACAGTCGGACAAACAGACGGACAGACGGACAACAAAGAGATACTATAACGGTTCCGTTTACACCGAATGAGGTACGGAACTCAGAAAATAATGTAACTAAAGAGAAAACAATTTTTTCAGTACAAACAACGGTTTTCTTAAAGTACATATAGCAGCAGTCATATAAAAGCGAGACAGTTGGCAAAAAAGTGAGTAACCTGTTTATTATTTCAAAAGTCATCGTCATAACATTTTTTACATTTATTCCACTGTGAGGCAATGCCTCCATGGAAAAATGTTTGCTGCTGGCTACGGAACCATGACTGTACCCAGGTGTGCATCTCCTCGTCCGAAGCAAATCGCCGGCCATGAATGTCCTCCTTTACAGCTTCAAAAATATGGAAATTATGGTGTCACCGCCAGACACCACACTTGCTAGGTGGTAGCCTTTAAATCGGCCGCGGTCCGTTAGTATACGTCGGACCCGCGTGCCGCCACTATCAGAGATTGCAGACCGAGCGCCGCCACACGGCAGGTCTAGAGAGACTTCCTAGCACTCGCCCCAGTTGTACAACCGACTTTGCTAGCGATGGTTCACTGACAAATTACGCTTTCATTTGCCGAGACGATAGTTAGCATAGCCTTCAGCTACGTCATTTGCTACGACCTAGCAAAGCGCCATTACCAGTTACTATTGATGCTGTAAAACATGTACCGTCAAGAGCGATGTTCACCATTTACGGATTAAAGTTAAGTATTCCAACAGCTACGTCCTTTTTTGCTAGTCTAACTTCCTTGTCCTGTTCCCGACCTCACGTCAGCGTGCGTGAGCTAAAACGCGTGCCTTTCGGCTTCCTCTCATAGTGGGTTGGCTCTCTTGCCAATCCACAACAGAAATCGCATGGTGAGAGGTCGGGACTGTATGGAAGATGTGTAAGGGCTCCTCAGGGAAACTTGGACGGCGTTGTCAAGACAACCTTGGCATAATGTGGGCCCGCCCATCACATATTTGCACACCTAGATACAATAGACAACCGCACACATTTTTCCATAAAGGCATTGACCGTCTTGTCTCACAACGGTATACATGCATTCACAGTTATGGGTACTACCTTCGAAATAAGAAACATTTTACTTACTTTTTTTACATCTGTCTAGTTTACATTTGAGAACCGCTTATTCCCAAGTTGATATTCGAGCGTCCCTTATATTCATTTTGATTGAAAATTCAAAGTGAACATCCAATTTCGAATAACAGGCCCAAAAAAACATGCTACTATTAATCAGATTGCGTGCATATGGTGTATCGTCTCAGTTGTGTGACTGGATTCGTGATTTCCTCTCAGAGAGGTCACAGTTCGTAGTAATAGACTGTAAATCATCGAGTAAAACAGAAATATCTGGCGTTCCACAAGGTTGTGTCATAGGCCCGCTGCTGTTCCTGATTTACATAAATGATCTAGGTGATAAACTGAGCAGTCCCCTTAGACTGTTTGCAGATGACGCTGTAATTTACCGTCTAGTAAAATCATCAGACGATCAATTCCAATTACAAAATGATCTAGAGAGAATTTCCGTATGGTGCGAAAAATGGCAATTGGCACTAAACAAAGAAAAGTGCGAGGTCATCCACATGGGTACTAAAACAAATTCGATAAATTTTGGGTGTACGATAAATCGCACAAATCTAAGGGCTCTAAATTCGACTAAATGCCTAGGAATCACAATTAAGAGCAACTTAAATTGGAAATACCACATAGATAGTATTGTGGGGAAGGCGAAGCTTCAGTCTGGAACCGCGTGACCGCTACGGTCGCAGGTTCGAATCCTGCCTCGGGCATGGATGTGTGTGATGTCCTTAGGTTAGTTAGGTTTAAGTAGTTCTAAGTTCTAGGGGACTGGTTCTCAGAGCCATTTGAACCATTTTAAAGGCGAAACAAAGACCGCGCTTTTTTGGCAGAACACTTAGAAGATTCAACAAATCCACTAAAGAGACAACCTGCATTACACCTGTCCGTCCTCTGCTGGAATATTGCTGCGCGGTGTGGGATCTCTACCAGGTAGGATTGACGGAGGACATCGAAAAAGTGCAAAGAAGGGCAGCTCGTTTCGAGTTATCGCGCAATAAGGGTGAGAGTGTCACTGACATGATACGCAAGTTGGGGTGGCGGTCACTGAAACAAAGGCGGTTTTCTTCGCGGCGAGATCTATTTACGAAATTTCAGCCACCAACTTTCTCTTCCGAATGCGAAAATATTTTGTTGACACCCACCTACGTAGGGAGAAATGATCATCATAGTAAAATAATATAAATAAGAGCTCGAACGGAAAGATTTAGGTGTTCCTTTTTCCCACGCGCCATTCGAGAGTGGAATGGTAGAGAAGTAGTATGAAAATGGTTCGATGATCCCTCTGCCAGGCACTTAAGTGTGAATTGCAGAGTAATCATGTAGATGTAGATGTAGAAACATCCCCTCATTCAATTTCGCGACTTATACATGAGGAATCCTTTCGCAGAGATACATGAAGCATTTTACATGGCTGGCTAACGTTTTCGGAAAGTACCCGTAGGCAAAGGAAAAGTGGCTCTGAAAGTATTTCGTACAACTTAAAGAGACACAACCCAACTTATATAAACTAAGCCCACACCAGAAAAAGAAAGATTAGTATTTAACGCCCTATCGTCAATGAGGTTATTAGAGACGGAGCAGAAGCTCGGATTGTTGGAAGACAGGGAAAATAATCGGACGTTCCTTTCTAAAGGAACCATCCTGGCACTCACTTTAAGTGCTTTTTTGGCAGTCACGGAAATTGTAAAGCAATTTGGCCGGACGGAGATGTGAGTAGTCTTCCCGGATAACATAAGTCTGGTTGCCAATCCTAGGGGAATATATATTTTTACAGGACGATCTATTAAACAGGTGCTGCATGTTTGCAGCGACATGCCAGTCAGCAGTAACAAACAAATTTAAACTGAGAATATTTGAAATAGAAATAAAACCAAGGGTAAGCTTAGCTAAATACGATATGTTAACTAAGTGACCTATGTACTCATTATGACATTTTGTTGTTGGTGATCCATACAAAAATTTAATGACCCACATTCATTATCGTAGTCACAAAAGCAACAAGTACTGCGATTACTACGTACATCAGTCTGTATTATTCGCTAATACCAGTTTTAGATAATACATAGTGTTGTGGATTGGCAGGAGCCAACCCACGGGGTTTGGAGGAAGCCGAAAGGCACGCGTTCAAGGTCACGCAGGCTGGCGTGAGGTCTGGAACAGGACAAGGTAGTTAGACTAGAAAAAAAGGATGTAACTGGTCGAATACTTAACTTTAATCCATTAATGTTGAACGTAGCTCTTGTCTGTACATTCTTTACAATATCAATAGCAACTGATAATGGGGCCTTGCTAGGTCGTAACAAATGTAGCTGGAGGCTATGCTAACTAATATCTCGGCAAATGAGAGCGTATTTTGTCAGTGAACCATCGCTAGCAAAGTTGGCTGTACAACTGGGGCGAGTGCTAGGACGTCTCTCTAGACCTGCCGTGTGGCGGCGCTTGATCTGCAATCACTGATAGTGGCGACACGCGGATCCGACGTATACCAACGGACCGCGGCCGATTTAAAGGCTACCACCTAGCAAGTGTGGTGTCTGGCGGTGACACCACACATAGTACCCATTTTTATTGTAAGTAAATTACCTATACATTTACCCTATTTTTTAAATATGGCTTAGGCCTATCATATAGATATGAATGCAGCCCATTCTTTCATTTATGTGTACCACCCATATTTCGGATATCCATACTACACATCTTCAGTGGTATTCTTTTTATGTAATTTTCATGTCTCCATGTGTTCTTGCGCATGTAGAAGTTTGTTCCAACTGGTAGATCACATTTACATATTTCACTTCACGTAACTTATACTGAAGGGCATTGCACATGTTCGACATCTTTACGGCTGACTTCTGTATACTTATGTCTGTTGGACCCAGATGTGACCTGTCGAATTGCATACCCCCTACTAACCCCATTCCACTTTTCAGCTGCTGTCCTGACAGAACACACCATGATCTTGAACAGAGTCCTGTTTCACCACAACTCGTTCACTGGCGCGTTAACTTGACGATGTCCTCTCTTATCCAAAGAGGCACGCATGTAGCTCTTTGGCCTGGATCGATGCGTAATGTGTCTCAAGGGGGTTCTTTTGTCTACAGCGGCCAGTCAGGTGGCTTGCCATGAGACCTTTGTACTGAGCTGTGCATAGCGCATGCCCAATTTGCTCATGAGCTCCGTTTACTTCTGGTGCTAGTTCTGGTTCTGAGTATGCTTCGTCATACTGTCGCAGGTTGCTGTTCTACATCACGCTACTACAAATCTGTTACTGCAATCGTTACATGCTACTGAGTGAATTTGTGCAGGAAGTGGTTGTTCCCAAATTTCACACAGGCACGGTAAGTCTTGTGCCATTATTTGGCATTGCAGTCGAAAACGGAGCTTAGTTTCTTTGTGGACAGGTGCAACTAGAGTTTCCTGGTTGGATCGAAAGATCTATGCAGCTGAATATAATAATTCTAGTTACTAAAGCGCCTCACATTCTGCAGAAGTTAGTTTCACTCGTTGATGTCAATAATTGTAGATACTGTAACGTAATTTGATCTTTCACACTCCGTTTAAATTTCAATGTTGATTATAGAGGTTCACTATACGTCTGAATATTTTGTAAACGGAGTTCTTTTCTAATAGAACATATTATTAATAACTCTGGTTTCAATATTTTTAATTCCTCGTTGTCCTTTCTGTTGATCCGGGGAAGGCCACCAAACGGCGAGGTAATCGGGCCTGTACGGATTAGGGAAGAATGAGGAAGGAAGTCGGGCGCGCCCTTTCGCAGGAACCATCCCGGCATTTACCTGAAGCGATTTAGGGAAATCACGGCAAACTTAAATCAGGGGGTCGGACGGGGATTTGAACCGTCCTCCCCCCGAAAGCGATTCCAGTGTTCTATCCCTTCTGTACCTTAGTGGTTATTTAAACTCGCACTCTTCTACGGACCACAAAATTATTGCATAGCCCGCTTAACTGGCAAATATCTGAAACAATTCACTATACCGCTAATATTACATATATTCATATACGTGATGTGATATTTTAGCATTTCTCGGTAAGTGCTCGTACAGCTGATTGATGACAAATGCATTAAAAGTTCAAACAAATGCTATCTTCTCTGTCTGTGTTCAGAGTTCAGATTTTTTCGTTAAAATAACATTCACGATTGTTTAACATTATGCAAACTCCGTAAACATGTGTATTGCACGTAAGAACATGCATGAGGCGAATTCCATTACAGTAATAGCCTCCTAATTCCTAGTTCCTCTTATTTCCCTTGCTGTACTGTCTAATTATTTCTTTCTGAGACACTTGAACTTGTTTTCCGTTATGCTTGCGAAGATTAATTTAAGGGCTTATTTCAATAGTGGTACAAGTCCATTACCTCCACTTTTCTGCCTATAATGCTTCTGACATTAATGATCCAAACAAACAATAAGAAAGGTTCATCTCTAGCAAGAAGCCATATGCTTGAATATTTCTGGTATCTCAACTGCAGATTTTTCAGCGCTCATTTAGGACTCTGTATCTCAAAATGAACAAAAAATAACTTCCACCACTATTGAAATAAGCCCTTCAATTGTTGTCCGTTACATGTAACTTGCATATTTTTGTTTGTTTGACTAGTTACGTTTACAAAGATCACAGTTAGCTTTTAGTGTGCACCATACTGATCGCTGACGGTCAACATAACCAGCTAATGACCTCTACCTACAAACTGTAGCTCATATGTGCCCAGAGAGGAATGTAAATGGACTGCGTGCTGCCTTTTCAGAAGTATTTGGGAAGGCTGTGTCGTCACAGACCACGCGAAGCGAACTGCACTCGGTAAGTTTGCGGCGCAAACGGTGGCGTCACATTATTTTTACCGCCAAGCGCACCATTTTTCTTTTTCTTCGCGGTATTTGTAGTAGAGTGTAGTCCTCAATATTGCTGTTCTTCACACTCAACAGGCAGGGGATCAGTGATGTCTTGGGCCGGCACGATGTTACTTGGTAGGACGCCACATGTCAAAGGCGACGGTAGTTTGAGGGCTGCGCAGTACCTGGGAGAAGACCCTCCAAACTATTGTTGTGCCCTGTAGCAAATATTATGGTTGTTGTTTCGTTTTCCAAAGCAATAATGCACGAGCACACCGCGTCCAGCTCGCGACCACCTCCCTCCACGACGCTAGTATCAGACTAATAGAATGTCACACAGTACATGCTCACATGAAACGGATTAAACCTGATCGGGACCTGTCGAACATTACAGCGATTCGCCTCAGAGACCGTCCTCAAACACTGGAGGAGTCTCTGCGGATGAATGGCGGGCGGTTACATAATAAACACCTCCACCGCCCTTTGGCCAGTTTGCCAAGGATAGGTCAAGCAAGGTAGAAAGCAGAGCCAGGCAGCATATAAATTTACCCATAAGCAGATTTAAATGGTACTGGCATTATCTTCTTTTGTTTTTATTTCACAATAAAGATATTTTTATTGTTCACTGGCGACTCGCCTCAGCTTGTTTGGGCGACCATTCTGACGTAGCGGTAGTAAAATATATACATTATGTGATCAAAAGTGTACGGACACCTGGCTGAAAATGGCTTACAAGTTCTTGGCGCCCTCGATCGGTAATGCTGGAATTCAATATGGTGTTGGCGCACCCTTAGCATTGATGACAGCTTCCAAACGCAGGCATACCTTCAATCAGGTGCTGGAAGGTTTCTTGGAAAATGACCGCCCAATCTTCACGGAGTGCTTCACTGAGGAGAGGTGAGGCCTGGAACGAAGTCAGCGTCCCAAAACATCCCAAAGGGAGACAAATTGCGTCATGTCAGCATCCACCAGCCACTCTTCAAGACTAGCGAACAGTTCTGCGGGGAGAATGGGCGCTATTGCCTCAACATGAGATTGATGACACTTTCACAGCATGTCCCGTCATCGTGATGCCTGTATTGGTACCAGAGGTGGTCACACCCCATACTGAGCACATTAATCAGTTGTCGGAATGTGTATGGAAATACACTAAGCTGGAAAAAACAAACAATATTTTGTCTGGCGTTACGCACGTTGCAGTCGTTTACAATCTGTATTCATTATATTGTTTTTACTTTACTATCAACAGTTTACACTGTTCTGTGGCAGAATAAACGCAACCTTGCAAATTAACAATAAATTACGTACACAAACGTTCGTCACAAACAGTTCTATTAGTGAAAGCCGTATCAAAATAACCGAGACTAAGCATAACGTATAGACCGGAAAAGCGCGGTAGGTTCTGTAGTTCAAGCACAGGTCCGTATAGACGAAAGTAAATTTCGCATATGTGACTGCCAAGTAACAGGGTTCGGCGAATATTGGTGCCGGCACGGTAGCTCAGCGTGTTCGGTCAGAGAGCTGGTTGGCCTCTGTAATAAAAAAATTGAGTGGATGCATCAACAAACGAACTTTTGCGGATGTCATGTGACGTTCGCAACGACCAAACACAACGATCACCAACGAACAAATTGAAAAAAAAAAGCGGTCTAAGGCGCTGCAGTCATGGACTGTGCGGCTGATCCCGGCGGAGGTTCGAGTCCTACCTTGGGCATGGGTGTGTGTGTTTGTCCTTAGGATAATTTAGGTTAAATAGTGTGTAAGCTTAGGGACTGATGACCTTAGCAGTTAAGTCCCATAAGATTTCATACACATTTGAAAATTTTTTGACACTTTTATTCAACACAATAATTAAATTGACGTCACTGAGATTCAAGATGGTCCCCTGGACATTAGAGAAGATGGAATGTGGCTTTTAATAGGGTGTGTGACTACTGCGGACGGCCGTGTATGCATTGCAAAGTGCTTCCGCACTGACAAGCTTTCCCACCTCTGGCCGTGTGGGGTAATGTTACGCAAACAAGAACACTGTCGAAGGTGATAGTTTTGGCGGTCAAGATATTACGATTTCTGTAGGCATAGAGTTAGTCCCCTCCACGAAAAACACGACCACACCATAACACCACCGCCTCCGTATTTTACTGTTGGCAGTACACACTCTGGCATTAGCCATACCCACGCTCTGCCATGGGATTGGCACATTGTGTACCGCGATTCGTCACTCCACAAAACGTTTTTCCACTGCTCAATCGGCCAATGTTTACTCTCCTTGCACTAAGCGAGGCGTCGTCAGGCATTTACTGATGTGATGTGTGGCTTACTAGCAGTCGCTCGGCCTTGAAATCCAAGTTTTCCTACCACCCGCCTAACTGTCATAGTACTTGCAGTGGCTCATGATACAGTTTGAAATTCCTGTGTGATGGTCTGGATAGATGTCTGCCTATTACACATTACGACCCTCTTCAACTGTCGACGGACTATGTCAGTCAACAGACGTGTTCGGCCTGTACTCTTTTGTGCTGTACGTGTCCCTTCACATTTCCACTTCACTATCACATCGGAAGCATGGGACCTAGGGACGTTTAGGAATGTGGAAATCTCGAGTACAGACATATGACACAAGTGACACCCAGTCACCTGATCACATTCGAAGTCCGTGAGTTCCGCGGAGCGCCCCATTCTGCTATCTCACGACGTCTAATGACTACTGGGGTCGCTGATATGAACTACCTGGCAGCAGGTGGCGGCACAATGCATCTGATATGAAAAACGTATGTTTTTTGGGGTTTCCGGATACTTTTGATCACATAGTGTACACAAACCTTTCTCGTGAATCTTTACATCTATACGTAAAACTTGGATCAAAATCTGCACGTTAGTTTTTGAGGTCAGTCTTCACGTACAGCCAGGAAAACGCAGCGGAAGAATTTTGTTTGTGATATAAGTGGAAGATATGTATAGACTTCGGTAACAGTAATTTGGTTTGGGTGAATGGCCTTGTGCAAGTTATTCAATGGGACGCAACTTCGGCACCTTACTTATCCCTAATACAGTAATCCAACAGGAAAAAGGAGGCAGAGAGTTTGAAGTGAAATCCGACCCACATGTTTCTGGCGGATCACCGCATCACTTGCAGGTGAATGACACGTCATAAGGCAGACTAGAAATTCGGCCATCAGACTGGGATTCGATCGATCGACATTTCGATTTTCCAGGCCGCGGCTTCACCACTAGCCTACTAGCACCTTGCTCAAGTGTCCACTGGTTTTTCGGCGACTGTTTACCGCTTTTTCCGCCAGATACCTTCTCATTCGCAGCTGACCACCATATAGTTTCCATTATTGTTCGAAATCTCACTCCAAAGATTAGATTCAGTTTTTTTTCTATAAAAACAGAAATGAGATGTTAGTCTTGCGTTTGGGACGTATCAGAAAGTATAACACAAGAAACCTGGAACGTCTGAATATAATACTCGTTTCCCTTGCCATTTCGCAGAAGATTGTCAAGATATGTGACTACATAACAACAAAGTGCGCAGTAAACTGAAACTGAATTCTACAGAATTAATACACTATCAGAGTGAACTATAGCTATGCATATATAATAAATTTAAAACACATAATCTTGACTGCAATGGGCAAGTGCTGTCAAAATTCAAATCTAACAGACATTTTTACTGAACCTGGTATATTCATCTACAAAATAGAAGGAGTTGCTTACTGAAAAGTCTTTCAAATTTGTACGAACTGTTCTTCATCCGAAACCAAATTTATGATGGTTGCTGGATATTTATTTAAAATGTGTGTCCCTGAATACTGGATCCCTTTTTAGATCTAAGTAAGTTCTTATTCTTAGTATTGGTACCACGTATTGAGCTATTGGTTGGAAACACAGACATATTATTTGCAACAAATTTCATCAAGGGCTAAATATACTGAGAACCACTGTGAAAACACTCATTTCCTTGAACAGGTTTCTACTTGACGTTCTTGAATTTACACCAGAAACGCCAATTAAACGTCGAACAGATAAAACCTCACTAGTGTTCAAAATTAAAGCAATATGTCACTATTTCCCCGCCCTGTGTCTAATTCACGATATAATCTTACAAACTGTCAACGGATGTTCGTACGATCGTGTTCTGAATGGAAGATGGCACTCCCGTCTACGCACAACCACGACAACAATGATGTCAGGGCACCTATCAAACGGGTAGTGTTCGCCAGGCAGTTTCACAACAACAATCGCTGTGCACAGACAGTGCAGTATGGGAATGAGAAGATGCCTACCAGACACTCTGCGGTGAACTGTCATAGAAAGAATGGAAGCAGGGCAGTCGCAAAAGAATGTCGATCGATGGCATAACGTGCACCACTACCTTCTTTCTTGGATGTGGAGACAGGTTACAGAGACCAAACGTTTATCCCAAAGCCGAGGGCAGGGCGGACGACGTTCGGCACCAGAAAGAGAGGACTCTTAGTTAGCTGCAAGAGCACGACGGCACCGCCTTAGTACTGCACGGAAACTGACGTCTGACCCCACAGCATCAACTGGATTACTGGATGTGTTGTATCGCGGCAAACGGTGTACAGAAGGCTTCCACAGAATAGCCTTTACTGCCAGAGACCTGCTGTGTCTGTAACTCTGACGCGTCTTCACAGAAGGGATCGTCTGGAGTGGAGTCATCAACAGGCCACCTGGATGGTCGAATAGTGGACCAATGTTATTTTCACAGGTGAGCCTCAGTTTGGTTTAGAGAGTGATTCTCGAGGACAGAGACAGATACTGACGACGATCCCTCACGGTGTGGGCAGGAGTTATGTTGACCACTCGAACACGAAGTTTTACGCGTGTATCGTCAAGGCTTAACTCTGTCAGGTATCGTGACGAGATCTTGGGACGTCACCTGCGGTTGTAGCGAGGCGCTGTGAACCCAGAATTCGTGTTGATGGACGATAATGCTCGACCTCATAGAGCACGGGTGATTGATGTTTCCTTGGAAACGGAAGATATTACACGCATAGCGTCGCCTGCCCGCTCTCCCGATTTGAACCCCATTGAGCACGTCTAGGACGCTAGGGAGACAAATTGCGTCATGTCAGCATCCACCAGCCACTCTTCAAGACTAGCGAACATTTCTGCGGGGAGAATGGGCGCTATTGCCTCAACATGAGATTGATGACACTTTCACAGCATGTCCCGTCATCGTGATGCCTGTATTGGTACCAGAGGTGGTCACACCCCATACTGAGCACATTAATCAGTTGTCGGAATGTGTGTGGAAATACACTAAGCTGAAAAAGAAACCAAACAATATTTTTGTCTGCCGTTACGCACGTTGCAGTCTTTTACGATCTGTATTCTTTACATTGTTTTTGTGGTGTCACCGCCAGACACCACACTTGCTAGGTGGTAGCCTTTAAATCGGCCGCGGTCCATTAGTATATGTCGGACCCGCGTGTCGCCACTGTCAGTGATTGCAGACCGAGCGCCACCACACGGCAGGTCTAGAAGAGACGTCCTAGCACTCGCCCCAGTTGTACAGACGACATTGGTAGCGATGCTACACTGACAAATACGCTCTCATTTGCAGAGACGACAGTTTAGCATAGCCTTCAGCTACGTCATTTGCTACGACCTAGCAAGGCGCCATATTCAGTTACTATTGATATTGTGAATCATGTACATTCAAGAGCGACGTTCATCATTAATGGATTAAAGTTAAGTATTCAAGCCACTGCGTTCATTATTTATTAGACTCAACTCCTTTAATTGTTCCAGACCTCACGCCAGTCTGCGTGAGCATAAAAGCGTGCATTTCGGCCTCCTCTAGCAACACGGTGTTGGCTCTTCTGCCAACACATCAGTTTTTACTTTACTATCAACAGTTTACACTGTTCTGTAGCAGAATAAACGCAACCTTGCAAATTAACAATAAATTACGTACACAAACGTTCGTCACAAGCAGCTCTATTATTGAAAACCGTATCAAAATAACCGAGACTAGGCATAACGTATAGACCGGAAAAGCACGGTAGGTTCTGTAGTTCATGCACAGGTCCGTATAGACGAAAGTAAATTTCGCATATGTGACTGCCAAGTAACAGGGTTCGGCGAATATTGGTGCCGGCACGGTAGCTCAGCGTTTCGGTCAGAGAGCTGGTTGGCCTCCGTAATAAAAAAATGGAGTGGATGGATCAACAAACGAACTTTAACGGATGTCATGTGACGTCCGCAACGACCAAACACAACGATCACCAACGAACAAATTGAAAAAAAAAGCGGTCTAAGGCGCTGCAGTCATGGACTGTGCAGCTGATCCCGGCGGAGGTTCGAGTCCTACCTCGGGCATGGGTGTGTGTGTTTGTCCTTAGGATAATTTAGGTTAAGTAGTGTGTAAGCTTAGGTACTGATGACCTTAGCAGCTAAGTCCCATAAGATTTCATGTACATTTGAAAAGTTATTGATACTTTTATTCAACACAATAATTAAATTGACGTCACTGAGATTCAAGATGGTCCCCTGGACATTAGAGAATATGGAATGTGGCTTTTAATAGGGTGTGTGACCACCGCGGACGGCCGTGTATGCATTGCAAAGTGCTTCCGCACTGACAAGCTATCCCACCTCTCGCCGTGTGGGGTAATGTTACGCATACAGAAACATTGTCGAAGGTGATAGTTTTGGTGGTCAAGATATTATGATTTGGGTAGGCATATAGCTGCATGGGGCCACTGACGTTCAAGTCTTCGCACACGGGACTCTCACCCATCTACGTCACTGTGGTCCTGTACTCTGTACCCTTGTGCATCTTTTCATTGGTGCGTTCGGTCTTGCCCTCATTTTTTTGGGTGACAAAGCACGATAGCCTCGAACAGCGTAGGTGGGAGAGCTGTCCTTTCCCCTAACTTAAAACCCGTCACGAACTTCTGCAGCTCAGTCCGGAACCGCGCGACTGCTACGGTCGCAGGTTCGAATCCTGCCTCGGGCATGGATGTGTGTGATGTCCTTAGGTTAGTTAGGCTTAAGTAGTTCTAATGGCTCAGAGCCATTTGAACCATTTTTTTAAACTTCTGCAGTTTGTTGGAGAGACTTACTGCGGCATGTCCATACGCACAATAGATATCCAGCGAATCGCAAATTGTTGAAACGAAATAAGTCAAAATTTTCAATTTCGTTTTTTCATTGAATGGTACATTTAAGAGTATAGCCTGTCGTTGGTGTTGAAATGAAACATGACACGCTGCTACAAGTGGTAGAAAAGATGGTCCACTCTACGCTGTTTGTTGGTGAAACCAAATAAGTCACTGACTTATTTCTTTTCAACAGATGCTGCTCGTTCCCGCGCAGAATCTGTTTTCCTCCAATAGTACACATTGTTCAAATGGCTCTGAGCACTATGCGACTTTACTTCTGAGGTCATCAGTCGCCTAGAACTTAGAACGACTTAAACCTAGCTAACCTAAGGACATCACACAACACCCAGTCATCACGAGGGAGAGAAAATCCCTGACCACGCCGGGAATCCAACCCGGAAACCCGGGCACTGGAAGCGAGAACGCTACCGCACGAACACGAGCTGCGGACAAAGGAAGAATAGTAGTGCAGATTATGAAAGGAATAGGGTAAAGACAGCTCGTACCAAAGGACTCCCTTATCGAAATTACAGAGGAGATTATGTCCCAAGGAAAGCAGTTAGAGAACCTTGCAGGTAAATATCAGTCTTTATTGGAACAACCGTAGGAAACTGTATAGATGTAAATAATATCAGTATCACCAGCAATGCCAGTCTAATGTTACTAATTCACTCTCAGCTGCAGAATGAAATGTTATCACTCCATTGCCATAATTCAACGGCGGTCTTTGTGGCCGAGCGGTTCTAGGCACTACAGTCTGGAACCGCGCGACCGCTACGGTCGCAGGATCGAATCCTGCCTCGGTCATGGATGTGTGTGATATCCTTAGGTTAGTTAAGTTTAAGTAGTTCTGAGTTCTAGGGGACTGATGACCTCAGAAGCTAAGTCCCATAGTGCTCAGAGCCATTTGAGTCATTTGAACCGTAATTCAACGTAATAATATTTTGGCAAGATATCTTGATCTTCCTATCAAAGGCGCCCAGGACTTACATCTGCAGCGCCTTATTGAAGCATAGGAAGTAAAACAGAGGCATCCTCGGGAGTCTGATCCAGAGGGTTGAGAAAACTGTAGGGATGCAACGTTACTTTACCATAAAATGCTTGTAAGTGAAAGGAAACTGGTTTGCAAGAAAGCTTTCTTGAATATACATGCAGGAAAGAATTGGCGCGTATTTCGAATCTGTATATAGATGGATTAGTAAGACACACTTTCCACTTAAGAAAAAGACATGAGCCCATCATTCCAGGATTAATGGACAGCATTCCAACGGCCTACCCAACATACCAAATACCTATTCCCAGAATGAAGATGGAAGATGTGAAGAAAGTCATTGGTTATGTGCCTGCTACAAAGAGATTATTCTATGAAGACGTGCTTTCTTGGCCATTGTTTGATTAAAATTATAGCTAAAGTATAGTTAGTCATTCATTATTGCTATTAAAATGATACAGTTTGTGCTATTTTGTCAGACCATACTAATGTATTATGAAGTGTTCATACAATTAAAACCTAAAAAAAGCAAAAAATATGTTTGTAAACAGTTGAAACCAAATTAGTCAAAAAACTCTGAAATCATTAAATTTCGAAATAATGTACTCTAATTATTTCTCTCTCAATAAAAGCGGAACGAAGTCACTTTCAGTTCTGAAAAATTCCAGTAACGTAGCAGTAATACATATGACAGTATTCACTTTTTTGTTTGTCCCTAAAAGTGTAAAGCAATGACTTATTTCTAACAGAGAAATTACGCCCAGGGGACATCGGCTGGTACGCACTTTTCAATTCAATAAACTTTACCAACAGCAGTGCACTTTAAGACATTTTATATTATTTTAAAAGCAACCAGTTTCGGCAATTCGTTTTGCCATCTTCAGGACCCATACGCTTTTTTTTCGAATCAAAGACCTTAAGGTACAGCTCTATAAAACTGGATATTGTGAATCCCAATCGTTGTGCACAATGAATTTCCGGATCTAGTTGCTTTTAAAATAAAACAAAATATCTTAAAGTGTACGGCTGTTGGTAAAGTTTATTGAATTGAAAAATGACTTATTTAGTATCTACAACTGACGATTATTTTTGTCAGCAACGGTGATGGAGTGCCAGAGCGACGTACAACAGGAACTCCTTAGCAACGTTGTGGGTGACGTCGGAGCACATTGCAGAGCATGCAATGCCGTGCGTGATGATCACACTCTATGAAGAATCATGTCCCATCTTCCCTAATATCCAGGGGATCATCAGAAATCGCGGTGACTTCAGCGTAATTATTGTCTTTGCGTAAAGTGTTTATTTCTTTCCGTTACCTTCTGCGCTGTAACGTAACAGTTATTTTATGTGTGGCCCAAGTGTTACAGTCTTATGTTGGTAGTGAAACATCAAGTGGAAGTTACTTTCGTCCGTAAGTTTTCCTCAACTGTGCATGGATTATAGATATGTTGTTGTTGTTGTTGTTGTTGTGGTCTTGAGTCCCGAGACTGGTTTGATGCAGCTCTCCATGCTACTCTATCCTGCGCAAGCTTATTCATCTCCCAGTACCTACTGCAACCTACATCCTTCTGAATCTGCTTAGTGTATTCATCTCTTGGTCTCCCTCTACGATTTTTACCCTCCACGCTGCCCTCCGATACTAAATTGGTGATCCTTTGATGCCTCAAAACATGTCCTACCAACCGATCCCTTCTTCTAGTCAAGTTGTGCCACAAACTTCTCTTCTCCCCAATACTATTCAATACCTCCTCATTAGTTACGTGATCTACCCACCTTATCTTCAGGGCATTTCATTACCTGCTGCCCTCGAAAGTTAAGCGCACACACACACTGGCAGATATGCAGATAGTTAAGTGAGTAGTTTAGATATAACCGAGAATTTTTCCAGGACTTGAAATAAAAATCTCCGCCCAGTAGAGAAATAATATCTGAACCTGATGTGATAACTGTTTGAGTCCGAATATAAAACGAAAACAAGTTGCGCCCGTCTAGCAGTAATTTGTAGTTTTTTCTACATCTGTGGATGAAGCCCGACCAACAGGCATTACATGCATTGATCAAAAATGATAGTACATTGAGAATGGCTAGTTTCTAGCTGAAATCTAGACCTTCCAATAAAATTTATAAAAGGACGACTGATGGCTGAAATCTATTGTTTACAAGTCAGTATAACAGTCGCTGCATGCAACAGGCTTCTGAATGGAAGGTAACCTGATCAGTTTGTAGTTTTTAATCAGGAGCGCCATCCTTGATGCCGTATTCGTAGGTATCTGGTATTTATTTGAGTCTTCTGTGCACTGTCAGCTAGTGAACAAAACACAATCAAGCAGAAAACTGGAATTGCTGTCTGGGTAAACTGCAAACATCCAAGAAAATAGAGAAGTACGTGATGTTTCCAACAGTGAGAAATCTTCTGATGGGGCAGCGGCTTCGTACATGTCTTAAGGAACTCTTGGACTGTTACTGACATGTATACATACAACGAGATTCAAAATCCCGCAGAAAAATTGCAAGAGCTGACAAATGAGCCACAATACGACAACATGGGAACAGGAACTTACGGTCCTGCAAGTCATCGTGAGTCAATGAAAGCTTAGGAACAGTAGAAACAATAACGAGAGCGATGCATTCGCGCTGTAAGTTCAGCAACTGTTGAAGAAAGCACTACCTGATATGCGTGATCATATCTGGACGTAGCCTGACGGAAGAACTGATAAGGCTGATGTGCAAGTGTGTCATGTACTCAGTGCCACATATTGCAAGCGTTGGATCGGAAACGGAGGTCCAATTGGAGCGGCTGATGCCTGGTGAACTTGGTAGAGTGCTCCAACACTTTATACGAAGATGTTATGCTTGTATTAAATGTGGTGTTCACCATTTTGAGCACCTTCTGTAAAGTACAACATTGTTACGTGAACAGCACATTGTCTTCGTTGAAATTAAGGTGCGTGTGCCTTCTTGTTCCTTACATTCTAAAGATTTTACTGCAGCTCAATACTACTTCGACGACCATTAGTCCATATTCCAAAGTTGATTTCGACTCGTCTATCAGCTCCTTCAGTTTTTGCTCAACCTTTGAATCATACTCTAAACACATCGACGCACATAATTTTGGAGTTCCCACGGCGTCGTTAGAGCAAATGGTCTCGTATATAAGGAAGTCGAAATGCCAAAAAGTGTAACGAGGGTCGACCCCTGATGCACGAACAGGCAGTCACACTGAACTCAAAAAATGAAACTTATTGCGCATAAATGGACGGGGGTGGGACGTTAGATACTTGATTTTCCCTTTGCCATCATCACTGGAAACAGCAAGAACGACGCAATATACATGTGGACTTCTTTCATCCTTTCCTAATCCGATGAGACCGATGACCTCGCTGCCTGGTCTCCTTCCCCAAAAACAACCCAACCCACTTTTTTCATCAGATCAGAAATAATCTGCTACTCACCTTGCAAAGTCTTATTGAGAGCGTTCAAGTGTGCAGTCAGATCAACTAAAAAGGCGAAGTCTACAATCCATTTTGGATCTTCTAATTTTGGCTTTCCTTTTTCCTTCAGGAACTCAACAATAGTGACTCTTAAATTGAAAAATCTTTCGAGGCATGATCCTCGACTTAACCAACGTATTTCCCAGTGGTAAATAACATCTCCGTACTTTTTGTTCAGTTCCATGAGAAACTGTTGAAACTGATGGTGTACTACGCCATGCGACTTCAAAACATATACTATGGTAACTGCCAACTTCATCACGTCTACAAATTTGCATACTTAGCACAAAGAGCTTCTTGGTGTACAAAACAATGAATTCCGTACAAATCTTCTGTCGATCATCCTAGTTTTTTACGCAACAATGCTACCAGCCCATTTTGAGCACCTCAAATTGCTGGCACTCCATCCATGGTGACCGAAACTAACATTTTCCAATTCAGGCCAACGGCTTCAACTGCCTCTTCAACTGCTTTTAGCAAGTCGGTACCCCTCGTTGTGTGCTTCATTGGTACTAAATCTAACAGTTCTTCCGTCACGTGCAAATTTGTGTCGACTCCACCAACATAAATCGCTAGTTGTGCTGTGTCCGAAATGTCGGTCGACTCGTCCAAAGCAACCGAGAATGCAATAAACTTGCAGGCACTATCAATTAACTGCCTTACCAGCTATGCGGCGAGCTATTGTCTGTCTGGAAAGGCTAATTTCACTAAACTTCTTTACTTCCTGTGGCGTCAAGAGTTCCGCCGCCTCAACAATACACTCCTTGATGAAATCACCATCACTGAAAGGCTTATTCACTCTTGCAATTTTGAGCGTTATTTTGTAGCCTGCTCTTAAAAACAGGTCGCTACGTTTGGTTGCAGGCTAAAAACAGGAAACAAAGATTGAGTGAACTCTAAATTCGAATTCTAACGACAAATATGTACAAATACAAACATCAGAAACAAAAAGATTTGTAGGTGGTACTCGCGTTCAGTCCGTCTCGCTGCATAACACTACGTCTTCTTAATTCCTCCAACTTGTTTGATCTATCAACCCAACTAAATCATTAAGTCCTTTGTGAGTGGTATTATAATGCCATTCTATTGGAAAGACAACAGTAAAATGGTTGTAGGAGAATCTGATGCCAGGTACAGGCTAATTGCAACAATGAAAGTGACACAAACACGATCAAGAAAGCATGCAAAGCTTCGTTTCCATAGATATAAGTGCAGCTCGTCAATATTGGCCTTTTGGTAAGCATGATTAAAAGACGAGACAGAAAAAAAAAACAGAAATATGAACTGTGTTCAGTGTGAGAAAGTCTCCGCTGCCACAAGAAAGGCGTTATGCATCACGGGAAGTATTACTGTCAATATCGTGAGAGGTATGTTCTACAGAGTATCAGAAAGCATACTACTTTCTCCCACATACAGCTTACGAAATGACACTGAGGTAAAAATAGAAAAAGTCGACCTTATACTGTATCACACAAACAGTCTTACTTCAGTAGATCAGAACTGATACAAAATGACTTCAGAAAATTAGTATAGGAATCTATCAAATTACAGGCATTTTACCGATGAATTTAAACGTTCTTTTACTTTTATGACGTTAGTTAGTATTTTTGCATTACTTTCTTTTCTATTACGGACACTTATCAACAGAATTCTGTATCAGCTCACAATAATGCTCCATGTTATCTGATGCTTTTAAGTTAAAATTCAGTGAAGTGCAGGATAGATCAGACATCATAATTACTGACTGAAAGTGAAACAACATTAACACTTCTTTCCACACTTGTTTGCCATATCTCGAAGCGGGAAGACTGGAGAAAGACTGACACATTTACAACATATAAAACACAACTGAATCCCAAGCTTTCCGAATTTTTAAAAGCTGTTGGTCAAGTGTTTGACTGACCCCGAAACATGACTCCCTATAAATTACGCAAAGGGCATCATCCGAATTTTCATAGACAAACTAAGAGTGGAGTGGACAAATGGGGAAGCAAATTCAACTATATGAGGTCTGTATACTTGTTTGAAAGTTAACCGGGTTATTAAGAAAAACTTTCTCACACTTTCAGGGCAAATTACGCTATGAGTTACTGTCCGAATTTTCGTAGCCAAACGAAGACTGGGAAACTGACAAACGGTGTACAAAACTGACCAACGGGAGATCTAGTTTTGCATAAAAGGGTTTGAGTGTTTGACAGTCATCCAGCTAAGGAAAACTGAAACATTTTTACCTATTTAAATGATGTGTCAAAAAGATTTCTCCTTTAAGGTCTAGCGGTTTTGCGCATAAAAAGTTGCATTCGTGTGATATTTGTCCCCAAAAACGGCATCGTTCGAACGAAGGGCTAAGCTGACAACATTTCGAGAACAGAAGACGCCAAGAAAGCAATTGAGGTGTCAGAAAGTTTGTTTCTTACAGGTGTATCTACTTAACGTATAAAGTACTGCGTTGGCGTGATATTTGATTTGTGCAACGGCTTCGTTCGTATCAAATACTACATTTAGCACATTTAGAGAACACCTGCCACCGTCGTTTGGACGTTATTTTATTATACTGTAACCACTTTCAGCGACTCTACACACCAGCTTCGGGCCTTAACTGGCGCTGATGGGTTGAACTCAGTTGGTAGTTGATGGTTACAGACGCGACATCGCTTTTACAGTATTGTACGGAAGCCAGTTCACAGATGTTGGCCACTGATGGGATCATACATACGATTGGAATTCAACCCCTTAACGTCAGTTCAAGCCTGACGATCGTGTATTGAGTCACTGAAAGAGCCTGGAATATAATAAAGTAACATCAAAACGACGGCTGCAGGCGCTTTATTTTATTACGCAAGCGAACGGCCGAAGTCTCGCAGCCCGTCAGTCCCAAAGATGAAAAAAAAAAATTCTAGGACAGTTTCATGTACACAACATGAAATACAAAAAAATAAAAAATAAAAAAGGAACGGTCAAACATTTTGTGAAATGATTTGTCTAAACGTAAGAAATAAAATACATTAGGGTAATACCTTGCGCGTGAATGAATGATACTCTCCAGCTAATTAGTTTCCTATTCAGAATGCACATTTTCTTTCCTGATATCTGAAGGATTTTGTGCTCGAAAATTTTTGAGGCTGAAAAAATGTTATAAATTTTACAAACATTTTGGCACAAATGATATAAATATGTCAAGTCCACACAGCAGCTCACCGCCGAGATGACATAATTTACCAGACAATATCGTCTAGTACTCACCAGAATTCAGAGATTCTAAGAGAAGCATTAAAAATAAAATTTTCGATCGGTACATCGTTTGCTGTACATGATTTAGAGCATCATTCAAAGGTGCGACAAACGTTTCTCTAATATATTTCATTTCTTACTTTCATTTCACGGAACATTTGACCGTTTTTATTTTATAAAGAAAATTTTTAGTCATTTTTTGAGGTCATTTCAAAAGTTTTGATACCGATGCATGTTTCTGTTCTGTTGCGGTTTTCCTCTCATGTCCTTTTCGAAACTGCATAATTAAATGTTTCTTTCCAGCATAAATGTTGTAATCAGAAACTTGCATTACACCATGATAATGACCACTTTCAAAAGTGTGTTATTTCCACTATCCCACTGGTTTACAGCATCCAGTACGCTGCATTATTTTAATATTATATCTCTTTTTCAGTTCGTCTGTTTTCACTTGTTTTAAATTTTTACTAAATGCATTATTGTTTAGGTATGGAGAATGAAGACAACCATCTCATATTTTTTAACAAGAATGATTTGTCGTAGTGTGTATTAGTACGTATCTTAACGATGATTCGTCAGGCAGTATTTTACATATCACATAATGTAATTTCTATAATTTATAAAAGCTGTGGAACACAACCAACGAAAAACATTTTAGAACTTAGAATTTGGCTTTTTATGAGTGTTATGCAGATGTGCTTTTCGTTTTTAAAATAATTCGACAGAGGGTCTTTTTACAGAAAAATGTACTCAGTCTCTGTTTACAGTATGGCATGTTAGCGGAGACTCAGAAAATGAGAGAAAGGAAAGATGACGGCTGGGAGAAAGAAAACAGTGTATGGAAGACGATCTACTGGCTTGAGAGAAAAACATTTTGTAATTTGTTCCTTGTGTTCCCAACGTAAGGAAACATACGTAAACCTGCTGCTGAGATACGAGAAATTGGTTAACAGTTTCTTCTTTGTTTTTATACAATTTTAAGTATGTTTTGGTTGTACAAGCACATCGTAAGTAGTCTGAAATAATTTCAGTAAACTTGGTGACAGGAAACGAGAGACATGAAGTTCAAGTTGGCAACAATGCAGTACAAAACACAAACGATGTTGAAGAAATAACGGTGACATATTGATGGGTAAATATGTTGTTACTGCAGGGCAGCAACTGCTGAGTACAGTAAACTTGCAAGAACTGGAAAGTACTATTCTGCAGAGGAAGACAAACTCTTGTACTTTAGTTTCATTAAAGAAGAATGTGAACATAAAAAGAAGACTTTGGAGGCATCTTTTCAAGAAGTTGGATATAAGTAATTTTGTTTTCAAGTCACGGAATAAATTGTTTTTATCGGTATTTACTACATGTCCTAACATAAGTTTTGTTCTGAACAATTATGTTGGATTGTCTGTGTTTGTTCAGGTCAGTCAAGAGCAGATCAGATACACTGACGGGTGAGATTCCGATGTATAGCGGTGTTGTACAACCCGCGGAAAATGCTCTTTGTAATGGATAAACATTTTAGTGCCTCTATAAACGCAATGAGGTATTGGCCACTCCGACATGAATACGGAGTGGCATTGGAGGATATTCTGAAAATTCTGAGACATACGTCTTTGTTTGAAGTGTTCTGTGTGATACCGTGACGATGCTAAGAGTTTCATGTAGTTTTTATCAGAATGACGGTGTATGCAATATAACTCAGTAACATCTGTGTAATAATTATATTTGTGCAAGTCTTGTACGGTGGGTGCTCTGCAGCTTGAAAGTATTTGTTAAAGTGCAGGTTCCTGTAGACCGTGCACTGCATTTGTCTCCTATTTCTCGACTTACATCAATTTTAGTATCATAAGCATTAGCGCACACGACATCTGACGCTCACGTACGTCGTCTTTTATATTTCTTCGACAATGTAAGCAAAATTTTCTTATTTTTTAGATCTGATATGTGTACATAAATTTGAATGTCCTCTTCATCAGATGCCTATATGCCCAAATAGTAACTTGGCAATTAATATTTTTTTAAATGCGGCCAGATGTCTTGCAACAAAGATTATACTGAAACTAATTTAGACCGCGGAACTATACGTACCTCATTTTGAACATAAAATGTCAGTTTGGGCTCAACGGGAGAAATTATATTTAATTTGTTTTTAAGTGTTGTGACAGAAGGTTTATTTCGATCTTACAACAGACGACAAGTCACTGATTTGGAGGAAGCGCTGTACAGACAATGCCTACACAATATGTGAATATAAGGAAATGGAATGACCGATGGTGACGATGAAGCGTGAGACTGGCAAGACGCCGTATAGCTGCGTGAATTATGAACAGAGTGGCAACACTACCTTCATCTTAGGCGCCGCCGCTGTGTGTGTACGGATTTGCACGGGGGAGTCGACAATAGCGGAGTTTAACAGGTGTTCCCGCCCGCGGGTTTGGGCGGCTAATTTGGCATGCAGGGCCGACAAAGGGCCGCGCTGAAGGGCTGGCGGCGGCCCTGCGGCCTCACCCCGCCCCCGCGGGCTCCGCTCCGGAGACTGGGCTGACGCAGCAGCGCGTGTGGCGGGCAGATGCGACGCGACCCCACGCCGGGGCAGGCAGGCTGGCGCCGGGCACCTACCAGGTCGATGAGCTGCGACAGGCGCAGGCCCAGCTTGACGAGCACCGTGTCCGTGTTGTTGCTGACGGGCCGGATGAGGCGGTTGTAGTTGGACAGCAGGTCGTCGTACAGCCGCTTGGCGTCCGGGTTGGCCACGGCCGGGTGCAGCAGCAGCAGCAGCAGCAGTAGCAGCGGCGGCAGCGCGGCCGCCATGCCGGCTCGGCTCTCGCTACTGGGGGCGGCGCTCGGCCATGCCCCCGTCTCGCCGCGCTGCGACCAGCGCCCCCGGCGTCGCTGAGGCGGCGGCGGCGTCGGCGGCGGCGTCGGCTCGGTGCGTGCTCGCAAGGCGCTGCGGCTACGGCGGGGCGCACCGACGCGTGCAGCTCGGGCGGCCGACCGGACCCGGCGGCCTGCGATGGTTCCCCGGGCCGCCACCGCCGCCCGGCGGCAGCACTGCGGCCCAGCTGGTGTGGCGGGGCCGCGGCTGGCGTCACGCTGCGCATGCGCACGCGTCTCCGAGGGGGCGCGTAGCGGGTCCGGTCTGGTACCAGCGCCGGTCACAAAAGATTCCTCCGTTCACACACGGCCCGTTCGAGAATACGAGGGACATTGCATCTAAAATTTGCACCATTTTCCTTTTTACTTACGATTTTCTTCTGCAATATCTCTTTACATTCGTTCAAAAAAAATAAAAAAGTGTGGCTCTGAGCACTATAGGTACTTAACTTTTTTTTAAAATCTCATTTTGTTCGCTTTCGTTTGTTGCATCTGCTCGGGGCGGGCGTCGTAACACATCCGTTTAAGATCGTTGTTGATAGATTAACTCAGTTTTTTTTTAATTACAGACGGCTGCTAATCCTCTGACCGAACACGCTGAGCTACCGTACCGGCCTCTTCTTAGGTCATCAGTCCCCTACAACTTAGAACCACTTAAACCTAAGTATGGACATCGCTCACATCCATGCCCGAGGCAGGATTCGAACCTGCGACTGTAGCGATCCCGCGGTTCCAGACTGAAGCGCCTAGAACCGCTCGGCCACCCCGGCCGGCCGTTCAATACAGTTTCCCTGCTTCTCTATAACAGAATCCCAATGTCTCTGAATCTGTATTACTCATTCAGGAGAACACTTCTCTTCATCTCTCGAATGGTGGCAGAAAACCCTTCCAGACATATACTACTGGCCATTAAAATCGCTACACCAAGAAGAAATGCAGATGATGAACGGGTATTCATTGGACAAATATACTAGAACTGACATGGCGTTACATTTTCACGCAATTTGGGTGAACAAATCCTGAGAAATCAGCACCCAAAACAACCACCTCTGGCCGTAATAACGGCCTTGATACGCCTGGGCATTGAGTCAGAGCTTGGATGGCGTGTACAGGTACATCTGCCCATGCAGCTTCAACACGATACCACAGTTCATCAAAAGTAGTGACTGGCGTATTGTGACGAGCCAGTTGCTCGGCCACCATTCACCAGACGTATTCAGTTGTTGAGAGATCTGGATAATGTGCTGGCCAGGGCAGCAGTCGAACATTTTCTGTGTTCAGAAAGGCTCGTACAGGAGTTGCAACATGCGGTCGTGCATTATCCTGATGAAATGTAGGGTTTCGCAGGGATCGAATGAAGGGTAGAGGCACGGGTCGTAACACATCTGAAATGTAATGCCCACTGTTCAATGTTCCGTCAGTGCGAACAAGAGGTGACCGAGACGCGTAACCAACGGCACCTTATACCATCACACCGGATGATAAGCCAGTATGGCGATGACGAATACACGCTTCCAATGTGCGTTCACCGTGATGTCACCAAACACGGATGCGACCATCATGATGATGTAAACAGAACCTGGATTCATCCGAAAAAAATGACGTTGTGCCATTCGTGCACCCAGGTTCGTCGCTGAGTACACCATCGCAGGCTCTCCTGTCTGTGATGGAGCGTCAAGGGTAACCGCAGCCATAGTCTCCGAGATGATAGTTCATGCTGCTGCAAACGTCGTCGAATTGTTCGTGCAGATGGTTGTTGTCTTGCAAACGTCCCCATCTGTTGACTCAGGGATCGAGACGTGGCTACACGATCCGTTACAGCCATGCGGATAAGATACCTGTCATGATTCCATATTCCGCCAACAGTCATTCGATCTCGACCAACGCGAGCAGCGATGTCGGGATACGATAAACCTCAATAACGATAGGCTACAATCCGACCTTTATCAAAGTCGGAAACGTGATGGTATGCATTTCTCCTCCTTACACGCGGCATCACAACAACGTTTCACCAGGCAACGCTGGTCAACTGGTGTTTGTATATGAGGTATCGGTTAGAAACTCTCCTCACGTCAGCACGTTGTAGGTGTCGCCACCGGCGCTAACCTTTGTGAATGCTCTGACAAGCTAATCATTCGCATATGACAGCATCTTCTTCCTGTCGGTTAAATTTCGCTTCTATTGCACGTGACTTCGTGGTGTAGCAGTTTTAATGGCCACTAGTGTCGATAACGACGTCCACGCGTAGCTTTCCTCAACTTCGGGAACAAGTCTGGTGGATACATGTCCAGGTTGTAGGGAGGACGCGGCAATACGTCCCATCCGCATTCGCGTAGTTTTCGGGCTACAACACTGCCGACGTGCGTGTGACAATTGTTTTGGACAATGAGTGGCCCAGCATCCATCAACTGAGATCGTGTTTCGTGCATTTCTCTGCGCAGGTTTTGCATGAAGTTACAACAATACACTACAGTGACACTTGGTTCCACACGTGACTCTGCCGTGACTCTGTACCTACAACCTGGACATGTATCCACCAGACTCTGCCGTTGGTGATCCTAAGCAAAAGTCATGATTTGTTTGAGCCGTGATTGGGCGCATCGAAGTTTTATGGGCGTGGAGAATCTCAAGCCCCCCAACCACTGGACTGTGATTTCAACTCCCGTTCAAAATTTTTAATCCACGTTTCATCAATATTCCTAGACCTTCATGGTCAAATCGTTGTTTGAGCAAGGATGTAATGTCCTGGTGTTTCTACTTCTCTTCAACAGTCAAACAGTGAGGGATTCATCTGGTAGAAATTCTTCTCTTCTTCAAATCACTTGTCAAAAAACGGAATACCGAAGGTGGGGAATCCCAGTAGCTTCAGATAGTTCCTGACAGGTCGTACTGCGATCTGCGTCAAGAGCATCTACCACAAATTTCTCACTTGGTTCATCTAATGGTTTTGGTCTTCCGGGTCTTGGAAGATCGTGTTTGCTCATACGACCATCGATTGACCCAACGTGAAAGAGTACTAAGATCCACTGTAAACTCACCAAAAACTTCACTTAACGCACTGTGGATTTCTTCCGTACTCTTTTTTTCTTACGCTAAGTTTTGATCTTGATGTATGGCCTCTGATCTTCAATAGTCACAGTATCAGAAACCCCTGCAGGGTCAATCTCTACCTCTCGCTAATTTTACGTTAGATTACACACAGAAAAAAAACTTCTTCCTCAAACTCGCCACAACATTGGACGTAATTTTCATTCCTGTTGCGTCAAACGATCCTCAGTAGTACCAACCTGCGCATTATTTATGAAATTCCCCTCGTATCTTTCCACTTAAGTAACATATCACTTGACATCCGCCAGCATAATGTGCCCATCTACATCTACACTCTATTCTCTGCATCTATGCTCTGCAATCCATTGCGGAATGTGTGGGAGACGATATGTCTGACTACACCAGTTCTTAGGGTTTCTTCCGTTCCATCCTTGTATGGGGCACGGGAAGATCGATTGTTTGAATGCCTTTGTGAATCTCCGAATACGTTGAATACGATGTGGTACGGGTCCTACACACATGAGCAATATTCTAGGATGGTTCGCATGAGTGATTCTTTAAGCGATTGTCATTGTAGACTAATTGCATTTCCCCAGTACTGTACCTATAAACCGAACTCTCCCACCTACTTCACCTACCACTGAGCCTATGTGATGGTTCGATTACAGGCAACGATTGGTTCAGTTGAACCAGAGGCCCCAGTCCATTTCATGTAAAAGCAGTCCCCACCATTACGAAGCCACCACCAGCTTACACAGTGCCCAATTGACAACTTGCTCCTTGGCTTGGTGGCCTCCACTCTATACTCGAACCTCATCATCACCTCTTTCCAACTGAAATAGCGGCTCATGGTCAGAGGTGGCATGCCTTTAGATGCACACAGTGACTTGCCCCTTCTCATATTTATATCTTACTCTGAGTAATTCGATTTGAGGAAGTATGGCCGAGTATTGTCGCTACAAGGCTAGTATTGAGAACTCAGAATATATGAATACTTTCCACTTGCTATTGCTTCACACACGGGCTTCCCACACAGTGTCTCTCGTTACCTGGGTGGCCCGGTGACAGGTGGGTTTTGCTGCTCTTGAAAGCATTATGCCGATGGGTGTAAGGGAGTCGAGTGGATGCTGTGCAGACGCCGACATTGTCATAAGAGCGGGGGCGACACGCCCACAGGGGCCTGAAGGAGCGGCTGGGGCTAGAGATTCCGTTACTTCGCAGAAACTTGGCGAAAACACTTTCTGACAGGCTACCAGCGAGGCGTGGGAATGACTTGTGTTCCTAGGCAGTCTTGGCGGGCAAATTCCTGTGTTTTCTGCAAAATCATAACTGTGATTGGCTTGCTCAGGGGATAGCTCCGTGGTGTATCAAAATCGGCGCAGAAATTGGCGCCAAGTATCTGCATTGATGGAATAGTAGTGCTTCGGCAATAGAGTGGAATTTTCCGCCGGTTTTTGAGTTGCTGATTGGCATGTTTAATCACGGGCACTGCCGTGGGGGCGGGAATGTTCTGTGTTCAGCTTGTATGGATGCTCTTCAAGGGGTCGGCTCTTGCCTTTCGGTCGGAGTAGGTTACAAGACTGAGCTCTCGTTGCTCTGGACAGCCTGCCTTCCGTTGGCTGTCTAATATACCTTCATTTAATTGTAACTGTTTTACGAAGTTGCTGAAGTTTCGACTTCAACGTTACTTTCCGAGTACAGTTGGCAATTGAGCGTTCTGCATACAAGCGGCCTATGTTGTCCGTCTTGAGCAGTTTTGGCTAAAGTTGGCTATATTGGAGTTACTGTGTGACTTCGCTTGTTAAAATCAATCACTGTACCGTCAGTGACTGTGTTGCGAGCCTTTTTCACCTCTCTCAGAGACGCATTTGCGTTGCTAGGAAGTCTTTAGTCTGGAACAACCATACCAGGATAATTTGTTTCAGGCTATACTCGCGACATTATCATGACCACGATGGGATGTCGAAGCAACCAGGCATCGCATCCGGTATGCCAGCCAGATCGTGTCCTTGCATTTAAGAAGACAGCTTGTGTGTTCGTAGATTTTCCCGTCGAATGAGATGCTTGAAGGTCTCTCGGGCATGCAGCCGGGTTGACTGGTCGTTGTTGAACGAATTTTCGACGGCGTAACGTGCCATCATCGTCAGGTTACTCCTGTTGACTGACGTCATTGGCCGGCGGGTGGTGTGGTATATATACCTGTCGCCTCTCCCCTCCACTGACATCGCGTATGGACCGAGGGATGTGCTTGCCGCGGTGGTTGGGGTAGCTTGCGCTGTCGAGATGACTGATGGGCGTCAGTACGCATGCCGCCTTCGGCGGGTGTGGTGCCCCGTTTCCGCTGCTCCAGCAGAACTTTTATTGGTGGATTTCACGCTTGGCTGAGTTGAAATCCGTTGTCCTTGTTAATAAGGTTCTCGTGCAGCCGGATTTCAATTGCTTCCTTGTGTACACAGTCTCAAAAGCGGGATGTGTTGTGCAGGACTTCTGTGTTCTCGTATTCCATACGATGATTTGTCTCGAGGCAATGTTCTGCGATGGCAGATTTTGTAGGCTATTGGAGATCGGTGTGTTTAGTACACCTTTCCTCGATGGTGCGAATGGTTTGCCCCACATATGCTTCCCCACACTCGCACAGTATGATATAAACTCCAGATTTCCGGAATCCTAAATCGTCCTTCACTGTCCCTTCAAGGGACTTGATCTTTGGCGGCGGGCGGTAGACGCATTTGATGTTATGACGTCCTAGAATCCTGCCTATTTTTCCAGATACGTTGCCCGCATATGTTATGTAGGCTGTCGCTTTCGGTGGATCATCATCAGGTGTCGGCTGTGGTGTGGTCTTCTGCTTGAAGGCGCGTCGAATTTGGCGGTCACTAAAGCCGTTCTTCTGGAACACATCCTTGAGGTGATCTAGTTCCAGTTTTAAGTTTTCTTCGTCGGAGATCACACGGGCTTTGTGAACCAACGTATTTAGTACTCCTTCTCTTTGTGATGGGTGATGACAGCTGGAGGCGTGAAGGTACAGATCCGTGTGGGTTGTCTTCCTGTAGACGCTGTGTCCTAGTGTTCCATCAGGCGTTTTCCGTACCAGAACATCCAAGAATGGTAGCTGTCCGTATTTCTCCACCTCCATGTTGAACAGTTCGAGCATTTATTTCCCATGAGGACAAATGACGAAAGTGTCGTCAACATATCTGTAGAAGACTGTTGGTTTTAGTGGTGCTGATTCTAACGCTTTCTCCTCAAATTCTTCCATGTACATGTCGGCCACCACAGGTGACAGAGGGCTACCCATAGGTACGCCGTCTGTCTGTTCGTAATAGTGTCCGTCAAAAAGAAAATATGTTGACGTGAGCACAAAGTTAAATACTTTCGTGAATGTGGGCCCAAATTTCTTCTCAATAAGATCCAGCGAATCCTTGAGTGGAACTCTCGTGAAAAGTGCTACAACATCGAAACTGACCATAAGATCTGAGCTGGCCAGCTTGAGTTTCCCCATACGTTCCACAAACTGAGCCGAGTTTTTGATGTGGTGCTCACATTTGGCAACCAATGGACTCAATACTGCGGTCAAGTGTTTGGCAAGCAGGTTTGTTGGCGCTCCTATAGTGCTCACTATCGGTCTCAGAGGAGTGCCCATCTTGTGTACCTTTGGAACTCCGTAGAGTCTTGGTGGTGCAGCAGCACACGGCCGAAGTTTCTTCGCTGTCTCTTCTGTAAAGGTACTTCGAAGAAGTTCAATCGTCTTGCACTGTATCCGACTGGTTGGATCCGTCGTCATCTTCCCGTAAGCAGGGTCGTCCAAGATCTTGTACATTTTCTCTTTGTATTCTGCCGCCGTTAGTAGAACGGTTATGTTCCCCTTATCCGCTGGGAGGACGACAATGTCTGGATCGTCACGCAGAGAACGCAGCGCGGCACTTTCCCGTCTGGAGATGTTGTGTTTCGGCGGCGCGGCCCTGGCGAGTGTGCGGCAAGTTTCCCGTCGTAACTCCTCCGCCGCGTCGGGTGGCAGCTTGGAGGCGACTTGTTCCACTGCGCTGATGATTTCTGCGACAGGGATGATGGGCACTCCTCTGAGACCGATAGTGAGCACTATTGGAGTGCCAACATACCAGCTTCCCACTCCTGTGCAGACTTTGACGGATCCGGAGCCGGGCCCCTCCTCTGCTGACCCTCCCGCGACGTCTGGTGCACGCCCACAACGCCGCGGAGACCGACGCAAGGCGGGGGGGTCGCCCAACCAGCACTCCTGAAGAACACACGTACAATGTCGAAGAGGAGGCCACTCCCGTCAGCGCCAGTGAAGATGCGGCACCGGCCGCCTCCACCACGGACATTGCAAGTTTGATTGCTCAACTCACCGCGCTGGTGGCGCACACAACAAAACTACTTGATGTCCTCACGCAGCGCCTGACAGCTGCACAGAAGATTGCCGCACCGGCAGCCACCGGACGCTCCTCCACTACTCATCATGGGCAGTGTTAGAGGTCTCACGGTGGTCGCGTGGAACGCCCTTTGTCTATGCACTCAAGCTGGCGAATTTCGTCAATTCCTTCGTGATGAAGCCGTGGACATCTGTCTGCTCAGCGAAACCTGCTTTAAACCGGGCATTGCAGTCAAAGCGGCGAACTACTCCTGTTACCGTGCTGACAGGCCAACTGCCGGTGGTGGAATGGCCATCTACATACGGAACGGGATCCGTCACCACCAGATTCAACTGCCGCCGCTGGTGACGCTGGAGGCGATCGGAGTTGTAGCGCACCCGTCAGCGGGAGCCATAACCTTCATTGCCCTCTACAAACCGCCGTCACATCCATGGGTAGATGCGGACTTTGAATCTCTTCTCTCCATCGGAGGCAAGCTGTTCATCTCTGGGGACTATAACTCCGTCGCTTGGCATTCAAGACTAACCAACGCGGACGGACGCCGCGTCCTACGAATCGTGGATCGCAATGACGCCGTGGTAGTGGGTCCCTACGATCCCACCATCTTCCCCGTTAATGGACAACCGGACATCGTCGACTTCGCGGTCGTGAAAGGCATTCCGCACCGGATCCTCGCATCGACACGGAATGTCCTCTCCTCTGACCATGTGCCCGTTGTTTTTGACGTCGACCTCGACCCACTGCAGTTACCCAGACGTGGAGTGTCGCTCACTGGAGTCAACTGGGATCTCTTTCGCAACACCCTGACCGAGTCCCTAGCTGCGATGCCACCTGTGGCCGACACTGAAGCTGAAGATTCACTCCTCCGCTTCACAACCGCCACCCTCGACGCAGTCAAAGAAGCGGCTCCTCCCAGACACGAGTGCCAGGACCAATCTCGACAGCTGCCCCCCGATCTCCTTGCACAAATTGCGGAGAAGAACAGAGTGTACCGAGAATGGCAGCATACACGGAACCCCCCCCCCCCCCCCCCACTAAACGGCTACTCAACCTTATGCAGCGAGAAATCATGGTGGCTGTGGACGATCACCGCAACCAGGAGTGGGCTAACCGTGTGGCGACTCTTCAGCTTGACGACGGGTCTGCCTGGAGGACCACGAAACACTTCATCCGGCGAACGCAGCGCATGCCGCCTCTCCGAACTGCAGACGGAATTGTCTGTGAACCCAACGCGAAGGCTGACGTCCTCGCCGCTGTTTTTGAAGAGAATTTCAGGCCTGTAGGGGATCCACTGGACGCAGGACGTGAAGGGATGGTCGCCGACCGGCTCCCTCGCTATCTGGAAACGGAGGGCGACGACGCCATCGAGGCCTCAGCAGCTGCAGAAGTCTCGACGGCTCTCAAGGCCCTCAATCCAAAGAGAGCTGCAGGCCCCGACGGCGTCTCCACTGCCATGCTGAAACAACTGCCTGAGGAGGCCTCCACTGACCTGGCTGCAATCTTCAACAAGATCTTTCGCACAGATCGCTTTCCCCTGCAGTGGAAGCACGCTGAGATTGTGGCTATTCCTAAGATGGGTAAAGATCTCCGGCAGCCGAAGAGCTATCGCCCTATTAGTCTGCTGCCTGCCATCTCGAAAGTCTTCGAGCGCGTCTACCTGAAGAGGCTAGAACAACACGTCGCCGCCGAAGCCCTCCTCCCAGATGCCCAGTTCGGCTTCCGTAAGGGCCACTCGACTGCGCACCAACTTCTCCGACTCGTGGAAGAAGCCTTTGATTCCCTGGAGAGGCGCGAATACTTCGGCGCCGTTTTCCTCGATGTCTCGCGCGCTTTTGATAGCGTCTGGCAAGATGGGCTGCTCTTCAAACTTCTTGAATTGGGGATCCCTGGATCGCACATCCGTCTGCTGAAGTCTTACCTCGATGGACGTACTTTTCACGTCCGTGCAGAAACCTCAACAGTCCGTCCCATCAGAGCAGGCGTGCCGCAGGGGTCGGTTCTGGGGCCGATCCTGTACACGCTCTATACGGCTGATACGCCAACGGTTCCTCGTGTGCCCCCTGCACTTTACGCCGACGACACTGCGCTCTACTCTCGAAGTATGAGCGCGGACACGCTTCGCCAGAGGTTGCAGCACGCAGTCGACACCCTCGCCGATTGGGCCATCAAGTGGAAATTACAGTTCAATGGAGCCAAGACGCAATTCTTCATTGCTACCCGTCCTGTCGTCCCAGCCGCTCTGCCGCCAATCATCGTTGGAGGCAGTCCTGTCACCTGGCGACCTTGGGGTCACCATAGATCGCCGCCTCACCTGGAACCCGCACGTGAAGAGCGTCGTAAACAAAGCACGAGGTCGACTTCTCAAGCTCTACCCCCTGCTCAACCCGACGTCGACCCTCCCTCCGCGACTAGGCATCACGCTGTACAGGGCGCTAATCCGCCCTGTCTTCGATTATGTGGCTGACGTCTGGGGGAACGCAGCAGACCAACATCTGCAGAAACTCCAATCACTGCAGAACAGGGCTCTGCGCCTCGCGCTGCACTTACCGAGGGACCTACCATCTGGACCACTGCACGACCTCGCTGAGGTCCGTACAGTTAAGGACCACATCCGCACGGTTGCCCGCCGCTTCTATGAAAAGGCGCGGCAGTCCGAGAACCGACACATACGTTCCCTGGGGCGGAAGATCCAGCGTAATGCCAACACACGCTGGCCCCAGCTCCTTGCAGCATAAGCTGTAATTGCAGACGACAAACAAGTGGAATACCCGTGAAGCCAATCGCCACCAGAAGCCACACCGTCACAATTGAATGGGAGGCAAAACATGCATATGTTGAGAACTCCGCCACACTCGAAGACCGAAGAATTTTGGTGAAGAATCCACTTCAGCTGCCTAGGACGTCAGTCAACAGGAGTAACCTGATGATGATGGCACGTTACGCCGTCGAAAATTCGTTCAACAACGACCAGTCAACCCGGCTGCATGCCCGAGAGACCTTCAAGAAGACAGCTTGGTAATGTATGTCCGCAGCACCGACAGATTAGGGAATATTGGTACGTGACAATCAGAGCTCAGCAGAGAGCGCCTGTTCCCGTCTTTCCTAACGTGGTTCTGTCTTGAGTGTTCATTGTCTGAGTTCTCACTACTGTAGCAGCAATTATTGTTGGGTTGGCTGGGTGTTTCTCTTAAGATTTGAGCTGCAAGGAATTGGCTCCACATACCACTTGGTCATAATTGTCACAATCTAGTTTATGGACAACTTCACCTCCACAGCATTTATTTGAGTATCCAATTTTACGTATTGTAAATGTTTCATGTGTTTTGTGTATTATTTTGAGTTTAGCCATAATAAATCAAATTGTTAATTTGGACAGAACTTTCATTGTGTTGATCGGTAGAGCAACCCTTCCATTTCTCACTACGTTAATGAAACTTTCCGTTATCAAATTAATTTATTGCAGGTGCCAAACTCTTTTCTACTCCACTTCAGGGTCGATTACAGTCAGTTCGCGTTTCTTCTTAATCCATGTGCAACAGCAAAAGTCGGAGTTAGGAAAGGGGGGGGGGCTTAGAGCATCATTTCCATATGAAGATTCGAGAAGAATTTAGTGTTAAATACGCTGCTAGGCCCGGCACCCCGCAATGTGACCAAGGCACGGTTTTCCGATGTCTAGGATCCAACCGATATGGTCTCGAGATCAGAAGACGCGATGTAGGCGATTTCGTGCTGTTACCGATGGCACTCGCGTCGGTCTTCTGCTGCCATAGTCCATTAGCACCATATATCATCGCACTGTCCTAACGGATGAATTCGTCGTATTTCGGTTGCTTCACCCAGTCTTGATTATCTGTTAACACTGAAAATTCGACGCCAATGGGGCTGCTCTCGGTCGTCAAGTGAAGGCCATCGGCCACTGTGTTGTCCGCGGTGAGAGGCAGTGCCTGATATTTGGTATCCTCGGTACACTCTTAACACCGCCGACCTCCGAGTGTCGAATTCCCTGACGAAGTGGAATGTCCCGTGCCTTTAGCTCCAGCTACTATTCCTCGTTGAAAGTCTGTTAATTCCCGATGTGTGACCGAAATCACGTCGGAAACCTTTTCACATGAATCACCTGAATACAAATAACAGCTCCGCCAATGCATTGTCCTTTTATACCTTGTGTACGTGCTGCTACCGCCATCTGCACACATGCATATCATTATGCAATGACTTCTGCCACCTCAGTGCATTCCTAGTCTTTGCGTAAAGTTGGCTCTTGAGACTTCGTAATTACTGATAGGCTTTCTCGGACAGTCAACGTTTATCCTCGACGTTTCGCCAGTTTAGTTTTTTCCGCTCTTCTGTGGACGTCTCCCACGAAAAAAGAAACTGTGACCGTTCGTGCTCCTGTGTGTACGTCCTATTTGGTATTACTAGAGTAATGGTCTAGGGTGGTTCGCACGAGTGATTCATGAAGCAGTCTTCTTTGTAGAGTAATTTCATTTTCCCAGTACTGTAGAAATAAACCGAAGTCTGCCACCTGTTTCACGTACCACTGAGCCTATGTGATCGTTCGATTTCATATTGCTACGAAGGGTTGCACCCAGGTATATATATATATATATATATATATATATATATATATATATATATATATATATATATATCAGTTGCATAATTCGAACTGTCACCCACTGGTATTATAGTAATAGAATATTACGCTTTGTTCATTATTTTGGATTCCTGGTCATTCAAGATAATTTTCAAATCTTTACACCACTTTGGGATCATATCGAAATGTGACTAAATATTTATGCAGCTTCTTTCAGATAATACTTTATTACTGATAACCGCATCATCTGCAAACAGTCAGAGGTTACTGCTAGTATTGTCCACAATATCATTAAGACACAACTTAAATCACGAGGGAACCAACAAACTTCCCAGTGACACCGGAATTGCCTTCTACACCTTTCGATAACTCTCTACCCAAGAAAATATGTTGCCTTCTCCTTACCAAGAAATCCTCAATAGTCACAGATTTCTCTTGACACCCCATACGATCGTACTTTTGATAATAAGCGTAAATGTGATAGTGAGTCAAACGGTTTCCGGAAACCAACAAATACCTTATCTACCTGCCCTTTCTAAGGCTCTTAATAGTAACTTTAATACTGAATCTATAGAATGTGGAAATTGTTTGTCCTTTCCTTTAATTTTTATTTGGTTTTTAAAGCGACCTTCAAACATTATCCACTCAGCCAGCCCCCAATGCATGATAAGTTATAATTTCAAAGGCACAACCAATTATATTCGTCATACATACACAATCGTCCGCAACTCGTGGTCTCGCGGTAGCGTTCTCGCTTCCCGAGCACGGGGTCCCTGGTTCGATTCCCGGCGGGGTCAGTGATTTTTCCTGCCTCGAGATGACTGGGTGTTGTTGTGTCGTCTTCATCATCATCATTCATCCCCATTACGGTCGGAGGAAGGCAATGGCAAACCACCTCCACTAGGGCCTTGCCTAGTAAGGCAGCGCGGGTCCCCCGCGTCGCTCCCCTACTCTCTGTAAAGGAGTATGGGACTCATCATCATCACATATATAGCCAAGACTGATGTCGAACATTGACATTGATTTGTTGAGAATAATTATAATCGTCGTGTGTTCAGTTGCCAAAAAGTAATATAAATGTCTATGCAATGATACATCATGCGTTGCGATTTGTGACATCACACTGGTAGGACGTTGTCGTCCACTAAGTACCAAGCACTGCAGCAGTTCGGTTGTCAGGTGGTATAGCTGTGGGCAGCCGAAAATGATGTGTCCTCCTCCACGTCACAATCATATAGAGGAGAATCAGTCAGTTGTAGCCGATTAGGGTGCAGCCGAAACTGTCCATGGTTGAAGCAGAGGCAGGAGGACATGGTTGGTTGGTTGCTTTGGGGAAGGAGACCAGACAGCGTGGTCATCGGTCTCATCGGATTAGGGAAGGATTGGGAAGGAAGGCGGCCGTGCCCTTTCAGAGGAACCATCCCGGCATCTGCCTGGAGTGATTTAGGGAAATCACGGAAAACCTAAATCAGGATGGCCGGACGCGGGATTGAACCGTCGTCCTCCCGAATGCGAGTCCAGTGTCTAACCACTGCGCCACCTCGCTCGGTCAGGAGGACATGGTAGCTGGTAACATCCTGTGGTGCACACCACGGGAGTACCACGGTCGTACGGGATATGTGGCAGTATAGCTGCATAATACCTTCCTCTTTGTTGCTACAATAGGCATCTCTTATTGTTTTACAAGGTTCTGATACGCTGTCGCACGTCCTGGAGTAGGTCTATGTCGGCAACATGTCTGTACGCCTTTGTCCCTTAGTGGATAGAATTATTACAAAAGCGTGGACAATTTCATTGTCCCTGATACTATGGTGCCCCTTTATTCACACCTTGTTTAATTTCTTCTTCAAATGGTTCAAATGGCTCTGAGCACTATGGGACTTAACTTCTGAGGTCATCAGTCCCCTAGAACTTAGAACTACTTAAACCTAACAAACATAAGGACATCACACACATCCATGCCCTAGGCAAGATTCGAACCTGCGACAGTAGCGGTCGCGCAGTTCGAGACTGTAGCGCCTAGAACAGTTTGGCCACTCCGGCCGGATGAATTTCTTGTTACGAAGCCATTGCTGCAATACGTTCTATGATATGGGTCACCAAGTAATTATCTGCATTATTGACGAATGAGCAGTAATGTTGATTGCGAGCCGACAGGGTACTGACTGTATCTATATCGAAGCCATCAGCATATTTAAGACCATCTGGAATTGCGGTGAGCTTCGCTGTAAGTACCGAAGCTTCCGGAGGAAGCTGGAATTGGACGCTCATCATGATATGCGCTTCCACCGTAATCTGCAGTACGTGTTACATCTGTGGAGAGATCGTGCGAATGTTTCCAACTACATAAAAAGTACTTTAACGGTTGCTGGCTCATGTTAGGTCTCACAAGTGCTGTATCCGTTAGAATGTCTAAATCTTTATCGGATTCTTGCAATCTATCGTGAAACATGGATGTTGCGATTGGGTGGTCAAATACCGTAGAAGATATATGCTAGTGGCGGAAGTTTCTTTATAAATCAATATCCACTAGTAAAGCACTTCTTTGCCGACATCGCAATTACAGAAAATAAATGATCTTGCACAAATTGTACGCTTTTGAGTAAATATTTACGTCCAATATACTGTCTACTGAATTCGAGCGGGAGCTCGTCAGCTTCGACAAGAAGAGTATTCGCGGTGAATGACCGCAGAGCATCCAGGCAGTATCTGATCTCTTTATACTGGCATCTGTCAAGTGTTTGTAGGGCACAATCAGCAAAGACAACCACAGTTCATTTGTGGACAGATAAGCGTACGGTATGAAGTCATATTCTTGGGTCGCCACCCCACCAACCTTCTGTAATTGAATATATAATATTAACTGCCTTTTCACTTTTTTTGTAGTGTGTAGTTAACATTCACAGACAAAGAAAGCTTCCAGTCGATATAGAGATATTTACAACTCGTTCGGCTGGTATACGAAAAGGACCCAGCAACAGTGTTCTTGGTGCTTGTCATATATAACATGTTCCATGTAAATTAAAGCAGCAGATATGGCTGGCGATATTTCCAAGGCATTCCGTTGCAACCAACCGTCAAACTTTTCCCTAGTGAGAGACATCTGAAGCTGACGTTCCATAAGGTTCGTACTTGTAGTGTTGAGGCAGAGTTCGTCTTCGTATTGTATCAGTCCGACGTTTTGTGGCAGAGGTGAATGTAGATCAGCAGTGTATAGATTAAACAGCAGCTGCAAAAAAATCGAAACCTGCGACGAACCTTTGCTGGTGTACCATGGCCCTATGTATCCCTCATCTTTTCGTATGATTACCTCTCTGTTACTGAGTAAATGATATAGATTTCAGATAAACGTAGGAGGCATGGCAAGGTTCTTCAATTGCTGCACTGATCGTGGTAGTAGGATACAGTTGCTGTCTCTGTTAAGTTCCGTACAAACTGCCAACAAATATTTCTTGTCATTAAGTCATTTCTGGATGTCAGTAACTAAAGCGATAAGAGCGTCAGTGATGTCTCGACCTGAATGAGATTTTCACTCTGTAATGGAGTGTACGCTGATATCAAATTTCCTCTCAGATTAACACTTTAAGCCAGACTGTGATTCGAACTCGGAAGATTTGCCTTTCGCGAGGGAATAACGGTCTACCGCAAACACACCTCCATTTTCAATCATCTGTTTTCCGCGCGAACACGAAAGGTATCCAACACACAGTATTAGTTCGCGTTTCGGTCGTCTAGAGGGCAACACGGTTACCTACATTCCCACACTCTAACAGCGCTCTTCATTCCGGCAGACCCTACCGTTAGCTGGAAACGTGAGTCATTCCCACCACAGGCGACACATAGACGGAATCATCCTACAAAACCAGTCACTTATATATTTGATCGCTATACTTACAATTAAATGTTACGACTGCAGTTTCAGATGAATGACATTTGACAATGAGAAAAGTATCGGAAATACATCATGCTGACGGCCGTGGCTCTGGAAATAGAAATATCTCTACCATTCTTAATATTTAACATACTCTTCCCTTTGCTATCACAACATTCTACAGTCATCTCCTCTGCACATGTCGGAACACAAACATATACTTCATAATCCTGATGCTCAAGGTACTACTACTAAGAATAATACTTCGTCAGTAACTGATTGCCTACGACATGAAATAATACTGAGAGAAAATTAGCGATGGGTGGACACGTCTAATAAGTTTTTCTTGTGAGTGATACCACTGTGTCTTAGAAAGGCAGGCGTAATCGTCTCATATGTTAAGAAACCCGATCGCAACAACTACTCTATGTTACTCTCCCAAGCGCTCTTGGTTCTACAGGTGCACACAAGTATCCATGTTAAAAGTTATACTTGCTTTATAAATCGAGGTACGACATTACCTCTGAATGAGGTGGTTTTTTGTCCAGACAAATACCGAGACGGTGATTGCTGAAGTGTATATTGTCATACCTGTAGTCCGTTTGCACGTAGCCCATGATGCAACCTCATGATAAGATCGTTGAATTTTGAAAGTGATTGAGCTAAGGATAAGATCATCCTCCTATAGTACAGGTAATGAAACCTTAAACTGGCCTCTGCAGTGGTTCGAAAGCTGTATAATTAATAGGATCGTCCCACACCGACAGCAGCAGCAGTTTGACAGGTAAATTTAGTGAGGGACGGGCTGTTTCATTCGGATTGCTAGGGGGAATGATCTTCTGGGAAGCTTTGCGACTTCTCTCTCTCCACACTGGACCTCCGCCGCAGCTATGCCGCATCGCACCAGCATCGGCGCCTGGGTGAGTTCTATATCGGAAGAAGTTAATGGAGCTTTTATTGTTCGTAATTTTTCTCTGTTTGATGGTACAGAATAACAGTGATAGCATGTTGGGTTGATAGATGTGAATGGGCGCGGATCTGCTTCAGACTGTAGTACCTGTATCCGGTTTGGAGACGCACCACAATACATGCACCGAATGCTAAAAATACGGCCCTGTTACACTAACTCAGGTCGTTCTGTTTCTACATGGATTGCAGAAGGTGGTGAATATGGCTTTCTCCGACTTCTGCTCAGTTCCGACTTAAATTGGAACTGTCACATACGCAAAGCTGTAGAAATGGGATCAGTTGCAAGATGCGTAGGGGCCGACTAAAACCAGGTTAGAATTTTACTGTAGCAGACATGTTGGAGATAGGTAACTCGTTTCGAGTATAGCTTTTAACATGGAAACGTGTGTACCTATAGAACCAAAAGTGCTTGTGACAGTAACATAGAGTACTTGTTGCGATCAGGTTTTTTAACATATGAGACGATTACACCTGTCTTTCTAAGACACAGTGGTATCACTCACAAGAAAAACTTATTAGACATGTCCACCCATCGCTAATTTTCTCTCAGTATTATTTCATGTCGTAAGCAATCAGTTACTGACAAAGTATTATTCTTAGTATTATACTTGAGCATCAGGCTTATAAAGTATATGTTAGTGTTCCGACAAGTGCAAAGGAGATGACTGTAGAATGCTGTGATAACAAAGGGAAGAGTATGTTAAATATTAAGAATGGTAGAGATATTTCTATTTCCAGAGCCACGGCCGTCAGCAGGATGTATTTCCGTTACTTTTCTCATTGTCAAATGTCATTCAACTGAAACCGCAATCGTAACATTTAATTGTAAGTATAGCGATCAAACATATAAGTGACTGGTTTTGTAGGATGATTCCGTCTATGCGTGGCCTGTGGTGGGAATGATTCACGCTTCCAGCTAACGGCAGGGTCTGCCGGAATGAAGAGGCTATTAGAGTATGGGAATGTAGCTGACTTGACTATGTTGTACTCTAGACGACCAAATGGCGAACTAATACTTAGTATGTATTAGATAGATTTCACAATCGCGTGGAAAACTGAGACGACTGAAAATGGAGGGGTGTTTGCGCTGGACCGTTATTCCCTCCAACGTAAATAATTAGGTTCACTGCTTCTGCATATTTCGCGCCTTTATGTAGGTGAGGGAACATGGACTGTGGTGTGTGCATCTAGCAGGCAAAAGACACGTTTGCTGGTTCTCTAGACATGAGAATGATTTGGAATCTGTTACATCACAGACATCGGTATTCGTGAGTCAAAATATCAGTTTCCTCTTCTTGTTTCGAGTCCTCACGTAAAGATCATCGCAGGCGGGGTAAGCGCTAAAGTTTTGGGTTTGTAGAGAAATAATTTCCAGTCTTTATCTTCGGAATTATGTTGTGCGAGTGATCGATGGGCTACTGCTGCGTGCTTGATATCGAGAAGTACCGCGAAAATGGTATATTATTATGCCGAACCATGCGAAACCACATGTGTTCTTGTAACCCCAGAGTCTGGAGATGGGTGTAGAAAAGCAAGCAAGCAAGCAGGTCTGCACCTGAAACAGTAACGCGTTTGCGCCGAGGGGAAGAGAGGCCAAATTTGTAGAACAGTTCTGAGAGTGACTTCAGTCCACTGAGGGCGCTCTGGTCACCCATCGGGCGTGGATGACTGCCTACCTCGCAGGGAAATATCTAGTGCTGCGAGGGGTATATACGATGCTGTCTGTATTCGCGGTATATGTGCGAGTGATGTAAAACGGATGAGGGGCACTTTGCAGGGTTTAATTGTCGGTGCAATACGGTGATATGTGTAAAATAGTTTTTTTCCCGATGAAAGTCTCGTCTGCAGAAAGAAAGAAAAGGCGGACAGTGCTTCGATACAAGCTGCATGAGTAATTCGGCGGATAAATTCGATAAGAGCCAATCATAATGCTCGATTCATTCACAAGACTTTCTTTTGTGCTATGATATAGGAGTCTCTACATAGCGGTGGGAACGTTTGTGTGTGTTGAAACCAGGAGAGGTAACACGAGATGGACGGGGTACCATGTTAAGACCACTAGGAAGACTGCATTCGATGTTGTTCTGCGCTATTTTCATAAACAGGTTATCTTAGGGCGAGAATTTCCCAGCATACAAGCTGATATATCAAGAAATCGATCGTTAACTACACTCATGCTCATAAATTAAGGATAATGCTGATACATGGTGAAACAACGCTCTGGTGAGTGGTTTGCGGGTTTAAATCACCTCGGGGTATGACCATGCTGTGCTTCTGACCTGTGGTCAGTGGCGCTGGCAGCAGTCCACATAGCAGCGGTGTGTTGGTGCATGTCAGTGCAGCGAGTAAGTGTGCAGACGTTTTCAGACGTGCTAATGGTGTATGTGTGTCGAAAATGGCTCAAAGAACACATGAGGATAACGTTATGAGGGGTAGAATACTAGGGCGACTGGCAGCTGGTCTAACACAGCAGGTCATAGCACAGGCCCTTCGTGTGCCACTGAGTGTGATCTCAAGATTATGGCAACAATTCCAGCAGACAGGAAACGTGTCCAGGCGTTACAGTATGCGACGTCCACAGTATAAAACACCACAAGAAGACCGATATCTCACCATCAGTGCCCTCAGACGGAGTACTGCAGGTAGCCTTGTTCGGGACCTTACTGCAGCCACTGGAACAATTGTCTTCACACAGTCTTCAGACGACTGAACAGACATGGTTTATTCGCCTGGAGACCTGCAAGGTGCATTCCACTGACCCCTGGCCACAAGAGAGTCCGCAAAGCCTGGTGTCAAGAACACACACAGTACTTGGTCATTGGAACAGTGGTCACAGGTTATGTTCACAGACGAGTCCAGGTATAGTCTGAACAGTGATTCTCACCGGGTTTTCATATGGCGTGAACCAGGAACCAGATACCAACCCCTTAATGTCCTTGAAAGGGACCTGTATGGAGGTTGTGATTTGATGGTGTGGGGTAGAATTATGATTGGTGCATGTACACCCTTGCATGTCTTTGACAGAGAAAGTGTAACAGGTCAGGTGTGTCAAGACGTCATTTTGCACCAGTATGTCCACCTTTTCAGGGGTGCAGTTGGTCCCACCTTTCTCATGATGGACGATAACACACTGCCCCATCGAGTTGCCGTCGTGGAGGAGAACCTTGAAACAGAAGATAGGTGAATGGAGTGGCCTGCCTGTTCTCCAGACCTTACCCCATCAAGCACATCTGGGATGCTCTCGGTCGATATATCGCTGCACGTCTTCAAACCTATACAACACTTCAGGAGCTCCGACAGGCACTGGTGCAAGAATGGGAGGCTGTACCCCAGAAGCTGCTCGACCACCTGATCCAGAGTATGCCAACCCATTTTGCGACCTGTGTTTATGTGCATGGTGATCATATCCTACATTGATGTCAGCGTACATGCGCAGGAAACAGTGGCGTTTGTAGTACATGTGTTTCCGGACGGTTTTCTCAAGTTATCACCTATACCGTTGACTTACGGATCTGTGTCGTGTGTGTTCCCTATGTGTGTATGCCACTAGCGCCAGTTTTGTATAGTGCCTCATTGTGTGGCACCACATTCTGCAATTATCCATAATTTACGGGATATCACGTCGTAAAACACATGAACTGCTCAGAGGTGTCTTGGATATGGGACCGCAGTGAGCGTGCGTTGGAGCTCTGCGACGTCAGTATAACACTTGGAGAACTCTATACCCGAAAATAGAAGCAGCTTTCACCAGCTCACTGCAGGTAGCAGCAGCGTGAGAGTGATGACTAGCTCTGGCTTGTGTCCGGCGTCGAAGCGCTCTGCAAATAGGTCTTTGCTTCCGTCTGTTCACGTCAGCAATGTTGCCTAGGTGATCACATATTTCCGAGAGGAATTTCGAGAGGAATGAAACGGATGTTGCTGCCTCATACTTGAGGGTACCTGTACACAATTTGACAGCTGACAGCTATGTCAATTCGAAGGGGCTGCCGGTAGTCTCCTGTGCTGTCTAGGGGACACAGGGTGGTGAACGGTGCTTGCGCATGTTGATTGCGTGACTGTTGCATTATTTTGCTAGCAGGTCTGTAAGCTGTGCTATGCATTATTTGGACAGTTTACGAGTTGATTTCATGTCTGCATTATTTTGGAGCAGTTTGTAGGTCTGTACTGAAATTATTTTGGTAATTTAGGATTTGTTTGTTTGTCTACAAAGCGTTATTTAGGAGTAGTTTATAGGTCTGTCGGCTGTGTGGCGTGACCCCAAGCCTGCATTTTGTATCGGTGTGATAAATATACTATGTTTCAAAATCCATTCCTAAATAATTTGTTCCAAAATAAAGGACACTCTCTAGCAGCCCAGTGCAGGCTGGGTCATTTCCTCCTCCAGACAGTCATCTTGAGTTACATCATGGAACAGATTATTGCACCCTCTGGTGACTACTGTGTACTAGGTCTAGACCTCATGGTGACCACACTGTTTCCCACCATTTTCCCCCACTATCTTGGGTTACGTCACAGAATGGACGAGTGCACTCTCTGGTGGCAGTAGTGTCTACTAAATCCAGACCTCATGGTAAACGCACTGTTTCCCCCCTAAATTCGCCATCTTGGATGACTGTACTGGCATCATCAGCTGACATCATGGCTGCCATCTTGGATTACGTCACGAAATGGACGACAGAGCCCTCTGGTGATGGTGCTGTGTGCTATGTCCAGTCTTTGTGGCGAACACACTGTTTCCTGCCATCTTGGATAACGGTACTTGCATCATCAGCTGATGTCATGGTGGCCATCTTGGATTACGTCATGGGTGAGAGTGTCCTCAGGTGGCAGTAATGTGTACTATCTCAGTTGGACTCCAGACCTCATGGTGAACACATCGGATGGCTGTACTGCATCAAATTGCTTAAATAAATAGTGCACGCAAAATAAAGGCTTATGTCCAGCACGGGTCCAGTCCTCTTCCCGCCATTTCCTAGGATGAGGTGGTGGTCAGGTGACTTAGGTTAGTGGAGGTAGCCCAAGTGACCTATTTTACCGCCATTTTCTTAGGTTAGTAGAGGTATCTGTGGTGTGCTGCATTGTCCTGATGGAATTCGAACTGCCCTTTCATTTCCACCATTTTCTTATGTTAGTAGAGCCCAATTGACCTATCTTCCCCCCAAAATTAAAACTAACCTCCTATCCAAGTGCCAGTCAGGTGACTTAGGTTAGTGGAGGTAGCGCAAGTTCCCTTTGCTTCACGCCATTTTCTTAGGTGTGTTGCATTGTCCTGATGGAATTTGAGCTTCCTGCCATTTCTGGGGGGAGGGGGTTGGGTTAGTGGAAGTAGCCCAGTTGTTCTATCTTCCCAACAAAATCCACCATCTTGGATGACGTCACGGCCGCCATCTTTGATCATGTCATGCGCTATTGCCTAGACTACACACCGCTATCTTGGATGACATCATCACTGCCATCTTGGGTACATCTGGCAACAATGGAGTGTGGGGTAGAACCTGCATTGTCCTAATACATATCGTTGTGTGTTAAGGCCACCTCCATTGCGCCGATGGTCTCTGCACTGTAATGTTCGTTTAATAATGTTAACGATTTAAAACAGAGGATGAAGAAAGAATGCGTTCTTTAATATGTGTACCAAATATGAAGAATGTAAGCTATAGCGGTGGGCTAAGCTGCAGAAATATCATCAATACGATGTCATAAAAATGATTAGCCAGTATATCTGTAATGGGCAAACTGTCTGGCAGTCTATGGTGTCGTGGCGAGAAGTGATTACCGGAGATGGCTGTGAGATCATACTGGTCTGCCCTGGCGGATCATGGGTCTAAACTCTGGAGAGGCCAGGACACATACTGGAAAATCCCCTCTCTTTCCCTTTTAATGTACGAGTATCCAGCATTCCGAACAATCTCCACTACTGATTACTAAGCCGAACACAATGACGACGACTACCAGAAATACTACTGCTAATGCTAATGATAATAATAATAATAATGATGATGATCATAACATTTATTTTTATTTTATTAAAAAACTAGAAACTCGCCTCGATTGCGAAAAAAGCACATAGTGTTAACCTAGATTTCGGCGTAGATAACTACACCTGCTCAGAACAATAAAACCCACAAGTACCTAAAAAGACCTTTGTCAATAAATAGATTGACAAACGTCTTCTTAGGCACTTGTGGGTTTTATTGTTCTGAAGAAGGTGTAGTTATCTACGCCGAAACCTAGGTTACCACTAGCTGCTTTTTTCGCAATCGAGGCGTGTTTTCAGTTTTTTAATATATTAACCAACGATTGCTGACGCGCTGCGATGTTGAAGGTTCTTTATTTTTATTTACAAACGCACTGGAAGATTGCGCGTTTCAGCGTTCGTACTCGTAAAACAGTTTATCGGCCCTTCTACTTACCGAATCACCGAGCGAGGTAGCGCAGTGGCTAGCACACTGGACTCGAATTCGGGAGGACGACGGTTCAATCCCCCGTCCGGCCAACCTGGTTTAGGTTTTCCGTGAATTCCCTAAACCGCTCCAGGCAAATTCCGGGATGGTTCCTTTCAAAGGGCACGGCCGACTTCCTTCCCCATCCTTCCCTAATCCGATGAGACCGATGACCTCGCTGTCTGGTCTCCTTCCCCAAGATACAACAACAACTCTTACCGAATCTTTGGATGACAGCGTCATACAATGTGTCTCGGCTTTCAAATATTCGCACCACTGGTTTCTCATTTGAGGTACAAGCAACTGATAAGCGATCCTGGGCCATACTAATCCTCACATACGTTTTTACGCATGTTGCACAAGCGAGGCTCTTTTCAGCGGGTGCAGTCTTTGTAGGAAGCGTAGCAATTTGGTAAAATAGTTTGAAAGTCACCCTCATTCTGCCAATGGCCTTGTTAAAGACGGCAGAGGAGCGGACTGAGACTCCGGGTACTCCCTTGTCCTACGGGTGGGAAACTGCCCCTAAAGGGGAAAGAATCCTCAATGATCAACGGCATGAGGATGCAAAAGGCAATGGAAACTACTGCTTTAACGGCACGTATCGTGTATCCACAGAACATGTGGACCGTAACTGAAGAAGTGTCATGATGATCTCTCCATTGGCAAAAGACTCCGAAATAGTCCCCCATTTGGACCTCAGCGAGGAGGAACTGCCAAGGGGGAGGTTACCATGAGAAAAAGGTTGAATAACCAAAGAAAGGATAACGTTCTACGAGTCGGGGCGTGGAATATAAGAAGATTGAAGGTGGTAGGGAAACACTGAAAAGGGAAATTCAAAGGCTCAATCTACATATAGTAGGGGTCAGTAAAGTGAAGTGGAAAGAAGACAAGGATTTCTGGTCAGATGAATATAGGGTAACATCAACAGCAGCAAAAAATGGTATAACGGGAGTAGGATTCGTTACGAATAGGAAGGTAGTGCAGAGAGTGTGTTACTGTGAACAGTTCAGTGACAGGGTTGTTCTTATCAGAAAACCAACACCGATAACGATGGTTCAGGTACACGTGCCGATGTCACAGTGTGAAGATGAGGAGATAGAGAAAATGTATGAGGATACTGAAAGGGGATGAAAACCTAATAGTCATTGGGGGATAGGAATGCAGTTGTAAGGAGTAGAAGAAAAATTACTGGAGAATATGGGCTTGGTACAAGGAATGAGAGAAGTGAAAGTCTAATTATGTTCTGTAACAAGGTTCAGCTAGTAATAGCGAATACCCTGATCAAGAATCACAAGAGGAGGCGGTATATTTGGAAAAGGCCAGGTCATACGGAAAGATTTGAGTTAGATTACATCATGGTCAGACAGAGACTCCGAGATCAGATACTGGATAGTAAGGTGTACCCAAGAGCAGATATACACTGAGATCACAATACAGTAGTGATGAAGAACAGGCTGAAGACATTAGTCAGGAAGGATAAATACACGAAGATGTGGGATACGGAAGTACTAAGGAATGATGAGGTATGCTTGAAGTTCTCTGAGGTTACAGATTCAGCAATAAGGAATAGCTCAGTAGACACTACAGTTGAAGAGGAATGGACATCTCTAAAAAGGGCAATCACAGAAGTTGGAAATGAAAATAAAGGTACAAAGAAGATAACTGCGAAGAAACCTTGCTTAACAGAAGAAATACTTCAGTTGATTGATGAAAGGAGGAAGTAAAATAATGTTCCGGAAAACTAAGGAATACAGAAATACAAGTACTTGAGGAATGAAATAAATAGGAAGTGCATGAAAGCTAAGACGAAATGGGTGAAGGAAAAATGTGAAGACATCGAAAAAGAAATGATTGTCGGAAGATCAGAGTCAGCATACAGGAAAGACAAAACAAACTTCGGTGACAGTAAAAGCAACGGTGCTAACATTAAGAGTGCAACGGGAATTGCACTGTTAAACGTAGAGGAGAGAGGAGATAGGTGGAAAGAAGACACTGGAAGACTAATTGTCTGATGTGATAGAAGAAAAATCAGGAGTCGATTTAAAAGAGATAGGGGATCCAGTATTAGAATCAGAATTTAAAGACCTTAGGAGGACTTACGGTCAAATAAGGCAGAAGGGATAGATAACATTCCATGAGAATTCCTAAAATCTTTGGAGGAAGCGGCAACAAAAAATGGTTCAAATGGCTCTGAGCACTATGGGACTTAACATCTAAGGTCATCAGTGCCATAGAACTTAGAACTACTTAAACCTAACAAACCCGAGGACATCACACACATCCATGCCCGAGGCAGGATTCGAACTTGCGACCGTAGGGGTCGCGCGGTTCCAGACTGAAAGGCCTAGAACCGCTCGGTCACAACGGCCGGCTTAGTGGTAACAAAACGACTATTCACGTTGATGTGTAATCTGGCGACATACCATCTGACTTTCGGAAAACATCATCCACACAATTCCGAAGGCGACAAGAGCTGTCAAGTGCGAGAATTATCGCACAATCAGATTAACAGCTCATGCATCCAAGTTGCTTACAAGAATAATACACAGAAGAATGGGAAATAAAATTGCGGATGCGCTAAATGACGATCAGTTTGTCTTTAGGCAAAGTAAAGGCACGAGAGAGGCAATTCTGACGTTGCGGTTAATAATGGCAGCAAGACTAAAGAAAAATCAAGACACGATTAATGTTGATTCCGTTTGAGATCACATCGGGCTTAACTGACGACTAACACGAGGGAGGAGGTGAGGATTCGACCTCACTATCACCAGCTGTAACAGAGGTTAGTGGGGACCATGCCGTCAACGGTAATGAAGCCCCTCTCATCTCGTCAGCTCTATCTTCACGAAGTTCTGGTATGATTCCAGCAAAAGGAAAAGTCACTACATTTCAGAAACTGTTCCTGGATCGCCTCGATGAGAGTTCACAAAAGAAAGAAGACGCCAATCGTTCTTTCTCGATGTCACTCCTTCCACATACGAAGGAACTGGACTTTCAACAGTGTGTCCCCAACTTCTTCTAACGAAGTAAGCTTACAAAACGAGGCGTGCAGGATCCACCCTCTGACACTCCCCCTCAAAACTCTGGTGATTATTCACACTTCCATTTATAAGGTTCTCTGCCTTTTTTTCCTCTTTACCGAAGCCAGTACATACCACCTCCTCTCATTCTACCGTGTCCCACAGGCCCTCCAGTTCCAACTAATTATGAAACTCTACACCCCCAACCCGAAAGTTCCAAGTAATTTTGAAACCCTAAGCCTCCCCGAACCCATCAGCTCCAACTGCTATAGTCGCCCCAACCCAAGTGATGATCCGAATGCTGATTATAAGTCTGTACTCCTCCCCAGCATACCAGGTGCAATTTATCCTCTATGGGATAATTTTGTCATATGGTTTGGCCTTCCTACCACTCATTCTTACACAGACGTCGTGATAACATATGTATATGCGCTCATGTACAAGCTCCACGGATTGATCGATGAGAGAATACAGAACAGGTCTAATAAACTTACGTTCGAAAATAAATGCTAGAGACCATTTATCCAATCATACATTGTTACAGAGACTGCGGCCTAATATGTGCTGAACCATCCAGCCACAGTTATTGTTGTGGCGTAGGTTAACAGCCACGCCACTCGGAAGTAGCCGAAAGGAACGCGTTAACTCACGCAGGTTAGAGATAGGTCTGAAAAAGGATACGTAATGAATGCTATAAAGAAAAGTGCGTAGCTGCTGGAATACTTAACTTTAATCCATCCTTGTTGTACATCGCTATTGACGATACAAGTGAGACACTGTAGATTCAGGCAATAAACTACTAATGGCGCCTTGCTAGGTCGTAGCCATTGACTTAGCTGAAGGCTATTCTAACTATCTGCTCTGCAAATGAGCGAGGCTTCGTTAGTGTGCATCGCTAGATACGTCGTCCGTACAACTGGGGCGAGTGCTAGTCCGTCTCTTGAGACCTGCCGTGTGGTGGCGCTCGGTCTGCGATCCCTGACAGTGGCGACACGCGGGTCCGACGTATACTAACGGACCGCGGCCGATTTAAAACTACCACCTAGCCAGTGTGGTGTCTGGCGGTGACACCACAGTTACAGTGTGTGTTCACATCGTCCAGGCTGAATGCCAGCACTGTCAAAGGCAGCATGCAGCTCAAGTGGATGGATATGTGTGATGTCCGTAGGTTAGTTAGGTTTAAGTAGTTCTAAGTTCTAGGGGACTGATGACCTCAGATGTTAAGTCCCGTAGTGCTCAGAGCCTTTTGAACCATTTGTCTCCACATCTGGAATGGGTTCTGTGTACAAGATGCTTTTGAGATGGCCTCATAACTAGAAATCGCACGGGTTGAGATCCGGTGAACGAGCAGGCAATGCAACTGGACTCCGTCTTCCGATCCATAGACTGGGGAAGACACGATTGAGTTGCGTCCGGACGTTAACAGGGAAGCATGCTGGATCACCATCATGTAGTAGCCGCATAACCCTTCGAATCATCAATGGCACTTTTTCCAGCAGAGGAGGCAAAATTACCCGCAAGAAAAGCCAAAAGTTCCGTCCTGTTAGGTGACGTAGGTGGAAGACTGGTCCCAAAATACGGTCGCCTATTATCCTGCCCCAGACATTCCAGCTGCACCGATGCCGCTGATTCGCTGTCACCGTACCATGAGGGCTCTTCATACTGTTCCACAGATGACCGTTAAGAAAGTTTAAGATACCATTGCGTTAAAGGTAGCCTCATCTGTGAATAGGACGGATGACACAAATCCCGGAATCGTCGTTGCGTGGTGCAGAAACCAGTGACGAAATAGCTCCCGATGTGGAAAGTCAGTAGGTAGTAAGTCCTGCACACGCTGTAAGTGATAAGGTTAGTAACTACTGTCATGGAGAATGTTCCACACGGTCGCCTGGTTTACCCTGTACTGGCGGGCCAACTGCCTGCTACTGACATGGCGGTAGCTTTCCACAGCCTTAGTCACATTTTCCCCCAAGCCTGGCGTCCGAAAATGTTTATCGAGTACGTCCTTCACGATTTCCTGAAATTACTCTGCCCCGGACAAAGGGTGAAACATCGTTGCAAACAATGAATGCTGTCGTTTTTGTCGGCGGTGACAGGTCTCCTGATACAAATTTGCTGCCCGCCGCTCGTTGCCATTTGCCTTTCGGCAAGTAAACATCATGTCTGCAAGTTCTCGATTAGAGTACGGAACCGTTGTTTGCAACGCTGTATCACATCCACTACAAGATGGCTCAGCAAGAGAAGTGAATCGGACACAACATTACCAATTACTATGGCAGGAAAGGGCGCTAGGGCGTGACGTATGAGGAACAGTACCACTCCCTAGGAGAAACCATGCATACTCTAACCGTCTCTGTATAGTACAGTTCGTGTTACGCCGCAGTCTCTGTAACATAGTATGGTTAAATAAATGGTCTCTAGCTTGGAAACTATGCATTTCCGGACATAAGTTCATCAGACATTTTTGTTTCGTATCCTCTCATTGATCAATCCCTAGAGTCTATACACGATGGAAAAAAATCACGCTGTATGTTGATATGTTCTGATAATAATTTATCTGTCCGCAGCTCGTGGCCGTGCGGTAGCGTTCTCGCTTCCTACGCCCGGGTTCCCGGCTTCGATTCCCGCCAGGGTCGGAGATTTTCACTGCCTCGTGATGACTGGGTGTTATGTGATGTCCTTCGGTTAGTTAGGTTTAAGTAGTTCTAAGTTCTAGGGGACTGATGACCACAGATGTTAAGTCCCATAGTGCTCAGAGCCATTTGAACCATTTTTGAATAATTTATCTGCTTGAAAGTAGATCGACTGATACCCTGTAGTAGAGACAGGGGTGTAAATGTGGAAGCGTGTGGGTAATTGGAAACGTCTAGTATCTGGCCTGCAGATTGATGCACTCAAGCAGGGCAGCCAGAAATTGTTGCAATAGTGCCTATTTGTCATGGTAGAGGGTTAACAGTCAGTTGAGCAACAGACGCTGTGGCAGCGATGCAATTTACGGTCGCGCATTTTCTAAACCTTTTTCGACGTAAGTTGTGGTATTATATTTATCTACATAATTTGTACTTATCTTTCTTTACGTCTGATAGCTTATAAAGGGAGATACATGGAAGGTTTTAGCAGTCCTTTGTCAACCTTAAATGGATAGCTGCTTCATGTAATCTACCGAAATTTAAAATGGCCATTGCGTAGGTAATGTGGAAGCATACACACGATGGCATTGTGGAAACGTTTCCACAATACCAACATCAAATACATTACTTCTGATACGTTATGGGTCTGTTTCTAGATGCCACGAAAGCTAACTGATCGGAAACCAAGAGCTATTGTGAAGAAGTTGGATGCTGAAAAGATGATTAAGACTGTAACAGCCTTAAGAGAAAAGCAGATGGGGGTAAGAAGAACAGTAAAAGCTTTCAGTGTACCTCAGACGACACTTCAAAGGTTTGTGCATAGTGGTATGTCACCTGAAGAATGTGTTTCATTGGGACTTGGACGTAAGACTGTACTACCTGAGGCTATTGAGAAACAGTTGGTACAGTATCTCATTGAAATGGATAAACGCTTCTGTGACCTTACCAGATTAGATGTCAAGAGAATGGCATATTAGCTAGCGGAAAAAAATAATATTAATCATCCGTCTACTGCAAATGCTGCAGGTAGAGCTCGGTTTGACCTTTTCCGTAGACGACACTGAAATAAACTCACAGTCCACAAACCTATGGGGACCTCATTCTCGAGAGCAAACGCGTTCAACAGAGAAGCTGTAGACAAGTTTTTTGACGGTTTGGAAGCTGAATACAGTAAACACTCCTATAGTGCTGATCGTGTGTACAGTGTGGTCGAGACTGGGCTGTCTGTCGTCCAGAGCAGAATACCACATATAATTGGACTGAAAGGTAAACGTCAAGCAGGTGCCCTCACATCAGCAGAGCGACGTTCCCTGGTGATTGTCATATGCTGTATGCGTGCTGGTGGTACTTTCATACCACCAATGATGATCTTCCCCAGGAAAAACTGGATTGATACTCTATTGAAAGGGGTACCACCTGAGCAATTGGTAAATGCCATCCTACAAGCTGGATTCAAACTGAGTTCTTCTCCGAGTGGTTTGACCACTTCATTTCTAAGGCAAATCCCTCAAAATAATCTCCTGTGTTGTTAATTCTTGATGGGCATAATATTCATGCCAGAAACCTTCAAGTTATAGAACTCCAAGGGAGAACAATGTTACAATCGTCAGCATCGCCCCTCACACCTCCCATAAAACTCAGCCACTTGGTAAGTCCTTTACGGGCACTCTAAAAACCTATTACGCTGAGTATGTTCGCCAATGGTTGCAACACAGCAGCCGGCCCTTAGGACCATATGACACATCTGAGTTGTTTGGGAAAGCCTACTTAAAGTGCCAGACTGGCTCTACTGATGCAAAAGGATTGTTGGAGACTGGAATTTTCCCATGTATATTTTTGAAGAAATCGACTTTATAGCTGCCACGTCGGCTTTAGATGAGGCCAGACGTCTGAGAGGAACTTATGAGAATCCAGCATCTCCAGGTGGAAGTAATGACCTCATACAAGAAGATACTCAGAACGCATTCAGACCTGTGACAACTGACAGCCCAAGTGAAGATGGCCGAAGAGAAAGCAGGTCAACAACGTTGTCAAATACCTCATCGAACACGTCTGTGTCTCCACAAGATATCATGCCAGCCCCTCCTCTAAAGAGGAAGGTTTCCAACAGAGGTTGTAAGCCATGTTTATCGGCTGTTTTGACATCTTTGCCTTATAAAACACGCCTTGAAGACATTCTACTGAAGGGTAAACAGAAGCTTCTTAATGCACCTGCCAAAAGCAAGAAAAAACGTGAAGCTCCTCCTAGAAAACCAAACAGGAAACGGTTTAAATTTTCTGAGGATTCAGATGAAGAGCCCAATGCACCAACTGTCTCTTCAGGCTAGTGGGGAAGAAAAACCTACTGAATAAGATGCCATTTGTATTTTTTGTGGAGGCACATTTTCCAAAGACGTTCGGGGAGAATTGTGGATTGTGTGTGTGAGGAGTGGAGTCACATATGCGATTTTTCCAGGTGAACTTCGCTTATGAAGAATTTTTCTATTACAGTTGCGTTCAAAAATATTTTTGTCTAATTTAAATTTAACATAAAATAAAATAGTTTCTACCATTTTAATAGTTTTCGTATGAAGTAGTCAGTTTCTCACAATTTTAAGGCGTTTCCACATTACCCGAACTTCTGGAAAAATTAATGAGTTGTTGTGCAAGCAGAAAATGTTTATTAATTTTTAACATATTTAATTTTTGTGTTTCATAATATTACATTCATTGCTAAAACATTATGAATTAGCTTTGGCTAATTTTTGAAGCTGAAAGAGAGGTAGACATTTTTTTCATACAGCAAAAACAAAGTGGATTTTCACATTTACACCCCTACCTATACGTATCTATATTGGAATGTTCTGATTTGAATTTCTGTACTGCAAAGTATTATAACTGATAGAACATATTTTGGAATGTTTAATTTCAGTACGTGTAGAGATAAGTACGAGTACATTGATGTAACTTCAGTTACGTGTTTTACCTACAAGTGTATACATTTATAAGGGTACCTACAAATGTATGCTTAAAATACGAATAGAATGTTCTTCTATTATTTGCAGAAACTTTCGATAGATACGAGTAAGTACAAACTTATTTTTCTTTGTAACTGCTGCTGGTTTCTCTTATTAAATTCAGGAGACGCACGGCCTGAGAGTAGCCGCTGTTCTCGTACTGACTGATGGCCGCTTGCAGTGCAATATCATCCAATGTCATTATGTACCCATTTAATGTCTGCCCATTTCCTAAATTTAGGGCATGTCCTGTCGGTTGAACCGTGGTTCCGAGGACAATGAACACATCTTTGAATAGTACTCTCGGCAACTGACGCTTTATTTACATCGCCATATTTTACACAACGCTGTGTTCCACGGCATTGACCACCTGTATGGTTGTAGCTTAAACACCGACAGCTTTGCAAAACTGAAAATGGCTCTGAGCACTATGGGACTTAACATCTGTGGTCATCAGTCCCCTAGACCTTAGAACTACTTAAACCTAACTAACCTAAGGTCATCACACACATCCATGCCCAAGGCATGGAACCGTAGCGATCGCGCGGTTCCAGACTGAAGGGCCTGGAACCGCTCGGCCACTCCGGCCGGCGTGCAGAACTGATTGGACAGATGGTTTTACTGGGCAACGCATGCCAAGTATTGCAATGTAGTGTGCAAGGCATGACATCAGCCAATAGCACACTTACTAGGACGTCACCGCGACAGAAGTGTCCTCTAATGGAAGAGAAATACAGGCGCCGCTCCTGCCAGACTCGTAGATCGGCACTAGCAGACCGGACAGTATTGTATTGTATGTTAGCCGGGGGCCTAGAAACGACGGAGAGGCTCCGTCCCCGCCGCAGCCGCAGTGGTCCACAACCCCACGACGACTACCGCAGTCCACTTCACCCCTCCGCCGCCCCGCACCGAACCCAGGGTTATTGCGCGGTTCGGCCCCCGGTGGACCCCCCATGGAACGTCCCACACCAGACGAGTGTAACCCCAATGTTTGCGTGGTAGAGTAATGGTGGTGTACGCGTACGTGGCGAACTTGTTTGCGCAGCAATCGCCCACATAGTGTAACTGAGGCGGAATAAGGGGAACCAGCCCGCATTCGCCGAGGCAGATGGAATACCGCCTAAAAACCATCCACAGACTGGCCGGTTCACCGGACCTCGACACAAATCCTCCGGGCGGATTCGTGCCGGGGACCAGGTGCTCCTTCCCGCCCGGAAAGCAGTGCGTTAGACTGCAAGACCGGACAGTAGAAGACGGACACGAGTAGACTCGGACCACAAGAGCCGTCATCCTAACTGTTATACTGAGACTTGTGGCTTATATCAATGGCTTAGATGGACGTTGTATATAGCAAAGGACATTGACTGTTTGCTTATCGCCAATCGCTTGCGAAACGTTCTTTTAAACCAAAGTTAAATATTGTCAAAAAAATGTTCAAATGTGTGTGAAATCTTATGGGGCTTTCAACTGCTAAGGTGATCAGTCCTTAAGCTTACACACTACGTAACCTAAATTATCCTAAGGACAAACAAACACACACCCATGCCCGAGGGAGGACTCGAACCTCCGCCGGGACCAGCCGCACAGTCCATGACTCCATCTCCTGAGACCGCTCGGCTAATCCCACGCGGTTAAGTATTGTCAACCTACTTTATCGTAATAAAAACCATTAATGTTATTTGCTTGAATTGTCGTATAGCCGTCCGAGAAAGCAGCATTGTTTAGGCACCCTATAAGAGGCAAATGGGCAGGACCACCAGTATATACTTCATCATTCTGTGGGTTTTTGTGTACCTTTTCAGAAGCAGCAGCGGAGCTCCTCTTTGGATTTCACGTGATATTATCTCGCCGCCAAGGGATATCAACATCTCTGATAACCCTTCGCTTTTGTAGTAGACTTTTTTAGACATATGCTTACAAATTTCTCTCTGCTCACATTCTGCTGTCAAGTATTTTGTTCGTCGCTAATCCTAGATTTGTTTCAATTCGTACACTATTTGTCCGTGCTTTGGCGCCGTCAGTTATGTGCTGGTTGACTGTTATACCCGCACTGAACATCATTTTTCGTACGACCAATTCATTTTTCGGTGCTTACCACGATAATTATGAACGGTCCGTTATCTGTGTTATTGATTTTATTATTCTTACTACAAAATATAAATCTTCGTCCACTTTTCTGATCACTGATTTCGCGTGACTAGAATGCTTCTGCCTTTGAAGCTACACGATTATGTGAAGTGTAGGTAACTCCCTCAGGTATACACGCAATGTTGGGAGTAGTGGCAACACGAATCATTTTAAGCAGCAAATCTTATTCCAAAGTTCTGCTTATTTGCTAGCAGCGATACATAACGGAAACTACAGCACGGCAGTACGCGGTGGAATGGAGGACTGACCTGGTTAGTTCCTTCCGCCACACGCGCACCCTCCGCTACCGATGTATTTTGCAGCCGGTAATGAAGCACTTCGTCCACTTTCGTCGACTCTGAATAACACTCGCGGAGGGTAGTATTGACGATCTGCCTAGTGTCCAGGGAATTACTCATGGCAAGGGAAGTAATCTGCCACCGATCGTTTGCACTATGTGTTTATAATACCAGTAAAGACACGAGAGAGTATTCGTAGCACCATACTCATCCACTAAATGTCAACAACTCACGACCGCCTGGAACCCACCGGCTACGACGTCCGAACTCCGCCACAGATGGAAGTAAATCTCCTTTCCTTTGAAACAAGTACTGCGTAGACATAACTGAAATTAGTTTCTAGATCCTATTAGAGCGAGAAATTTTAAGACAAGAAGGAAGTCATTTACACGTAACGGATTTCCTGAGACCTTTAAATCATTGAGAGTAAAGGAAATATTATATAGTGTGAACCAGAACCACACTAACTGTCAGACAGTACGGACGAAAACAAGGATAAAGCGGACAGTACACATGGGCTCCAAAATGCATACCTTAAGAGCTGCTTCACTGCTATCAGACATCTCTCTCCTACTGAACCCTTTGTTTTCCTTATTTGGAGAGATGGTCGTTTGGGCCAAAACAAGAAATATCATGTGAACAAGGGCTCTGAAGTGCATACTTAAAGAACTATGACTATTTGTTCATCTTCACTACTCTGATACACATCCCTTCTACTGACCACGCCATCACATATCTTAAGGTATGCATTTTGGAGACAATGATTACAGGACTTTTCTTGTTTCGGTCAAACCTACAGCCTCGCAAAACATAAAAGGCAAAGAGCTCATGTTTAATAGAATTTTTTTTCTGACTTCGATTTGCGCTGTCACCTCTGAAAGTTTGTCGATAGGATTCTGGTTCACACTGTATGTGATTGGTGGATGACAATAGCGAAAAGGGATAGCGTGTAAGTATGCTATAACATAAACAAGAACATTCCAGTAAACATGTGTTAGCAAATGAGCTGTCTGCGACAGAGTTTCGAATGTGTGTCGACCTGAATGTGAAACATTGTTCTCTTCAGTACAAATGAATATCAAATGCGACCTCTTCGATTTGTTTCCGTCTGACTGGGCTGAGATTTTTGCCATTGTCTACCATACCTCGCGCAACGTCGGGGAACGTTGCACCTGCATAATGGGGCACACGAATTGCTTGCTGCTGAAAATATGACGACACGTAACGCGCCAGAATGGTCCGTGATGTATAAGTCGAACACAGTCTCCAAGGTAACCTCACCTCAGTCTTTGGATTGTTCTGTCTGCCGTCATCTCGTAAGTGAAGTGTACAGTACTCTCGTTGATACGGTTAAAAAACTGCAGCAGCAAATGTACAGTCTTGTTAAGATTTATTAGAGGAGACGGGAGTGCATGAAATAACTCATATCTCACTGTAAAGACGAGAATAAAACTTCCTTCAAATGTGAAGACGATACGTGAAAGATGAATATTACGAAATACGTGTGTGTAAATTGTTTCTAACATGTCCCGTTATGAGGGACTGTGGTACTGTATTTATTTTTAAGCTAGGCTATAAGTGCAATTTCAGCCCAGTTAGATGGGATATTAATGCAAAAATTTGCATATCAAATATGATAGAAGCAACCAGCAAAATATTTCATATTGAAGTCAATGGCGGATAGTAACCACACATTCACAACTGCCTCGACAACGGCAAGTTTATGCACAGTTTTTAGTGATACTTTTTTGCTTTTACGAAAATTTGCGGTAACTGTTATCCGTCTCAGTTTCTGCTACTAATTAATTTTCACCTTTTGTAAAAATTTTACATTAGTCCGCGTTTGCGGCACCAAGCGACCGCTTGTGTCGCTTGGGCGTTAAACTGGCATTGAGTACCAACACATCTCTGTGCAATGAGAAACTGCTGTGCACTCTCACTTTTGGGGAAACCACAGTCGAACGCTTGCAACTAAACAACAGGGAAGGTCTCCTGCAAAAGGACTCTCTTTAATAGAATGAGATTTGGCGTCACTGAAGAGCCACATCAAACCAGTCAGGAGGTTGATGACAAAAAAAAAGCTATACTGGAGCAGTTCTTTGTATGTATGCTCCAAGTTTCATGAAGCTATGTAACTTTGGAACGATGCGTCATGCGGAATTTACTTTCGTCCGTAACTTTTACTCGCCAGTTTACATTCTATCCGATATCTCCACAACGCGTATTACCCTCTCACGGGAGCCACCTCTAGTACAATCTGTCTTTTTTTTCTTTTCAAGGCTTTTTCATTTTGTTAGAGAATTATGTGTGGTAGGTAGTTCCCATCTCTGCTACCACTATTGTTATCTAACAACTAGTTTCCATTTCGAGAATCCAGTCAGATAAGCATAGGCTCTTAGTTTACATATAGAAAATGTTATTATCATTGCTATTAAAACAAAACTGGTCCAGAAAGTACAGGGTGTTTATAAATGAATATCGGGGTTTTAACGCTTTATAATATTTATTGCATGAAACTTACAGTTATAACTGATATGTCAAATGAAAGAGCAACTCAAACAGTTTTACCAAGAACCTTATAAATGTTCAATGTGAGCACCATTTGTGATAAGGCACACATCAAATCTATAGCCGAGATCATCCAAAGCCCAATGACAGGGCTTGCTTTGCATGGCCTCCACGTTCACCAGACCTAAAGACATGCGATTTTTTCCTTTGGGGCTTCATCAAGGATCGTGTGTACCTGCTCCGCTACCAGCAGACCTCCATGAATTAAGAAACCGGATTTAAGCAGCTATTGCTACAATCACTGAAGACACACTTATCAACGTACTTCATACCTCTTAATTTAGAGCCGGCCGGAGTGGCCGTGCGGTTCTGGGCGCTACAGTCTGGAACCGAGCGACCACTACGGTCGCAGGTTCGAATCCTGCCTCGGGCATGGATGTGTGTGATGTCCTTAGGTTAGTTAGGTTTAATTATCTCTAAGTTCTAGGCGACTAATGACCTCAGAAGTTGAGTCGCATAGTGCTCAGAGCAATTTTGAACCTTAATTTAGGCCGCTCACCTACATCATAAGGTCCCACAGCAGTTGATGCTAGGCTAGGTTGCCAGTCTTAAGATGAATGAAATATTGTCGACGCCAGTTCCGTTTTGTTCACCCTGCGTTATACTTATAAATAAAGGAAATCTCGAAAAACTTTGACAGTTAGCTATGCCGCTCCACATATATGCAAAAGTAGAAAACAAAGTGAGACACAGATTATGTTACCGCCATGTCCATTCATGGATAGACATATTTCGAACTTTCGTTTTATTCGAAACAATGTGGTACTCTTTACCCACATAAAAACGTATTTCATGATCTGGACATAATACTTGATGAGACTACTCTCTATCCACTATCGTGGGATGGAGATAGCTCGTGGCTGACGTAATAATTATTGTTGTACGAAGCTGTGATCACTCATGACAGGGTCTTCAATATACACTCCTGGAAATGGAAAAAAGAACACATTGACACCGGTGTGTCAGACCCACCATACTTGCTCCGGACACTGCGAGAGGGCTGTACAAGCAATGATCACACGCACGGCACAGCGGACACACCAGGAACCGCGGTGTTGGCCGTCGAATGGCGCTAGCTGCGCAGCATTTGTGCACCGCCGCCGTCAGTGTCAGCCAGTTTGCCGTGGCATACGGAGCTCCATCGCAGTCTTTAACACTGGTAGCATGCCGCGACAGCGTGGACGTGAACCGTATGTGCAGTTGACGGACTTTGAGCGAGGGCGTATAGTGGGCATGCGGGAGGCCGGGTGGACGTACCGCCGAATTGCTCAACACGTGGGGCGTGAGGTCTCCACAGTACATCGATGTTGTCGCCAGTGGTCGGCGGAAGGTGCACGTGCCCGTCGACCTGGGACCGGACCGCAGCGACGCACGGATGCACGCCAAGACCGTAGGATCCTACGCAGTGCCGTAGGGGACCGCACCGCCACTTCCCAGCAAATTAGGGACACTGTTGCTCCTGGGGTATCGGCGAGGACCATTCGCAACCGTCTCCATGAAGCTGGGCTACGGTCCCGCACACCGTTAGGTCGTCTTCCGCTCACGCCCCAACATCGTGCAGCCCGCCTCCAGTGGTGTCGCGACAGGCGTGAATGGAGGGACGAATGGAGACGAGTCGTCTTCAGCGATGAGAGTCGCTTCTGCCTTGGTGCCAATGATGGTCGTATGCGTGTTTGGCGCCGTGCAGGTGAGCGCCACAATCAGGACTGCATACGACCGAGGCACACAGGGCCAACACCCGGCATTATGGTGTGGGGAGCGATCTCCTACACTGGCCGTACACCACTGGTGATCGTCGAGGGGACACTGAATAGTGCACGGTACATCCAAACCGTAATCGAACCCATCGTTCTACCATTCCTAGACCGGCAAGGGAACTTGCTGTTCCAACAGGACAATGCACGTCCGCATGTGTCCCGTGCCACCCAACGTGCTCTAGAAGGTGTAAGTCAACCACCCTGGCCAGCAAGATCTCCGGATCCGTCCCGCATTGAGCATGTTTGGGACTGGATGAAGCGTCGTCTCACGTGGTCTGCACGTCCAGCACGAACGCTGGTCCAACTGAGGCGCCAGGTGGAAATGGCATGGCAAGCCGTTCCACAGGACTACATCCAGCATCTCTACGATCGTCTCCATGGGAGAATAGCAGCCTGCATTGCTGCGAAAGGTGGATATACACTGTACTAGTGCCGACATTGTGCATGCTCTGTTGCCTGTGTCTATGTGCCTGTGGTTCTGTCAGTGTGATCATGTGATGTATCTGACCCCAGGAATGTGTCAATAAAGTTTCCCCTTCCTGGGACAATGAATTCACGGTGTTCTTATTTCAATTTCCAGGAGTGTATTTAAAACATCATGAACAATATAACGTTAACATGCTATTCACCCCAGAGTTTAGATACAAGATAACTTCAAAAATATACTGGTAGCTGTATTTTTGTGGAATTGAAGTGTAAAACTAAGTACGCTCTATTGAAAAAGTTAGCAACTGCTTGTCTGTAACTGGGAAACGTCTATACGTTTTTATAGAGTACGTAGTAACGTTCTGGAATGGTGGTGAGTTTTTGCGATTCACATTAAGAGGCGAAGTTCTGATGATACTACGAGTGAATGGAAATAAACATTGCCTCGTGTGCCAAAATCTCTAACTAGAAGTCCCTAAAATGAGCATTTGTTATTCGTAATATTATTATCTCACTGAAATCGAAATGTAGATACTCACGATTATATTTTTGATTGGTGTTACAATTTATAGCGCCACAATAAGCGTCGAAATACGACTGCATTTGAATGTGCTTTCCCCCTTCCATATATACGTACACTGTTACACAATCGTCTCGCAGTATATTGTGTTTATAAAGGCCAGTCGCTTCGCAGCGCTGCAGTAGCGAAGTTGCAGAGAACCTCTGGGAGTTTCCCAACTCGTATGCCACGGGGACTCTGTTACGAGAGACGCTAGCGTGAACATGCATGTGATTCTGAGGCTAATAAGGGTCTATTGTTAGAAACCATTAGTAAAATAGTTTGGAACTAAATTATTTGACGAGTAGAGAAAGAGATAAAGTAGTCTTTGGTGTAACTTTCAGCAAGAATATACTGCTATATTAAAAGGAATTTCTAGCAGCTGGTATTATTTCCAGAAGTTTAATTTGTAGAAAATGCATTCGTGCCAAGTTTTTATATAGCAACGTCGGAAATTTCGTTAGTGATGTTTCCTGGTGAATCTGCAGCCACAGTCAAGGCAATTCTGTAGTGCTTTTCGTGCAGGTAAGAGAAACTGCTTTACGGCTTCGCATCATAGAACCAAATGCGAACTGAACAGCACCAAATGAATATCCGAAGACATGTTCCTATTTATGAAAAGAAAATTCACAAGCGATCGGAGACCATTGCCGACGAAACTGACGAGCTTCCATAACTGCAGTTTTTCTTTTATTGGCAGGTCACAGTTTCGGCGAAAATATAACGATTAATGCTTGTGTTCTGCGAGGCTATTAGGTCTTGCTATATTAGTTTGGGCTTTGGATAATTAACGAGAATAATTTTACTTAGTTTAGAGATTAATTTTTATCAATGTAGCCACAAGACGTTGTAATTAGACATTCTTAGTATTCCAAAGGTTAATTACTTCACTCAAACATTAAGTGTCACATACATTACGTACATACATACATCTATACAATCTAGGATGACACTTCATCCTAAACATCTTTAATTTACATGCTTAAGTTCGAGTCATTAAAGAATATGGAGTGGGTGGTTTATTGGCAGTAGTATAAAGTGACTGTCTCAAAGAAAAGGGAAAAGAAGAAGGAAGAACTTACCGCCAACTACATGGTGGCGCACGAAATGTGTTACCAAATGTTTCTTTCACAATTTACCACGCACATTAGATATGCCGCTGGGATCTCTACAGCAGTACCAGCAGAGCTTGGAAAAACAAATGAGTTACGAAATGACGTGTAATGCACGATACCGCCGCTAGGAGACCAGTAAGCAGCCATGGCTGACAGTGGGAGACTGACGACACAGCAACGATCGGCAATTGTTACTTTTCATGAAGCGAAAAGCCTTGTTGTGACTCAGAAGCGTTTTCGACAACAGTTTAACACACGATGGGTCCCTTGCGAGAAGACCATCCACAGGTTGTACGATAAATTTGTAGAGGAAGCGAAGCGACCTCGGCCTAAGCCTGATTGTTCGCCGGAGAATATTGAAGCTGTAGGGGTTACTGTACAGAGATGTCCCAGGAAATCGTGTAGAAAGGCAGCAGTCCAACTGGGAATATCCAGACGCTCCGTTCAACGCATTCTTAAAAGTGACCTCCATGTGTACCCATAAAAGATGACCTGTGCACAGAAGCTCACTGAAGAACACAAGCAGCAGAGACTACTGTTTGCTCAGTGGGCGGAGGATAGGGAAGAAACTCTCAACAACGTTTGGTTTTCAGACGAGGCGCATTTTCATTTAAACGGTGTGGTTAGCAAACAAAATGTACGCTTTTGGGTCTCTGAAAACCCACAAGTGCTTCATGAACGACAACATTATGCTCAGAGGATTACAGCGTGGGCAGCAATTTCCAGTCACGGACTTATTGGACCCTTTTTCTTTGAAGAATCTGTGAACAGCGAGCGTTATCTGAGTATGCTTCGCAATAGCTTCATTCCACGGCTTCTTGCTACTGCCTTGTCCTTCAACACACAGTGGTTCATGCAAGATGGAGCAAGGCCACATACTGCAAACACTGTGTTGGAGTTTTTACACGAGCTTTTCGACATGCGGATCATTTCACTCAGGTTTCCAGGTCGCTTCAATGACGGACAAAATTGGCCACCCCAGCGGTCCAGACCTCAATTCATGTGACTTTTTTCTTTGGGGGTACCTAAAGGAAAAAATTTTCCCGAAGCGTCCACGTGAGTTAATGGAGCTCAGAAGACTTGCAGGGAAATTACGGAAGACATGTGCCGTAGGGTAATCACTAACTTCAGTGTTCTTTTGAAGGAAGTTAGGAAACGGAATGGTGGACATATTGAGCATGTGCTGAGTTAGAACAAATCTCCATGGACGGCTCTTCATTGCAGTATAGGTTCCTTTCAGATTGTATTGACAATAAAGTTTATATTCAAAAACAAAATGGTAACACATTTCGTGCGCAACTCTGTATTAGGTCATCACAAATAGATTTAAGATGCAAATGGACATGGACGTGAAAGGGAACTGCACCCATCCTTTCCAAATGAGAAGTCCGACAGTAAGCTAGTAGAATTTTCCAGCATAATAAATTGTACTATTCTTCTCAGATTCACTACTGAGTTTCAAAATCTATTTCATCTACTATACCAGAATTATCAAGGAAGAACCAGCACGAATGCATTTGTACATATAGGCACAGCAGACCCCCTTAAATATTAAGCCAATTTGACTTTAGAGCCAAGAAGAATATCACAAATTTTGTAATTCACAGTGATGAACAACATAAATTTTACATCATTTTGCTCATCCAACTGACTTGAAACACACTTCTCAACTAGGGACCCTGGTAAGTATTGTGAAAATCGAAACGTTACATCCCTATGTAAATGAACGTGCCTCAAATGTCCGACAAGATATATAACTGATTCCTTTACGTGGGGGCAGTAAATCGGGTTAATTCCACAATCATTAAGTAGTTTGTCGTATGGAGGAAGTTCCTAGGTAATACAGTATACGATATCTTCACGTTTCGTGTGGAGTGCACCGAGCCTTGAGAACGCGGATCACTATGGAATCTCACGCGTTGTGGAATAGCAAGCTTCCATCTTAAAACACCCACTTTCACAAGAATAGGAATAATGTAGGTTTTTGGAAATAAGAATACTAAGTAATTTCCTGAATAAAGGGCGGACAAACTATGTATGACGGCAGCTGTGCTGAGATGCTTTCATACTACACAGACGTTGATCCTTCCATCAAGGCCTGATTAAAAACACAAATTAGATTCTTAATTGAGTTTCATGGAAGGAGGACCAGAAGCCAGCGGATACGAAAAAGAGTTCCGCCTCCTCAGCAAATTCATTCAGCGCTCGCACCACGTCATGCGTTCAGGGGCCTCTTCATTCCCGCAGCCACCACTCGTTCTCAAATTAAAACCCGTAGGGCATGCTTGAGCACGTCCCGGATTAATACTTCATCCCGAGTGTAAAAGGGAAAAAAAAGCGAGACCAGGATATGCTACCCAACGAGAAGACGCCCTTCCTTGAGTTACTTGTTATGTCGTATTGAAAACCATTCATTTTGAAGAACACTATGGATGATAAGCACTATGATGTACAATAGTGCGTGAAAATAAACAAGGAGAGAAACGTGAAATTCATTGAACTTCCTAGGCCATACAATGTCTTTCAAGAAGAGGTGAAGAGAGGAAATAAAACGGAAAAACGCAATTACGTTAATGACACGCCTTATAAAATATTAAAACGTAGAATAAGACGTGAGAGAAACAGCGGGTATTCATGCTTCACTAATTGGACGCGACATGTTGGTTCTAACGAATTGAGAAACAAAAAAGTTTATAGACAGCATATATGGATTTTGAGAAGAATGATTATCTACACAAGATGAAGCAATTAAATATCTGTATAAATAAGACTTAATTACAAATGGAAACTACAGGTCGTCTCACTGGGATCTACAGAAAGCAAATGATAATTAACCATTGGACATCACTTGTTATATCACAATGATGTATACATATCGGCTATGTATACTACTCTATAAACATTAAACATAGATCACAAATGTCTGTATAATTTAATAAGTGAAGTAAGAGGGTAATGAACAGTTGAAAAAGGGGATATAAATTATTATGTGTTCCAATAACAAAATTTGCTCCTGACAAGGGAACCTCCCCATCACACACCCCTCAAATTTAGTTATAAGTTGGCACAGTGGATAGGCTTTGAAAAACTGAACACAGATCAATCGAGAAAACACGAAAAAGTTGTGTGGAACTATGAAAAAATGAAGCAAAATATACAAACTGAGCAGTCCATTCGAAAAATAGGCAACATCAAGGAAAGTGTAAGCTCAGAAGCGCCGTGGTCCTGTGGACAACGTGAGCAGCTGTGGAACGAGAGGTCCTTGGTTCAAGTCTTCCCTCGAGAGAAAAGTTTACTTTCTTTATTTTCGCAATGTTATGATCTGCCCGTTCGTTCATTGACGTCTCTGTTCACTGTAATAAATTTAGTGTCTGTGTTTTGCAACGCAAAACCGTGCGATTAGTAGACGAAATGTCGTGCCTCTCCAATGGGAATCGAAACCATTTGATCGCAAGGTCATTGGTCAACCAATTCCTCCACAGGAAAACACGTCTGATTTATTCTATACGACACTGGTGAGAGCATGTGCGTCACATGACAGGAATATGTTGTCGACCCACCTAACTTGTACATTTGGTGAATGGGTAAAAAGATTCTTCTACCTTGCCCGATTTAGGTTTTCTTGTGGATGTGATAATCACTCCCAAAAAAGTGATGAAAACGTAAGAGTTTGTCGCATAAACTGCAACAAATGAATGCAACAGTTTCACAGTCGCACGGTTTTCCCTATGCTCTGTCAAAACATATGTTTTTAACGTTTTCAAATTTTTCCGTGTGTAGACCGCCAAATCCTGCATATGTCCAAGCAAATCTGAACATGTCCTGGAATTTTGGAGACCGAAGTTGATTATGTGTGAGTGCCTGAACCTTGATAATTGTCTGAAAATGAGAAATTTAAGTTTTCACTCGAGGGAAGGCTTGAACCAAGGACCTCTTGTTCTGCAGATGCTTACGCTAACCACGGGAACACGGCGCTCCTAAACAAACATTATCCTTGATGTTTCCTATCTTGCACATGGACTACTCAGTTAGTATATTTTGCTTATTTTTTTTCATAGATCTACACAACTTCTTCCTGTTTTCTCGATTGATCGGTGTTCAGTTTTTCAAGGCCTATGCACTGTGCCAACTTATAACTAAATCTAAAGGGGGTGCGATGGGGAGGTTCCCTTGTGAGACTTGCTTCCCATCACCTACAGCGACGAACTGCGAATCGTTATAAGGAGTATGCAACTGAATCATCAACTCCCTACGATGGTGGTTATTCTGGTGGCAATGAATGACCTCCAGATCCAGGGAGGAGCCGTTAGTTTTCTTTGGAGAAGCGATATCCGCATATAACTCTTCTCTTACATAATACATGGTCGGCAAAATAAAAGTGGCCCAGAAAATATTTAAAATATAGACTGGCTCGAGATTAACTCTTCTTAAGGAACATCACAGAAGATGCAGGGCTGTGCTCGATTTATCAGACTGTGGGACAGACGTAGTTCTGACTGAGGGACAGCAGCAAAAGCGTTTTAAAATGTTCTGATGTCGCTCTTTCGGTGTGTGAGGATTATTTGAGTACACCTGAGCTTCGGATTTGCCTCACAGGTAAAACTCACAGGGAGACAAATCGGGTGATAGAGGTGATCGGGAGACTGCACTGCCTCTGCTTGTTCTCCTCATAGAACACCTCAAGCACTTGTGACAAGTTTGTCAAGGTGTTGTGTGCTGTTGCCCCTTCTTGCTGAAAATATCTACACAGTGGTTCATCCAGTTCCTCTACGTACCGGTTAGCATTAACAGACTGGTGAAAGCCTCGTGTTATGAAGCTGATACCGGACGCTGGGCATCAATCACTAATTTTGAGTTTGTACAACTTCTCTTCAAAATACCGATGTCGATTTACTGATGCATAATGTCGATCGTTCTGTGCGTTCACATACGCTAACAGGCTGAACCAGGCCTCATCTGAAGGTATAAAAAACTGGGGATCCAAAAGCACTGTTTTCATTCCACTCGTAAGCCATTGGCAAGACTCAATACGAAAAAGTTCTACATCCACATATACATCAACATGATTACTCTGCGATTCACAGTTAAGCGTCTGGCAGAGGTTTTATGGGACCACCTTCATGCCATTTCACTACCGTTCCGCTTCCGAACGGCGCTCGGGAAAAACGAGCACTTAAACCTTACTGTCCGAACTGTGATTTATTTATCATGATGACCTATATAGGTGGGCGCCAACGCAATAATTTCGCAATGGGAGAAGAAATTTGGTGATCGAAATTTCACGAGAAGATCCTGCCACAACGAAACACGCCTCTGTTTTAATGAACGCCGCCCCAATTCATGCAGCATGTCCGTGGCAATCCCTCCCCTATTTCACGATAGTACAAAACGAGCAACTCTTCACTGAACATTTCGATGTCCTCCGCCTGTCAAATGTGATGCCTATCCCACACCGCACAGCGACACACTAGAATGCGGCGTAGTGTAAGCAGTCTCTTAAGTAGACGTGTTGCATACAAGTGCAAATCCTTTTTTATGGTGTTCCTACACGACGATCTCTTACTTCCCATTTGCACAGATAAACGGTGTTCATATTTCGTCGGACTTCAACAGAGTAAATATGTTTTCGGGTGTTCGAACGCTTTTCGGACAGTTAAGGATTTTATTCGCTTCATAGCCCGTTTCGCACAACTTTTCCACTGAGCTTTAAATTGGAGAATTTTGCGTAGATTTTCCAAAATAACTTCCATTCTTAATTTGTTACGGTAACAATTCCGCATACGTTATCCATGAACTGTGCTTCGCATAAGACTCGATAACGAACACGCCCTGTTTTCTCGTGAGGACCATTCTGTGCTGCATTTAGCTGATCACTGAACACGTATGTTTCTCTCCGTCACTCAAACGTTATGTCACAGCGAAGTACCCTGGGTAGAGAATGAGGGAGAGTCGCATTCGCAGACACGTCACATAATGGATAGGTCCATCGAAATCATAATGTAAAGCATTATCTATCGTGAGAAGTTCTCTTCATTAACATGGGTTAAGTTTGAACAAGATTTTGACTCATAATTGAACAACAACCTTCAAAGCACAACGGTAATTATAAGGGCAGTTTTAATGGGTGTTTAAGGAATGTAAGAGTATGCTCTCTTACAGAGACACCGCGTGCGGTTTAGATACAGATTGAACTTTGTATGGGTTAACACCAGTCTTGAAAAGCAAGAAGTACAAAAGGCATTCTCAACATATTCAGGGTGGCAACATATCTCTTAGACCGACCTTATGTTGAATCTACCACGCATGCAAAGAAGTAAATAATTTGTCCGCCGATGGCAGTTTGTGAGAACAGTTATTCCGTTGGAGGCAAAAAATATTCAATGACTTGTGCTTGGAGTAACAATGAATTTAGACAAATGATACGTTAGTACATGGGAAATGAGCATGAAAAACGTAATAAATGAATAAAAATTGGACAAAGAGAGGCTAGAAGAATTCTTGGTTATTATTGAAAATTCAGCAACAAGAGTACCTACATCCTCCAAGGTAGCGCGTGGTAATACAATGCCACATACTATTAAAAACAGAATAACATGAAACCTAATATAATTTCAGATCCTCACAGTGATTTTCAAGAATTGGGAAAGTGATGTGATCCATATCCTACATCCAGAGATGACTTACGAAAGACCGATATCAATCCCCGTATATGAAACAAAGCCTCCATCGGAGCAAAAAGATTTAACCTTGGTTAATAAGAAAACACATCAACAGAGTTAATAACCATTTAACAGAATAGTGCGCTAAAGCACCACTAGTAGGCAATATTCTCACTACGAATTCCTAAATATTGCAGCTTAGAAGTGAGCACCTTCGCAGTACACAGCACAGAGGCGTCTGCAGTTGACAAAATAAGCCATGTTGACTGCACCCGGCGTCCACTCGACGAGAAGTGTACGAGTAGCCCCAGTCAGTATTGATGGAGGCCTGGTCTTGTCCAGGCATGACACAGGTGGCACAAACACTCAACGCTGCTGGTTCCAGACACTACTGTCTTCCGTGCCGACGTGAACTTGCTGATCCCTACTTGCTAGTGGGACGACCCAGTTCTCAGTCTCAGAACAATTCGTCAGGCATATTCCGCCAGCCAGCGTAGTTGTTGTCTATTCCATGGGTTGGAGCGAGCTGCTTGATGTGCTTCCACTGTAGAGAGTCTGTTTCTCTCTCTCTCTCTCTCTCTCTCTCTCAAATAGCAGTAGAGCTGGCAGTGGAATACGAGGGAGTACCAATTCGGAATGTTAAGTAGGGATTTCCAGTTCCGGTGTTTGCCTTAAAGTCACGGGCAACCTAGCGAAAGCTTGGATGAGAACAATGGGATTGGAATTATTCACAGTTTATTTTTGAGACAGTGTTGTCAACTGTCCCAAACACGAAGCAAATATCTGCGTCTGAGCGTCGCAGTTGCCGTATAATTAAGTAATATACAAAAAGGTAGTTACGCGATCGTTATTGATACACTGGATATGTCATGTTTTAAATCTAGCTTTGTTACGTAAAGGTAATACCTATTTTGTGTAACTATTTCATAATTCACACATTAATAAATAATTTAAATTGTGTTTACTGCCAGTATAGCCTTGGCCAGATATTCGGTAAATACACTCCTGGAAATGGAAAAAAGAACACATTAACACCGGTGTGTCAGACCCACCATACTTGCTCCGGACACTGCGAGAAGGCTGTACAAGCAATGATCACACGCACGGCACAGCGGACACACCAGGAACCGCGGTGTTGGCCGTCGAATGGCGCTAGCTGCGCAGCATTTGTGCACCGCCGCCGTCAGTGTCAGCCAGTTTGCCGTGGCATACGGAGCTCCATCGCAGTCTTTAACACTGGTAGCATGCCGCGACAGCGTGGACGTGAACCGTATGTGCAATTGACGGACTTTGAGCGAGGGTGTATAGTGGGCATGCGGGAGGCCGGGTGGACGTACCGCCGAATTGCTCAACACGTGGGGCGTGAGGTCTCCACAGTACATCAATGTTGTCGCCAGTGGTCGGCGGAAGGTGCACGTGCCCGTCGACCTGGGACCGGACCGCAGCGACGCACGGATGCACGCCAAGACCGTAGGATCCTACGCAGTGCCGTAGGGGACCGCACCACCACTTCCCAGCAAATTAGGGACACTGTTGCTCCTGGGGTATCGGCGAGGACCATTCGCAACCGTCTCCATGAAGCTGGGCTACGGTCCCGCACACCGTTAGGCCGTCTTCCGCTCACGCCCCAACATCGTGCAGCCCGCCTCCAGTGGTGTCGCGACAGGCGTGAATGGAGGGACGAATGGAGACGTGTCGTCTTCAGCGATGAGAGTCGCTTCTGCCTTGGTGCCAATGATGGTCGTATGCGTGTTTGGCGCCGTGCAGGTGAGCGCCACAATCAGGACTGCATACGACCGAGGCACACAGGGCCAACACCCGGCATCATGGTGTGGGGAGCGATCTCCTACACTGGCCGTACACCACTGGTGATCGTCGAGGGGACGCTGAATAGTGCACGGTACATCCAAACCGTCATCGAACCCATCGTTCTACCATTCCTAGACCGGCAAGGGAACTTGCTGTTCCAACAGGACAATGCACGTCCGCATGTATCCCGTGCCACCCAACGTGCTCTAGAAGGTGTAAGTCAACTACCCTGCCCAGCAAGATGTCCGGATCTGTCCTCCATTGAGCATGTTTGGGACTGGATGAAGCGTCGTCTCACGCGGTCTGCACGTCCAGCACGAACGCTGGTCCAACTGAGGCGCCAGGTGGAAATGGCATGGCAAGCCGTTCCACAGGACTACATCCAGCATCTCTACGATCGTCTCCATGGGAGAATAGCAGCCTGCATTGCTGCGAAAGGTGGATATACACTGTACTAGTGCCGACATTGTGCATGCTCTGTTGCCTGTGTCTATGTGCCTGTGGTTCTGTCAGTGTGATCATGTGATGTATCTGACCCCAGGAATGTGTCAATAAAGTTTCCCCTTCCTGGGACAATGAATTCACGGTGTTGTTATTTCAATTTCCAGGAGTGTACATCGGATATAGCTAAGTACAAGAAACATAGGTGCAACATCATCAAAACTATGTGCTAGATCCATAAAAATTATTTTTACGTCATTAGACTACGTGGGAGCTTCTACAACAGACAACATATATCGCCGGCTGACTGCAAGCCACTAACTTCGTCAATGTTCGTACATTTTGCATTGTGATTCCTTTGGGAGGCAGATGAAATAACAATTTGATTTACTGTTTAAAATGAGCTGTTGCTCATTACCCTAAAACAGGCGAGAGATCTTGCCAGAGCTGAGATTTTCATGACCAGCAATGTAAATAACAGAGGAGGTACTTAGGACAGGTCATGATATTTAAGGTATGAAGAAGGGTAATCTCAAATGCATTTAGTCAATTATTTTGAGGACAGTGGGAATGTCAGGCAAATGGCATTCTGAACGTGACATAATATACCGAATTAATTAGGATTATTTGGAAATCTATTTAGAAATACCTTCCAGAGGAAGTCTGAAGATATAATGAAAGTTTCATTAGAGACAGACTTAAAAGTATAAAAAATTTTTAAAATGTCTTGAATTCCGCACGTATCTGTTCGCTGATACTGAAATAGTGGTGCTCCATACATGGCAGATAAGTTTGCAACATCTCTCTTTCCGATTCTGCATGCTATTGCTAAAACAGACACCTGAGTTATAGTTTCCTCTCCTGACCGCAAGTCAGGCATCAGCAGCTTCCGATACTTGCAGTTGTAGTCCACTCTTACCTCTTATATAAACATTGTGCTTATGATCAAGCTACTAACCGAAATTAAGGGCAGGTGTGAAGATTACAAACATAGGTAAACAGGAGTACTAGTCACAATGAAATAAACAGATATATTGAACACATCTCTTAATCTCTGTATATAAAAGGCAATATCCTGACAGACTAAACTGACAGACTCACCTTCGTCCAGCACAAACCGCTAAAAATAGAAACTTGGAACATGGAGAAGGTGTGGATCCTATACTGTACGTGTCGTTTAAGAAGGGATTTTTTGAAATTCCAATCCTAAGCGGGAGAATTAGGGGATGAGGGGCTTTTTTGAGAAATGTCGTTATTAAGGCAATTTGGAATGTAGACCTACGAAAATGGTGTTTGGTTTCTTGGTCATAAATAAGGTAATACGTGTTTCATCATTTTTGGAAATTTTACACTGTAGGGGTGAAATGATGAATGAATTCCTTTTCTGAAAATGTTAAAAAACTATAAACTATTTTTCAATCTACATCTATGTACATTGGTATTTGACTTCTGTTTCCATGTTTTTGGAAACTGAGGCCCTAGGAGACTAAAATTGGGGATAAGATTTTTATAAAAAATTATTATGAAAGCATTTTTAAAGCTAAATCTATGAAGATTTAAATTTGTTTCCTCATTTAGAAATAAAAAAATACGTGTTTTACTGTTTTGGGAAATTCAACCCCTAAGAGGATGAAATAGGACCTGACCGATTCACTGAATCATCACTGCTCAACTCAGGCCACAGAGAACAGAAACTTGAAATTTGTAGAGGGTGTGGACATTATGCTGTAGGCATCGTTTAAGAAGGGATTGTCTTAAATTCCTCTCCTAAGAAGGGAAAATAGGGGATGAAAGGATTTTTAAAAAATGTCGTTATTAAGGGACTGTTGAAGCCACGACTACTAAAACTCGTATTTGGTTTCTTAGTCAGAACATGAACAATACGTGTTTCAGCATTTTTGGAAATCACGCATTAAGGGGGTAAGATAGTGGACAAAATTTTTTTTGAAAATAAATAATTACTAGAAAACTACTAAAGGATTTTTGTACCTAGATCTGTAATAACTAATATTTGACTTCTCGGTTACAAATTTAGCAGCGCGGGAGTAGCCGAGTGGTCTTGGGCGCTGCCGTCATGGACAGTGTGGCTGCTCCCGGCGGAGGTTCGAGTCCTCCCTCGGGCATGGGTGTGTGTGTTTGTCCTTAGGATAATTTAGGTTAAGTAGTGTGTAAGCTGAGGGACTGATGACCTTAGCAGTTAAGTCCCATAAGATTTCATACACATTTGAACATTTTGTCGGAAATTTTAAAAAAAAGTCGTGTTTTAGGTTTCTTGGAATTCAAGCCCTAATGGAGTGTAATAGGAGATGAAAGTTTGTAAGAAAATATTTCGTTACATTAAAAAAAAGTTATAGCTCAATTTATTAAAATTGGTGTTTCACTTCTCGGCTAAGTAAAAAGAAATACTTGCTCGGGGATGGAAGCTGCAACGGAGATATTTTCACAAGAACGCAAAATACATGATTAATAAAAACTTTGGATACCGCTTTCTGGCCAGAACTACATCCGGAAAAGATCATGGTTACATGGCCTCAATTAGTGTGAAAAGCTTTGGACGTTTTGCAGTTTGTGAACAACATAAAAATTCCATTAAAAAAAACTCTTTGCAGAGCATACACTGTATTCGAGCGAACAGCGGTGGCTAACCTAGCCATAAATATGGGGAAATCACATAGTCAAAATGATAACAGTGCCAGCAGCGCAAAGCATTCTGCAAATTCCCCAGCCTCACTAGAGCGATGCTCACTAATCGGGGAAAAGAAGAGATTCCAACGCAGTTATCGTTCAGTTACACGGTAAAATGAAGACAAGCACACAAGGCATTGCCATAGTGGCAGCAACGATGTTTCCTAGTTCTGTTGCGGTCGTACTTAAGAACTATCGTCTCAATATCCATTAATCCAGCTCTCACGAAGTTAACAAGCAATGAGGCGCTTAAACGGGTGGCTCGTAAAAAGATGCGAGCTTTTCCAGTCGTCTGAGGTTCCAGTATTCATGAACACTATCACAGGTTGCAGCCTAAGCCGCAGGTCCAAGTGACCTTGAGCTAAAATTCTTCTCCCCGGAAGTGGATATTCACTTCTTTACGGGGGTTCGAAGAGTGAGAGCCACTTCGCGCCTTGAGTGTTATTAAATACTTCTGCGCCTAAATAAAACAGGCGACCGACTATAGTGGCATTACTTTCAGTGGCCACCAAAACTTGTTTTATGCTGCATTTCAGGTGAATTCAGTCCGAGAAGTTGAGCTGCCACGCAGTGCAGGACCAAGCGTGGTGAAGCAGTAGTTAGAATACTGGACTATCATTCGGGAAGATGACGGTTCAAACCCGCGTCCGGCCGTCCGATTTAGGTTTCCCTTGATTTCCCTAAATTGCTTCATGCAAACTCCTGGATGGTTCCTTTCAAAAAGGCACGACCGACTTCCTTCCACATCCTGTCTAAATCCGGTGGAACCGATGGCCTCGCTGTTTGGTACCTTACCCAACCAACGCAGTGTAGCCTTCTAACGGCTAACTTCACCCGGGTGTCAAAGCGTGTAGGAAGTGTTCAAATTCCCTCAGAGCCTCGACTTTAACAGAAAACCGCCCTTTGAAGGGTGCTTAGTACCGTCTTCATCCATCTCAGTATCGACTCAAAAATATAAAGGAAAATGTCTGCATGCACCTGTATCATGATAATGTATTTATTATCGCTCGGCTGCCCAAGAATCGTACGCGAAATTAATATTCAAATTTGTGCATTCAGTAAATACTAATGTTTCGGAATCCATTCCCTGCACAAAGTGTTTCATGTCGATTTACACAAATAACTACACTCCTGGAAATTGAAATAAGAACACCGTGAATTCATTGTCCCAGCAAGGGGAAACTTTATTGACACATTCCTGGGGTCAGATACATCACATGATCACACTGACAGAACCACAGGCACATAGACACAGGCAACAGAGCATGCACAATGTCGGCACTAGTACAGTGTATATCCACCTTTCGCAGCAATGCAGGCTGCTATTCTCCCATGGAGACGATCGTAGAGATGCTGGATGTAGTCCTGTGGAACGGCTTGCCATGCCATTTCCACCTGGCGCCTCAGTTGGACCAGCGTTCGTGCTGGACGTGCAGACCGCGTGAGACGACGCTTCATCCAGTCCCAAACATGCTCAATGGGGGACAGATCCGGAGATCTTGCTGGCCAGGGTAGTTGGCTTACACCTTCTAGAGCACGGGATACATGCGGACGTGCATTGTCCTGTTGGAACAGCAAGTTCCCTTGCCGGTCTAGGAATGGTAGAACGATGGGTTCGATGACGGTTTGGATGTACCGTGCACTATTCAGTGTCCCCTCGACGATCACCAGTGGTGTACGGCCAGTGTAGGAGATCGCTCCCCACACCATGATGCCGGGTGTTGGCCCTGTGTGCCTCGATCGTATGCAGTCCTGATTGTGGCGCTCACCTGCACGGCGCCAAACACGCATACGACCATCATTGGCATCAAGGCAGAAGCGACTCTCATCGCTGAAGACGACACGTCTCCATTCGTCCCTCCATTCACGCCTGTCGCGACACCACTGGAGGCGGGCTGCACGATGTTGGGGCGTGAGCGGAAGACGGCCTAACGGTGTGCGGGACCGTAGCCCAGCTTCATGGAGACGGTTGCGAATGGTCCTCGCCGATACCCCAGGAGCAACAGTGTCCCTAATTTGCTGGGAAGTGGCGGTGCGGTCCCCTGCGGCACTGCGTAGGATCCTACGGTCTTGGCGTGCATCCGTGCGTCGCTGCGGTCCGGTCCCAGGTCGACGGGCACGTGCACCTTCCGCCGACCACTGGCGACAACATCGATGTACTGTGGAGACCTCACGCCCCACGTGTTGAGCAATTCGGCGGTACGTCCACCCGGCCTCCCGCATGCCCACTATACGTCCTCGCTCAAAGTCCGTCAACTGCACATACGGTTCACGTCCACGCTGTCGCGGCATGCTACCAGTATTAAAGACTGCGATGGAGCTCCGTATGCCACGGCAAACTGGCTGACACTGACGGCGGCGGTGCACAAATGCTGCGCAGCTAGCGCCATTCGACGGCCAACACCGCGGTTCCTGGTGTGTCCGCTGTGCCGTGCGTGTGATCATTGCTTGTACAGCCTTCTCGCAGTGTCCGGAGCAAGTATGGTGGGTCTGACACACCGGTGTCAATGTGTTCTTTTTTCCATTTCCAGGAGTGTACATGGTTTTATCGACTTCCACTGGCGATCGTGTACCACAAGTTACACAAAGCATTTCGATAGGTCGAGAACGTATGAATATTTCATGGGGTGTGTTAAAGGCCGGAATAATAGTACTACAAGCTCTAAAAATATTGTGGAGGAGTCTACAGAGGAGCACTAAAGAAATGTAATGTCTACTTCATACGATAGGACGCACACTATACTTCCAGTTCCAAAGACCCAAGATACAATCACTGCAGAGAAACATATATTACAGTAGAATTAAAGCAGTAAACAATATGATACAATAAACTAATTGCAACTTTTATACCTAATTATTGAAAAGAACGATTTTATTTATTTATTTACTGTTTCCGAAAGGTGAAGTGCGTATATACTGCAGTCCCGGCAGGTGGGAGTTCTGTGGTGTTTTAGGGGTGTTTGTGCCACTACTTGAGCTCACTAACTGATGAAACCTCGAACACAAACCTTGGATGTTCATTTTCGGTAACATGGTGGCCACCAATCCTTGACACGTTGAAAACCGCGAAAAAGCTTTGATTTGAAAAATTTGGATTTTTTTAAAAAAATGTTAGTCACTCCATTTTTGTATACAAAAACATTTTTAAATCAATTTATGACCGTTTTAAGAAGCACTGGAATAATACACTACGTATTTCGACATTATCTGAGTATTTCCATCTCAGTGTCTTGATCAACTCCGCCATAGCTGGTCCCAAGCCCGGTTGAGAAAGGAGGAGGGGGAGGAGTAACACCTCGTTAAAAAAACCTCGGTTCACCTGGTCCGGGTGATAGTACCTCGTGAGGGCCCCTTTCCAGGGATACGGTGAAGACCTCAACGGAAGCGAAGGCGGAGAAGATGGGCTTCGGTACGGTGGAGCGGCCGGAAGAGGCACCTTTTCTCTTTGGGTACAAAAAGAATACAAGTAGCGACTGAACCCCAGAGGGGCGGCTACAGACAGCGTCTGACTCATGGTGAGCGGGTGACTTTAGGCTGGGCATCCTACTGCCTATGTGGAAAGTAATGGGAAACTACCACATTACATTCCCAAGCAGTACATGGTATGTCTCTCCATGTGAAAGATTACGGAGTTAAAACTTCCCCTCATTCTGATCTCCGGGAGGGGAACACATTGAGAGTAGACATATTTGAAAGGAAGAAAGGGACGGTGAAGGGAGGAAAGATACGGATTGGAACATGGAATGTGAGGACCCTTCTGCAAGCAGGAAAGCTAGAGAATGCAAAACAGGAGATGAAAAGGAACAGATTATATGCCCTCTGTTTCTGTGAAATGAGATGGAGAGAGAAGGGGGAGATAGAAAGTGGAGATTATAAACTGTTTTACTCAGGGGAAATCAAGATTGGTGAAAACGGAGTAGGAATATTGATAGGGCAAAAGTTGAAAAATAAGGTAATGAAGGTACAATATATTGATGGAATACTGATGATGATACGACCGAAGAGTAGTTCACAAGATTTGGTATTAATACAGGTATATATGCCAACCAGCCAGCACAGAGATGAGGAAGTGGAAGAATATTATGAGAAAATACAAGAACTCATCGAGAAAGAAAATAGAAATGCCTGCATTATCACATGGGGGACTGGAATGCAGTGGTGGGTGCGGGAAGAGATGAACATACAGTAGGAAAATTTGGATTAGGAATAAGAAATGAGAGAGGTGAACGACTAATTAGTTTCTGTAAAGAAAATTCATTAGCAGTGGGTAACACATTATTTGAACACCACAAACAGAGACGTTACACATGGATATCAAATTTAAATAGGGAAAGATATCAGTTGGACTACATCCTGATACAAAAAAGGTTTAGGAACTGTTTGAAGAATGCTAAAGCTTATCCAGAAGCGGATATAAATTCAGACCACAACCTAGTGATGGGAGAAATGCAAGTGAAGTTGAAAAAAGTCTGGAGAGGTAAAGCAAAGGAAAGAATAAACATAGAAAGACTCAAAGAGGTAGGAAAGGCAACAGATTTGGAGAACAGATTTATGGAAAAATGGCAAAGAGGTAGTGTTGATGAAAGTGTTAATGACAAGTGGATAAAAATGAGGGAAGGACTCATGGACTCTGCCAAAGAAGTACTAGGAATTAGATCATCCCAAAGTACCAGGAAAGAATGAATAACAGGAAACATATTAAAAAGATGGAAGAGCGCAGAAAGTGGAAAAGTGTAGAAATTGAAGAAGGCAAAAAGAGGTACAGGAAACTGAATAATGAATTAAGAAGAGAAACTGAAGAAGCAAGAGAAAAATGGATGAAACAGAAATGCAACGAAATAGAGAAAATGGAGAGAGAGGGAAAGTATGAAATGATGTATAGACTGGCTAGTGAGATAGTTTTTGAACGTAAAAGAAAGAGGAATAACATACAGAGAGCGGATGGTACTCTAGCAGAAAAACCACAGGAGGTTTTGAACAGATGGCAAGAATATATTGAATGTCTGTATAAGGGGGATGAATTGCAAAGCGAAATTAAGGTTGAAGAGGAGCAATATGTGCCGGAAGATGGAAAGGGATTTACCATCTTGGAAGCAGAAGTAGAAAAGGCGCTGAAGGAGATGAAGAACAGGAAGGCATGTGGAATAGATGATTTGCCAGCAGAACTGTTGAAGAGTCTGGGAAACAGGGCAAGAAAAGAAATAGTCTATCTCTGCAAAGAGATATATGACAAAGGGCAGTGGCCAGAGGACTTCGCTCCAACAGTTATGATACCAACAGAGAAAAAGAGAAATACTAAAAAATGTGAAAAGCACCGGACCATCAGTCTAATTTCTCATGCAGCTAAAGTCTTGCTGAGAGTGTTGAAAAGAAGGTTATATGGCAAGCTGGATAGAGGGATTGCAGAGGAGCAGTTCGGATTTAGAAGAGGAAAATGAACAAGAGATGCTATTGGCCTGCTAAGAACTATACAGGAAAGATATATGGAAAAGGGTAGAGAAATCTTTGCTGTTTTTATAGATTTAGAAAAGGCTTTTGACAGAGTTCAGTGGAACAAGCTGCTTAATATCTTGAAGAGGAAAGGAGCAGATTGGAAAGAGAGACGACTGATACAGATCTATATTTACACCAGAAAGTAAGGATAAGGATTGGAAATAAAATGTCAGAAGGAAGCGGCATTGGACGAGGTGTTAGACAAGGTTGTTGCCTTTCCCCACTGCTGTTTAACGTACACCTTGAAGAGATTGTTGCGAAAAGCTTAGAAGGGAAAAGATGAATATGTATTGGTGGAAAGAGAATAGAATGTATAAGATTTGCTGATGACATGGTATTAGTGGCAGAAAGTGAGCGGACAGTGAATAATATGCTCAAAGATCTGAATGAAGCTTGTGTGCAATATGGGATGCAAATAAACACAGCAAAAACAAAATGGTCATCAGTACAAGACGCAGACAGTCCAATATTAAAATAGGACAATCTACCGTTAGCCAAGTAAGTGAATTTACATATCTCGGAAGCACAATAACTGAGGACTTGAGATGTCACCAGGAAGTGAAAACTCCAATTGTCATAGCAATGGAGGCATTCAACAGAAAGAGGAGACTGTTATGTGGCAAATTAGATAAAGGACTAAGGAAAAGGCTTGCCGAATGTTTCGTCTGGAGTGTGGCACTATATGGGGCAGAAACATGGACTCTGAGACGAGAGGATGAAAAAAGGTTAGAAGCATTTGAGGTGTGGATGTGGAGGAGAACAAGCTGGATGGAAAGAGTGAGTAATGAAAGAGTATTGGAAAGGGTTGGTGAGAGAAGATGTCTGCTGAAGGTTGTAAGAGAAAGGAAAAAGAACTGGTTGGGACATTCATTGAGAAGGGAGTGCTTGCTAGTAGATGCTTTGGAAGATTTGGATTGTGGGAGAAGACTGAGAGGAAGAAGGAGATACAAGGTGATAACCACATAAAGGGAAGAGGAAATTATGCAGACCTGAAGAGGATGGCAGAAGACCGGACAGCCTGGAGAACTACCATGTGAAAACCTGCCTTTAGGCAGAACACTGATGATTATGATGATGGTGTCTTGATCAATACGACTCAACGTAATTTCTCTCCCGACTTGGCTCTCTGTTCAGGAGACGCATTGTTATCGGAGCGTCTGTTTGTGCGAAATCGAAGCCTGAATGAAAGGCTTTAACTGTCTACACTAAATTCTCGCATTTCAGCTCCCTTAGACACCGCCCCAGTGGTTGCTCGTTTGGTCGCTCGTCTCACCGGGCGACGTGTAGTTGGTTGCCGACCGCTTCTGGGTTCTCTGTGTGTGTCGACTTGTGATCCGTCCTCGTTGTTCCACAATCACTGGTTTCAGTAATGTTCGAGTTGTTTGTGGAAGTGTTTCCGCGGAACCATGTGTGGTTTGTGTGGTTTGACTGAGCAGTCATTTTAATGCTGTCTGCATGCTAGTGAATCGGCTGGGATGGAGCAGCAAGCAGTCTCCTTGTCGCAAGCCGGGGCCGCTGGTGGTGTGCACGCGCTGTCGGATCGTGAGGCACTAGCTGCGAGAGCAAGAAATTCGTTGCCCACTCAACCTGAAGTTGAGTGATCAGTTAATCTGTTATGAAACCTCAACTACTGTGACATCTCTTCGTTCATTTGCGGGTTGTTGCCCCCATGGCCATTTGGGACCATCTGGGCTAGCAGCATCGTTTGATGTGTTGAAATCAGCAAAGTCTTGCAATCTTCTTCCTATATTTTGATTAATTATTAAACTGACTGTTACCTATCAGTGAAGTGCACCATTGGTATTTTCTACCCTGTGGCCGTTAACGTTCCAGTTACCTGCCCTGGTTGTTAGCATAGTTTGTAGGTAGTGTGCCTTTTCCTCATCGTTTTGTTGCTGTCCAGCACGGCATGTAGTTCGACAGCCTTTTAAGTTGTTTGGTTCATATTTTGCCTAGAGTGGTTATTTTTTCTCTGGCTATTCTCAGACGCAAATTTGTGGAGGCATAGTGCTGTTCGTGTTCTCGCCCTCGGCCGATATTGGTTGGACGGAAAGGGAATTGCTTAAATTGTTGGTCAGTCCTTGGGCGATACCTAGTTTTGGTTGCCATCCTATCACCTAACTTTAACTCTTGGCTGCCTGTCTCACCTCACCTTACATTTGAACTACCTTCCCAGGACGACCCTTGGAACACTTCTAAGCACCACTTGTTCTGTTTGTTTTAAATCTTGATTTGTAACTTAGTTAAAGTATTGTACGAGGCCTTTGGTTGTGTATTAGTTCAGTTTTCTTTTTCTTTTTTTTTTAATTCTGCGCGGAGGCCTTCAGCCATGTTAAATTAAAATTTTTAGCATTGATAGTCTTAGAAAAAATCTTTATTCTTAGAAATTGTTCTATCTGAAATTGTTTGTAATCCAGGCCCTAAGCCTTTAGTAGTTCCATGTGTTACGCGTGGCCTTCAGCCGAGTATTTGCGAGAACCCATTAATAAGGCCTTCAGCTCTGTGTATTTTCTAAAGGAAAATTTCTTATATAAGAAGCGAGGGGTTTATTCTAAATTATTTATCTTACTTGTTGTGCAGGCCTTCAGCTGTTGTTTCAAATTTGTTTGTGGCCTTCAGCCGTGTAATAAGGTAGGTTTCGGCCATTGTGTTGTAAGTTTAAAAAGAAAATTTCTTGCTTAGAAAAAATTGTTTATTAAAGTGACTTAATTATAGTTGTCCTTCAGATAGTAGTGTAGGCCTTCAGCCGTTAATTGTTTTCATTACATTTTTTTTAAATTTTAACTTCTATTTTTAATTGATTTTGATTTCTAAGCCAGGCCTTCTGCCATTCTTGTGTTTGCTGTGTGGTTTTGGGCCTTCAGGCCCAAAAGCATCTCATGTTTCCTTTAACTAGGCTTTCATCCGTATTGTTTACTTGTGATCTTTTAATTCAATGTGTAAATAAGTGGTTCTTAGAAAACAAAGTTGTGTGTTTGATTGTGCAACTCATAGTAACTGTTTACAGCCCCATCCACAATCTTAAATTTTTACTGTGCGCCCTCTGGGTACCTACCAATCAGATTTCACACATTTCTCAAGCTCTTTGAGAGTTGCTTTCCATTTGAACGTTCTAAACGGAGTACTAGCAGTAAAAGGCAGCCTGGGTGGCTGACTAGTGGGATAAGAATATCATGTAGAACAAAGCGGGAATTATATAAAAATGTAAGAAGTAGTCAAAATGAAGCCACAGTAGCCCATTATAAACAGTACTGTAAGGTGCTTAAAATGTTATTAGGAAGGAAAAGAGTGTGTGGGAAATAGAATAGCTAATTCAAAGGATAACATTAAAACCACATGGTCAGTTGTGAAGGAAGTGTCTGGTCAACGGCACGAGGTTGACGATATAAAGCCAGTTCGTAGTAGGAATATTTCTATTACTGATAAATCCGATATATGTACAGTATTAGACAATCTTTTCTGAGCATTGCTGGTGAATTAAATGAAAATTAAGTCTCTACAGGGAATCATATAACATTCTTGGCAAATGCCTTTCCGAGATTGGTGTCTGAGATACTCCTCTGTAATACACACAAGGGGAGATTGAGTCAATTATTACAAAAATTAAATCACTGGAGACTAAGCACTCTCATGGATGTGATGAAGTGCGTAGCAGAATATTAAATTACTGTGCTGCACATGTTAGCATTGTATTTATCCATATTTGTAACTTTCCCTTTGCGAATGGTCAGTTTCCAGAACGACTAAATTACTCAGTAGTAAAGCCGCTTTATAAAAACGGAGAAAGGGATAACGCACACAATTTTAGACCTATTTCTATGTTATCAGTGTTTGCTAAAGTTACTGAAGAAGTTGTGTGTGAAAGGATAACTGATCATTTTATATCACACAATTTGCTATCAAACACACACTTCAGCCTTAGAAGTCGTTTACAAACTGAAAATTCTATATTTTATTTTCTCTATGAGGTACTGGATGGGTTAAACAAAAGGTTTCGAAAGCTAGGCATATTTTTTTATTTAACTAATGCTTTTGATTGTGTTGATGAGAAAATATTGCTCCAGACGTTGGACCATTACGGGATACGTGGGGGGGGGGGGGGGGAGGGTAGCTCACAATTGGTTTACCTCTTAGTTTAGCAACAAACAGCAAAAGGTCATTATTCACAATGTTGAGAACGGCTGTGATGTGGGGTCTGAGTGGGGTACAGTCAAATGGGGGGTGCCCCAGGGACCAATGGTGGGACCACTCCTGTTCCTTATTTGTATAATGGGTAACTTTAAAATATTTCTGTTTGCTGATGAGACTAAGTCAGTAGTAAAGGATGCTGTGCGCAACATTGGCTCGGTTTCAAATATTGCTGTTCATGACGTAAATTAATGGCTTGTAGAAAATAAACTAACGCTAAATCATAGTAATACTCAGTTTTTACAGTCTGTAACACACAATTCAACAAAACCTGACGTTTTAATTTCACACAATCGGCATATGATTGGTGAAACTGAACAGTTAAAATTTCTACGTGTTTAGATAGACAGTAAACTGTCGTGGAAAGCCCACGTTCAGGATCTTGTTTAAAGAGTTAATGCTGCCAGTTTTACTATTCGAATGATATCTGGAGTAAATGATCGTTCGACACGAAAAGTAGTCTACTTTGCTTATTTTCATTTGCTTATGTCGTATGGTATTATATTTTGGAGTAACTCTTCCCATTCTAAAAGGATATTTTTGGCTCAGAAACGGACGGTTCGGGCAATAGGTGGTTTTAAGTTCGCGATCCTCTTGTCGACCCCTGTTCCCCAAGTCTGGGTATTTTCACATTCGCCTCTCAATATATATATTCTTTACTGCCATTTCTTGTTAACAACATCAACTTATTCCCAAGAATAAGCAGCTTTCACTCTGTTAATACTCGGGAGAAATGAAACCTGCATTTGGATCGGACTTCCTTAACTCTTGTGCAGACAGGTGTGCAGTATACTGCTGCCCCATTTTCAGTAAGCTACCACAGGAATTCAAAAATCTTAGCAGCAATCCACGCTCTTTTAAATTAGAACAAGAGTTTCCTCATGGGTCACTCCCTCTATTCTGTAGAGGAGTTCGCTGAAAACTTATGATGATTCTTGTTGTATTATTGATTGCGTTTACTTAAGCTAATGGCTTGACTTTCTTGGGTTCATAAACATTTTATTTTTATCTGTTATTACTTTTACGTTGTAATTTCATGTACTGACACGTTGCATGACCTTGGAGATTTCTCCTCAATTTGGTCCTACTAGACTTGACGTGTAAACAGACAAATAGACGAACAATTGAAATGTAGGGGTCTTTCCTGAACTGTATTCCTTGAGACTCTGAGCCGATGCAGGGGAGGAAGATGTTCATTAGAACCATCCTTGGGTCAAGAATGATACCGTGAAACTTTTATGTGCCAGTGCGTCAACCTCCGTTGACGTGATCCATTACGAAACAACAGATTTTCCTTAGAGTTTAGTGATCTATTTCGATCATCACTTTTTTATCTTCATTGCATCGGTCCAAATTGTACTTGGAGTCTTCTATTAAATTAAATTAAACTGTTATTTAATTTATCTTTGATCTATTTGCGTTGATTTACGAAATCGTTGCATTTCTGGTGTGTTTCACAGTTTTTGCAGGTGCATGTCAAAAAGCCTTAGCATATGACTTATTATAATGTGCAGTTAAGAGTTTAGAAATACCATTTTGAATAGAAGAATTCTTTTTAGATTTTCCGTCCCTACAGCGATTTACATCGACCCAAAGAATGTAGGTTAAGAGAGAAATTAATGATTGAATCATTATTATTTATTAGACGAGTACATTGTGGTAACAATCCAATATTTTTGTAATAATTGACGAAAAAGTCTAATTGTAATCATACACTCAAGCACGTAACTGGTCTTATGGAATAGTATAAGTTAAAAACTGTTTAAATTTTACAAGAATTTCAGCATGTAGCAGTTCTTCCAAGGCATCTGGTATTACAGTAACAAGTGTGACAACTTCAGCTTCAAAAAATTGGCCGTCTAAACAGTCTTTAGTGCACTCATATCAGAAAAAGTCACAAAAGGTGAAATTTTGTGGTGCATGTGGTGTCACCGCCAGACACCACACTTGCTAGGTGGTAGCCTTTAAATCGGCCGCGGTCCATTAGTATACGTCGTACCCGCGTGTCGCCACTGTCAGTAATTGCAGACCGAGCGCCGCCACACGGCAGGTCTAGAGAGACTTACTAGCACTCGCCCCAGTTGTACAGCAGACTTTGCTAGCGAAGCCACACTGACAAATACGCTCTCATTTGCCGAGACGATAGCATACCCTTCAGCTGTCATTGGCTACGACCTAGCAAGGCGCCATAGCTTTGATAATTAATATTGTGAAGCATGTATCATCAAAAGCGAAGTTCTACAAATATGGATTAAAGTTAAGTATTACAAGATTTTCGTACTTTATTGCAATTCTAACGACATTGTCCTGTTCCAGACCTAATGCCAATCTGCGTGTATATAAACGCGTGCATTTCGGCCTCCTCTAGAAATACAGCACATGGCGACGAGTCTGAAAAGAGTCTAAAAAGGGTCTTCTTATTTCTATTTGCTTAAATTGCTTGTGTCATGGCTTCGCCACAATCTCCAGATGTACTGTCCGAATTTTATCGCTTGCAGAATCAGCAGACGCAGGCCTCATTGGATGCCCTTGGACAGCTCGTCAAGGGTCAACGTGCGATGCAAAACGATGCGGCAGCGGCCGCTTCACAGCTACCGCACCCACACCGTGCAGTTGCACCACCTTTTCGTCAGTTTGATGCGGCAATGGAAAGCTGGATGGAGTGGTCACGCCAATTTGGATATCATCTCGCCGTCTACAGAATTCAAGGTTACGATCGGCAGCCTCACATATTGTCATGTGTAGGGGTGCAGACGTACTGTGTGATAGTGAAATTATTTCCCCGACGCGACGTAGCAACCCTGTCCTACGACGAAATTTTGTCTGCATTAGATGCATATTTCAAAGAATCAGTCAATGTAGTTGCCAAACGGTATACTTTCTTTCGTACCAAACGTACGGCCGATCAGACTAATAGGGAGTGGGTTGCAACATTGCAAGGCCTTACTAGGGATTGTGCTTTTGAGTGTGAATGTGGACTCCCTTATTCAGATCCAATGGTAGGTGATGCAATTGCACAGAACGTTTCTGATGTTCGTATAAGGGAACAAATTTTGAAACTAGTCAATCCCTCCCTTCAACAAGTGATGGACATATTGGATAGGCAAGACACACTTGACTTTGCTCAGGAATCATTTGAAACTTCGCCAGCCGTGTGTCACATTAACCGGCCCGCCGTACGAGCTGCACGGAACTGTAAACAGCCCTCACGCCCGTCCGCGCAGCTGTCACCACGATCTCAACCACGTGTCCCGCGGCAGCAAGCAAATGCAGTGCTAAAATCATGCCCGCGGCGTGCAACCAGACATTCGCATGAGAATTTCCCATCACGCCAAGCTATTTGCTTTTTCTGTAATAAAAAAGGACATGTTCAGAGAGTTTGCCAGAAAAAGCTCAGATCGGACACTAAAAACCATTCCAGGCCCTTTGCTTCGCGCCGGAATCGAACCAAGAATACTCAGGCTCTTGAACCTTCGCCCATGGACATTCGTGTAGTTAATTCCACTCCGCCCAGTGCCACTCTCTCTAACCGTGAATGTGTTCATCCCACAAATAGTGTGCGTCGGCGTCGCAGGAAATCACGTCAAGTAGCAAGTGCTTCTGTACCAGTGTCTGTTCACGTTGCACGAGACAGTCGCTCTTGTCGTCAGCAGGACAATAAACGTTTTGTAGACTTGGACATTAATGGCAACATGTTCCCATTCCAACTCGATACCGGAGCTGCAGTTTCATTGATCAATAAAGACACTTACAAACAACTGGGCACACCTCCGTTGTGTGCCGCAAATGTTAAGTTAAATAGTTATTCTGGTCAGAATATCCGTGTGTTAGGACAGTGCAGCCTTCTTGTAACATACAAGGGACAAACAAAACTTGTGTCTTTTTACATCCTTCGTTCTTCTTCTGCAGTGAACTTGTTTGGTTTAGATTTATTTCAGTTGTTTAACTTATCTATAGCAAATCAGGTCCTATCAGTGAACCAGACTGTGCCTTCAGCCAGTGTTTCTCGTCTATGTGAAGAATTTGCAGACATTTTTGCACCGGGCCTTGGTTGCGCTAAGAACTATAAAGCACATTTGGAACTGAAAGGAAACGAGCAACCGAAATTTTTCCGAGCGTGCAATGTTCCCCACGCATTGCGTGATGAGGTCGCAAGAACATTACACGATTTGGAATCACAAGGTGTAATTGAACGTGTGCAGGCTTCTCTCTGGGCATAACCCTTAGTAATTTTGCCAAAACCTTCCAGAAAATTGAGACTTTGCGTGGACTTCAAGGCAACAGTGAATCCACAAATAGTGATTGCAACTTATCCTTTACCCCGCCCGGAAGATCTTTTTGACAAACTGTGCCCGGGTAAATGTTTTTCGAAGTTGGACCTAGCAGATGCATACTTGCAAATACCGGTGGACGAAGAATCCCAGCGCGTTTTGGTGGTTAACACGCATCTTGGTTTGTATCGATTCAAAAGACTGCCATTCGGGTGTGCATCCGCCCCTGCTTTGTTTCAACAATATCTGCAAACTGTTTGTGCGTCGGTCCCTACTGCAGCAAACTATCTGGACGATATTGTGATCTTCGGAAAGACAGAAGAAGAACACTTAGCCAATCTCCGAACATTATTTCAGGTATTGCGACAAAATGGTCTTCGCTTGCGGAATGACAAATGTGTGTTTTTTGCTCGGGAGTTACCATATTTGGGACATGTAATCAATGCACAAGGCATACATCCGCGTCCAGAGCACCTCCGTGCCATACAGGACTTGCCTTCGCCGCAGAATTTGAAGCAGCTACAGAGTGTGCTGGGCAAAATCAATTATTACCACCGCTATATGCGCCATGCCTCTTCCATTTCATCTCCGCTTCATCGCTTACGCCGTAAAGGTGTTCCGTTTGTCTGGACGATGGAATGTGAACACGCCTTTCGCCAGTTGAAATCGGCGTTGCTTTCTAATACTTGCCTTACGCCATTCGATCCCCAGAAACCCCTTTTGTTGATGGTAGATGCATCGGATTTCGGGATCGGTGCTGTGCTTGCCCACAAAGATGGCTCGCATGATCGCCCTATTGCCTTTGCGTCCAAATTGCTCTCGTCTGCGCAAAGAAATAATTCACAGATAGAGAAATAAGCCTTGGCTCTCGTATTTGGTGTTACTATGTTTCATGATTTCTTGTATGGTCGTCCCGTTACCATAATCACAGACCACAACCCGTTGACATCGCTTTTTCATCCGAACAAGCCTGTACCTCCACGTACAGCGCAGAAATTCATTCGCTGGTCTATTTTCCTCTCGCAGTACCGCTACGATATCTTGTATCGGTCCACTGCTAAGCACGGAAACGCCGATGCGTTGTCCCGTTTGCCTGTTGCTGAGGATAGAGCATTCGATTCCTCCGAACTTGCTTGCATGTTCATTGATGCGGAAACCGATGACGTGGTCGAATCGTTTCCGATTGATTTTCGTCGTGTGGCTACAGCCACAGCTGCTGACCCTGTCCTTGCTACCGTTCTGCGTTTTGTTGCTACGCAATGGCCCTTGTCAAAGTCACGGATCGCGGATCCGTAGGTTCGCCGATTTTTTGCTCACAAGGTGAGACTTTTTGTTCGACGTGGTGTTTCGCTGTTGCGTTCTGATAATGATCAGTCCAGGGTCGTGGTCCCACGTTCGTTACAGTCCTCTGTCTTACAGCTTCTTCACCAAGGACATTGGGGTATAGTGAGAACGAAACAACTTGCTCGGCAGCATTGTACTTGGTTCGGAATCGATGCTCTTCTTGCATGGCGTGTGCCGAACAACAATCCGCACCGCCGCGGAAATTCTTTGCATGGCCAAAAGCCACTTCCCCTTGGCAACGCTTACACATCGATTTTGCTGGTCCATTCTGGAATGCTCGGTGGTTGGTTGTGGTCGATTCTTTCAGTAATTTTCCTTTTGTTGTCAGGATGTCTTCCACGACGTCATCTGCCACCATCCAAGCGTTATCTGCTGTCTTTTGTATTGAAGGTCTTCCACAGACTATTGTTTCCGACAATGGCCCACAATTCATGTCCGCAGAATTTCAGTCATTCTGCAAGGCCAATGGTATTCAAAATCTGACATCCGCGCCGTTTTCGCCTCAGTCAAACGGTGCCGCTGAACGATTGGTCCGGACTTTCAAGTCACAGATGTTGAAGTTGAAAGAGTCGCATTCTCGGGAGGACGCGTTATTGCTCTTCTTGTCCTCGTATCGCTCTCGGCCCCGAGATGGTCGCTCGCCGGCTGAGTTGACCCACGGTCGTCCTCATCGGACCTTGATGTCTTTGCTGCATCCGCCGCATCAGGTTCCTGTGCAGCGGCAGACTCCTGTTTTTGCTCCAGGCGACGTTGTATACTGTCGCAACTATCGAGGTTCACGGCGTTGGCTTGCAGGGCGCATTCTTCGCTGCCTCGGCCGCGCTATGTATCTGGTTTTGGGGGCCTCTGGTGAGGTGCGTCGGCATCTCAATCAGCTGCGCCTCTGTCGTCGCACGGGTTCTGCCGCTCCCCGTCTGCTTTCAGCGACGGTGCCGTCCGGTCAGCGCCCTGGGGACCCATCTACTGGCTCGCCTCACCCCCAGGTGTTACCAACGCTGCCTTCCATTTTGCCACATGGCGACGCGCCGCCGCAGCCGCCGCCTGTTCTCCCGCCGGCGACGCCCGCAGTGGACGCTTCGCTGCACCCGCCAGTGTCACGCGCTGACGCTCGCCTCCCGTGACCAGCTGTCCTCCGACATGGACCTCTTGCCCGCTCCGGACCAGATGTCGTCTTCGCCCGTCGGGTACCCCGACGCGATGGAGGTCGACCCTTCGGCCCCTCCTGTCTATCTACCGGCGCATACACCGCATGTTGGCGTGCACCCTGGACTAGGTTTTCAGGCGTTTCCTAGCTCCCCTCGGACCGAATGGCCGGGTGCGGGTGGCACAGCCTCGCCTGTTGTTAGGCTCCCCACCTCGTCGCATACGTCAACATGGGGTACGCCGATTTGCGGGGGAGGAATGTGGTGTCGCCGCCAGACACCACACTTGCTAGGTGATAGCCTTTAAATCGGCCGCGGTCCATTAGTATACGTCGGACCCGCGTGTCGCCACTGTCAGTAATTGCAGACCGAGCGCCACCACACGGCAGGTCTAGAGAGACTTACTAGCACTCGCCCCAGTTGTACAGCAGACTTTGCTAGCGAAGCCACACTGACAAATACGCTCTCATTTGCCGAGACGATAGTTAGCATAGCCTTCAGCTAAGTCATTGGCTACGACCTAGCAAGGCGCCATAGCTTTGATAATTAATATCGTGAAGCATGTATCATTAAGAGCGATGTTCTACAAATAAGGATTAAAGTTAATTATAACAAGATTTTCGTACTTTATTGCAATTCTAAAGACATTGTCCTGTTCCAGACCTCACGCCAATCTGCGTGTATATAAACGCGTGCATTTCGGCCTCCTCTAGAAATACAGCAGTGCATACATACAATTTACAATCATTAGTCAATTTGAAGTTCTGCTGCTTGCATACCATAATTTTCGGAAATTTTTCCAGCTAGTCAAATTGCAGCAAAAATGCAACTGTAAAGAACAAATATAGGATACAATATTGTTTATGGTATTGCTCCATATGTTCATGACAACCACTAACATGATTAAACAGCGTGACAACGTTGTAATTGACTTTGATGGGAGTTTAAACACTGTTCCTCGAAAATCACAAATCAACATTCTTGTTAGATTCTGGTTACGAAATAAGTCTCAGGATTCAACCCGATATTTTGACTCTGCTTTTATTCAACGCACAATGGCCAGTGACGTACAAGATCCTTTGAAAGGATGTTTTGACTTACAGAATCTTCCAAAAATTTTACAATTTCCGATGTATTGACCAAACATGAATTTTAAAGTTTGGAAGGACTTGAATAATGAGCTAAAAGAAATTTCTTCAAAAACAGAACTGTTTGTAGTCAGATAGTAGCAAACACCATGTAGTCCATGGTTCTTACAAAACTGGCATGTCACAAACAGATTGGGAATTTACACAATTTTTAAGGAACTTATATTATTTGTTTCATGATTCGCCTACACGAAGGAGTCAATATACAGAATATACAGACTCCTCAGACTTTCTTTGCAATTCTGAGGTCCGAAAATGCAAATGTGGCTAAATGACCTTTAAAAATTCATCCATATCTAAGAAATTATGTTTCTCAGTCGGCTCAAAATAAAGTCTGTGTAATTCAGTGAGTTTTACAACTCTATCTGAAGCAGTTAAAGACAAATTCTTTGATCAAAATTGCCTTTTTTTACTGCAACTGCACGTACCTTCGACAATTTTTTACATTATTTCCAAAGTGATGTACATATGGCTCCATTTTTGTTTGACAAATTGTTCACTTTTGCCACATCCTTAATGCAACGGGTTTCAGATTGGACAATTTGATAAACTAAAAATCCCTCATAAAGATCGACATGAAGGATAGGAAGACTCTGATCAATGCAAAATGCTTTCTATTGGATTTTATTATATAAGATGCCCTAAAGAAAGTTAACGACCCGACAGACATCGTTAGGCTTAAATAAGTAATGTGTTCTTGTGTTGTGGCTATGATACAAAAGCTAATTGAAAGATCACCACTGAAAAATAAACTTACAAGTGCCATTTCATATTTGGACCCTTCATTAGTAGTAATAAATGAAGAAATGGCTGCAAAAATGTTGACTCTGTGCCTTGAAATTCTTGTCTTTTGTGAAAGGTTACCTGGCATAAAGGAGATCGTGTTAAACAAGAATTTCTCAATATATGTAGCAATACTCAGATTCAAAAAGAGATCAAATTGTTCAAAATAAGTGAAACTAGTTTGGATGAATTTTGGATGAACATGGTTAAATTGTCACATAAAGAACGTTATAGCTTTGCAGAATTTCTCAAAATCATTTTTACACTTTCGCATGGGAATGCTGTTGTGGAACGAGGTTTTCCGATAAATTCTGAATGAGAATGAGAAACGTCTTATCGCTCAAAGACACATTTATGCTGCGATACATGTGATGGCGGGACTGACAATTTTAAAATCGATAAAAGTTTAATTCTGTCATGCGTAGGCAAGGTCATTGTATAAAGACGATAAAAAGGAAAAAAACCACCAAGTGAAAGTGAAAACCAACAAGAACAAGAATTTGCCAGAGAAAGAATGCAGTCTGAAATTGAAATATTAGACTGTAAGAAAACAAAAATGTTGGTGAAGCAGATAAAATTGCTGCAGAAATTAAACATTTGAGAAAGTAGTTATCATCTAGATATTGTCGATGGTTTTTGAACACATTGTTACAATGCAATATAAATTATAATAGTTTATAAATGTTCCAAGTTATTTGTCTGTCGATCTTGTCATTTACAGAGTCGAAGGCAGAATTTTTTACAGATGTTACGGGATTTTGTAAAATATTGTTAAAACTGTTAAAAATAAAACAATAAAAATAAAATTAACAAATGTAGCAAACTCGCAATTATATGGTTTGCAGAGCATCTGTGTATATTTCTGTGTTTTTTCAGAACCGTAAAAACCTAAAAAACGAAGCATCTTAATTAGAACAAAATAATGTTTCCGTTTAAAATGCACTATTGTACCGGGAACGCATGTGTTACTGGCGGGCACTCTATGACGCCGAATTCTACACGCCCGTTGTTCCTGAAATATTATTTTCCATTTCCCATTTCATCTCCTCTTAATTCCAGAACTCTAAACTTTCAACATTCGCCGTCAGGCATACGTTTTATTACGCACATTAGAAATTAAAATTCGTTGGTGTGGTGCTGGAGTTTCGCAGGACAAAACTTGTTTGACTACATGGATTTTTTTTAAAGACCATCGTTGGGAAAAATTTAAATGAAAATCTGAAACAGAAAAATTAGCTGTTTATTTCCTGAAAGTACAGTATATCATACAATATGCAGCAGGTTTTCAAACTAGCTGTTTATTTCCTGAAAGTACAGTATATCATACGATATGCAGTAGGTTTTCAAATGTTATTTTGGAAATGAATTGTCAGACGCTTCTCTCTCTCTCTCTCTCTCTCTCTCTCTCTCTCTCTCTTCTCTCTCCCTCTCTCTGTGTGTGCGTGTGCGTGTGTGTGTGTGTGTGTGTGTGTGTGTGTGTGTGTGTGTGTGTGGTGTGTGTGTGTCTGTGTGTGTGTGTTTGTGTGTGTATTGTTAACTTAGTATGTATTTTATAGTATGGCCAGTCAAAGTCAAACGTGGCAGGTTAGCTACGCAGAGAACCGGGAATAAGGTGGGTGTGTTTTAACTGCATCAGACACCATTTCACCTCATATCTTGACTCATTGAACTGGTGAGAATTCAACTTTCTTGATGAATATTCAAACTGCTGTATATCAAGTAATAGTTCATGGCTCACCACAAAGTTTCCTCAAAAACAGCCCTTGCACTGATCTGTCACTTCATACTGCATGGTGTAGGTGAGTAGACAAACTGAGAAAAACAGTATGTGTAATATACGAGTTCTTGCGAAGTATTGGTTATCGAATCACACAATGACATTCATTTGCAATGTTACTTATAACCCGTCTTGATTGCAAAAATGTTTATTCACATGACCAGTTTCGGTTCCTCCAGAACCATCTTCGGATCTGAAACGACAATGATACTAATTTACTATCACACAAATACAATCCTTTTTCATCCTATCCGATCAACATCAACTGTACCAAAACGTACCTGCAATTTCGGTTACAGGAGTAACCCGTCCACATACAGCAACCTTTACATGCTGCGTCACATTAAATTGGTTGGCAGAATGCACGTCATTATATTAATTATAAAACTATTACCGACAGGTGGCGTCTGGTACATTCGTTACATTACATATGCACATATTGTATTAAGCATATTTTTCTAATTTAATTTTGTCTCTAAAAATACTTAGATAAAATCGTAGTTGTCACGGTTAAAATCTGTGCTTTTAAAATTAAAATACGCAATAAAATTATCATTTTCGTACAATCGAAAACAAACGGCGATTTCTATATTCATGGAACTGGTGTAGACTTGTCCACCTCCATGGTCTGCTTCCGTGGTTCACGCTATTTCAGTGCTATGCCGTGAGCCGTTCAGTCGTCTGATGGCCGTGCAAGAGAGTCCCGTCAACGACGTTAGGCGCTGCACGCGTCTTCCAGCTTATTCACCATGCACCATCTCTCATCCTTCGGCTTGAACTTCTAACAATACCACCACTTGCAAAGTAGGCTAGAAATCAGATTAATAATGTTGCTCACGCAGCATATGTTCGCTTTATCGGGCAACAACAAAGTTATTGACTGTGGATGGCATCGTCAGAATGGAAATAATGAAATCACTGTAAAAAAAAGTCATTAATTTTGGCACTTATCTTGAATGGATTCCCACGTAGATTTCGTCGAAGTTGTTATGGTTCATCTTGTTGATTCTAGGGTGATTCCACTTTGACTGCTAGAAGGTCCAGGTCTGTATTCTACAATATTTGATGGCCCAACAAATGCGTTTTTCAGGAAATTCTGAATGATTAAACAATCCCAGATCAAAACAATGGTATGACAGAAATAATTTTTGACTTGGTGTTCACGATCCACATTTTTATTAAACTGCTTGTAAATTCACATATTCCTCTACTTAATTGTCACATCATCAAGAAAAGTTTTGTATCAATTTTCATATGTTTAATTTCCACTTTAACCAAACACATGACTTCACTGTTATTTTACAAAGCGAAATAATAACTTAACTTCTGCAAAGTGAAACAAAGACTGCTCCGTGCGCATTCGCGCCAAAAGCGTTACAAGTCAAAGATTATGACAGTCTCACAGAAATGAATACAAAAATGTATGTGCAATCTTATGGGACTTAACTGTTAAGGTCATTAGTCCCTAAGCTTACACACTACTTAACCTAAATAACCCTAAGGACAAACACACACACCCATGCGCGAGGGAGGACTCGAACCTCCCCCGGGATCAGTCGCACAGTCCATGACTGCAGCGCTATAGACCGCTGGCCCAATCCCGCGCAACAAATGAATACACACAAGAACCATATCACTGTAATATATCGATACATTGGAATACCTATACAATAATAAAACCAAACGTGAATATTGTCACAAGAATATCTCTGTTACTTCGCAGAAAAGTAGTACGATATTACCGGTATCGAGAACTGGGGTTGGAGTGCCATAATGGTCACGTAAATAAAGAAGCATTACAAACTTCTATACGCAACATTGATCATCTCAGTGAGTCGTCATAAATACTAAAATAGGCGTTATTATTGAACTCGCTTTGCTCGTTGAGGATTAAATCCGGGTCTTTCTTTTTGTGGGTGTATATTTCAACTTCTTCCAAAATGTTAAGAAACCGTCCCTTATGAGCTCTATGTAGTATGTCTAAGTTCTGTTCAATGTTCGTGACTGAGTGCTTTAAGGCAGCCATATGCGCCCCAAACTCTGTTTTGTTTTGAGAGTAAGTGTGCTCCCTGAATCTGGTCTCAAAGTTCCTACCAGTCTACCCTATATATTGTTTACAGCACTCATTACATTTGATCTTATATACACCTGAATCCTGAAATTTACTCCTACTATTACATATTTTGTGCAATAAATAATTGAAAGTGTTCCCGGACTTTATATACACCCTTTATTTTAAAAATGTGTTACTGGTTGTTTTCAGCACAGTATTTTTGCTAAACTCAGTTAGCAACTTCGAAAATAATTATTTTAACCTGGAAGAAACTAGACTTTGAACATTAAAATTTGGTAGCCACCCCGGATAACAAGCGGTTGCTCATTCTCCTAAATTTTCATGGTGAGTGTGCCGTAGACATTCCCGTCTTCCAAGATCATAAGAGCCACATTTTTAGGCCTCGTACATACATTCTTGGTCTGACATACATGAGCACACGGTTAGCTTTCCAAATAAAACGTTCTTGTCTTCTTCGAAAACGTCTGGTACAATTTCGAACCCCGGGTATGGTTTAAAAATGAAGATCGCTGCGATTATGTCGCCTCAATGCGTGGCTTGAGTCACACATTTCATAGTTGAAGTATCTTCCAGACTCTATTCCTGGGCGAAATAAGACGACTGTGAAAAATACAAGCGGTGTTTCACGGTTTCAGCGTGATGCCTTCTGGAGGGGGGGCGGGGCGGGGGGGAGGAGGGGGTGGACTAATTTTATATCCGGTGGGTTTACTTTGTATTTCAGGTAAAGAATGTCTCACTGGTTTCCAAATTCAAAATTTTCCAATGATATTTATCCTAAACCAGCGACCCATCCCGTCTCGGCACTGGTAGTACTAACAAGGGAACCTCCCCATCGCACCCCCCTCATATTTAGTTATAAGTTGGCACAGTGGATAGGCCTTGAAAAACTGAACACAGATCAATCGAGAAAACTAGAAGAAGTTGTGTGCAACTATGAAAAAAGTAAGCAAAATCTACAAACTGAGTAGTCCATGTGGAAGATAGGCAACATCAAGGAGGGCGTGAGATTAGAGGCGCCGTGGTCCCGTGGTTAGCGTGAGCCGCTGTGAAAGTCGATGTCCTCGGTTCAAGTCTTCCCTGGTGTGAAAATTTTACTTTCTTTATTTTCACAAATTTATAATCTGTCCGTTCGTTCACTGACGTCTCTGTTCACTGTAATAAGTTTAGCGCCTGTGTTTTGCGACCGAACCGCAAAACCGTGCGATTGTTATTGAAGTCGGGAGCTATATTTGCTGGATTCATATTGCCCACGGAATACATCTCACGTATTTACTGCACTCTCGTCCAAAGTAGTGAACAGTCAACTGCCACCCAGGGAGCCTCGTTAGCAGGAATACTCTTTCTTCCGTGCGCTGTAGTCGACTGCCGTCGTGTGTTTCGATGTTTGTTTAGGTGTGGCGTCCCCATACTACGGCGCAGTTACCTCGCATCGGACGGACGGATAATAATTGTCTGAAAATAAAAAATTAAACTTTTCAGTCGATGGACGACTTGAACCAAGGATCTCTCGTTCCGCAGCCACTCACGCTAACCACGGGACAACAGCACTCTTGAGCTCACAATGTCCTTGAAGTTGCCTATGTTGCAAATTGACTGCTCAGTTCGTATATTTTGCTTATTTTTTCATAATTCCACACAACTTCTTCCTGTTTTCTCGATTGATCTGGATTCAGTTTTTCAAGACCTATCCACTGTGCCAACTTATAACTAAATCTGAGGGGGGTGCGATGGGGAGGTTCCCTTGTAAGTATATAGGCCCGTACAACGTGCTTATAATACGTACTGACATACACAGAAATTCTCTCTGAATCAGTCTTTGTATTAGTGAAAAACCGGTGAAACTTCTACAGCAGTTTCTAAGACTACCTTGACATAAAGACAGGAAAACGTGACCAGGCACTTCATTATATACAAATACACACAAACTTCCCTCATGGATCGGTTTTCTATTGGTGAAAACAGTGTAAAAATCTTACAGTAATCCCTGATATTAGTTTTCACATGTAGGCGGCGGGTAACTTCAATTTATAATATCTACAGGTTGTACATACTTCATTGTTAACGATGGTCACTGTGAAAAAATGGCAAAGCACCGCAAATCCATGCTTTCTGAAAGCATAAGGAAACATCTTACCGAATTTACCAGGGATTTCTAAGAAACTGTACCTCATCTGAGGCTATTCTGGATGACATCGTCACGAATCAGAAAGATCCACATGCTGATGCATCTAAATTCCATACTCCCTACGACGTGAACTTGTTTAGACTGTTCTACGAAAAAATATGGCTATTGGCTTGTTGGAAAGCTCTGGGCAGCAAACCCCTGCTGATCATTGCACCCCATGTCTCTTCCTTTCAGAAGGCTTGAGTCTGGCGATGGGATCTGTGTGTGCTGTACGTTTATTTGGGTACATCCGTCGGTCTGTCAGTTTCTGTCGGAGCTTAGTCAGTGTAGAAGTTGAGAGAAACTGCTCTTCTAGTTAAAGCTACGTCTACAGCCCTCCAGAGTCGTCCTCCGCAAGTGGAATGGCGTGTGGTCTATACACTACTCTTCCAGCCATTGGCAGTTTAACAGACTTTGAGCCGCGACATCGCAGTCGGGAAGCTCTCCAGTTGGCATCCGATGGCTTGAGTGTACACTGTCCCAGTCCTCTCACTACGGAAAAATCGATGACAGTACTGATAATCGAACTCTGGTTACGCATAGCAGTCAACACGCTGGGGACCAGGGTGGGCCGCTCCTTCTCCAGCAGCCGTGTACCGGAGGTCGCTACAGTAGCGATGCTTTCTCGGTGACTAGAATAATGTGTAGATGGTACCCTTTCTCTAGAGGGAATGTAGAATACATGCACAAAACTACCAGCTAGCATCTCTGTGGAATTTTGTAACATGGTTTACGCTCGCCTGTTATGTCACTCGTGGAAATTGCAACCTCCTTCGTGGAAATAAACATGGAGTTTGCAGAGAACGATCGTGTGAATCCGAGTTCGCTCCGTATGTCCACGAGACACAGAAGGAAGCAGGTACAGGCCTCCAAGTTCATCCTGTATTCCTCGATTTCCAACCTAATGAACACAACACGAGCGTATCTGTGTGATTGCTCTGAAGGGTTTCTAGCAAACATAACGCATTATGTGGCTCTAAATAGAAGATTTCTGGCTAAAAAGTACTTTCGGGAGTACCGCGTGGGATTGCTATAGGACCAATACTATTCACAGTAAATACACTGAAGAGCCAAAGAAACTGGTTGTTGAGCCAAAGAAACTGGTTGTTGTTGTTGTTGCGGTCTTCAGTCCAGAGAATGTTTTGATGCAGCTCTCCATGTTACTCTATCCTATGCAAGCTTCTTCATCTCCCAGTACCTACTGCAACCGACATCCTTCTGAATCTGTTTAGTCTATTCATCTCTTGGTCTCCCTCTACGATTTTTACCCTCCACGCTGCCCTCCAATACTAAACTAGTGATTCCTTGATGCCTCAGAATATGTCCTACCAACCGACCCCTTCTTGTAGTCAAGTTGTGCCACAAATTTCTCTTCTCCCCAATTAAATTCAATAACTCGTCATTAGTTATGTGATCTACCCATCTAATCTTCAGCATCATTCTGTAGCACCACATTTCGAAAACTTCTATTCTCTTCTTGTCTAAACTATTTATCGTTCATGTTTCACTTCCATATATGGTTACACGCCATACAAATACTTTTAGAAAAGACTTCCTGACACTTAAATCTATACTCGATGTTAACAAATTTCTCTTCTTCAGAAACGCTTTCCTTGACATTGTCAGTCTCCTTTTTATATCCTTTATGTACTTCGACCATCATCAGTTATTTTGCTCCCCAAATAGCAAAACTCATTTACTGCGTCAAGTGTCTCATTTCGTAATCTAATTCCCTCTGCATCACCTGAATTAATTCGACTACATTCCATTATCCTTTTGCTTTTATTTATGTTCATTCCGTTCACCTGCTCTTCCAGGTCCTTTGCTGTCTCTGACAGAATTATAATGTCATCGGCGAATCTCATTTACTACTTCTCCATGGATTTTAATTCCTACTCCGAATTTTTATTTTGTTTCCTTTACTGTTTGTGTATGAGAAATCGGTTGGAAACTTTCCTCGTGTCAGAACGTTTTAGCTGTCGCCACCGGCGCCAACCTTGTGTGAATGCTCTGGAAAGCTAATCATTCGCATATCAAAGGGTCTTATTCCTGTCGGTTAAATTTCTCGTCCATAGCACGTCATCTTCGTGGGGCAGCAATTTTAATGTCCAGTAGTATATATCCAATCTACTTCGACCATCATCAGTTATTTTTCTCCCCAAATAGCAAGATTCCTTTACTACTTTAAGTGTCTCATTTCCTAATCTAATTCCCGCAGCATCACCCGTCTTAATTCGACTACATTCCATTATCCCCGTTTTGCTTTTGTTGATGTTCATCTTATATCCTCCTTTCAAGACACTGTCCATTCTGTTCAACTGCTCTTCCAAGTCCTTTGCTGTCTCTGACAGAATGACAATGTCACCGGCGAACCTTAAAGTTTTTATTTCTTCTCCATGGATTTTAATTCCTACTCCGCATTTTTCTTTTGTTTCCTTTACTGCTTGCTCAATATACAGATTGAATAACATCGGGGAGAGGCTACAACCCTGTCTCACTCCCTTCCCAACCACTGCTTCCATGCCCCTCGACTCTTATAACTGCCATCTGATTGCTGTACAAATTTTAAATAGCGTTTCGCTCCCTGTATTTTAGCCCTGCCACCTTCAGAATTTGAAAGAGATTATTGGAGTCAACACTGTCGAAAGATTTCTCTAAGTCTAGAAATGCTAGAAACGTAGGTTTGCCTTTCCTTAATCCATTTTCTAAGATAAGTCTTAGGGTCAGTATTGCCTTACGTGTTCCAGTACTTCTACGGAATCCAAAATAATCTTCCCCGAGGTCGGCTTCCACCAGTTTTTCCATTCGTCTGTAAGGCATTCGCGTCAGTTTTTTGCAGCCGTGACTTATTAAACTGATAGTAGGAAGAAACTGGTACACCTGCCTAATATCGTATAGGGCCCCCTCGAGCACGCACAAGTGTCGCAACACGGCATGGCATGGACTCGACCAGTGTCTGCTGGAGGGAATGGACGCCATGAATCCTACAGGGCCGTCCATAAATGTGTAAGAGTACGAGGGGGTGGTGATCTCTTCTGAACAGCAATTTGCAAGGCATTCAAGATATGCACAATAATGTTAATGTGTGGGGTGTTTCGTGGGCAGCGGTGCGTTTAAACTCAGAAGAGTGTTCCTGGAGCTACTCTTTAGCAATTCTGGACGTGTAGGATGTCGCATTGTGCTGCTGGAATTGCTCGAGTCCGTCGGAATGCACAATGGACATGAATGGATGCACGTGATCAGACGGGGTGCTTCCGTATGTGTCCCCTGTCAGAGTCGTATGTAGACGTATCAGGGGTCCCACGTCACTCCACACCATTATAGAGCCTCCACCAACTTGAACAGTCTCCTGATGACATGCACGGTCCATGGATTCATGAGGTTGTCCCTATACACGTACACGTCGATCCTCTCAATACCATTTGGAAAGAGACTCGTCTGACCATGCAACCTTTTTCCAGTCATCAACAGTCCAACGTCGGTGTTGACGGGTCCAGCCGAGTCGTAAAACTTTGTGTCTTGCAGTCATAAAGGGTACACGAGTGTGCCTTCGGCTCCGAAAGCCCATATCGATGGTGTTTCGTTGAATGACTCGCACGCTGAGACATGTTGATGGCCCAGCATTAAAATCAGCAGCAGTTTGTGGAAAGGTTGCACATCTGCCACGTCGTCTCTGGTCCCGTTCTGGCAGGACCCTTTCCCAGCTGCAGCGATATATGAGACTTGACGTTTTACCGGATTCCAGGTACTCACGGTACACTCTTGAAATGGTCGTACTGGAAAATCCCCACTTCATCGCTACCTTGGACATGCTGTGCCCATTGCGTGCGCCTACTATAACATCACTTTCAGACTCACCTAAATCTTGATAACTTGTCATTGTAGTAGCAGTAACCGGTCTAACAACTGCGCCAGACAGTTGTTGTCTTATACAGGCGTTGCCGACCGCAGCGCTGTTTACTGCCTGTTTGCGTATCTCTTTATTTGAATACGCATTCCTATACCACTGTCTTTGGAGCTTCAGTGTACAAGTGATCTAGTGGATGACGTGAGAAGCTGCTTGTAGGTTTTTGTGAATGATGCTACTGTGTACAGGAAACAAAATATTTGATCACTTGAACATATACAACCAGTGGCGTCTGCTCTGTAAGAGCACAAAAGCACGTGAACACCCCAATTTTGACATATTGATAATTTTTTTTGGTGATTTTTCTTTGAATGATGTTAAACGTAACGTAGATGCAGTAATCTGAAATACATGGCAATAAATATTTTGCGCTATGCAACATTGCTACTCTAGATTTTGTTAAACTTGGCATCAGGGTCGTGGCCATACCTTCAGTTGTGCAACTTTCAAGGAGCTTTCGCGCATGCGCTTCTGTCGTGACGTAGTTGCCTTATGGATCAAATATGTACGGATTTGATAAACACTGCGCACAATTCATGGCGTGCAGAGCTGGCCTTCACCATTTAGCTACAAGTTTATATCAATGCCACCAGGTGGTACCACATCACAGCAGACTTTTATTCTGATTCGCTTGGCATAAATCCCGCTAAACGGTAGCACACTCAATTCACTCACTATACAGTAAATGTTATAGTTACACTCACAGAAAAACCTATTTTGTCAGTTTCCAAATGAGATACAGTATATTAAGTTTCGAATTTTATTGTACTCTAAGCCATTTGAGGTGCCGAGAATCATAAAGCAAATCATCGTAGATTCTGAGAGTGTGGCATTTATTCATGCTTCTGGCCGGCCGATGTGGTCGAGCGGTTCTAGGCGCTTCAGTCTGAAAACGAGCGACCGCTTCGGTCGCATGTTCGAATCCTGCCTAGGTCATGGATGTATGCGATGTCCTTAGGTTAGTTAGGTTTAAGTAGTTCTACGTTGTAGGGGACTGATGACCTCAGCTGTTAAGTCCCATAGTGCTCAGAGCCATTTGAACCATTCATGCTTCTGACATTTGTTGAGCTTATGGTGGGTGAAGTTCTTCTGTGCTGTAGGCCCACTGTATATATAAACATTCACGAAAAGCTGTCTCACTTGATTGTCTGACATTCACTCAAATGTGGGGTTGACGACGGTGTGCTTTTGGTCTTTATGGTTCTCAGGGCCACATTTTTATTCAAGTCAAGTGACAATGCTGTTAGACATTACTGCCCGAACTTAATCATTTCCACAAACGTCACTTCGGAATTGCTTGTTTACTGTGCTGGCTTCAAATAATGCTTCAAATGGCTCTGAGCACTATGGGACTTAACATCTGAGGTCATCAGTCCCCTAGAACTTAGAACTACTTAAACTTAACTAACCTAAGGATATCACACACATCCATGCCCGAGGCAGCATTCGAACCTGCGACCGTAGCGGTCGCGCGGTTCCAGACTGAAGCGCCTTTAACCGCGTGGCCACACTGGCCGGCACTGTGCTGGCATCGGCTTCCGTGTGCACTGTCATCCTAAACTCTGTTGAATTTGTTTGTGCTAACAGAAAAGAAAATTACCAGGATAAGTTATTCGCAAAGGATCTAAAGCCTCCCAGATTAGATCCATTGAGTCAGACAGCCCTGAAATCAAATAAGCTAGCGCACAAGCGAACGTTTATCGAAGAAGTGTTTAATAAGCGTAAGTTGTTATGTACGTGCAATGTCAGAATGTCCCGGAAGTTGACTCGTGGACTAATACCTATGTTACAGATCGTGTAGATTTGTCCGAAAAAGTAAAAAAAAACAACAAAACTACTCTTACACAAAAATGCGAAACGGGGAGTAGCGAAACATTATTTCGTTCTTTTCTTAATTTATACTTATTTACGTACAAAACTACAAAATTCCACAAAATAGTTCTTCCTTTTTCATGTAAGTTATGCAGATTATTATTTATTTATATTGTTTAGACCCATAGAGGATCACATAAAGCAAATTATGACCTGTGGCTGATATTTTTCTTGTTCTTCCAGAATTGTTTCATCATCCAGCCACGGTTAGCTCGACGTTCATCTCATCAGTTTCTTCTAGGCACCTTGGGTTTGTCTTCTGAAGAAATTAGCCAGCTGTAGAATTTATGTCTGAAGTTTCGATTTTCGATGTCTTTCGGTGTGATTTCGACAATTTTAGAACAATTTAACCTGTTTAATCCAGACTGTTGTCGTTTTCAGTTTCTGTAAGTACGTCAAAATTTTCTTTGGTAGCCGGTTGTAATAGCTCATGATTTGTGCATGGAATTTCAGTGGTCGTCGGCAGAAATCGGTTTCGATGCTGGAATGTTTTTCTGTGATTGTGTGTGACTGTAGACGGTATGCTTCATCTGTGAGTTTTGGGCCAAGGATTTTTCGAATGATTTTTCTTTCAGCCTTTTTGATATTTTCGAGATCTCCTTTGCAATTAAGATTTAGAGTTTCGCTGGCGTCGAGCGTTTCAGGTTTGATAACAGTCGTGTAGTGTCGAACTTTTGTGTTGATGTTTATGCATTTTTTATTGTAGATGCTCGCAACTTTTCCTTATCCTTTCCGCATTTTGAGTTCCTCTGTTTTTTGTGCTAATGTTTCTGTACCTGTAGGCTCAACAGTTTCTTCTACGTGTTTGGTTAACCTTGTTTACTGTGCCGTATTTTGTGATTAAATTTTGTGTTTTGATGTGTTTCGTAGCCATGAATTCTGTTTTAGAAAAAGAAATTTGTAGTCCAACTTTCTCGGCACATCCTTTGAAGACTTCAATCTGATGGATTACTGTTTGTTCATCACCAGAAAGGATCGCCAGGTCATCAGCGAAGGCTACGCATATGACATCGATGTTTTCTTTTCCTAGCCTGATGGGTCTCCACATGTTTCGATTTTTCAGCTCCTGTTCCCATTCTTTGATGACTTTGTCTAAAACGATGTTGAAAAGTAGTGGGGAGAGGCCATCACCTTGCCGGACGCCAGTCTTGATGGAAAAAGGTTGCCTGACTTCTCCGTTGAATTTGACTTTGGAAGTTGTGTCTGTTAGCGTGTGTTGGATGATGCGTTGTGTTTTTGGATCCAGACTATTTTGTTTGAGTATTAAACAGGGACTCTCGATCGATGGAGTCGTAAGCTTTTTTGAAGCCGAGAAATATGCAGATGGTTGGAGATATCGTGTAGCTCGAATTTTCAGTGTACTTCAGGTTGAAAATTTGTTCCGTGCCTGATCCATGTGGTCTGAACCCTGTTTGATATTCACCTATTAGGGGTTCCAGTTGTTCTTGTGCGTGTTGTAAGACGCAAGCGGAGAAGACTTTGTAAGGTACGGAAATTGGGAAGAATCCTCTGTACTTATTCACATCAGATTTGGATGAGTGCGCATTTCCAGTCGTCTGAGAGTTCTTCGTCTCGCAATATGTCCTGAACGACGTGCGTGATTTCCTGTAGTCGTATTACAAGATTTTTCAGTAATTCAGCGGTGATTCCATCTTCTCCTGATGTCTTTCCTTTCTTCAGTTTTCTGATGTGGTGTCGGATTTCTTTTTGTTTCAGTGAATCCCCGTCGGATTTCGTGTGACTTGGGGATGTGTGTAGGAATCGTTCGGACTGTTCAGAGCAATTAAGAAGGTCGGAAAAGAAGTCTGCCGGTTCTTTGCAGTGTTCTTGCTTGCTGAGTGACAGTTTCCCATCGTTTTTCTTGAAGGTCAAATTTTGTGGTGAGTAACCTTTAATTCTTTTAGCAAAATCTCTATAGAAACTTCTGCTGTTGTAATTTCTGAAGTTGCCCTGAATTGATTTGAGCTGTTCGGGGATGTATTTACGTTTGGTTTTCCTAGTTGCTCTGTTTGACTGTTTTCGGATATCGGGGAAGTGTTGTAGGGTTTCCGGAGTTGAATGTATTTTTGAAAGGCTATTCGGCGACTGATGATGGATTGGTCGCAGTTGGAATCCCACATGGGTGGTTTGCCTTTTTCTGAAGTGGGATTAATTCTTTGGCTTTTCTGGTTATGTTGCTACGGAAGTCGGTCCAGTTCTATTTTTTTCATTCTTCTGTGATCTTTATTTCCTGAATTCTAGATGTATCCAACTTTTGGATATGTCGTTTTATATATTGTACTCTCTTCGAAGAGAATTTTACTTCAACTCGGGTGAGGTAGTGGTCCGTATCGATGTTCGCCCACCTCTTCGGACTTGAATGTCGGCGATGATCCTGTAGTGGGCTTAGGATATGGCAGCGTGGTCGATCTGATATTCACCATGGTGTTGGATTGGGGATCGCCATGTTTTCTGTTTTTGTGGGGGTTTTCTGAAGTGGGTGGACATAACTTTGAGGTTGAATTGTTTGCATATGTCAATCAGGCGTGTGCCATTATTGTTAGTATTTTGGTGTGCAGAATGTTTGACGATTATTTTCCGGTAAGTTTTTTCTTTCCCGAGATGGGCGTTGAAGTTTCCCACTAGGATTTTCACGTCACGTTTTTGGATTTTGCTCATTGATTTTTGAGCTGGTTCCAAAATTTTCCGACTGTTTTGGGATTTTTCTTGTTTTCGATGTTGGTGGGCGCATGTACATTGATGGCGGTACATATTTTATTGGCACTCTGAATTAGCATGCTCATGAGTCGATCGTTGATGGGTGTGATTTCTGTAACAGAGTTGATGATGGATTTGTGACGGTGAGGCCGAGCGGTTCTAGGCGCTTCAGTCTGGAACCGCGCGACCGCTACGATTGCAGGTTCGAATCCTGCCTCGGGCATGGATGTGTGTGGTGTCCTTAGGTTAGTTCGGTTTAAGTAGTTCTAGGGGACTGATGACCTCAGATGTTAAGTCCCATAGTGCTCAGAGCCATTTGAACCATTTTTGGATCTGTGTACAAGAAAGTCCATTCCGTAGATAGAGGCGCCTTTTGCGATCTTTTTTTTTTTTTTTTTTTGCTCTTGAAGATCCGGAAGTTTGCGTAGTCCATGGTTTCATTGTCAGTCAGTCGTGTTTCTTGAAGAGCGAGTATGAGAATTTTTTGTCTGTCGATTTCTTGAGTGAGATTATGTAATTTTCCTGTCTGAATCAGTGTACTGATGTTTAGTGCTCCAATAGAGGTTTTCTGCTAGTCGGGAAGTTTACCAGATTTTATCTGCTGTGCTTGTCTGGACTCCCCAGATTCCGAAAGTCCAGTTGCCGTCTGTTGACCAGTGGATTGTGTACCACCTGCAGTGAAGTTCAATTTGCTTGCACAGTTCATGACTGTTGTTGAGGCCCTTGGAATATAATATTTTCAGCCGAGCTCATTGACCTAACAGACGCTGAAAAGAGTACCGGTGATTTTCTGGATTTTGAATTGCGTTGTTATCTGGTCCGCCCCGAGTATCTGATTTCCTCGGTACCACCCATATCTGGGAGGCTTTCCCCTATCCGCAACACGGGGAGGCGCCCGATGAAGTACCCAACAACCTCAGACAGGTACATATTACTATTATTATTATTATTATTATTATTTTCAATTATTCCCGTTTAAGAGAGCGTTTGAACTTGAATTCCTTTATGATCCCAAATTTTCTTCATGTGTTCGCTGTGTTGTTTCTTTCGCTCCGCTGTCCATTTGCATCCTGGTCTCTTCTGTGTTGTGGTGTGAAATTTATGTTTTTTGATGATGTTACTGAATTCAGTTCTATTTTCTGCATCGTTTACTGTTATGTGTGCTTGTCTGAGGTCCTCTTCAACTTCTTTTATCCATTTTGTTTTTCCCCTGCCTGAGTTGATGACTTTAAGAATTCGCTTTGAAATTCTGTTTTCATTCATCCTGTGGATATGTCCGTAGAACTGCATTCTTCTTTTCCTTGTTGTATCCGTAATCTTGTCTGTGTATTTATATAATTCTGATGTTGGTCTCTTCTTCCAGATTCCTTGCTCTTGTATCGCGCCAAAAATTTTCCTGAGAATTTTCCTTTCTTGTTTCTCTATTTCTTTGATTTTAGTTTGCAAACCTATTTGTGTTGTTTCAGATGCATACAGTGCCTCCGGAAGTACGACAGTGTTGTAGTGCCTCAATTTTGCGTTAATGGATATAGACTTTTTGTTATAATAGTTCCACGTGAGTTTATATGCTTTCTGTAGTTTTTTTATTCTTTCCTCATTGGCTTTAGGTTGATCCCTGATGGCTGGATGATTTCTCCCAGGTACTTAAAATGTGGTACTTGTACGATTTTCCCATGGGTTGTCACAATAGGCAATTTGTCTTGTGGTACTCTTTCTATGTACTGGGTTTTCTCATATGAGATTTGCGGGCCAGTTCTTTGTGCAATTTCGTGTAACTTCTCTATGGTGTTAGTGGCTTCTTTTCTATTATTTGTGAGGATTGCAAGGTCATCCGCAAAAGCTAAACACTTCACGTTGAATCTATTATCTTTTCTAATGCCAATGTGGATTCCTTTGACTTCCTTTTCCCATGTGCCGATAATTTTTCAAGAATGATATTAAGGAGTAATGGTGAAAGTCCGTCACCCTGTCGCACTCCAGTTTGGATTTCAAATGGTTCCGAGATATCCCCCATAAATTTAACCTTGGAGAATTATTGTGATTGTTATTGTCAGTGACTGTAGTCGTACAGACTTGATGATAAGCGTAACTGATATACGGTAGATGCTATTAATTTTACAATTTTATGTCGATCCAAAAATAATAATCACGACCCGCCACTGTCCGCAGCTGAGGAACAGATTTATAGAATAAAATTTGCATCAGTTGCCAGTAATTTCTTAATTTATTCCACGACCGGTTTTGAAGCATAAAGCTTCATCTTCAGGTAAAACAAAATAATATGGGAACATGAATATGTGGCGGGCGCACGACAGAGTCATGGAGGATCGTACACGTCAAACAAACGAATGGGAGCGTAGGACCAGCAGCCACGACACGGAAGACGGCTCAGAAGCCAGCTGACAGCGTTGGCAGAAGCGACTGTTCAAAACTGGTTTAGGAATAAATTAAGAAATTGCTGGCAACTGAAGCGGATTTCTATTCTACAAGTATAGAGGAATGGCGCGACTCTAGAAAATTTTAGTGAAGTGAAGGAAAAGCTGCAATATATCTACGCTTGGTACACGGATTAGCAGTTGAACCTCAAGATAAACGAATTCAATGCATTGCGCATTAATAACACAAAACCCTATTACTGTAGGATTACGTGATTGTAAAAACAATTACAGGAAGGAGTCAGATCCACTAAATACCTACAGTATGGGTAAGGAGACATGAAAGAAATTTCATGAAGTCAGGCAGATGCAAGAGAGATTCACTGGCATATTCCTCAGGATGTGTAGTCCACACACGTCGAAGGTAGCTTAGAAAACCAGTATTTGAATCCTGCTGCTCACTCTGGCATCCGTGCAAGGTAGGACTTATAGAGAAAACAGACAAGATCCAAAAAAGTGTACCGGTTATTGCTTGTCATTTTGTCTTTACCGTTCTGTCGTCCCGTTTCTTATTCGATTTACTGGCGTCACTAAGTTGCTGGCTTACCTGCCTGTGAGTGGCAGCAGCAACGCGTATCGATAAGAGCACTGTCGTATTATCTTTGAAGCGACAGCTAGTATTTCCGGCTCGTCGTGTGTCGGTGGTTGAGTCGGGATGGAGCTCCAATGAGGTCTGCACAGCCAGTACTCGCCCGACCGCTGGCGACACGCATGCACTGTCCGACGGAATAACAGTTGGTTGATCGTTCGGCCGGTCGTCTCATAGGGCGGCGTGTATTTGGTCTTTTGATCGTTTCTGGGACTCGTCAGTTGGTCATTTTGCCAGACGTGGGTCTGCTCCTTCCTTGTGCAGAGATGTCGGGTGGCCAATGGGCAAGAGCTCCCTCTGCATGGTTGGGTCCGAGCCAGTGTGCTCGGGTCGTCGTGTCTCCGATTTCCGAGCGGACATCGGGTTGAGTCGGGATGGAGCTCCAGTGAGCTCTGCACAGCCACACACATCCACTGTCCGACGGAAGGAGACTTGAGCGGGGACTACCTTTGTTGGTCGTTCGGTCGGTCGTCTCATAGGACGACGTGTATTTGGTCGCCGACCGCTTCGGTTTCTCTGTGTGTGTGTCGACTTGTCATTCGTCCTGGTTGTTCCACAGTGATTCCTTTTACGATTGTTCGAGTTCTTATGGACGTGTTTTCGTAGAACTGTGCCTAACGTGTGTAATTTCGACTGTGCAGTTATGTTAATACTGTATACGTTCTGGAGTAGGCAGTGGGTCGGTTTTGACATTGCAGCGAGGAAGTCTCCGCGGATGGGGCATTAGGGTAGTGTTCCGCTGTGTGGTTTTCCTCGCCGTGTCGATGCTGTCAGTTCCGCGTGTAGTTTGACAGCCTTTGGTGTTCTTAATTTTTTTTTGTGGTTATTGCACCCTGTCTGTATTTAGACGCCAATATTTGAAGACGTAGTGCTGCTGGTATCTTCGTCCTCGCTGACATTTTCCGCCAGCCGGAGTGGTCGAGCGGTTCTAGGCGCTACATCTGGAACCGCGCGACCGCTATGGTCGCAGGTTCGAATCCTGCTTCGGGCATGGATGTTTGTGATGTCCTTAGGTTAGTTAGGTTTAACTAGTTCTAAGTTCTAGGGGACTAATGACCTCAGCAGTTGAGTCCCGTAGTGCTCAGAGCCATTTGAACCATTTTTGACATTTTCCTGCCGGCCGCGGTGGTCTCGCGGTTCTAGGCGCGCAGTCCGGAACCATGCGACTGCTACGGTCGCAGGTTCGAATCCTGCCTCGGGCATGGGTGTGTGTGATGTCCTTAGGTTAGTTAGGTTTAAGCAGTTCTAAGTTCTAGGGGACTGATGACCACAGCAGTTGAGTCCCATAGTGCTCAGAGCCATTTGAACCATTTGACATTTTCCTTTGCGTGCCGTTGGTCGGGAGGAAGGGAATTGATTAGGTTTTTGGTCGGTCCTTCAGCCGTCCCTGGGTTGGGTTGCCAGCTGATAACTTCCCCTTATTCTTGGCTGCCTATCTCACCTAACCTTACGTTAGATTTACCTCCTCTGGCCGACCCTTGGAACATTTCTGAGCACTACTGTTCTGTTGGTTTCAGATTGTGGTTTTTAGTGTGAAGTACAGCGCGAGGCTTTCAGCCGTCTATTAGTTTAGTTTGTTTTAATTTTAAAATAAGGCCTTCAGCCGACTTAAACTAAGCTTTCGAGATTGATTGGCTTAAAATTATTTTAAAAAGCAGATTTGCGTGCATTTGAAATCTTGTTATCCAGGCCTTACCCCTTGAGTTCATGTTCAGTACGGCTGGTCTCGGCGGAGGTTCGAGTCCTCCCTCGGGCATGGGTGTGTGTGTTCGTCCTTAGGATAATTTAGGTTAATTAGTGTGTACGCTTAGGGACTGATGACCTTAGCAGTTCAGTCCCATTAGATTTCACAGACATTTGAACATGTTCAGTATGTGGCCTTCAGCCGAGCTTTTACGTGAAATATTTTAAGATGAGGGGTTCAGCCGTGATTATTCCTAAAGATATATTAATAACTTGTGTTCGGGCCTTCAGCTGTACTGTTTTCGAATCCTTTTAAGGACATGTGTGATTAAGTGTCTTTAGGAAAATAAAGTTTGTGTGTTTGGTGCAACTAACAGTAACTGATCTTGGCCCCTTTTCACAACCATAACCTGATGCGCTCTGCCCTGCGAAACCAGATTTCAAGCGCGTTTTGCCACAGGTTCGTGCAGTAAGCGTGAAAGCGTCACGGAGATGCTCCTCCAATTTCAGTCGCAGACGCCACAAGACAGGCGTTCTGCGGTGTGATTTACTGTTAAAGTCCCGAGGTCGTACAGTCCTTGTAGAGTCAGCCGATGTATTTATTGCTTCCTCTTACGTAGTCTCCCGAAAAGACCATGAAGGTAACATCGGAAAGATTCGATCTTGGTAACCGTTCTTGCCACAGACCATTCACTACTGGAACAGGAAACGTAGAAGTTGTTGTGACTTGGCAAGACAGCCAAGCCACTAGGAGGTAGCCGAAAGGCACGCGTTTAAGCTCACGCAGGCTGGCGTGAGGTCTGGAACAGTTAAAGGAGTTGAGTCTAGTAAAAAAAAAGTACGTAGTTTCTGGAATACTTAACTTTAATCCATAATTGGTGAACATCGGTCTGACGGTACATGCATCACAAGATAAATAGCAAATGATAATGGCGCCTTGCTAGGTCGTAGCAAATGACGTAGCTGAAGGCTATGCTAACTATCGTCTCGGCAAATGAGAGCGTAATTTGTCAGTGAACCATCGCTAGAAAAGTCGGCTGTACAACTGGGGCGAGTGCTAGTAAGTCTCTCTAGACCTGCCCTGTGGCGGCGCTCGGTCTGCAATCACTGACAGTGGCGACACGCGGGTCCGACGTATACTAACGGACCGCGGCCGATTTAAAGGCTACCACCAAGCAAGTGTGGTGTCTGGCGATGACACCACAGAAGTTACAATGGTACACGAAGTACTCTCCGCGACACACCATAACGTAGCTTGTCAAGTGGAGATGCAGAGCTAGATAGCCATTCTAGCATTGCGATCTTACTATAGTGGAATGTTGAAAATGAAAATTTCGAAAGACGTTACGTCGAAAGAAGATTCACGCCTGTGGCTCTTATACTGGCCTGTGAAGCCAGTGCTTCTGTACTCCATGCTGTCAACGCTATACGTAAGAATTGACAAGATTTATCTCCGCCCATGACATCTGTACTACGCTTGCTGAGAAACGTTTCCACTAGGGCGGAAACTGAACTGGGTTGGTAGACAAAATAGAAGTGTCAGAGCAGTGTCCAGTGGCACCAGTCGCGCAGTTCGCTGGAGCCGTGCTGCGTTTCGCGTTGGTGCCGTTGCTAGGTTGGCATCGTGTAGTTGGTATAATAACGGTTGTCGTCTTCTTCTTGTGTTCATTGGCGCTACTCCGTTCGCAAGCGTTTTCTGTCCGCTAGTGGCAGCAGCGGCGGTTATAGATATCTAGTAACGGTGGTACTATTTTTTGGGCGACGTTATGGTGTTTCCTTGTCGTGTGAGTCGGCAGTTCGGTTGGGGACGGACGTGCAGCCAGGTCAACGCAGCGCGAGAACACGCTGGGAACACTGGCGGCCCACGTGCACTGCCATATGGAAGGACTCTAGTCGCGAAGGGTACAACCTTGTTGTCGACTGGACCCAGGAAGTTTGAGTTGAGTGGACCTTAATTCAAGTAGTAAAACCTCGAACATTGTGAGATCTCGCCATTTGCTTGCGTGTTGCTGCTCGCAGTGTCGCCGAGACGAAGACCAGTGAGTGGAGCATTTGCAGAAGGCGAAACTAATTAACCTTCCTCCACTTCTTATTATTAATTGTTGCATTCTACAGGGTTATTACAAATGATTGAAGCGATTTCACAGCTCTACAATAACTTTATTATTTGAGATATTTTCACAATGCTTTGCACACACATACAAAAACTCAAAAAGTTTTTTTAGGCATTCACAAATGCTCTATATGTGCCCCTTTAGTGATTCGGCAGACATCAAGCCGATAATCAAGTTCCTCCCACACTCGGCGCAGCATGTCCCCATCAATGAGTTCGAAAGCATCGTTGATACGAGCTCGCAGTTCTGGCACGTTTCTTGGTAGAGGAGGTTTAAACACTGAATCTTTCACATAACCCCAGAGAAAGAAATCGAATGGGGCTAAGTCGGGAGAGCGTGGAGGCCATGACATGAATTGCTGATTATGATCTCCACCACGACCGATCCATCGGTTTCCCAATCTCCTGTTTAAGAAATTCCGAACATCATGATGGAAGTGCGGTGGAGCACCATCCTGTTGAAAGATGAAGTCGACGCTGTCGGTCTCCAGTTGTGGCATGAGCCAATTTTCCAGCATGTCCAGATACACGTGTCCTGTAACGTTTTTTTCGCAGAAGAAAAAGGGGCAGTAAACTTTAAACCGTGAGATTGCACAAAACACGTTAACTTTTGGTGAATTGCGAATTTGCTGCACGAATTCGTGAGGATTCTCTATCGCCCAGATTCGCACATTGTGTCTGTTCACTTCACCATTAAGAAAAAATGTTGCTTCATCACTGAAAACAAGTTTCGCACTCAACGCATCCTCTTCCATGAGCTGTTGCAACCGCGCCGAAAATTCAAAGCGTTTGACTTTGTCATCGGGTGTCAGGGCTTGTAGCAATTGTAAACGGTAAGGCTTCTGCTTTAGCCTTTTCCGTAAGATTTTCCAAACCGTCGGCTGTGGTACGTTTAGCTCCCTGCTTGCTTTGCTCGTCGACTTCCACGGGCTACGCGTGAAGCTTGCCCGCGCGCGTTCAGCCGTTTCTTCGCTCACTGCAGGCCGACCCGTTGATTTCCCCTTACAGAGGCATCCAGAACCTTTAAACTGCGCATACCATCGCCGAATGGAGTTAGCAGTTGGTGGATCTTTGTTGAACTTCATCCTGAAGTGTCGTTGCACTGTTATGACTGACTGATGTGAGTGCATTTCAAGCACGACATACGCTTTCTCGGCTCCTGTCGCCATTTTGTCTCACAGCGCTCTCGAGCGCTCTGGCGGCAGAAACCTGAAGTGCGGCTTCAGCCGAACAAAACTTTATGAGTTTTTCTACGTATCTGTAGTGTGTCGTGACCATACGTCAATGAATGGAGCTACAGTGAATTTATGAAATCGCTTCAATCATTTGTAATAGCCCTGTATATGTTATTATTTGTGAAGTTCAACCAGTGGTATTTCTTTTGCCTAGTAGCCACTAACGCCCCAGTTACCTGCCCTGGAGCTTAGTGTATGTGAGCACTGCTGTCCGGTAAGGCGTGTAGTTCGACAGCTTCCTTGATTTGTGGGCCCGGTGGTGTTTTTTTCTCTACTGTGGTAGTAGCGGTTCCTTTCTGCTTCCAGATGCTCTAATCACCGGATTCTGGAGACGTAATGCTGACTGCAGGTTCTGGCTTGCGTGTGTTATTCCATCGTTGCATTGGTCATCGGACGTTAGGTCGATTCGGAAAATATTTATTGGTCGTGCATTTAAACTGACACTAGTCTGAGTTACCATCTCATGAAGTGAATGCAACTCTTGGCTGCCCGTCCCATCGCTTGCGAAGTTTTGAGGGACTTTCCCAGGTTCCCACGCCCGGGTTCCCGGGTTCGATTCCCGGGTCAGGGATTTTCAATACCTCGTGATGACTGGGTGTTGTGTGATGTCCTTAGGTTAGTTAGGTTTAAGTAGTTCTAAGTTCTAGGGGACTGATGACCATAGATGTGAAGTCCCATAGGGCTCAGAGCCATTTGACTTTCCCAGGTCGATCTTTGGAGCAACATCTGCCCACCCACCGCCCCCTTGGTTTGGTCAGATTTGATGACATTTTTTCTAATTTTAATAACTGTATTTTCAAGTTTGCAAATGTTTAACTGGTTCTGAAAAGATTGCTATTCAGGCCTTCAGACGAGAAACATTTTTTTAAATTATTACTGTTGGGGCCTTCAGCTAAGAAATAGTTGAATTTGTTGTCATTAAGGCCTTCAGCCGTGAGTGTAACTTGTCTTAAAATTTTAATTAGTCAATTGTATTCTAACAGTAAGACTTAAAAATATTTTAATAACTCTGATTGCAAGCTGAAGAAGTGAACTGGTTCTTAAAAGGTTGCTATTCAGGCCTTCAGCCGTGAATCAGTTTTTAAATTATTACTATTGAGGCCTTCAGCCGAGAAATAGTTTTGAATTTGTTGTCATTAAGGTCTTCAGCCGTGGAACACTTCTTAATTTATTGTCACCTTTTATTTGTTGTTGTTTCCAAATAAAGTGTAAGTGTTGAAAATAAACTAACTAACAGTAATTGAATACGGCTCCGTCCACAGTCGTATCCCAGTCCTGCCCTCCTTGGTACCAGGTCTCATCGCTATATGTGTGTGGTGTCGTATTCCGCTTGCGTTCAAAACTGACCTGTGATCATCTTCCTTGCACATTACGCCCTACAGCTACCATCAGGGTCGTGCTGGGCAGAACAGTCACTGAAGTTAATGTTTTACAGGTTTATTCATACATTTTTAGCGCGCCTATGGTCTTATTCGGCCGCCGAGCAATTTTCTATAGTATCGCAGTAGGACATCGGCCAGGTAGTTTCGTAGAATATTCTGCCACGCAGCAATAAAGCCCCGCTTACGACTCGGCCGGAAATGTAATTTTGGCTCCTCCCCTTCACCGTAAACAGCTAATACATATTTAGTGGGTACGAAAAACAAGATGCTGTAAATTTATGACGAGACAAATAACAGTGTCTTACTACATTTCACAGGCATTGGGGAACAGACTTGGCACTTTATAGCCGCCGGTGACAATAGCGTTAAAAATGATTCACGGTGCCACGTGGGGCTATAAAACCACCTTTCTCTCCAGGATCAGTGCTAGAGAAACAAACGAACCTGTAGTCTCGTCCAACAGTATAGTTTAGCTTTTAGCGTGTGATACTTATCAGGCAGAGGTTGGTACGAAATGCCATTTTTGCTGTTGAATCTTGAATAATTCCCGACAGAATTACTTTTTGAGCGGATGTTCTCCATTGGCCAGAACTGTGACTGGTTTCATGAGGCCATCCAGCCTATCTTGTTCCATTCTCTTCTTATTACGGTGTCATCTGCACCAGCGGCCTCATTTACTTGTAAGGAAGAGGCTGATAAGCAACCTGATAGTGAAGTGGACGGAGAAGAAATTCCAGATAATGATAGGACGGAAATGCACCGTTCTGGAGCTACTGCCATAAGGTGACAACCAATCAGCGGCGAGCCACAGAAGTGTTGTATTTAATATAACGAGTTACAGCCGACCCCAGGGGTGCAGTGGTTGCTACGTCGTCAGGATGTCAAGTGAATGCAGGTTGAGGCTGTGTATCAGGTCAGTGAAGGACCAGAGAGAAGAGGCTGTTATTAGGTACCATGCTGCGGTAGCCAACTCAACGATGGACAACCGTGTCCAGAGGGCGTTGCCGTGTAGCATAGAGGAGCGTCCACTGGAGTGCTGGAAGTCGACTGCCGTGCACAAGATTCGACCTGTTGCCCCTGTGTCAGGAGACCAGCTGCGGTTGGAGTGCACTGGAAAGTCCCACTGTGGTGCGGCAGTAATTCCATCCGACTTTTTAAACACAGATTTTGATGAGTCTTAGGTACGTTGTAGAGAGGTATATACTCAGCACCTGGTTAGTGGGTATTCATGCGACAGTCCTAAGTTTCTGAGGAAATGGATGTTGAACTTGAGTGTGTACCTACTGTATCGCCACCGTTAAACGTGTCTTGACCGAGAAAACACTGTGCAGGGGTTAAGGTTTAAAAATACCAAACTAGTGGTCTGGTTTCAAACGCTGGCTCTGACCATTACTTCTTCAATTTTTTTCAGGTTGATTGTACAGAATAACATTAAATAATACAGGTCTACATCTTCATCTACAACCATACTCCGCAAGCCACCTGACGGTGTGTGGCGGAGGGTGCCTTAGTACCTCCATCGGTTCTCCTTTCTATTCCAGTCTCGTATAGTTCGTGGAAAGAAAGATTGTCGGTATGCCTCTGTGTGGGCTCTAATCTCTCTGATTTTATCCTCATGGTCTCTTCACGTGATATACATGGGAGGGAGCAATATACTGCTTGACTCCTCGGTGAAGGTATGTTCCCTGAACTTCAACAAAACCCGTACCGAGCTACGGAGCGTCTCTCTTGCAGAGTATTCCACTGGAGTTTATCTGTCATCTGCGTAACGCTTTCGCGATTACTAAATGATCCTGTAACGAAGCGCGCTGCTCTCCGTTGGGTCTTCTTTATCTCTTCTATCAACCCTATCTGGTACGGATCCCACACCGGTGAGCAGTATTCAAGCAGTGGGCGAACAAGTGTACTGTAACCTACTACCTTTGTTATCGGATTACATTTCCTTAGGATTCTTCCAATGAACCTCAGTGTTGCATCTGCTTTACCGACGATTTATTTTATATGGTCATTCCATTTTACATCACTCCTAATGCCTAATTTATGGAATTAACTGCTTACAGTTGCCATTCCCTGCACCAAGCGTCAATTCGTTGCAGATCCTCCTGTATTTCAGTACAATTTTCCGTTGTTAAAACCTCTCGATATACTACAGCATCATCCGCAAAAAGCCTCAGTGAACTTTCGATGTTACACACAAGGTCATTTATGTATATTGTGAATAGCAACGGTCCTACGACACACCCCTGCGGCACACCTGAAATCACTCTTACTTCGGAAGACTTCTCTCCTTTGAGAATGACATGCTGCGATCTGTTGTCTAGGAACTCTTCAATCCAATCACACAATTGGTCTCATGGTCCATATGCTCTTACTTTGTTCATTAAACGCCTGTGGGGATCTGTATCATACACCTAGCGAAAGTCAAGAAACACGGCACCTACCTGGGATCCCGTATCTATGGCCCTCTGAGTCTCGTGGACGAATAGCGAAAGCTGGGTTTCACACGATCGTCTTTTTCGAAACCCATGATAATTCCTACAGAGTAGATTCCTAGTCTCCAGAAAAGTCATTATACTCGGACGTAATACGTGTTCCAAAATTCTACAACTGATTGACGTTAGAGATATAGGTCTATAGTTCTGCACATCTGTTCGACGTCCCTTCTTGAAAACGTGGATGACCTGTGCCCTTTTTCAATCTTTTGGAACGCTACGCCCTTCTAGAGACCTACGCTGCAAGAAGGGGAGCAAGTCCCTTCGCGTACTTTGTGTAAAATCGAACTGGCATCCCATCAGGTCCAGCGGCCTTTCCTCTTTTGAGCGATTTTAATTATTTTTCTATCCCTCTGCCACCTATTTCGATATCTACCATTTTGTCATCTGTGCGACAATCAAGAGAAGGAACTACAGTGCAGTCTGTGAAACAGCTTTGGAAAAAGACATTCAGTATTTCGTCCTTTAGTCTGTCATCCTCTGTTTCAGTACCATTTTGGTCACAGGGACATTTTTTTTTTTTTTTGATCCATCTACCGCTTTGACATAAGACCAAAATTTCTTAGGATTTTCTGCCAAGTCAGTACATAGAACTTTACTTTCGAATTCATTGAACACCACTCGCATAGCCCTCCTCACACTACATTTCGCTTCGTGTAATTTTTGTTTGTCTGCAAGGCAAGTTCCCTTTGCTTCCATAACAGTTTTCTAACTCGGTTGTTGTATAACGGTGGCTCTTTTCCATCTCTTATGATCTTGCTTCGCACATACTAATCTAATGCATATTGTACGATGGCTTTGAACTTTGTCTTCTGATCCTCAACACTACCTGTACTTGACATAAAACTTTTCTGTTGAGCTGTCAAGTACTCTGAAATCTGCTTTTTGTCACTTTTGCTAAACAGAAAAATCTTTCTACCTTTTTTAATATTTCTATTTACGGCTGAAATCATCGATGCTGTAACCGCTTTATGATCGCTGATTCCTTGTTCTGCGTTAACTGTTTCAAATAGTTCGGGTCTGTTTGTCACCAGAAGGTTTAATATGTTATCGCCACGAGTCGGTTTTCTGTTTAACTGCTCAAGGTCTTGCAAAATTATTGAAAAATAGTGGTAGTTGTATTAATTTCGTTTACAAATCAACCATTACAGCACATTTTCTTTTAATATGTACGAAATTAGCTGAAGAGCCAAGGAAACTAGTATAGGCTTGCGTATTCAAATACAGAAATATATGAACAGGCAGAATACGGCGCTGCAGTCGGCAGTGCCCACATAAGACAACAAGTGTCTGGCATAGTTGTTCGATCCGTTACTTCTGCTAAAAGGGCAGGATATCAAGATTTAAGCGAGTTTGATGTAATGATCGGCGCACGAGCGACGGGACCCAGCATCTCCGAGGTAGCGATGTAGTGGGGATTTTCCCGTACAACCACTTCACGAGTATACCGTGAGCATCAGGATTCCGGTAAAACTTCAAATCTCCGACATCGCTGTGCGGAAAAAAAATCCTGCAATTACTGTACCAACGACGACTGGAGAGAAGCGTTCAAGTGACATTAGTGCAAACCTTACGCATATTGCTGCAGATTTCAATGCTGGGCCATCATTAAGTGTCAGAGAGCGAACCATTCAGCGAAACATAATCGATATGGGCTTTCGGTGCTGAAGGCCAACCCTTGAGAACGGGACGACACAAAGCTTTACACCTCGGCTGCACCCGTCAACACCGACATTGGGCTGCTGATGACTGGAAACATGTTGCCTGGTCGGACGAGTCTCGTTTCAAATTGCATCGAGCGGATGGACGTGTACGGGTACGGAGACAACGTCATGAACCCGTGGACCCTGCATGTCAGCAGGGGACTATTCAAGCTGGTGGATGCTCTGTAATGGTGTGGGGCGTGTGCTGTGGAAGTGACATGGTACCCCTGATACGTCTAGGTACGATTCTGACAAGCGACACGTACGCAAACATCCTGTCTGATTACCTGCATCCATTCATGTCCATCGTGCATTGCGACGGACTTAGGCAATTTCAGCAGGAGAATGCGACACCCCACACGTCGAGAATTGCTACAGAGTGGCTCCAGTAACACTATTCTGAGTTTAAACACATCCGCTGGCCACCAAAGTCCCTAGAGATGAACACTACTGAGCATATCTGGGATGCTTTGCAACATGCTGCTCAGAAGAGATCTCCACCTCCTCGAACTCTTACGGATTTGTGGACAGACCTGCAGGATTCATGGCGTCAATTCCCTCCACCATTTCTTCGGACATTAGTGGAGTCCATGCCACGTCGTGTTGCGGCACTTCTGCGTGCTCGCGTGGGCCTTACACGATATTTGGCAGGTGTTTCAGTTTCTCTGGCCCTTCAGTTTACTTTACTGAATAGACTTACTCGCTATCACTTGCATTGTTTTCTCTGCCAAAACAGTCTTTCGGATGGCATTTGCAGCAGAAGCAACCGAAACACAAATTCCTAGCACACCACGCACTTTTCATGGAAGCTACTGCCTCGCAGGCACACGGATTTTGCAGAAGCAATACCAGGAAAGACATTTCAGTTAAATTCAAAAAGGCAATTTGTCTTTGATAAACTTTGATGCGAACCAAGCGTATTTGATCGTTCCTACGAAAAAAGGTGCACTAAACCGATGCTGGTTTGAAGAATGTATGTTTATGGAATCTTCTCTTGAAGCGATTTTTCTATTAAACTTTAGCAAGCCGGTGAGCAGTTGCAGTTCTCTGTGACAAGTTTTACATGCTTGTAAAAATAAACGCCCTACGGTTGGCAAAGTGAGTTATTTTCATTGCGCAGGTACATGGTTCTGTTCATCTACAAGGATTTGGACTGTCTTATCAGTCTACTTTCCCCATGAATCAATAATGTAATGTCACTTTTCTTGTCTCATGCACGGAAGAACAACAGATTTGAAATTTCTTTGTGCAGCACACTGGTGAACTTCGCTATACCGTGCAAGTCACAAACACATTTTGTAATTTATGAATCATGCCGTCAACTCTTGTTTGAACAACAAGGCCATATATAACGTATGGTACTTGCGTAGGTGAGAATACGTAACGGAGTATCTTTCTTGACGCTGTTATGGTGTACTGCGTTGCGTCAAGGCACGACTAATCTTGTTCAACTTCGTTTTCGCTTCTTCTTCCTCAGGCGACCGACTGGTTCTGGCAGCCTGTTTGAGCGGTATTAATTGCACAGTCGAGATCAAAACAAAGGATGAATACTCTCTTCGGTATCTGAAAACCTTTCTGCAGCGATTAATACTTCGTCCATAACTGAAAACTTTTTGTAGCTGACCAGCTGTTTGCAGTTTTAGGTAGGAAACACAAATGAATACAACTTTGAAGGAAAGGGTACTGTAGTTACTGATTTGTAAACAAAATTGATACGACGAAAATTATTAATTTTGAACAATTTTGCATGATGTATACTATTTAAAGATATTCTGTACTATGAAACTGAAAGAAGAAAAGGAGGTGGTACACGGGCAGCGTGGTACACGTGAACCTTAGGTGCTGTACTAGACTGACCCTGTAGAAACACATTTAACGTTACAGATGTAGGAGATGTTGTTGTTGTTGTGGTCTTCAGTCCTGAGACTGGTTTGATGCAGCTCTCCACGCTGCTCTATCCTGTGCAAGCTTCTTTACCTCCCAGTACCTATTGCAACCTACATCCTTCAGAATCTGCTTAGTGTATTCATCTCTTGGTCTCCCTCTACGATTTTTACCCTCCACGCTGCCCTCCAATACTAAATTGGTGATCCCTTGATGCCTCAGAACATGTCCTACCAACCGATCCCTTCTTCTGGTCAAGTTGTACCACAAACTTCTCTTCTCCTCAATCCTATTCAACACCTCCTCATTAGTTATGTGATCTACCCATCTAATCTTCAGCATTCTTCTGTAGCACCACATTTCGAAAGCTTCTATTCTCTTCTTGTCCAAACTATTTATCGCCCATGTTTCACTTCCATACATGGCTACACTCCATACAAATGCTTTCAGAAATGACTTCCTGACACTTAAATCTATACTCGATGTTAACAAATTTCTCTTCTTCAGAAACGCTTTCCTTGCCATTGCCAGTCTACATTTTATATCCTCTCTATTTCGACCATCATCAGTTATTTTGCTTCCCAAATAGCAAAACTCCTGTACTACCTTAAGTGTCCCATTTCCCAATCTATTTCCCCCAGCATTACCCGACTTAATTCGACTACATTCCATGATCCTTGTTTTGCTTTTGTTGATGTTCATCTTATGTCCTCCTTTCAAGACGCTATCCATTCCATTCAACTGCTCTTCCAAGTCCTTTGATGTCTCTGACAGAATTACAATGTCATCAGCGAACCTCGAAGTTTTTATTTCTTCTCCATGGATTTTAATACCTACTCCGAATTTTTCTATTGTTTCCTTCACTGCTTGCTCAATATACAAATTGAATAACATCGGGGAGAGGCTACAACCCTGTCTTACTCCCTTCCCTACAACTGCTTCCCTTTCATGTCCCTCGACTCTTATAACTGCCATCTGCTTTCTGTACAAATTGTAAATAGCCCTTCGCTCCCTGTATTTTACCCCTGCCACCTTTAGAATTTGGAAGAAAGTATTCCAGTCAACATTGTCAAAAGCTTACTCTTAATCTACAAATGCTAGAAACGTAGGTTAGCCTTGCCTTAATCTCTCTTCTAAGATAATTGGAAACTAGGGTCGTTGTAGAAAAAGCCGCTAGGCAGGTACGCACGACAGTTCCTTCGAAACACACATCATATTCATCAAAATCAGTGATTAATAGGTCTGATGGTCCCCTTGTTAGTGCAGGAAGCTGGTACTGCAAAGGAGACTCGAACCAGTGACCGCCGCTGGCCTCCTTGTTGGCCCTACACCTTGTGTAGCCCCCACGACCTGGCAGGACAGATGGGCTGGGAATGATACTGCTACAAAAGTTACAGCTTCTCATACAAGGCGGCAGCGGATCTGTCATGCCAGAGCGCCGTTTCTAAGCATGCACTCGGCAGCACTATCCGAGACCCGAGAGTGAACTAATCCTCCTGCCCACAATGCAAAAAATGTCCATCACTGCCATTCTGGCAGGTTTCACGCAGCGACTGTTACGGCGTAAACACAAGCCTCAGCATGTCAGCCGGGGACGACAGGGAAGAGAAGGCTGTGAGAACCAGTTAGCCAATCGCATACTGACCGGGCCTCCCTTCAGGACGACAATGCGACAGTAGCGGCCCATATGTGGAGAGGACATAAGCGCCGCGACCGACTGGTGGCGTCCCAGTCAGATAGCAGCGTTAACAATAGACTTGGGATTGTCTACACTGAAGAAGACTGCCTATTTTATATGTCGCCCTTTCCTTTCGACACATCTGTAAAATTGCAAAAGTTAAGTATTGTATCTTTTCTTATTGTAATAAAACACATGAATACGACTTGTCTGAATGTTTATCTGTCGAACCGCGCATGCAAGGTTCCTAGACACCACAGCGACAATGGCCCATCTCGCAATAATTCGACAACTCAGTTGCTATCACCGAAATGACAACACCCTGCACCCACCAGCTGCTACGGCTTTCGCGATACTGTTCACACATTCTCACCTACTTGCTCGCAATATGGTAACGGCACTACGTATCTCGTTAAGTAAAGAGCGCTTTCACCGACCATATTAGCTGCAGGTAATGGTTTCAGCTGAATAGTCAAAGCTAGGTAAACTTTAAAATCCTGTCTGCGGCTGGTATCATGAGACAGGAGTTTTCTGTGATATATTCTGGGTAAAACTTTACTCTTGCGTAAACCATGCTTAAGCACTGTAATGCCATTAATTTGTAAAGATCAGAAGGTGTGCTGCAGACACTGCATTACAGAAGACATTCGACCCGTGGTGTTTTAAGGTGCAGTTATATTAGTAATGAATTCTAAGGGCCTCATGCACTGCCTAACAAGAGAAGAAGGAACCACACAGAAGGGGAGGAGGAAACATAATGGAACTTAAAAAATCGAGTCAAATTTACAAAGAAGTTGGCAGTATAACGTTGCACGCTCTCCGGCCAGTCAGCATGTGCTGATTCGTTAGGGAAGGCTGTCGTTTGTGAGCGGGATATGGACGTACTGGTGAAGCCTGCAAGGTCGCCAGATATTTTTCACTACGGAAACCTGACGCAGACGTGAGCGCAGTACGGGGACAATGTATTCCCGATCTTTATCACACCGGCTGAGAACTGTATTAATGAAATGTAGGCAATAGATCGATGATAATTTGTTACATATGCCCTCAAGACCAGTGGAACCAGACCCGGGCACGTCCTCCGCGAATGTCTATCAGAAATTAGCGTGGAACTTTAATGACAGTTGCTGGAGGAAAAACGGCGCAGTTCTCGCGAAACCAGCTGGGTGAATTTGGATAACCTGTACGTGAAGAAAATTGTTCAATCATTAAATTGACAGCTATGCGCATCTCATGTAGGGAGCATGAGCACAAGATACGATAGCTCAAGGCGCGTAATGAGGCATGGAGACACTCACTTTCCTCCCCACCCCTGTCCCCCTGGATTTGCGAATAAAATAGAAAATGGATTCCGTAATGTTGGTAAAATTTACCCTCCGCCATGCACTGTACTCTGGTTTCCAGACTACACACACGCACACACACACACACACACATATATATATATATATATATATATATATATATATATATATATATGTGTGTGTGTGTGTGTGTGTGTGTGTGTGTGTGTGAAAAAGTCAAGAAATAGAAAAAATTGCAACTAATCAGGAAAAATTAAACACTATGTTCAACTTAAACAGCAAAGAAATGGAAAAGCAAGGCCAATTAAAAGAACTAAAAGAGGTTTTGAAAAGAATAATCCTGCTGAAATTGAGGACAACTTCTCAAACAATGATGCCTATTGTTGAAAGCAGACATTTAAAGTCAGACTGAATGAATAACAAACCCCAAGTGTGTGCTTCATGAAAATGGAGAGCTTGGCATAAGCAACACTGAAAATTGCAAAACATTTGCAAAATATTTTGACCAGCTTGTTAATAGTCCAGAGCCAACCTCCAAGCTGGAATTTTCAAACTCTCAGGAAAACCTAGAAGATTTACCTCCGGCTATGTAAGAAATTGAAGAAGTAATTAAAATCTTAAACAAAGTGAAGCTAGTGGAGAAGACGATATATTGCAGCGGGGCTTTTTAAACTGTCTGTACCGAAGTTGAGGAAAAAAATGTGCTTAAATTAATGTTTGGGGAAATCTGAAACACAGAAAAATCGCACGATACTAGGAGGCAAACTTCGTATGTCCACTACATAAGAAAGGCAATTAATGGGGCTTTAATAACTACAGAGGAACTTTTTTGTTATCAGTTGTATATAAAATATTATCCATGATTTTAGTGAACGGAGCAGGAACTACACTGTACAGTCATTTACATGAATATTAAGGTGGTTTTAGGAAGGGAATGATCGTATACTGAAAAATATTTACTATGAAGTCCATCATTCACCTCAGATTACTGAATTCAAAAAATATTGTAATAATGTTTGTTGGTTTCATAAAGACCTTATTTTTCGTTGACAGACAAATTATAGATAAAATAATGTGAGAATTAGGTGTAGAATCCTTATTAGCAAATCTAATGAATGAAATACAAAGACAGAATCTAAGGAGAAATTCACAGGAGAAATATTTCAGCCAGTCGAAACAGACACATGTGTACGACACGTTCTTCTTAACCGTCTTCTAGGAAAAGCAGTGAGCATTGTGAATAATAAGATGAATTAATATAAGATTTCATAGATGGAGTGGGGAAGAGGAAATAAAAGTATTGGAAAAACGTCACCTGAAAACGAAACAATTGTTATGAACATTAGAAAAGCATCTCAATTTCTTAAAAACAGGTATATCCTGTTAGGTCTGCCGGTTTCGGATGTAAGCTATCTTCTGGTACGAAAATCAGTTAAAACATTTCATTTGTCATGCATACTGAAACACAAAGCATCGAATATTTTAATCCACATCAAACACGTAATGAGAAAACTCATTCATAACATTTCCAAGTGCAGCTATGAACGATTTTTTTATTACGTGTTTCATGTGGATTAAAATATTCAGTGCTTTGTGCTCCAGTATTCATGACAAATTTCCTACCAGTTGATGGCTTACGGCCGAAACCGGTAGAACTAATAAAATTCAGTTAATGCAGTTCGGTGGCATAAGATTTTTGAAACATATATCGACAGCTGAAAATTGCTTGAGAAAAGCCTATGCAAATTGAAATGGTTACAAAATTTAAATACCTTAGGGAGATAAGACAAAAATAAGGCATTAATAACAGAAGCGAAATGGGACTGTATACATGCAAGCGAGTATTATAATTTCAATAAATTAGAAATACTAGAAAGACAAATCTTAGGAAAATATTAGGCGTACAGAAAATATAGGAGGTAGGAAATGCCGAAATGATGCAATTTATCTAAACATAGAAATCATATCAGAAACGATGAGAAGAAGAAGAGTCGTATTTTTCTACATTTATATCGAATTCAAGACAGTAGACTTTCTTACAGGGGACAAATAAGGGCTACTAAAAAGTCATAAATTTTCAAAATATATTACACCTAATATTCATGGTTGACCTGAAGTTCAATGGAAAATCTGAAACTAAAATCCAGCCTCTGACGACAACAGTCCGAATCTTCATCAGTGACATCAGCATGGAACTCGGACCAAATAAATGGAGCACACTGGCAACGTTGTTGTTGTTGTTGTTGTTGTTGCTGTTGTGGTCTTCAGTCCAGAGAGTAGTTTGATGCAGCTCTCCATGCTACTCTATCCTGTGCAAGCTTCTTCATCTCCCAGTACCTACTGCAACCTACATCCTTCTGTATCTGTTTAGTGTATTCATCTCTTGGTCTCCTTCTACGATTTTTACCCTCCACGCTGCCCTCCAATACTAAATTGGTGATTCCTTGATGCCTCAGAATATGTCCTACCAACAGATTCCTTCTTGTAGTCAAGCTGTGCCACAAATTTCTCTTCTCGCCAATTCTGTTCAATACCTCCTCTTTGGTTATGTGATCTACCCATTTAATCTTCAGCATTCTTCTGTAGCATCACATTACGAAAGCTTCTATTCTCTTCTTGTCTAAACTATTTATCGTCCACGTTTTACTTCCATACATGGCTACACTCCATACAAATGCTTTCAGAAACGATTTCCTGGCGCTTAAATCTATACTCGATATTAACCAATTTTTCTTCTTCAGAAACGCTTTTCTTGCCATTACCAAACTACATTTTATATCCTCTCTACTTCGACCATCGTGAGTTATTTTGCTCCCCAAATAGCAAAACTCATTTACTACTTTAAGCGTCTCTTTTCCTAATCTAATTCCCGCAGCATCACGCGATTTAATTCGACTACATTCCATTATCCTCGTTTTGCTTTTGTTGATGTTCATCTTATATCCTCCTTTCAAAACACTGTCCATGCCGTTCAGCTGCTCTTCCAGGTCCTTTGATGTCTCTGACAGAATTACAATGTCATCGGCGGACCTCAAAGTTTTTATTTATTCTCCATGGATTTTAATTCTTAATCCGAATTTTTAATTTGTTTTCTTTACTGCTTGTTCAATATACAGATTGAATAACATCGAGGATAATTTGCAACCCTCTCATTCCCTCCCCAACCACTGCTTCCCTTTCATGTCCCTCAACTTTTATAACTGCAATCTGGTTTCTACACAAATTGTAAATAGCCTTTCGCTCCCTGTCTTTTACCCCTGCCACCTTCAGAATTTGAAAGACAGCATTCCAATCAACATTGTCAAAAGCTTTCTCTAAGGCTACAAATGCTAGAATCGTAGGTTTGCCTTTCCTTAATCTATTTTCTAAGATAAATCATAGGGTCAGTATTGCCTCACGTGTTCCAACTTTTCTACGGAATCCAAACTGATCTTTCCCGAGGTCAAATTCTACCAGTTTTTCCATTCGTCTGTAGAGAATTCGTGTTAGTATTATGCAACCGTGGCTTACTAAATTGGTAGTTCGGTAATTTTCACATCTGTCAACACCTCTTTTCTTTGGGATTGGAATTACTATATACTTCTTGAAGTCTGAGGGTATTTCGCCTGTCTCATACATCTTGCTCACCAGATGGTAGAGTTTTTTCAGGGCTGGCTCTCCCAAGGCTATCAGTAGTTCTAATGGAATGTTGTCTACTCCTGGGGCCTTGTTTCGACTTAGGTCTTTCAGTGCTCTGTCAAACTCTTCACGTAGTATAATATCTCCCATTTCATCTTCTTCTACATCCTCTTCCATTTCCATAATATTATCCTCAAGTACATCGCCCTTGCATAGGCCGTCTATATACTCCTTCCACCTTTCTGCTTTCCCTTCTTTGCTTAGAACTGGGTTTCCATCTGAACTATTGATATTCATGCATGTGGTTCTTTTTTCTCCAAAGGTCTCTTTAATTTTCCTGTAGACAGTATCTATCTTACTCCTAGTGATATATGCTTCTACATCCTTACATTTGTCCTCCAGCCAACCCTGCTTAGCCCTTTGCACTTCGTGTCGATCTCATTTTTGAGACGTTTGTATTCCTTTTTGCCTATTTCATTTACTGCATTTTTGTATTTTCTCCTTTCATCAATTAAATTCAATATCTCTTCTGTTACCCAAGGATTTCTACTAGCTCTCGTCTTTTTAGGTATTTGATCCTCTGCTGCTTTCACTATTTCATCTCTCAAAGCTGCCCATACTCCTACTACTGTATTTCTTTCCCCCATTCTTGTCAATCGTTCCCTAATGCACTCCCTGAAACCCGCTAAAACCTCTGGTTCTTTCAATTTATCCAGGTCCATCTCCTTAAATTCCACCTTTTCGCTGTTTCTTCAGTTTTAATCTACAGTTCATAACCAATAGATTGTGGTCAGAGTCCACATCTGCCCCTGGAAATGTCTTACAATTTAAAGTCTGATTCCTATATCTCTGTCTTACCATTATATAATCTATATGACACCTTCCAGTATATCCAGGCTTCTTCCATGTACACAATCTTCTTTTATGATTCTTGAACCAAGTGTTAGCTATGATTAAGTTATGCTCTGTGCAAAATTCTACCAGGCGGCTTCCTCTTTCATTCCTTAACCCCCATCCATATTCATCTACTACGTTTCCTTCTCTTTCTTTTACTACTATCGAATTCCAGTCAACCATACCAATGAATTTTCGTCTCCCTTCGCTATCTGAATAATTTCTTTTATCTCATCATATATTTCATCAATCTCTTCGTTATCTGCGGAGCTAGTTGGCATATAAACTTGTACTACTGTGGTAGGGATGGGCTTCGTATCTATCTTGGCCACAATAATGAGTTCACTATGCTGTTTGTAGTAGCTTACCTGCATTCCTACGTTTTAATACGTAATTAAACCTACTCCTGCATTACCCCTATTTGATTTTGTATTTATAACCCTGTGTTCACCTGGCCAGAAGTTTTGTTCATCCTGCCACCGAACTTAACTAAGTCCCACTATATCTAACTTTAACCTATTTCCCTTTTTATATTTTCTAACCTACCTGCCCGACTAAGAGATCTGACATTCCACGCTCCGACCCGTAGAACTCCAGTTTTCTTTCTCCTGATAACAACGTCCTCCTGAGTAATCCCCACCCGGAGATCCGAATGGGAGAAAGAACGTATAACCATGAGAAAGTGAAGACATCGAAAATCGGATTATCAAGTCAACAAGTACCACCATCCGGAAGCCTATAAGTAGCCATATTTCAGTTGGGCAACATCAAACACGGTCATGTAAAAATGTGATGATCAAAGATTTCATTCAATGAGTCAGAACAATTTTGAAAATCAAACTGAGCGGCGGCAATAGCATCAAGATTCCCAATAGCTGAGCCATACTCGTCATCACGTATGTAGACAGTAGAAGTAGTGAGGCATGCATTAGCACATTGTGTGGAACACAGCAGAGAATCAGTTGTGATTCAAGTCAAAACAGAGAAATTCTGAAGATGGGGCGAGCCAATAATCAGTACCGAAAAAATGTACTCTAGTGAAGCCTGCACATTGAAGGAAATGAGAAGGTGTTGGGGAAGACTGGCAGCACAACAGATAAAAAAAGACCTGATATTATCAGGGGAGGTCGGCTGGGGTGGCCGAGCGGTTCTAGGCGCTACAGTCTGGAACCGTAAGACCGCTACGGTCGCAGGTTCGAATCCTGCATCGGGCATGGATGTGTGTGATGTCCTTAAATTAGTGAGGTTTAAGTAGTTCTAAGTTTTAGGGGTCTGATGACCTCAGAAGTTAAGTCTCATAATCCTCAGAGCCAATTGAACCTTATCAGGGGAATCCTGAAGATGGAGACTGAAAAACGGATTTTTCTGCAAGGGAGAAAGTCATCAAAACCAATTCCATTAAAGCCATAATTCCGATGTCAACAAGAGCCCCAAAAAAGCAATCACTGCAAAGAAACTGTTGAAAGAACGTATACATCGAGAGGTGTCGCACAGCGATCGCTCGTAATGATTACAAGCCGAGGCACAGTGATGTGGAACGAGTGATCCTCTAGGGCGAAATGATGAAATTACCACACGCCAGTAACTAGGACGTGTATTACCACAACTGAGGAAAAGCTGTTGACAATGAAAATGCCGATTTACTGTGGGACATCCGACTTCAGGCAGATCGAATGCTGAAGCACAGTGCACCACACATGGCATTTGTCGGGAAGAATGTAATTTGGATCAGTGACATTGCCATCCCAGACGGTAGTGGAATCGAGAGGAAACAATTTGAACTACTTGCCATATACGAGGACTCGATTTGGCGTTAACCTGTCAATGTAGTCCCAGGAGTTCTCGGCACACGGGGAGCAGTGCTAAACACAGGCATTTGCACGAAGTATCTGCCGATACATCACATGGTACTTGGTACCTTAAAGGTTTACTTCCGGTGCTAAACGTTCGTAAAAGGTTATTAGTTTAGCCGTGATTCCATAGCAAACGATGTATGTGACGTACAGTAGTAGTGGTCATGCCTTCTCACTCGAGGCTGCGCTACACAAACTAACCCTTTCGCTGTATGTTGTATCTCTCGTAGATTTGGCCCCTCGAAACAGTTCTTGTAGTGCACTGGACTCTTCAGAAACTACAAGCAGTTTACCTGTGATTATAAGTGGAAGCGCGGATGGCTAATTTACTTGAAATAAGTCCCAGGATGCCACTACGATGCATTTATTAGCAAACATCATAAAACAATAACAATTTAACAGGTTGAAGTGATTCCTCTCAAAATTTTAACAAAAATCGGGAACATGGTAAAATTGTTTAATACCTAAGAAGAGGCTGGCGAGACTGGCGTACAGTCGAAATCTCTTGCTTATATATTAAAATCTCGCAGCAGTTCGTACATTTTCGGTAATTTAACGATAGTCATTTGTCTACTGAGATAACTGGTTTATTGCAAAGCGTTGTTACGGTAATAAAACTCTGATGACTTGTAGGCTCCTGTTGGTAATTGCTATGCCGGAAGACGACTTTAGTAACTTTTATTTAATTAATAAATTTCTGATTTTCGCAACAGAACATTTGTGCTTCACCAACGTATCGATTGCCAAGGAAGATTCTTTCTCAAGCGATACCTCTCCCCAGTCTAATGACTCACTACCACGCCATATGGCCCACCTGTTACCAATGCTGCCGTGGGAAACAGATTCTGCTTCGATGTGTACGCATTCTGCAGCGCTGCGTAAGGCAGCGAATTACGTCTGCTATCTGCACAGTCGGAATAAAATGTAGGGTTCAGAAAATAATCCTCACACACTTGGGAAGTGTCCGACTAGTGATAAAACACTAAATACAGCAAAGTGCGCTAATCAGCTGTGTTTACTGTCATAGTAACAGTAATAATACGTCTGAGACTATTTAAAACAGCTGGTGGGACGTAAAAATCAACATCCCCGCAGATTAAGGGCTCTACGGGATCTAATGGCTCTGAGCACTATGGGACTCAACTGCTGAGGTCATTAGTCCCCTAGAACTTAGAACTAGTTCAACCTAACTAACCTAAGGACATCACAAACATCCATGCCCGAGGTAGGATTCGAACCTGCGACCGTAGCGGTCTTGCGGTTCCAGACTGCAGCGCCTTTAACCGCACGGCCACTTCGGCCGGCCGGGATCTAACAGAAATGGCACACATGAAGAAACATGTTGCCTCTATTCCCGCCAAACTGCGTTTACTAAACACGATACGGTATTATTACTGGGAGGCTCACGGTGGTTTTGGTTGTGGGTAGTTCGAAATGGAGGAAAAGCTAATTGAAGCCGTACGTGTTCGCAAACTTCTGTGTGATACAAGCCATGAAGATTACTTGAAAACGAAGCTGAAAGCTGAGAAGTAGGAGGAAGTGGCCAATGAAATGATAAGTTGCGTTGTAATTCGTTGTTAACATTCTACATTGACATTGTTAAAACTCTGTAGCAAATTTTCGTGATGTGCTCTGTCCTGGTTAAATGTTTATCAAAAAAGTTGCCTAGGTTCCTTGCAATATCATTCCTTACTAGCGAGTAGCCCTCCAAATCTACCAGTGAAAACGGATTAGATGGATTTAACCACGTCTTTGATATCAATACAGAATATAAATACAGAATATAAAGCGAATGACACAAAGTTCTATGAGCACTGTTTGAATTTGATTTGTTGTTGGATAGCCCTGATGATTTGTTGTTGGATAGTCCTTATGACTAACAGGATTCTGTTTCTGCTACGAAAATACGGTTTCTGTTAATTGATAATAATGAAATTTGCTCACTTCTCGCTGTACACACAGTAGCCCTGGCGACAGCAAGGGCTTTTCTCACCAGCCACTCTGCGCCTTCTGAGTCACGCCATATGGTCCTCCTCTTGCCTTCTTCGGCGTGAGAACCTGTAACCAGTTTCATCAAAGCGATGTAACACACCGATTCGAACTCAAAGTCAGAATCGGAATCCGATTCTTAACTTATATCTATTAACATAGCAGAAGTAGTTGCCGTCTTTGCCAGAGCCAAAGTTCCTCAGCAAACTGCGCATTGAAACTGCGATCCAACTTTTGCGATGATTGTCGCCTTGACTCACGCTGCCGTGAGGAATTTGGCGTGAGCCCCCCTGAGTCAGCTCACGGGCCTGTGTCTCATCCTGCGGCCCGCTAACAGTTTTGGATGCCAGAAGATGACTCTCCACAATATTAGTACGCGAAGAAAAGAGTAGCTTGTTGTATGGTTCATTTTCTTAACTTTTGATACCCACTAAAATAGTGATATAAAAGGCGCTTCAATAAGTAATGCAACACATTCCTTTTCTCGGCCAATGTCGGTTGAAAAAATAAAAGATTTGTTGTGGGACAGCGTGGGACATTCTCTCTTCAGCCCCTAGAGTTTCATGAATATCCGGTAGTTTGGTCGAAGCGCTATAGATGGCTTTCAAAACGGAATCTGTAATGGAGGCACGACCGAAACAAAGAGCTTTCATTGAGTTCCTTTTGGTGGAAAACTTTAGCATCCCATATATGCATAGGCGCTTGCAGAAAGGCTACGGAGAGCTGGCAGTGAACAAAAGCACGGTGAGTCGTTGAGCGAGGTGGCTGGCATCATCATAACAAGTAGCGCGAACCTGCACGATCGCATGCGTGCCGGCCGAACACAGCTGTGACTCCTGTTATACTAGAACGAACGGACACTCTCATTGGAGGTGATTGACAGATCGCAATTACAAACCTCGCTGTACAGCTGGACGTCTCTGTTGGTAGTGCTGACACAGTCGTCCACCAGGTGCGTGCTCTCTGTCTTCCTCACCGCCTAACGGAACCTCACAGAAAGCAACGATGGACCATCTGTGCGAAATTGCTTGCGCGTTAAAGGCGGGCCGCAAGATGAGACGCAGGCCCGTGAGCTGACGCAGGGGGGTCACGCCAAATTCCTCACGGCAGCGTGAGTCACGGCGACAATCATCGCAAGTTGGATCGCAGTTTCAGTACGCAGTTTGCTGAGGAACTTTGGCTCTGGCTGAGATGTTAATAGATATAAGTTCAGAATTGGATTCCGATTCTGAGTTTGTGTTATATCGCTTTGATGAAACAAAACGCAGAAAAAAGTGCGTACATGAAAAGAAAACTAAGTAATGGGGAATTCGCTTTAACTAAGGAATTTGATGAAAAATTCACGAACTATTTTAGATTAAACTGTGATCAATTCCAAGAAGTGCTTGGTCTGATCAAGAATGAAATTGTCAGACAGGGATGCAACGTTACAAGGCCGACTGGAACCAAGGAGAAACTAGCTGTGTTTTTAAGGTAAGCTATTATGATTAACATATCTCTATATATAAAAATGTTCTGTGGGTTTGTGTATAGCCACTAACCTCCGAAAGCTCTTGACCGACAGCTTTGAAATTTTGACACAGCATTGCATTCTAATACAGGATAGTTTTTAGGTACCTATTTCTTTAATATATTATATATAACCTATATACATGTAATTTTTCACGATTTTTCGTAACAATGTTTCCCCATTATAAAATTTGTATAAATTCATATATTGTAGTTACATGCGCATAGTCCAGTGCAACGTTGTGTCCAAATTTCAAAGCATTGGATCTAGGGTTCCCATATATCCAAATGAAGTAACCAAGGGTATTACAGTCTTTATGTCACCTCCATAGTTTTATTTTTTTAATATATAAATATAAAAACATATTTCTCGCTTCCTCGAACTTTCTTAAGTAACTGTTCCTTGGATTAATTGTTTTCATACATTTGAGAACATGTGACGTCTTTATATGATATAAAAGGCACTGTCCTGGTTGACTGAGTGATTGACTCATAACGTCCAGCCGAAACCATTGACGATAGTGTAGGATGTATACACATTTCCCATCCATATTTAGCAACTGCGGAAGTATAGCCAGGTCCGCTAGTTGCCTATACTTCTGTATGCAATATAATATTGCCATCACCACGCACGGCTTCAATTAGCTTTTCCTCCATTTCGAACTACCAACAGCCAGAACCACCATGAGCCTCGCAGTAAACTGCGTATAGGAGACTGCGGTCCGCAGGGTCACCAAGCGCAGCAACTGCGTCACGTCACGCTGCGCTCTAACGTGCGCAGGACCATTCAGTTGTGTGGTTCGCAAAAACTCACCGTGAGTCACCCTGTGTCACCTCACAGACCTGCGTCTCATCTTGCAGCCAGCCTAAGAGGCTGTTCGTGACATTTTTTGTAGATCATCGTTCCAGGTGATGAAATACGGGTTCACCAATTCGAACGAAAGGGCATCCCATAGAATGGCACCACGCTGCCTATTTTCCGAAAAAGAAGTTCAAACTGCATTCTCAGCCAGTAATGTCTCGGCGATGGTGTTCTGGCATTCTGAAGGGGCTATTTTGTTTGATGTCCTCCCTCATAGTGCAGCGATCATCTCTGAAGTGCATTGTGCTACACCAAGAAATAAAAGAAACGACTTCAGCGTGTTCTCCACCTCAGTAATGCAAACGAACTTCTCCATGACCAAGCAAGTCCTCACGCAACTCTGCGCACCCGAGAGGAGCTTGCAGAACATCACAGGACTGTTCTACATTATCGATCCTACTGCCCGGATCTCCCACATCCCGGATTCCGTTTGTCTGTCTGAATGAAGGATGAACTCCGCGGGAAGCAGAACATGGATGATGGGGAGGTTATGGCTGCAGTAAGACGTTGGCTGCAACGTTGACCAGTACAGTGGTACATACCACGTGGGCATACAGGCCCTGCCAGTAAGTTGGCGTAAGGCCGTCCCACTGAACGGAGATTATGTTGAAAAATAGGGTTTTGTAGACAAAAGGGTGGGGAATAATATGGTGTATTGCAATTCTCAATTACACAAAACGGTTTTTTAAAAAAAATATGTTGGACTACATATAAAACGCCCCTCGTGAATATAGATTTTCTTTTTATTACTTAAGCTATGGCGTAATATTCATCGGCATTGCAGAGGTGCAGCAGAAAGAAATCTGTATTGAGTATGTAGCGTCACAAGTTTGTTCCGAGCGAACGTTTGTTTCAGGGTAGCTAGATGCCTGTAATTTCGGAGGCTGACATCTGCCTGTCTAACCGGGAGATACACGCGCGACTGTCACTACCTGCCGTGGGAGAGCTATGCAATGTCTCTCACTGGAAGCGTACATTAACCACCTATAAGAACCTAAATAAATGATATTAAATATTATTCAATCATTTTCAGAATCGGTACACCACCTCTTGACATTCAGGAGAAGATTGTATCCAAATTGCAGCTTTATACCTATCATAGTTTCAGAGACCAAAAAAAAATTCCTAAAAAAAGTAAAAAGTCGACAGTTAGGGAACTAAATTCAGTTAGGAAATATAATAGTTTATCCTTTGGTATGAACTAAAAACATAAACAGATCGCGCAGGGTGCAGTATTAATTAACTGAATTTCCAAATTAAAAGTTTAATTATTTTTCGTTTTCGTAATGTAAAAATCAGATAAAATTATTATTGGTGTCTAAGATTGTTGTCTGAATATATGTAAGTGAATGAGAGTGTATACATGGGACATTCGTCAAATTTTAATGTTGCGTTATATACTGCCTTAAGTAACCTGCAAGAGTTACCCAAGCCTGTCGTGGGAAAATCTTCATAGGGAATTTACCCACTTTGTTGATGACATATGTCTAGGTGTGATTGCTATTGTAACAGAGCAGCCAGAAAGTCAGCTGGAGTAAGATCTGTATGTGTTGTTGTTGTTGTGGTCTTCAGTCCTGAGACTGGTTTGATGCAGCTCTCCATGCTACTCTATCCTGTGCAAGCTTCTTCATCTCCCAGTACCTATTGCAACCTACATCCTTCTGAATCTGTGTAGTGTATTCATCTCTTGGCCTTCCTCTATGATTATTACCCTCCACGCTGCCCTTCAATACTAAATTGGTGATCCCTTGATGCCTCAGAACATGTCCTACCAACCGATCCCTTCTTCTGGTCAAGTTGTGCCACAAACTTCTCTTCTCCCCAATCCTATTCAATACTTCCTCATTAGTTATGTGATCTACCCACCTAATCTTCAGCATTCTTCTGTAGCACCACATTTCTAAAGCTTCTATTCTCTTCTTGTCTAAACTATTTATCGTCCATGTTTCACTTCTCCATGTTTCACTCCATACAAATACTTTCAGAAATGACTTCCTGTCACTTAAATCTATACTCGATGTTAGCAAATTTCTCTTCTTCAGAAACGCTTTCCTTGCCATTGCCAGTCTACATTTTATGTCTTCTCTACTTCGACCATCATCAGTTATTTTGTTCCCAAATAGCAAAACTCCTTTACTACTTTAAGTGTCTCATTTCCTAATCTAATTCCCTCAGTATCACCCGACTTAATTCGACTGCATTCCATTATCCTCGTTTTGCTTTTGTTGATGTTCATCTTATATCCTCCTTTCAAGACCCTATCCATTCCGTTCAACTGCTCTTCCAAGTCCTTTGCTGTCTCTGACGGAATAACAATGTCATCGGCGAACCTCAAAGATTTTATTTCTTCTCCACGGATTTTAATACCTACTCCGAATTTTTCTTTTGTTTCCTTCACTGCTTGCTCAATATACAGATTGAATAACATCGGGGAGAAACTACAACCCTGTCTCACTCCCTTCCCAACTACAGCTTCCCTTTCATGCCCCTCGACTCTTATAACTGCCATCTGTTTTCTGTACAAATTGTAAATAGCCTTTCGCTCCCTGTATTTTACCCCTGCCACCTTCAGAATTTGAAAGAGAGTATTGCAGTCAACATTGTCAAAAGCTTTCTCTAAGTCTAAAAACGCTAGAAACGTAGGTTTGCCCTTCCTTAATCTAGCTTCTAAGATAAGTCGTATGGCCAGTATTGCCTCACGTGTTCCAACATTTCTACGGAATCCAAACTGATCTTCCCCGAGGTCGGCTTCTACTAGGTTTTCCATTCGTCTGTAAAGAATTCGCGTTAGTATTTTGCAGCTGTCACTTATTAAACTGATAGTTCGGTAATTTTCACATCTGTCGACACCTCTTTTCTTTGGGAATGGAATTATTATATTCTTCTTGAAGTCTGAGGGTATTTCGCCTGTTTCATACATGTTGCTCACCAGATGGTAGAGTTTTGTCAGGACGGGCTCTTCCAAGGCCGTCAGTAATTCCAATGGAATGTTGTCTACTCCGGGGGCCGTGTTTCGACTCAGGTCTTTCAGTGCTCTGTCAAACTCTTCACGCAGTATTGTATCTCCCATTTAATCTTCATCTACATCCTCTTCCATTTCCATAATATTGTCCACAAGTACATCGCCCTTGTATAGACCCTCTATATGCTCCTTCCACCTTTCTGCTTTCCCTTCTTTGCTTAGAACTGGGTTTCCATCTGAGCTCTTGATGTTCTTACAAGTGGTTCTCTTATCTCCAAAGGTCTCTTTAATTTTCCTGTAGGCAGTATCTATCTTACCCTTAGTGAGATAGGCCTCTACATCCTTACATTTGTCCTCTAGCCATCCCTGCTTAGCCATTTTGCACTTCCTGTCGATCTCATTTTTGAGACGTTTGTATTCCTTTTTGCCTGTTTCATTTACTGCATTTTTATATTTTCTCCTTTGGTCAATTAAATTCAATATTTCTTCTGTTACCCAAGGATTTCTACTAGCCCTCGTCTTTTTACCTACTTGATCCTCTGCTGTCTTCACTACTTCATCCCTCAAAGCTACCCATTCTTCTTCTCCTGTATTTCTTTCCCCAATTCTTGTCAATTGTTCCCTTATGCTCTCCCTGAAACCCGCTACAACATCTGGTTCTTTCAGTTTATCCAGGTCCCATCTCCTTAAATTCCCACCTTTTTGCAGGTTCTTCAGTTTTAATCTACACGTCATATCCAATAGATTGTGGTCAGAGTCCACATCTGCCCCTGGAAATGTCTTACAATTTGAAACATGGTTCCTAAATCTCTGTCTTACCATTATACAATCTATCTGAAACCTGTCAGTATCTCCACGCGTCTTCCATGTATACAGCCTTCTTTCATGATTCTTGAACCAAGTGTTAGCTATGATTAAGTTGTGCTCTGTGTAAAATTCTACCAGGCGGCTTCCTCTTTCATTTCTTAGCCCCAATCCATATTCACCTACTACGTTTCCTTCTCTCCCTTTTCCTACTACCGAATTCCAGTCACCCACGACTATTACATTTTCGTCACCCTTCACTATCTGAATATTTTGTTTTATTTCATCATACATTTCTTCAATTTCTTCGTCATCTGCGGAGCTAGTTGGCATATAAACTTGTACTACTGTAGTAGGTGTGTGCTTCGTATCTATCTTGGCCACAATAATGCGTTCACTATGCTGTTTGTAGTATCTTACCCGCATTCCTATTTTCCTATTCATTATTAAACCTACTCCTGTTTTACCGCTATTTTATCCTGTGTTTATCACCCTGGAGTCACCTGACCAGAAGTCTTGTTCCTCCTGCCACCGAACGTCACTAATTCATACTATATCTAACTTTAACCTATCCATTTCGCTTTTTAAATTTTCTAACCTACCTGCCCGATTAGGGGATCTGACATTCCACGCCCCGATCCGTAGAACACCAGTTTTATTTCTCCTGATAATGACATCCTCTTGAGTAGTCCCCGCCCGGACATCCGAATGGGGGACTATTTTACCTCCGGAATATTTTACCCAAGATGACGCCATCATCATTTAATCATACAGTAAAGCTGCATGCCCTCGGGAAAAATTACGGCCTTAGTTTCCCCTTGCTTTCAGCCGTTCGCAGTACCAGCACAGCCAGGCCGTTTTGGTTATTGTTACAAGGCCAGATCAGTCAATCATCCAGACTGTTGCCCTTGCAACTACTGAAAAGGCTGCTGCCCCTCTTCAGGAACCACACGTTTGTCTGGCCTCTCAACAGATACCCCTCCGTTGTGGTTGCACCTACGGTACGGCTATCTTTATCGCTGAGTCACGCAAGCCTCCCCACCAACGGCAAGGTCCATGGTTCATGGGGGTTCTGTATGTAAAGGATATTACCAGATTCATTGCATTTTCGTTTTCGTTTGTTAGACATTACTTTAATATTTGTATATCAGAATGACGTAGATGTGTCTGTATGTAAGGATTGGTGCAGGCCAGTTTTGGCGCGAGTATGATCATGAGCGAGCACTCTGATTTGCAGCTAGTATGGTTAGCCAATCAAAATTGAGACGGTTCCCACTCGTTATCTGATAGTTATACTGGGACTGAGGCCACAAAGAAGGAGTCTCTCGCTAGCTTTGAATGCGGACGGTCATGTTACTAGTGCGAGTCAAAATAATGTGTAAAATGAAGGAATATTGAGTTCCTCACATTTTATACATGTCGTGACTAACGCTGATGTAGTTACAGACACTTTTGTAAAGTTTGGATATATTTTTGGAATGGTATTTGCGTCTGAAAATTTGTCCTTCGTAGTTTCCGTGTGGCATGTTTAAGTATTCAGCCACTGAGCATTTTTGGCGAGCAGTTTCTTTTTTGAAACCCACCAGAAGGACCTAATGTAATAACTCATGTTAGTGGTAGAATTAATGACTGGAAACGTTGTCTAACTCGGGTTGTATTTGGACATCCTGCGAAATGAGTGTATGAATTACGAACTTGACGAAAATAACCAATAGTTTAAATGTTTACTGAATAGTACCGTTTCTTTGCTTATAAGAACAAATAAAAAATTTTGTGGGGAAATTTCGGACATTATTTTACAGAAGCCAATCTGTTATCTCTCCGTCCGATAAATTTTTTATTGACAGGTTTTCTACAGAACTTTATTTCATTACTAGAGTTGTGTAGTCTCAGTAATTGTAGATATTAGATGGTGTTTTTTATTAACGCAGCTTTTACATCATCTTGTAAGTATCTATGTTGCCGAGTGAAGGGACATCAGGCAGACGCCGTTCTGAGGTAGGTGAATTTGTAAATTGCAGCCTACACAGCAAAAGCAAACCCAGCCAGGCCACAAGTTGACAGACTGACAATCTCAAGCTTTAGGGACTCTGCCAACCACGTGAATGAACTATACCTGGTGGTGCTGCAGCCATGCGATACGCATAGTGTATTAAGGATACAGGGTACTTATAAATGGTGGAAAAATCGAAGTTTTTTATGAATTTATTAAAGTCTGTAGTCTTTCCTGATTACATTGATGCATACATTATAGGGCTTCAAATGAAAAATGACCTATATAAACCAAATTTTATAGTTACGGTGATGTATGCTGCCACGCCCCCTTTATTTCTGTTACAGAAACCACTATTATTCCGAAAAGATCTGTGAACTTTCTGTTTCCAGCGATTATGCGTATGACACATTGTATATGTTGGTAACAGTGCGCGTTTCTAGTGTCTGTAAATGATTATTTTTGCTAGTATTTACTTTTGTTCCGTTGAAGCAGTTTGTTCACGTGATACTGAATGCTTGTTGCACAAGTGCTACATACCGGGTGATCAAAAAGTCAGTATAAATTTGAAAACTTAACAAACAACGGAATAATGTAGATAGAGAGGTAAAAATTGACACACATGCTTGGAATGTCATGGGGTTTTATTGGAACAAAAAAAAGTTCACAAAATGTCCGACGGATGGTGATGGACAGCAAAACGTCAGTGACTGCGCATGACATCGCTGTAGTTTTTCGCGTGCTAAATTGCGGGGTGTCCGTGCCGTCCGAGGGCTAGATTTGTGATGTATGTTATGTTGAAAGGGAATTAACTGTACCAAACTTAAGAGAGCTTTTAGTTTCTTTTAGGTCTGTACATGGAATGATGTTGATATATTGTCGATTGCAGCAATTACTTCCTGTGTGGGGAGATCCTCTGAGGGACTTGTATTGTACTGTTGCAGTGGTGTCCATCTAAAACGTGCTGCTTAAAACTTAGGACTGTAACTCTCTGATGTTATATATTACTGTTTAATCTTAAATGTCTTGGATATAATATGGATGTTGAGGATTATGTAATTAATTCTGATCGCTGGTTCCTGAAAGGAAGTATTTCGTTTTAAAATATATGCTCGGTCAGAGCCTATTTAAATATGATTTTAACTAATCATTCAAATTTTCTAGTCATGCTTTCTTAAAAGGCTTTCAGTTAAATGATTGCTATTTGCCTGTTTAAATGTTTGAGTGACTTAAAGGAAAAGAATATTATTTTGCAATTTGTACTGATTGTTCCTTTTGGGTAATACCTGACTTATGTGTTCAATAAATGAGTGTCTAGTCAATGGTGGTGCACTGTTCTATTGCTAGCCTACCCCCTTCCATTTTACAGCCTATTGAGCTGCTTTGTGTCGAAATTCTGTTCAGAACACCCCTCTGACCTAACACCTCAGTTCGTTTAACAGGTTACGAAGCTAGCGGTGGCACAACTGTACTGTTACGAAAATGAATAGTGGCGGAAGATGTGGAACACTAACCATCGACTTGTGGTATTTCCCTGACTGTACTGGATGCCCGCTTGGAGAATGTTTACGCGCCGTCTGGCTCGACGAAGACACGAACGCACAACCTTCCACACGGAGGAAGTGTCACCGCTCTTTCAAGGACGTCAGGAGAGTTACATTCCCGGCGGTGACTGTGACCCGAGGAGCAACGCCTACACTTCCTCCCTTGCCCGGCGCTATAGACGCACTGCATGACACTCGGGACACGACGCAAGGTGACAGCGGCGGGTACACGTACTTTCCACGCCATTTATCCAGTCGACTAGACATGGTGTACGTGTCACATGTGCTACGCACGGCGACGTTTGACGCCGGCTGTCAAGGTGTGGCCTACAGCCTTTATTGACCACCAGGCTTACATCTGCACGGTCGCTCGGCCACGACAAAAGACATTACGAAGAAGGGGGCCATGGAAGCTCAACGTTACTCACTTGCGGCATGAGAACTCTTAACCTCGAAGAAAACTATTGACACACAGTCAACATCGGTTTAGAAAACATCGTTCTTGTGAAACACAACTACGTCTTTATACACATGAAGTGTTGAGTGCTATTGATTAGGAATTTCAGATCGATTCCATATTTCTGGATTTTCGGAAGGCTTTTGACACTGTACCACACAAGTGGCTTGTAGTGAAACTGCGTGCTTGTGGAATATCGTCTCACTTATGTCATTGGATCTGTGATTTCCTGTCAAAGAGGTCACAGTTCGTAGTAACAGACCGACAGTCATCGAGTAAAACAGACGTGATTTCTGGCGTTCCCCAAGGTAGTGTTATAGGCCCTTTGCTTTTCCTTATCTATGTAAACGATTTGGGAGACAACAGCCGTCTTAGGTTGTTTGCAGATAATGCCATCGTTTGTCGACTAATAAAGTCACCAGAAGATCAAAACAAATTACAAAACTATTTAGAAAAGAGAGGCTATCTGAATGGTGCGAAAATTGACAGTTAACCCTAAATAACTAAAAGTGTGAGGTCATCCACATGAGTGCTAAAAGGAATCCGTTAAACTTAGGCTACAAGATAAATCAGTCTAATCTAAAGGCAGTAAATTCAACTAAATACGTAGGTATTACAATTACGAAGAACTTAAATTGGAAGGAAAACATAGAAAATGTTTTGGGGAAGGATAACCAAAGACTGCTTTTTATTGGCAGGACTCTTAGAAAATGTAACAGACCTACTAAGGAGACTGCCTACACCACGCTTGTCCTTCCTCTTTTAGAATATTGCTGCACGGTGTGGGATCCTTACCAGATAGGACCGACGGAGTACATCGAAAAAGTTCAAAGAAGGGCAGCGAGATATGGAAGACAGTAACACAGAAATGATACAGGATTTGGGCTCGACATCATTAAAAGAAAGGCGTTTTTCGTTGCGACGGAATCTTCTCATGAAATTACAATCGCCAGCTTTCTCCATATGCGAAAGTATTTTGTTGACACCGACCTACATAGGGAGAAACGATCACCACGATAAAATAAGGGAAACCAGAGCTCGTACGGAAAGATATAGGTGTTCGTTCTTTCCACGCGCTATGCAAGATTGGAATAATAGACGATTGTGAAGGTGGTTCGATGAACCCTCTGCCAGGCACTTAAATGTGATTTGTAGAGTATCCATGTAGATTTAGATGTAGAACGGGAGATTGAAGACACGTGGCGTCAGTGTCCACGGCATCAACGTTCATACGAGTTCGGGTCTCGGTCGGGCACACAGTTTTAATCTGCCAGGAAGTTTCATAACGTTCATACGATTCAACGCTTAAATGATGCCTCTGCTGAGTCAAACCGATTTTACGTAGAACTTTCACACGACAAGGCCAAGATAAGTCACACTGGCAACGGGCGACTTCCGAATTTTGTGTCAAAGGCCTACGCGAACTGGCGACGTAGCCAATGTTTCTCGACCGTCAGCAGCCTGCCCAATGTATCAGAGCACAACTGCTGCGTCCTCGGCAGTGAAGATGCAAGGAGTTAGTACGCGCGAGGATGTTCGATAAATCAAACAACGAATGGCCGTCATTAACTGCACACATCAAAGAAAAGTTTTGCATCAACCCGGTTTCCAGAAGTCCTGAAGATAGACGTTGACTGTGGATATTATATCACAGAGTCCCTTTGACTTCTCAGAAATGTCACTAAACCCGCCAAAAGATGTAAACAACCATGCGTGAGCAGCGCCTATCAGCCGGAGGGTGGGGGGGGGGGGGGGTCCGACAACCGATCAGTTCCAGTCACTCCACCAGGAAGGAGGTACACGGCTCGTGTTGTCTGTAGTTCAATCATGCCTAGACGGTCAATACTACGGTTCGATAGCGTCCGCATTGTTAATTTCTGCCAGGAAGGGTTCTCAACAAGGGATGTGTCCAGGCGGCTCGGAGTGAACCAAAGCGATGTTGTTCGGACGTGGAGGAGATACAGAGAGACAGGAACAGTCGATGGCATGCCTTGCTCAGGCCGCTCAAGGGCTACTATTACAGTGGATACCCGCTACCTACGGATTACGGCTCGGAGGAACCCTGACAGCAGCGCCACCATGTTGAATAATGCTTTCGTGCAGCCACAGGACGTCGTGTTACGACTCAAACTGTGCGCAGTAGGCTGCTTGATGCGCAACTTCATTTCGAGGTCCATCTTTGCAACCACGACACCTTGCAGCGCGGTACAGATGGGCCCAAGAACAAGCCGAATGGACCGCTGAGGAGTGGCATCACGTTCTCTTCACTGATGAGTGCCGCATATGCCTTCAACCAGACAATCTACGGAGACGTGTTTGGAGGCAACCCGGTCACGTGGAACGCCTTACACACATACAGCCAAGCGAGTGCAACAAGGTGCAGGTTCCCTGCTGTTTTGGGGTGGCATTATGTAGGGCCAACGTACGCCACTGGTGGTCATGGAAGGCGCCGTAACGACTGTACGATACATGAATGCCATCCTCCGACCGACAGTGCAACCGTATCGGCAGCATATTTGCGAGGCATTCGTCTTCATGGACGAGAATTCGCGTTCCCATCGTGCACATCTTGTGAATAACTTCCTGCAGGATAATGACATCGTTCGACTAGAGTGGCCAGCATGTTCTCCAGACATGAAAGCTATCGAACATGCCTGGGATAGATTGAAACGTGCTATTTATGAACGACGTGACGGACCAACCACTCTAAGGGGTCTACGGCGATTCGCAGTTGAGGAATAGGACAATCTGGACCAACAGCGCTTTGTGGATAGTATACCGCGAATAATACAGGCACGCATCTATGCAAGAGGACTTGCTACTGGGTACTAGAGTTATCGGTGTGTACAGCAATCAGGACCATCACTTCGGAAGGTCTCGCTCTATGGTGATACAACATGCAATGTGAGGTTTTGTGAGCAATAAAAGGGCGGAAATGATGTTTATGTTGGTTGATCTCTATTCCGGTTTTTTCTGTACAGGTTCCGGAACTCTCGGGTGTGCGTATATAGTGAGAGAAAGGAGGCAGCGGCGACGTACACTTATACAGGATGTCGAAATGGCCGACGGATCGCGTACCACGTTACAGAAGGATATTCCTCGTGCTTTCGCTTACCACTATTTGCAGATTTTATGCGGAAGACCAGCTAGACAGAGCAGAGGTGCTTCGCAAAATGCCAGCGGCCGAGCATCCCACTGAAATGCACGGCCTTCTGGCTACAACCACCATAGATGATCTGCCCTGAAGTGTGGGGCGTTAAACAAGTCATGACAGCCGTTCCAAAACCAAGTGATGATTGTAGACCACAAAACTACCGCCCTTTCACATTATTAAACGGAGGCTACAAAATCTTTGCACGGTTTCTTCGTGACCATCTTCAGGCGGCGATAAAGGTCTAAATACATTTAGATCAAACGTGTCTAGGTGGGAAGATCAATATACACACAGCGCTAGGGGCATGCAGGGATGGCATAGCATTGATGTCGGCTTGTAGAGTAAGATGGCCCCTACTGGCAGTGGATTTCGATCACGCTTCGCGCGTTCATGGAGCGGATGGGAATCCCCGTTACGTTCGTGGACACGACCTTGAGGTTGATTTATAGGGAGCACTATACAGTCTTGGTGAACTGTGATAGCTTAGAACGTATCACGATCCAGTGCTCAGTGCGGCATAATTGCCCCCTGTCGGCCATCTTATTTGCGATCGTTCTTGAACCTGCACTGCACGGCCTCCGGTGGCGCCTTGAAGGAGTCCAACGACCGACCGCCTCTTTCCAATGCCGCCCATACTCCGACGACGTCGTCCTTTTGGTCAAGTGGCCGCCCGTGGTGGCCGAGCCGTTCTAGGCGCTACAGTCTGGAACCGCGCGACTGCTACGGTCGCAGGTTCGTATCCTGCCTCGGGCGTGGATGTGTGTGATGTCCTTAGGTTAGTTAGGTTTAAGTAGTTCTAAGTTCTAGGGGGCTGATGACCTCAGAAGTTAAGTCCCATAGTGATCAGAGCCATCTGAACAATTTGGTGAAGCGAGGAGAAAAAATCCAAGTGGCGCTTGGATGGCTTCAGTAGTATGGAAAGGTAGCGGGTAGAACCATTAACCTAGGAAAGACCCGATGTATGAAAGTGGGCACAGGGCTGCCACTAGGAATAGCAGAACAGGTCACCATTCTCAATTGTTTGGGCCTAGTGTTCCTTGGATACATACAACGTACAGCGGAGGATAATAATCGACATCTACTGCCACAGATTTGCGCAGTGGTACGAAGACACGCACTGCACGCCACAGATATGTTCCAGAGCGCAAATTTCCGACGTCTCTTTGTCACCAAAAATACGTTATTCGGCATACATACTGCCGCTGCTCGCCACGATCGCGTCACAACTGCAGTCAGTCTTCAGACAATTCGTGAGTGCTGACCTCCTCTTTAAATTTAGCGACGATACTATTGGCTTCTAACGAGGAAAATGGAGGCCCTTTTCTGGCGTACGGCTCACACGGCGATCAAAGTTGACGACATAATGTTCCTGGACAAAGCATAATTTCCCACCGCCAGGGCAAACGTCGTAAACCGGATATAGGGGATGGCGACGAATTATCTGTATCGGAGCGATGACAGGTACGTCATAGTCTTCTGGAACGCACTACAAGGGCAACATGTGATCCTACGGCGACACGTGAAGTATTGAACATGTTCTTCCAATTACTTGGGTTTGTTATTCACGGACCCTGCGGCTAGCTTAAATGTTCTAGTACCGAGAAATGAAATAAGAAGATAGCTCAACGTTCAGGAACTTACGTTCATGCTTGATGTACTCAGGGGACTATATACCGTTTCTAAATTAGTGAGAAGCTCACCTGGATACACGCCAACTGGACCGTTGCAGGGTATATCTTTCAGTTTGTTGGCGAATTCTTTAAATCTAGTCGGCCTTGGGAGCTGTTTTATGTTTGGTTGTGCTGAATGGCACCTTTAGTTCGGTATGTTGTGCTTTGCACCTACAAAATGCAAAAAAAACAATAACAAAAATTCATCTAATAAATAATAAAAAACCATTTCGTCTCTTGGACCACATCCACAGGAATGGGATGGAGGAGACATTGTGGTCTGGCCTCAGGTTGCGACCCTTGCCCACCCTGCCTCCACCACCCCATGACCTGATGTAAAGGATCTTGTACTCCGTCTTCAGGCCACGAGTAGCCTATCGGGACCATCCGACAGCCGTGTCATCCTCGGTGCAGGATGCAGATAGGAGGGGCATGGGGTCAGCACACCGCTCTCCCGGTCGTAAGATGGTACTCTTGACCGAAGCCGCTACTATTCGGTAGAGTAGCTCCACAAATGGCATCACTAGGCTTAGTGCACTCCGAAAAATGGCAACAGCGCATGGCGGCCTGGATGGTCATCCATCCAAGCGCCGACCACGCCCGACAGCGCTTAACTTCGGTGATCTCACGGGAACGGTATCCACTCTGGCAAGGCTGTTGCCTAAAGGATCTGTTTAGGCAGATTTAACTCTTGTTATAACATAGTTCACATCGGTTTATTTATTATTTACGTTTCTGTGAGACTTTTACGTGGTATCTCGCCTGCCTGCTCTCACTATTCATGACATTTATTTGTGACTTTAATGTATTCTTACCACATGGACACCGAGCGAGGTGGCGCAGTGGTTAGACACTGGACTCGCATTCGGGAGGACGACGGTTCAATCCCACTTCCGGCCATCCTGATTTAGGTTTTCCGTGATTTCCCTAAATCGCTTCAGGCAAATGCCAGGATGGTTCCTTTCAAAGGGCACGGCCGACTTCCTTCCGCGTCCTTCCCTAATCCGATGAGACCGATGACCTCGCTGTCTGGTCTCCTTCCCCGAAACAACCAACCAACCAACCACATGGACATATGTTTTACAATCATGTGACTTTCATGTATTCTTACCACATGGAAATATGGTTTACAATCATTGTATAGTACGACAAATGCCAGTACTCCAGAAAGAGAGCAAACGTTTTACTCGTCAGACGGACAGTTCATAAAGTTGGGAAAAAAATAAAAATAATTGGCACGAAATGGTTCAGAACATGACTCGTCCACTTCACAGTTCGACATCGTGATCACTTAACCAGCACGCCATCGATGTAACACGCTATTCAGTGTTACGTTTTTAATGTTGGACCATTCAGTTTCTATTTTTCTTTTTTTTGCGTAGTTCAGGGCACTTCATGCTTAATCTGTGTTCTGTTTTTGTGTTAGAAGATAAGTTAAGGAAAGGCAAACCTATGTTTACAACATCTGTGGACTTAGATAAATGACAATATTGGCTGGAATACTATCTTTGAAATTCGGAAGGTGGTAGGAGTAAAATACAGGGAGTTATGACCTATTTTCCACTTGGACAGAAACCAGATGGGAGTTATAAATGTTGAGAGGCATGAAAAGGAAGCAGTGGCAGAGAAGGGAGTAAGGTTTGTAGCCTATCTCCGATGTTATTCAACCTGTACACTGAAGACGCAGCAAATGAAACAAAACAAAAATTCGAGTACGAAGAACAAATAAAAGCATCGAGTCACTTGAAGCAGTAAATAAGTTTCTACACTCCTGGAAATGGAAAAAGGAACACATTGACACCGGTGTGTCAGACCCACCGTACTTGCTCCGGACACTGCGAGAGGGCTGTACAAGCAATGATCACACGCACGGCACAGCGGACACACCAGGAACCGCGGTGTTGGCCGTCGAATGGCGCTAGCTGCGCAGCATTTGTGCACCGCCGCCGTCAGTGTCAGCCAGTTTGCCGTGGCATACGGAGCTCCATCGCTGTCTTTAACACTGGTAGCATGCCGCGACATCGTGGACGTGAACCGTATGTGCAGTTGACGGACTTTGAGCGAGGGCGTATAGTGGGCATGCGGGAGGCCGGGTGGACGTACCGCCGAATTGCTCAACACGTGGGGCGTGAGGTCTCCACAGTACATCGATGTTGTCGCCAGTGGTCGGCGGAAGGTGCATGTGCCCGTCGACCTGGGACCGGACCGCAGCGACGCACGGACGCACGCCAAGACCGTAGGATCCTACGCAGTGCCGTAGGGGACCGCACCGCCACTTCCCAGCAAATTAGGGACACTGTTGCTCCTGGGGTATCGGCGAGGACCATTCGCAACCGTCTCCATGAAGCTGGGCTACGGTCCCGCACACCGTTAGGCCGTCTTCCGCTCACGCCCCAACATCGTGCAGCCCGCCTCCAGTGGTGTCGCGACAGGCGTGAATGGAAGGACGAATGGAGACGTGTCGTCTTCAGCGATGAGAGTCGCTTCTGCCTTGGTGCCAATTATGGTCGTATGCGTGTTTGGCGCCGTGCAGGTGAGCGCCACAATCAGGACTGCATACGACCGAGGCACACAGGGCCAACACCCGGCATCATGGTGTGGGGAGCGATCTCCTACACTGGCCGTACACCACTGGTGATCGTCGAGGGGACACTGAATAGTGCACGGTACATCCAAACCGTCATCGAACCCATCGTTCTACCATTCCTAGACCGGCAAGGGAACTTGCTGTTCCAACAGGACAATGCACGTCCGCATGTATCCCGTGCCACCCAACGTGCTCTAGAAGGTGTAAGTCAACTACCCTGGCCAGCACGATCTCCGGATCTGTGCCCCATTGAGCATGTTTGGGACTGGATGAAGCGTCGTCTCACGCGGTCTGCACGTCCAGCACGAACGCTGGTCCAACTGAGGCGCCAGGTGGAAATGGCATGGCAAGCCGATCCTCAGGACTACATCCAGCATCTCTACGATCGTCTCCATGGGAGAATAGCAGCCTGCATTGCTGCGAAAGGTGGATATACACTGTACTAGTGCCAACATTGTGCATGCTCTGTTGCCTGTGTCTATGTGCCTGTGGTTCTGTCAGTGTGATCATGTGATGTATCTGACCCCAGGAATGTGTCAATAAAGTTTCCCCTTCCTGGGACAATGAATTCACTGTGTTCTTATTTCAATTTCCAGGAGTGTATATCTGGGCAACAAAATGACTCATGGCTGAAGTAGAAAATGGTTCAAATGGCTCTGAGCACTATGGGACTCAACATCTTAGGTCATAAGTCCCCTAGAACTTAGAACTACTTTAACGTAACTAACCTAAGGACATCACACACATCCATGCCCGAGGCAGGATTCGAACCTGCGACCGTAGCAGTCCCGCGGTTCCGGACTGCAGCGCCAGAACCGCACGGCCCCGCGGCCGGCGGCTGAAGTAGAGACGATATAATACGCAGACTGTAAATGGCAAGAAAGCATATCTGAAGATGGAGAAATATGTCAGCATCGAACATTGATTTAAGAAATATGAAGATTTTTTCTCAAAGTATTTGTCTGGAGTGCCATGTATGGAAACGAAATATGGATGATAAATAGTTCGGACAAAAAAAATAGAAGCTTCTGAAATGATCTTGTACAGAAGAATGCCAAAGATTAGCTCGGTAGATTACGTTACTAATGAGAAGCTACTGCATAGAATTGGGGAAAAAAGAAATTTGAGCAGATAACGTGATCAAAAGAAGGGATCGCTTGAAAGGACACAATCTGAGACATCAAGGGATCACCAAATTAGTATTGTGGAGGGGGAAGTGTGGTGGGTGAAAATCGCAGAGTGAGACAAAGAGATGAATACAATAAGCAGATTCAGAAGCATGTCGTTTTGCAGTAGGCATTCGGAGGTGAAGAGGTTCGCACGGGGTAGAGTAACATGGGAAGCCGCATCAAACCAGCCTTCCAACTGAGGACCACAACAACAATAACAACACGAGATGCATTCGAAGTTTCGAATACGAACAACCATCATGTCTGTAGTGGAATGAAGACAATGAAAATTTGTGCTGGAACGGATCCCAACCTGGATTTTCCGCTTTAGGCGTGCGGTCGCCTTAATCGCTTTGGCCATCCGCTCATGATTGACGGCCAGACTAAAATATCCGTATCTCGTCGTCTCTGCCTCAAAACCTGTACTCGTACACACATTACATAATTCCCGTCCAGGGGAGGACATTTTCATTGAAATTCACTGCCTAGTATCAGCGGATAAATATGATAATGCAGTGTGTGTGTTGTTAGGAAATAGGATGCAATGTTCCTTAGGACATACAAGAATGCTCAAACAGTAGTCAGCATTCGTATACAACTGCTCGTTCGACGAAGGACCCCTGCCTAACGTCCGTGAAGTTGCACAGGTCATAAAAATTCTCAAGAAAGGATTGGAGTAATCCGTAGAATTGCAGACCCATGTCACTCACGTCGATTTGCAGTAGGATTTTGGAACACTTGCTGTGTTCGAACATTATGAATTACCTCGAAGGAAACGATTTACTGAGAAATAGACAGCACTCGTTCAGAAACTATCGCTCTCTATTCATGAGTGATGTGGACAGAGGATCTCAAACTGCTTCCATATCTCTAAATATACGGAAACCTTTTGACACCTATCGTCCCAAGCGATTTCAAATCAAATTGCGTGCCTACGGAGGATCGTCTCAGTTGTGGATTTGTTATCTCCTGCCAGTGAAGGTCACTGTAATCGATGGTAATTCATCGAGTCAAACAGAAGTGACATCTGGCGCTCTTCAAGCTTAAGACAATCTGAGCAGCTGTCTCATTTATTTTCCAGATTATGCTGTCATATACAGTCTCGTAAAGTGATCAGATGATCAAAACCAACAGCAAAATGATTTAGAAAAGAATCTGTGCGGTGTGAAAAGTAGCAATTGACTGTAAATAATGAAAAGTGCAATGTTGCCCACATGAGTACCAAAAGGAGTCCGCTAAATTTCCGTTACACGATAGATCACACAAATCTAAAAGCTGTAAATTTAGCTAAATGTTTACAGATTACAATTAGAAATAAGTTAAACTGGAATGATGACATAGATAACATCGTGAGGAAAGCAAACCAAACACTGCGATTTACGAGGGCAGTTCAATAAGTAATGCAACACATTTTTTTCTGAAACAGGGGTTGTTTTATTCAGCATTGCAACACACCAGGTTATTCCCCAATCTTTTAGCTACACAACACTATTTTTCAACGTAATCTCCATTCAATGCTACGGCCTTACGCCACTTTGAAATGAGGGCCTGTATGCCTGCACGGTACCATTCCACTGGTCGATGTCGGAGCCAGCGTCGTACTGCATCAATAACTTCATCATCATCATCCGCGTAGTGCCTCCCACGGATTGCGTCCTTCATTGGGCCAAACATATGGAAATCCGACGGTGCGAGATCGGGGCTGTAGGGTGCATGAGGAAGAACAGTCCACTGAAGTTTTGTAAGCTCCTCTCGGGTGCGAAGACTTGTGTGACGTCTTGCGTTGTCATGAAGAAGGAGAAGTTCGTTCAGATTTTTGTGCCTACGAACACGCTGAAGTCGTTTCTTCAATTTCTGAAGAGTAGCACAATACACTTCAGAGTTGATCGTTTGACCATGGGGAAGGACATCGAACAGAATAACCCCTTCAGCGTCCCGGAAGACTGTAACCATGACTTTACCGGCTGAGGGTATGGCTTTAAACTTTTTCTTGGTAGGGGAGTGGGTGTGGCGCCACTCCATTGATTGCCGTTTTGTTTCAGGTTCGAAGTGATGAACCCATGTTTCATCGCCTGTAACAATATTTGACAAGAAATTGTCACCCTCAGCCACATGACGAGCAAGCAATTCCGCACAGATGGTTCTTCTTTGCTCTTTATGGTGTTCGGTTAGGCAACGAGGGACCCAGCGGGAACAAACCTTTGAATATCCCAAATGGTGAACAATTGTGCCAGTACTACCAACAGAGATGTCAAGTTGAGCACTGAGTTGTTTGATGGTGATCCGTCGATCATCTCGAACGAGTGTGTTCGCACGCTCCGCCATTGCAGGAGTCACAGCTGTGCACGGCCGGCCCGCACGCGGGAGATCAGACAGTCTTGCTTGACCTTGTGGCGATGATGACACATGCTTTGCCCAACGACTCACCGTGCTTTTGTCCACTGACAGATCACCGTAGACATTCTGCAAGCGCCTATGAATATCTGAGATGCCCTGGTTTTGCGCCAAAAGAAACTCGATCACTGCCCGTTCTTTGCAACGCACATCCGTTACAGACGCCATTTTAACAGCTCCGTACAGCGCTGCCACCTGTCGAAAGTCAATGAAACTATACGAGACGAAGCGGGAATGTTTGAAAATGTTCCACAAGAAATTTCCGGTTTTTTAAACCAAAATTGGCCGAGAAAAAAAATGTGTTGCATTACTTATTGAACTGCCCTCGTATTTGTAGAACTCTTAGGAAAGGCAACAGGTCTACTAAAGAGACTGCTTACAATTCACTTGTCCGCGCTCTTATGGAGTACTACTGTGCAGCATGGGTCCCGCAAGAGATCGGATTATCGGAAGAAGTCGAAAAATCTCAAAGAAGGACAGCAGATTTTGTATTATCACAACAAAACAGGGGAAAATGTCGCGGATATGAAGCCGTGAGTTGGGGTGGCAGTCATTAAAACAACGGCGTTTTCGTTGCGGCGAGATCTTTTCACGAAATTTCAGTCTCCGACTTCCTTTCCCGAATGCGAAAATATTCTGTTGACGCCCATCTACAGTGGGAGAAATAGTCACTGTTGAAAAAAAGAGAAATCCGAGCACTCACGGAAAGATTTAAATGTTCATTTTCACTGTGTGCTGTTAGAGCAAAAATGGGTCAAATGGCTCTGAGCACTATGCGACTTAACTTCTGAGGTCATCGGTCGCCTATAACTTAGAACTAATTAAACCTAACTAACCTGAGGACATCACACACATCCATGCCCGAGGCAAGATTCGAACCTGCGACCGTAGCGGTTGCTCGGTTCCAGACTGCAGCGCCTAGAACCGCACGGCCACTCCGGCCGGCGCTGTTAGAGCGGAACGGTAAAAACAAATACACTACTGGCCATTAAAATTGCTACACCAAGAAGAAATGCAGATGATAAACGGGTATTCATTGGACAAATATATTATACTAGAACTGACATGTGATTACATTTTCACGCAGTTTGGGTGCGTAGATCCTGAGAAATCAGTACCCAGAACAACCACCTATGTCCGTAATAACGGAATTGATACGCCTGGACATTGAGTCAAACAGAGCTTGGATGGCGTGTACAGGTACAGCTGCCCATGCAGCTTCAACACGATACCACAGTTCATCAAGAGTAGTGACTGGCGTATTGTGACGAGCCAGTTGCCCAGCCACCACTGACCAGACGTTTCAATTGGTAAGACATCTGGAGAATGTGCTGGCCAGGGCAGCAGTCGAACATTTTCTGTATCCAGAAAGGCCCGTACAGGACCTGCAACATGCGGTCGTGCATTATCCTGCTGAAATGTAGGGTTTCGCAGGGATCGAATGAAGGGTAGAGCCACGGGGCGTAACAGATCTGAAATGCCACGCCCACTTTTCAAAGTGCGGTCAATGCTAACAAGAGGTGACCAAGACGAGTAACCAATGGCACCCCATACCATCGCGCCGGGTGATATGCCAGTATGGCGTTGACGAATACACGCTTCCAATGTGCGTTCACCGCGATGTCGCCAAACACGGATACGACCATCATGATGCTGTAAACAGAACCTGGATTCATCGGAAAAAATGACGTTTTGCCACTCGCGCGCTCAGGTTCGCCGTTGAGTACATCATCGCGGGCGCTGCTGTCTGTGGTGCAGCGTCAAGGACAACCGCAGCCATGGTCTCGGAGCTGATAGTCCATGCTGCTGCAAACGTCCTCGAACTGTTCGTGCAGATGGTGGTTGTCTTGCAAACGTCCTCATCTGTTGACTCAGGGATCGAGACGTGGCTGCACGATCCGTTACAGCCATGCGGATAAGATGCCCGTCAATTCGACTGTTAGTGATACGAGGCCGTTGGTATCCAGCACGCCGTTGCGTATTAACCTCCTAAACTGATCCATTCGATATTCTGCTAACTGTCATTGGATCTCGACGAACGCGGGGGGCAAAGTTGCGATACGATAAACCGCAATCGCCATAGGCTACAATCCGACCTTTATCAAAGTCGGAAACATGATGGTATGCATTTCTCCTCCTTACACGAGGCATCACAACAACGTGTCACCAGGCAACGCCGATCAACTGCTGTTTGTGTATGAGAAATCGGTTCAAATGGCTCTGAGCACTATGGGACTTAACAGCTATGGTCATCAGTCCCCTAGAACTTAGAATTACTTAAACCTAACTAACCTAAGGACATCACACAACACCCAGTCATCACGAGGCAGAGAAAATCCCTGACCCCGCCGGGAACCGAACCCGGAAACCCGGGCGCGGGAAGCGAGAACGCTACCGCACGACCACGAGCTGCGGACCTGAGAAATCGGTTGGAGACTTTCCTCACGACAGCACGTTGTAGGTGTCGCCACCGGCGCCAACGTTATGTGAATGCTCTGAAACTTAATCATTTGCATATCACAGCATCTTCGTCCTGTCGGTTAAATTTCGCGTCTGTAGCACGTTATCTTCGTGGTGTAGCAATTGTAATGGCCAGTAGTGTAGCTTCAAGGCTGTTCGATGAACCTTCTGTCAGGCACTAGTTGTGAATTGCAGATTATCTTTGGTTAATATGTGATACATTAGCATCCTACGGAGGAGGAAAATGTAGTAAATTTTGTTTTGTTGTTGCTGCGGCATGGAGCGCACGATAGTGCGGTCACTGCTGGAGTATGGGATAGAAGGCTTGGCAACCTATTATCCCGTTACTGGCATAAGAACATGTCTCAGTGTGCGGGAAATCTGTAGAGAGTTACTGTCCATACTGTACCATGTAGGCTACTACGCATCAGCAGTTGTTTCGAGTGGCTGTGATACAGTCTCGCCTTTCGTCGTACTATCTGTATTCATAGCAGCCACAAATGACTGCTGGATACAATGTGTGTCTATGTCTCCCTGTTCATATCAACTTCCCCTGACAGCGACGCTTCACGAGCGCTACGGCAGAAAAACGCTTCAGTCGGGTTGCGCGGTAGCTCTTCGATCCACTTTAACGTATCGAAGCGCTGGCGCTCTGTAAAACAAACTGCACGACGCGATAATTCTGTCGGACATCGCCCCCTTCCCCCCGAAAAAATCGCCCTCTCTGCCTTCCCACACCACCAGCAACCCCCCCCCCCCTCCACCCCTCCCCTGACCAATATCGTGTATTAGCTCGCTCCTGGCCGAGTAGCCAGCCGACTGGGATAAGCTGCTATCGCCAGGGACAGCAGCGATTTAGCGGGCCGGAAATGTTGCGTCGCTGCGGACCGTAACGCATATTTGATCGTTCATTTATTACCGGAGGAACGGCGCCAGCGGAGCGCGCCAGCGGCTCGGCGCCAGCGGCTGCTGTCGCCAGTACGCAGCGCGGCGAGCTCTGTGGCGCTGCAAATCCGAGTTAATTAAAGGTGGGATGGCGCGCTGTGCGAGGCACCGAGCACGCAGTCCGTGTGCGCCATGGCGCCCCGGTTCCAGCGCGTCATCTTTTTTGTGTAACTTGATACATTACTCGCTTCGCAAAATGTGTCTGTGTGTGTCTGTACGTCTGCCTGCGGCGTATCGGCGCAGATACTGCAGACGGGACCTGTGCACAGAACATATGGTAGCACTTTATTCAATTACAACACGGTACTAATTTCATGAAAAGTATTCCTTTGCTTAACATCTAGATCCTATGATGGAAAAATACACGCGTGCCCTCCTTTTAAAATAATGAAGCGTACTTACTAATGAAGCGACTGTGTACTGTGCGCTGTACATACGGCATTATTTCTAAATTAAAAATGCTTTTAACCCTGTGGGTCGTTTTTACCAGCGCTCTGTGTTAGCCGGTAGCAGTTGGTACATGTTCGCGTCCCATTTCTGCTATAGCGACCATTGAATTTCAGTTTTTTCATCACCGTAATACTACTCATTTGGAAACCCCGTTCCTGCCATTAATGGATTACGGCGAAAAACTTTTTTTTCTTCTTTTTGCTGCTGCAAAATTTTATTTTGCGACATCCATTCTTCTCTACGTCATTACTGAAGTTACCGAGGAAAGTTGTTACATTCTATGAACTCGTCTGTTTTTAACAGAAACGTACCGAGCCACAATTTAGCATTAACAAAACTTACAATGCGACATTCAGAAAAAAATGTGGCCTGTTTCACCTTTCTTTTCGTTCCTATCGTCCTCTACCATAGTCATTCCATCTTGTTCTGTCATTTCCGAATATATGCTACTGGCCATTAAAATTGCTGCACCACGAAGATGACGTGCTACAGACGCCAAAATTTAACCGACAGCAAGAAGATGCTATGATATGCAAATGATTAGCTTTTCAGAGCATTCACACAAGGTTGGCGCCGGTGGCGACACCTACAACGTGTTGACATGAGGAAAGTTTCCAACCGATTTCTCATACACAAACAGCAGTTGATCGGCGTTGCCTGGTGAAACGTTGTTGTGATGCCTAGTATAAGGAGGAGAAATGCATACCATCATGTTGCCGACTTTGATAAATGTCGGATTGTAGCCTATGTCGATTGCGGTTTATCGAACCGCGACATTGCTGCTCGCGTTGGTCGATATCCAATGGCTGTTAGCAGAATATGGAATCGGTGGGTTCAGGAGAGTAATACGGAACGCCGTGCTGGATCCCAACGGCCTGCAGTCGAGATAGCAGGCATCTCATCCGCATGACTGTAACGGATCGTGCAGCCACGTCTCGATCCCTGAGTCAACAGATGGGGACGTTTGCAAGACAACAACCATCTGCACGAACAGTTCGACGACGTTTGCAGCAGCATGGACTATCAGCTTGGAGACCATGGCTCCGGTTACCCTTGACGCTGCATCATAGAGAGGAGCGCCTGCGATGGTGCACTCAACGAGGAACCTGGATGCGCGAATGGCAAAAAGTCACTTTTTCGGGTGAATCCAGGTTCTGTTTACAGCATCATGATGGTCGTATCCGTGTTTGGCGACATCGCGGTGAACGCACATTGGAAGCCATACTGGCGTATCACATATTGTTCGCATTGATGGCACTTTGAACAGTGTACGTTAGATTTCAGATGTGTTACGACCCGTGGTTCTACCCTTCATTCGATCCCTGCGAAATCCTATATTTCTGCACGATAATGCACAACCGCATGTTGCAGGTCCTGTACGGGCATTTCTGAATACAGAAAATGTTTGACTGCTGCCCTGGCCAGCACATTATCCAGATCTCTCACCAACTGAAAACATGGAAATGGTGGCCGAGCAACTGGCTCGTCACAATACGCCATTCACTACTCTTGATGAACTGTGCTATCGTGTTGAAGCTGCATGGGCAGCTGTACCTGTACACGCCATCCAAGCTCTGTTTGAGTCAACGCCCAGGCGTATCAAGGCTGTTATTACGGCCAGAGGTAGTTGTTCTGGGTACTGATTTCTGAGGGTCTATGCACCCAAATTGCGTAAAAATGTAATGACACGACAGTTCTAGTTTAATATATTTGTCCAATGAATACCTGTTTATCATCTGCATTTCTTCTTGGTGTTACAACGGCCAGTAGTGTATAACCAACGTTCACCCGTGTGTGGCTCGTGTTCGTGCCATATCTCATTTAACACCCTATTTTTAACGAACTGCCGCCTCGTTATGTTAATTTTCAATTACTGGTGTCACTGAGTTGCTGCCTTGCCTACCCGTGAGCGGCAACTGCTGCGCTTATCGATATGGGCCCCGTCGTATTATCTTTGTGGAATGCTATTACTTCCTGGTCGTCGTGTGTCGTCCAGTGAGTTGGAACGCGCCAGCAATGGAGTTCGAACCTCGCAGTCAGACAGTTGGGACGCGGCAGAAGTTTGATCGGGTTGGAGCGGCAGTTAGTTTCGGATAACCAGACACGTGGTCTGGGGGTAGCGTCTTTGATTCATTATCAAACCGTGTTCGGTGTCGGGTTCGATCCCCGCCACTGTCTAAATTTTGATAAATAATCAGCATTGGCGGCCGAAGACTTCCGGCATAAGAAGTCAGCCTCATTCCACCAACGGCCTGTCAAAGAGGGCGGAGGAGCGGATAGAGGTTCAGGGCCCTCTCTTGTCCTAGGGGTGGGAAATTGCCCCTAAAGGCGGAAGAATCACCAATGATCAACGACATGCGGATGCAGAAGGCAATGGAAACCACTGCATTAAAGACACGTAACGTGTATCCACAGGATATGTGGCCTCTAATTGAAGAAGTGTCATGATGATCTCTACATTGGCAAAAGATTCCGGAATAGTCCCCCTTTCGGATCTCCGGGAGGGGACTGCAAAGGGGGAGGTTACCATGAGAAATAGATTGAATAATCTACGAAAGGATAACGTTCTACGAGTCGGGGCGTGGAATGTCAGAAGCTTGAACGTGGTAGGGAAACTAGAAAATCTGAAAAGGGAAATGCAAAGGCTCGATCTAGATATAGTAGGGGTCAGTGAAGTCAAGTGGAAGGAAGACAAGGATTTCTGGTCAGATGAGTATCGGGTAATTTCAACAGCAGTAGAAAATGGTATAACAGGTGTAGGATTCGTTATGAATAAGAAGGTAGGGCAGAGGGTGTGTTACTGTGAATAGTTCAGTGACCGGGTTGTTCTAATCAGAATCGACAGCAGACCAACACCGACAACGATAGTTCAGGTATACATGCCGGCGACGCAAGCTGAAGATGAACAGATTGAGAAAGTGTATGAGGATATTGAAAGGGTAATGCAGTATGTAAAGGGGGACGAAAATCTAATAGTCAGCCGGCCTCGGTGGTCTCGTGGTTCTAGGCGCGCAGTCCGGAACCGCGCGACTGCTACGGTCGCAGGTTCGATCCTGCCTCGGGCATGGATGTGTGTGATGTCCTTAGGTTAGTTAGGTTTAAGTAGTTCTAAGTTCTAGGGGACTGATGACCACAGCTGTTAAGTCCCATAGTGCTCAGAGCCATCTAATAGTCATGGGCGACTGGAATGCAGTTGTAGGGGAAGGAGTAGAAGAAAAGGTTACAGGAGAATATGGGCTTGGGGCAAGGAATGAAAGAGGAGAAAGACTAATTGACTTCTGTAACAAGTTTCAGCTAGTAATAGCGAATACCCTGTTCAAGAATCACAAGAGGAGGAGGTATACTTGGAAAAGGCCGGGAGATACGGTAAGATTTCAATTAGATTACATCATGGTCAGACAGAGATTCCGAAATCAGATACCGGATTGTAAGGTGTACGCAGGAGCAGATATAGACTCAGATCACAATATAGTAGTGATGAAGAGTAGACTGAAGTTCTAGACATTAGTCAGGAAGAATCAATACGCAAAGAAGTGGGACACGGAAGTACTAAAGAATGACGAGATGCGTTTGAAGTTCTCTAACGCTATAGATACAGCAATAAGGAATAGCGCAGTAGGCAGTACAGTTGAAGAGGAATGGACATCTCTAAAAAGGGCCATCACGGAAGTTGGGAAGGGAAACATAGGTACAAAGAAGGTAGCTGCAAAGAAGCCATGGGTAACAAAAGAAATACTTCAGTTGATTGATGAAACGAGGAAGTACAAACATGTTCCGGGAAAATCAGGAATACAGAAATACAAGTCGCTGAGGAATGAAATAAAGAGGAAGTGCAGGGAAGCTAGAACGAAATGGCTGCAGGAAAAATGTGAAGACATCGAAAAGGAAGGACAGACTCAGCATACAGGAAAGTCAAAACAACCTTTAGTGACATTAAAAGCAACGGTGGTAACATTAAGAGTGCAACGGGAATTCCACTGTTAAATGCAGAGGAGAGAGCAGATAGGTGGAAAGAATACATTGAAAGCCTCTATGAGGGTGAAGATTTGTCTGATGTGATAGAAGAAGAAACAGTAGTCGATTTAGAAGAGATAGGGGATCCAGTATTAGAATCGAAATTCAAAAGAGCTGTGGAGGACTTACGGTCAAATAAGGCAGAAGGGATAGATAACATTCCATCAGTATTTCTAAAACCATTGGGGGAAGTGTCAACAAAACGACTATTCACGTTGGTGTGTAGAATATATGAGTCTGGCGATATACCATCTGACTTTCGGAAAAGCATCATTCAAACGATTCCGAACACAGCAAGAGCTGACAAGTGCGAGAATTATCGCACAATCAGCTTAACAGCTCATGCACCGAAGCTGCTTACAAGAATAATATACAGAAGAATGGAAAAGAAAATTGAGAATGCACTAGGTGACGATCAGTTTTGGCTTTAGGAAAAGTAAAGGGACGAGAGAGGCAATTCTGACGTTACGGCTAGTAATGGAAGCAAGGCTAAAGAAAAATCAAGACACTTTCACAGGCTTTGTCGACCTGGAAAAAGCGTTCGACAATATAAAATGGTGCAAGCTGTTCGAGATTCTGAAAAAAGTAGGGGTAAGCTATAGGGAGATGCGGGTCATATACAATACGTACAACAACCAAGAGGGAACAATAAGAGTGGACGATCAAGAACGAAGTGCTCGTATTAAGAACGGTGTAAGACAAGGCTGTAGCCTTTCGCCCCTACTCTTCAATCTGTACATCGAGGAAGCAATGATGGAAATAAAAGAAAGGTTCAGGAGTGGAATTAAAATACAAGGTGAAAGGATACCAATGATACGATTCGCAGATGACATTGCTATCCTGAGTGAAAGTGAAGAAGAATTAAATAATCTGCTGAACGGAATGAACAGTCTAATGAGTACACAGTATGGTTTGAGAGTAAATCGGAGAAAGACGAAGGTAATGAGAAGTAGTAGAAATGAGAACAGCGAGAAACTTATCAGGATTGATGGTCACGAAGTCAATGACGTTAAGGAATTCTGCTACCTAGGCAGTAAAATAACCAATGAGGGACGGAGCAAGGAGGACATCAAAAGCAGACTCGCTATGGCAAAAAAGGCATTTCTGGCCAAGAGAAGTCTACTAATATCAAATACCGGCCTTAATTTGAGGAAGAAATTTCTGACGATGTACGTCTGGAGTACAGCATTGTATGGTAGTGAAACATGGACTGGGAAAACCGGAACAGAAGAGAATCGAAGCATTTGAGATGTGGTGCTATAGACGAATGTTGAAAATTAGGTGGACTGATAAGGTAAGGAATGAGGAGGTTCTACGCAGAATCGGAAAGGAATATGCGGAAAACAATGATAAGGAGAAGGGACATCTGCTAAGACATGAGGGAATGACTTCCATGGTATTAGAGGGAGCTGTAGAGGGCAAAAACTGTAGAGGAAGATAGGAATTGGAATACGACAAGCAAATAATTGAGGACGTAGGTTGCAAGTGCTACTCTGAGATGAAGAGGTTAGCACAGGAAAGGAATTCGTGGCGGGCAGCATCAAACCAGTCAGTAGACTGATGACTTACGTAAATGGATAAAATGCAGTGAGGCGATATGCACATGTACGGAAGATGGTAGTATTGCATACACAAGGTATGAAAGGGCAGTGCATTGGCAGAACTGCCATTTCTATTCAGGAGATCCACGTCAAGAGCTTTCCGACGTGATGATGGCCTCGTGACGGGAATTAATAGACTTTGAACTCGAAATGGTAGTTGAAGCAAGACACATGGGACAATCCAATTTGATAATCGTCAGGGAATTCAGTATTCCGAAATCCACAGTGTCAAGAGCGGACCTGAATACCAAATTTCAGGCATTACCTCTCACCACGGACAACGCAGTGGCCGACGGCAGTCAGTTAACGGCCGAGAGCAGTTGCCAGTGCTTACAGACAAGCAACACCCCGTGAAATAATCGCAGAAATACATGTCGAACGTACGGCGAACGTATACGTTAGGAAAGTGTGGTGAAATTTGGCGGTGATGGGCTATGGCAGCAGAAGACCGACGAGAGTGCCTTTATTAACAGCATGACATCGCCTGCAGCGCCTCTCCTGGGCTCGTGGCCATGTCGGTTGGACGCTAGACGATGGAAAACTGCGGCCTCATGAGATGAGTCCCGATTTCAGGTGATGGTTGGATCCGTGTGTGGCAAAGCCCGCCGACCGGAGTGGCCGAGTGGTTAAAGGCGCTACAGTCTGGAACCGCACAACCGCTACGGTCGCAGGTTCGAATCCTGCCTCGGGCATGGATGTGAGTGATGTCCTTAGGTTAGTTAGGTTCAAGTAGTTCTAAGTTCTAGGGGACTTATGACCTCAGCAGTTGAGTCACATAGTGCTCAGAGCCATTTGAACCATTTGGCAAAGACCTCACGAAGCCATCGACCAAAGTTGTAAGCAAGGCACTGTGCAAGCTGGTGGTGGTTTCATAATGGTGTAAGCTGTGTTTACAGGTAACAGTATGAGTCCTCTGGTCCAACTGAACCGATCATTGACTGGAAATAGTTATGTTCGGCTACTTGGAGGCCATTTACAACCATTCATGGACCTCATATTCCCAAACAACAATGGAATTTTTATGGATGACTACGCACCATGTCACTGTGCCACAATTATTCGCGATTGTTTTGAAGAACGTTCTGGACAATTCGAATGAATGACATGGCCTCCAAGATCACCCGATATGAATCCCATCGAACATTTATGGGATATAATCGTGCGCAAAATCCTTCATCGCTAACATTTCCGCAATTACCGACGGCTATAGAGGCAGCGAGGAATGCGGGGGACTTCCAACGCTTTATTGAGTTCACGACACGTCGAATTGTTGAACTACGCCAGGCAAAAGAAGTTCCGACACGATACCATGAGGTATCGCATGATTCTTATCACCTCAGTGTGGATATCAGTAACAGTAGTGGCAGTTTGTTGCCTTCTTCGCTGAAAGAATGAAATTACATTTTACCCAGAGACAGGGTCTCAAACTATCAGTTTACGACAACAGCAAGTAGTGACCACATTTAAATTGCTGCCGTTATCTGCTCATTGACAGGCATAGCTTCCCAATAAACTTTACTCATAATTTTAAATCTTTCCAACTTCTTTTGAACAGTCACCAGCCAAAACAAAATAATGAAAGGAAATAACGCGTAAATCACCGAATGGAAATAAGATGGTAGCTTACTACATTTAGATCGATTTTTTACTACTAATTATATTCCCAACACATTTCGCCCACGGTATTCATGTGTATCACTGAATGTACATACAATATTATACCATCGCAGGACAAATAGTTCAGGAGATACTATGCCGTTAACATTGACATGCGTGAAAAACAAACGTTTCTTAAAACGAGCATAAATTACCCAGATTGTACTTATCCTTTGCTTGATAATGAGGCCACATGGTGACTTCAAATAAACTTTAAAAATAATCGAGACATTTGTTTTGATATTTTCATTTATGCATAGCTGAATAATCCGAGACTATTAAGACTACCGTTATTACGGTTTTTGTCTTGATCCACAAGCCTGCTGCTGGCTTATGCCAATTTTACAGCAGATTATCTCATTCACAAAATAATCAGAGGTTAGACCTGTTTTATGCATGGGAGCTAGATTGTTTAAGGAAGTGGGGGTGCAGTGTTACTTGTAATATACATTTAGTATTTTCATATAATAATTAATTTACATCACTGCGGCTACCTTGTAAGCGGAACTTACAAGGAACTGAAAATTGAGAGGAACATATTCTTCGAAAGAATCAATATTTACATGCGGCACTTCATTTAAGCAGTACATCAGCAATAAGCTCTCGCTAATCTCTCAGCCTCATGATTCACTCGATAAAAAATCGACTTCCGTATCCATCGTCGTCACTGTTTCACTTAGCAATACGACTGACAACACAGGTCTGCAGGGTGAACCTATGCACGATTGTAAACAACAGGAATGTTGTTTCTTGCATTGACTTCCGCCTACAATCGAGAAGCGATTCTTTCTGTTACATATCTGGTAGTGTCTTGTCTTGCTAAAGTTTCAGTGATGTACCGGTGCTACTTACGGCCCCTACGATTGGTGTCAGACTTTTGTCGACAGCAGCTAAGGTCGCTCTGAGGATGTGCACCTTTACCTGTCTCTATGTTCGCCATACACATGGGAAACAAATCGAAATGCATCCCTCGTTAAATAGGGCTTTTAATTTTGGAGATGTAAGTAACCTTAATCAAGCTATGTTCCACAACTGATTTTTGCACACAGGATATCTGTTTTGCCAACGGACTTGCCGCAGTTCCCGTCAGATCACCGAAGTTAAGCGCTGTCGGCCTGGGCTAGCACTTGAATGGGTGACCATCCGTTCTGCCAAGCGCTGTTGGCAAGCGGGGTGCATTCAGCCCTTGTGACGCAAACTGAGGAGCTACTTGATTGAGAAGTAGCGGCTCCGGTCTCAGAACCTGACATAGGGCCGGGAGAACGGTGTGCTTACCACATGACCCCCCCCCCCCCCCCATATCCGCATCCAGTGATGCCTCTGGGCTGAGGATGACACGGCGGTCGGTCGGTACCTTTGGGCCTTCATGGCCTGTGCGGGAGGAGCGTAAAGGGAACGTGTATCATTGCCACAACTGATCACCTCCTAATTACCCCTCCTGCACCGGTCGGGTCGGTTTTGCATTTTCGAATTGGAAATCCCTGCCCCCTTTTTTACTACACATTCGGATTCCACACCAAAAATACGTTCGGTTTACTCAAACCATTATTTTCCGTTCCTGGTAGATGCTGCAGTACTCGACAAGTATCAAGTGTGTCTCTTTTTGCAATTAAAAATTTGATTAGACATTTCATTTTTTCTTTCTACAACTTACTTTATTTTTCCCCTGCGGTTTCGCCTTTTTCTTACTCTAAGGCATCTGAAGTGAGATTTATAACGTTACAGATTTGTAATTTTTATATTATCAATCAGTTCATATCGCGTTTTCTCTGTAAATTAGTAAAAACTCGATGGGAACTGCTTGCTTATGCAAACATAACAAAACTGTGCCGTTCTAGAGCCCACTGAAGATACCTTAGAGTAAGAAAAGGGCGAAACCCCTCTGGAAAAATGAAGCTGAAGCAAGAAAAAAGAACAAATATTTCTATGCTTGCTGCAGCAAGAAAACAAAACGCATATTTCTATGCTTGCTGCTGTGGATGGTCACGCAAACAAACTTGTTGTTTGTTTTTACGTGGGGTAGTACCTCCAGCTACCGGTGGCAAGAGCAAGCCATTAATGCTTATTTTCCCCTGAGTAGCAGGTCAGGTGTTGATGTGTGGACGCGTGGTCGGAAAATGGGTAGTCTATAACGACAGGAATAGTGGTGCACAAGACATCATGTAAAATTTTTCTTAGAATTGAAACCTCCAGCTGTATTTAAGACTTCATTTTTATTTGGCTACTAGTTTCGACGTTGCGTCAACGCCATCTTCAGGCCCGTACACTTTGATGAGTTTCATTTTTAATAAAAATTATACCAGCTGGTGTCCCACCATCATCTAATTTAAATTTGGATGTACGAAGGTCATGTAAAGTTTGTGATATGTTTGTGGGGACACTGTTCGACACAGAGGAAAAAACAACCAGCACACCGGTGAGTGCACGTATTAAGATACCACGTAAAAAAATATGTGCGCTTACCTCCATTCCCTCTTGTGTAGAATATAACATATATTTTCGATTTGATAGAATGGTCGTAATTATTAAAACATAATGTTTAAGAAAACAGTATTGTCATTCAGTGTGAAAAGATTCTAATTGAATTAAATAAATAGTTTCAGCTGCTAAACTTACTAAGACCTGAAACTTCCTGGCAGATTAAAACTGTATGCCAGACCAAGACTCGAACTCGGAACCTTTACCTTTTGTGAGCAAGTGCTCTACCAACTTTTTTTTTTTCATTTTGTTCGTTGTTGATCGTTGTCTTTGGTCGTTCCGGACGCGCATGACACCCGTTCAAGTTCGTTTATTGATCCGACCACTCAGTTTTTTTATTCAGAGGCCAACCAGCCAACTGAGCCACCCAAGCACGACTCACGCCGCGTCCTAGCAGCTGTACTTCTGCCAGTACCTCGTCTCCTACCTTCCAAACTTAACAGAAGCTATCCTGCGAACCTTGCAGAACTAGCACTCGTTAATGAAAGGAATTTGCGGAGACATGGCTTAGTTACAGCCTGGGGAATGTTTCTTGCTAAGATCTGTTAAGGAAAAAAATTGTTCAAATTGCTCTGAGCACCATGGTGCTTAACTTCTAAGGTCATCAGTCCCCTAGAACTTAGAACTAGCCGGTCAGAGTGGCCGAGTGGTTCTAGGCGCTACAGTCTGGAACCGCGCGACTGCTACGGTCGCAGGTTCGAATCCTGCGTCGGGCATGGATGTGTGTGATGTCCTTAGGTTAGTTAGGTTTAAGTAGTTCTAAGTTCTAGAGGACTGATGACCTCAGATGTAAAGTCCCCTAGTGCTCAGAGCCATTTGAACCATTTGAACTTAGAACTACTTAAACCTAACTAACCTAAAGAAATCACTCACATCCATGCCCGAGGCAGGATTCGAACCTGAGACCGTAGCGGTCATGCGGTTCCAGACTGTAGCGCCTAGAACCGCTCAGCTACCCCGGCCGACTGTTAAGAAAAGACGTTACAACATGAAAACAGGGTGAAATGTAATCCAATTAGAGGGAGAAACCGTACAGGTACAAACAGATCTGAGACACTGCATCAAAACCACTTTTAAATCATTTTCTTAGAAGAAAAGCACCTGACTACGCAATACCTTTTTTCCCTTTTCGCGACAGCTGTATGATCCCCGCTTCCCGGTATGTGCGCCCATGTCTGTTTATTTATTTGTCGTTTCCGAGATTCGTAATATTCCTGTTTGATTATACTCCGGAAATTAGCTGGAAATGGGTGTACTAAAAATAGTAACGCATCTGCTAAAATGTCTCCGGATGTGAGCAGAATGACGAGTGCGGATGGGGGCCGCGCGTCGGACAGTGGTAACAGATCGGTCGTCCCCGGGGGCGGCAGTCCGTGCCACCCCCAGGGTGCGGGAGCGGCGCGTGGGGCGGCCCACCTGGCCGCGGGGCCCCATTAGACTTGTAAATGCAATTAGCGTCAGTCGGCCGTGCCGCGACCGGCCCTATTAACATCTGCCGGCGGCGGCAGGCGGGCGTCCGCCACGGGTTTCCGATGCGCATCCCGCTATGCCGCTCGACCAGCCGGGAAAAGATCACCGCAGTTCCCTACCCGCGAGCAAGTGCCTGTGACTTTAAGGGGAGCCGGAGGTGGTCAAATCCAAAAAATTACGATTTTGTTTTTGCTACCGAAAATTAATTGGAACATTCCTGTTTAATGTAAACTTTGAATCATTGTTCTACTCGCCTTAGAAGTGGAGTTATTACCATTTTCCCCCACGCCTGCAGAGGAAATGGGCGGCCGCTGAATGCATCTAACACCCTCTCGTGACTTCCTGGCGAACTGCTTGGGATTTTCTCGGCCTGTTGCGCATACAGCGCCTTTGTTACGCATACAGCGAATGTGCAAGGGTTGGCTACATTGTTTTCTGTGACAAATGAAGCGCTAAGAGCGCGGAGCATCGCCTCTTTGCTGTTTACCGTTTCGAGTCAGTTCAGTGTTGCGCCTGTTGTTGGTAGTACTATACTTCTTGTGTAAAGCGTTGTTCTGGTTACGATGCCACGTTTTAGTAACCGTGTATATAAGAAGAGGAAGAACGTAGGGAAAAGAAAATTAACACTAATACCAAGTTGCGATACTACAATTACTGAAACAGTGCGTTCTTCTGCTAAGCAACACATGGCCGGCCATAGCCCTGTGACATCTTCTAGCAAGAAGCTGACTGGTGGAAGTGACAGATTTCGTAAATATGTTAGTGACAGTGATGATATTAACGAAGTACTGAATATTGGATTATTATCTTCTGTGCTGAAAGAAAGTGTTCTGCGCAAAATGTGTTTAAGTGTAGGAGTGGGACTAGAGATAACAAAGCACTTTGGTTTAGCTTGTGAGATGAAGATAATCTGTGCATGTTGCAAGTATCAAGTGACTTTCTACAATTCACGTGCCAGTCTCTTTGGTGAAAATGGACGATCTAGAGTGTTTGATGTGAATGTTCGACTTGTGTATGGTCTTCGATCCATTGGAAAAGGGTCTGCTGCTGGTAAACTGTTTTGTGATATGAAACTTCCTGGCAGATTAAAACTGTGTGCCCGACAGAGACTCGAACTCGGGACCTTTGCCTTTCGCGGGCAAGTGCTCTATCAACTGAGCTACCGAAGCACGACTCACGACCGGTACTCCAACTTTACTTCTGCCAGTGATATTATGAACTTGCCATCGCCTCCAAGCAAATTTGAGTGCTATTGTGAACTGGTAGGATCCTCTGTTGAAGATGTGGCTTTGAAAACCATGAAGGAAGCAGTGGAGGAATCTGTAGAAATGAACGGTGGTTCTAGGGATTTGGTAGTGGAATTAGATGGTTCCTGGCAAAAGAGGGGTCATACATCCCTGAATGTGGTTGTAACTGCTACTTGTCGTGATAGTGCAAAAGTGATAGATATTACAATATTATCCAAACATTGTAGGTGCAAAAATAAAATCAAAGGAGAGCACAGTGGAACCTGTGAGGCACATTTTAGTGGATCAAGTGGAGCAATGGAAGTGGATGGAGTAAAACAAATTTTTGAATGTTCAGTTCCCAGATACAACGTTAGGTACAAGTACTACCTTGGGGATGGTGACTCCTAAGGTTTCAAGACTATAGAAGAACTGAAATGAATTTGTAGTTGAAAAGTTGGAATGCATTGGGCATGTGCAAAAGTGTATGGGTGCACAGCTTTGAAGGCTCAAACAAACTTTGGGTTCAAGTAAGCTCAGTGATGGAAAGACAATAGGAAGGAGAGGCAGGCTTACTGATGAGGTGATTGAATGTCTACAGAGATACTATGGGTATGCTATAAGGCAAAATACTTGTGATGTTAGTGACATACGAAAAGCAGTGTGGACATTGTTCCTTCATACTGCCTCTTCCAATGAATACCCTCAACACAGCCTGTGCCCAAAAGATTCCTGGTGCAAATATAGTGCAAAAAAGGTCTATGATCACAAACATGGTTTGCGAGCAGCTGTGATAAATGCAATAAAACCAATTTTTCATTACTTAGCACAGCCAGAATTGTTACACAAATCTCTACATGGAAAGACGCAGAATCCTAATGAGAGTGTAAACAATTTGATTTGGAAAGTGATTCCTAAAAGGGTGTTTGTAAGCATAAAAACACTGCACTTTGGCATTTATGATGCAATAGCAACCTACAACCAAGGGAACAATGTGAAGTTCTGAAGGCATTAGGATTTACAGCTGGGGTGAACACTGTACGAGCACTAAGAAATATTGACAGAGAAAGGATAAGAGTAGCAGAAAGAAGAGAAAGGCATATGAAGTATGATGGAACAACAGGCCAGAAAAAAAGACAGAAGAGGAAGCTTTTGGAGGATGAAGAAGAAAACCCTGATAATCCTATAGTGCAGTAATGTATTGAGAACATTTGATAGCCATTTCCCGTAAATTAGAATTTTTCGAATATAAGGAACATTTTCTCAAAATCCACTCAAGCTAGAGAGATGAAATTTTTATACAGCACTCCTAGTGGTCAAACTTACATTGGAACACAGCCATTTGGCAATATGTTCAGTAGTTTCATTTCAGTTTAATTATAAAGCAATTATTTGTAAAAAATTTGGGTCATTAATAAAAAAAATAATTGGAGGGAAACTAGAAAATATACTCCAAAATCCCTCTGTCATAACTGCAATACAAAACCACCCTATATGTAAAAAAAAATTCAAATTTTTCTATTTGGTAGTTTATTCATAAATGATCCTCAAACTTAGTGATTTTTGCATGGGCAGCATGGGCACCTCCGGCTCCCCGTAAGCCATCAGACGATGAGAAGCGAAGCCCTGCAGCAAGCAAGCACTGGTCTAAAGAAGTCTGACTTCCCGCAGACGAATACTTCAACTTTTCGGTGTGGCTACATTGAAGATTTCCTGGATTCTATGACGACCCAAAGTAAAAACAAAGTGTACTTTCGAGGAAACTGGGCAATACTCTCACGAAAACGTAAATGTTGAACTGTGACGTAGTTACTGGCGTCGCCTTTCGGATTCCTGGTGCCACGAGTTCGATCTGTCTTGTAATGTCCCTCTGTTTTGTGGCCCCTAAGATCTTTGCTCGAAGTTGTTCATGGTGGATTGGGCGTAATGCGGCGTGGTGTGTTGGGTAGTGGCATCTGAACGAGGAGTGCCAGCTCAAACCTACAATTATGGATAGAGGGATGTAAGCGAAAGGTACCGTCATGTGTCATTTCCTGTTGCTACCTTACTAACATAAATACCTCAGAAACAGGTAGGCCATTGGCAATCACAATGTCAGTTAATTACAACACATATTGCGTAATATATCAGATCCCAGCAATAGGAGAATATAAACATCTAGGTCCTGATTAATAAGAGTTTCAGCTAACCAAAATTATGAAATAGCTCCTAATTTAATTGGAAGGAAACAGGCAGGCCATCAATAATGACAGCTTCAGTTAAGTAAAATTTCCAAATAGGCAGTCCTACAATGATAACAGATTCAACAAAGTAGAAACAGAAGTCAGACAGACCTTGAATAATAACAGTTCAGTTAAGTAAAATTATCAAATAGAAAAGAGGGAGGCCTTCAATAATGACAACTTCAGGTAAGTAAAATTGTCAAATACCAACATTCAGGCTATCTTTAATAACACCTTCAGTTAAATGAATACCAAATAAAAAACTGTTAGGCTTTAATGAAAAACCCTTTCCATTAAGTAACCAAGAGTTTCAATTGCGTCCTCACAAGGGGTGCACCAGAAGGTTTATACCCAAGGAGCACAACACAAGACCAAATAGGAAGGTCAAGAAAGATTACAACGGGATGAGCCGCCTTCGTTGGGTACAAACCGGGAAAAGAAATACAAACACGCCAAGGTTAATTACGTGAAAGCAACAATAACTAGCCGAACTGTATACCCGCGTCATTGCAAGACACCGCCTCTACAACGATGACGAAACGCCCGAAAGAAAACTAGGCTGCCTAACTCAATTATATAGCCTCAGCAATTGCAAATTTTGAGACACAGGCAGCTCCTAAACAAATATAAGTGACGGAGCGATGACGTCTTCAATGACCGAAACCGGCAACAGGTCGTACTACAAGAAAAAGGTACTTATCTGATGTTCTAAGACGTTTGGCAGGGAGGTCGGCCAAAACCCAATCATCCAGCTGGTGCCTGACGACGAGGGGCTCCGGCCACAGCATAGAAGTAACACGTTATCCCTGCGGCTCAGTTTAAGATATTCTGTCAACAAACAACCAAGGCGGTATGGACTCAGGAAAAGCAAGCAACAGCCACAATTCAAGGGACCAACGATGAAAGAGATCAGCTAAGAAATCGCAATGATCGCAATAGACCTAAGGGTATCAATAAGAAAATAAGACCTCGAAATCCAGAACTTTACTGAAGTCCACGAATCGAAGCTGAAGCTCGCCGGTTCCAAAGGGGACGCAGAATTCAGCGCACATCGGTGTGCCTGGCTGGCCCGGCTACGCACGAAGACAGAATTCGAAGTCAGCCACGGATTCAAATTGGTCCACAAATATGACCAGAAACCACTCGCTGACAACGCGCCAAAAAGGCTTGCGCAGATGCTCGCCTTAGTCGTCGGCTGGACCAGTCACATCGTCGACTTCTCTTCGTTACCACTCCCCAAATCGCCACGCCACAACACGCCTTCAGCAAAGATATTTGTGGCCTCAAACCAGAGGGATATCACTCTGCATATCGAACTAGTGTCGCCGGGAATTCGAAAGGCGACGCTAGCAACCCCGCCACGGCTCAGTGTTCCTCCATCAACAATTCCGCAGGATCCCAGTAAATAGCCGGCCGCTGGTGGCCGTGTGGTTCTAGGCGCTTCAGTCTGGAACCACGCGACCGCTATGGTCGCAGGTTCGAATCCTGCCTCGGCCATGGATGTGTGTGATATCCTTAGGTTAGCTAGGTTTAAGTAATTCTAAGTTCCAGGGGACTGATGACCTGAGATGTTAAGTCCCATAGTGCTCAGAGCAATTTGAACCATTTGATCCCAGTAAATACACAGGATGTACATTAATACAACCGACAAACTGCAGACACTGATTCCTGACTAGAAATAGAGAAAAAAATGTCCTACGAACACGTGTCTGGAAATGCATCGTTGCCACGATGGACGCCACTGACGACTGATAGTTCCTCTGATCATGTGCCACGTCTATTGCCCACAGATGACGATTCTGCGGATTGGTAATGCCAGTTCTGGTAAAGGCTGCTTCGTCGGTAAAGAGGACTGAGATCCCGTGCTATACCCGCAGGATGGGACAGATAGTTTAATTTGTGGAAAGGGGCCAAAATGAGTGGCTGTCAGTCGCACTCGAACATACTAATTTTCTTCATATGACAAACATTACAAGAGTCAAGAAAACATTAAAAACAGAGCAAGCCAAACATTAATTTTAGAACTTAATTCCCGACTAAATGGGACATTCAATCTCACGCCTCAAGGGCAAAACAACTTTAATTTAAAACCGGCTGAAGGCCAATCACTTAAGATTCAAAAACAAAAATTTGAATTCTGAAAGGCAGAAGACCTCATCTTAAAACATTTCTCTAAATTAGGCTGAAGGCCCAAACAATCTCACGCCTTAAGGGCAAAACAACTTTAATTTGAAATCGGCTAGAAGCCATACATAAACAAACAACAAGGACAAATAAGAAAAGCCTGCACATCAAACGGCGCTCAGAAGTTTACAAGGGTCAGCCTGGAATTCAAACACTAACTTAGGCGAGACAGGCAGTCGGCCCAATAATTCTCAATCTCACGGCAACCCAACAGACAGACAGTCAACGGACCAAGCGACAGGACAACTTCCACTCCACCTTACCAGCGCACAACAGGGAGTTCAATGGAACAACGCAAAAGGTATCGGCGCCCACAACGAATTACACATTCAGCTGTCAAACTACAGGCCGTGCTGGACAGCCACAACACGCCGTGGAAAAAACACTGTCTAAATTTACGTCAACGGCCAGGGCAGGTAACCGGAACGTTAACGGGCACAAGGCAGAAGATTCCGCTGGTGCACGTCAGTTCAGAAATAGTCGAGTTCAACTCCACAGGAGGGCGACTAGAATTTCGCCAACTTGAAAACACACGTTGTTGCTCGCGGGAATGTCCCAACAGCCCACAACGAGATTCAAATGTGAACAGTTGGGGCTGGCTGGTAGATTAAGTAAAAACTTTCGTGTCCAGGATCGCTGAGCCAAGGACCTCATAGCAATGGGAACAGCCCCTCACACTACGACCGCACGTGGACGCCGCCAGCGGACCCAGCTACACACAAAACCACGGAGAGTTCCCCGCTGCTCCACGCCAACTGATCAACTGCCCGCACACGGCACAGCCGGAAAGTGTATGAGTGAGGTCAAAGATAGTACAAGGGTGGGAATATCGATACCTGCTGCAGCTGCATCTCGAAGAGAGAGAGATAGGATAACAGGATAATCGCGATAACCGCGGGAGACTAATCACATAATAGCAACTTAGAACTACTTAAACCTAACTAACCTAAGGACATCACACACATCCATGCCCGAGGCAGGATTCGAACCTGCGACCGCAGCGGTCACGCGGTTCCAGACTGAAGCGCCTAGAACCGCACGGCCACACCGGCCGGCGGTAGTTAGGTTTAAGTAGTTCTAAGTTCTAGGTGGCTGATGACCTCTGCAGTTAAGTCCCATAGTGCTCAGAGCCATTTGAACCATTTTAACAATTACTGCGACACTAACCTTTCCGTTTGCTGTTTCTTCGTGATGGTGCAAATTATTCCACTCTATTCCAATATTTATAAATCTCTATACTATGTTTACAGTTTCTTATTTCTTCGTCTCTTCTACAATGAAGATGTTGGTTTACTTGGACTCAAGGAGCAGGCATATACTCCCGTCCCATTTGTCTTTGACTTGTGACGGACTGGTGTAAGTGGAGGATGCTTGTTCAGTCACCCCACCGTCAATCGTCTTTTGCAACTCAAGAGCGAATTTCTTACGATAAGCCGGAGGGATGTCACTCGGTGAAACACGGAATAGTTTGTGTGCTTTGATTTTGAACTGGTACTGGAATTCTTTTACTGCTACATCATCAGTCTCTGTTAATTCAGCTAATTTCATGCCAATACGCAGTTTGATTTCTGACATTGCCGCTCTCTCCATTGTACCGTGGATGAAGTTCTATTGAATTATCACCCGCATATTTCACCAGAATCTTTAGGCAGCTAGAAGCTATCCGCCCCTTCGTAGCCTCGTCCTAAGTTCGTTATAGCCTTTTGTTCGCTCAGAAAATCCATTGCAAGAATGTCGCCGTTCGCCAAGTTAGGCATCAGGAACAAATTTGCCATATATTTGTGTTCTTAAGATATAAATTTAAGCCTGCTTTGGTGCTTTTCCCCAAGATATCTCCTCGTGTGTCTGGTTTTTTGTACCTTCAACATTGACACATTTACACACTTCATATTAGGTTTTATAACTATTCAGAAATGGCCGGCAGTTGGCTTCCACTATCTTTCCTTCAGTTATTAGGATTTCTACTATTGCATACAGCTGATATCTCTATCTCGTGTCCGATTCTTCGATCAGTATGTCCCCTAAATCGTCATAATCAAATAATTTCATGTTACTGCTTATATTTTCATGTGCTGGTTCATGTACAGTCTTTCCCGCTGTTGGCCCCTGCTCGTCCTGGTTCCTGTGGACGAACTTCTACAACTTGATCTCCTTGCTGACCATTGCCTCGTACATTCCCATTTCCCTCCAGCTGGGTTCCTTTGTTTCTACGATCACCATTCCAGCTACTACTCTGATTGTGCTGGTTGCAGAATTGCTGGCAGTTGTATTGTGGCCTGCCTCGTTTTCTGTTCCAGTTATTTGGTCTTTTGATGTTTCCTTCGTTGTGGCTATGGATTGGATTGGATTGTTTGGGGGAAGAGACCAAACTGCGAGGTCATCGGTCTCATCGGACTAGGGAAGGATGGGGAAGGAAGTCGGCCGTGCCCTGTCAAAGGAACCATCCCAGCATTTGCCTGGAGCGATTTAGGGAAATCACGGAAAACCTAAATCAGGATGGCCGGACGCGGGATTGAACCGTCGTCCTCCCGAATGCGAGTCCAGTGTGCTACCACTGCGCCACCTCGCTCGGTCGTTGTGGCTATGAATGTTATTATTGTTGTCTGGCTGATTGGAAGAAGCCTCGCGTTGTCTTCATTTGTTTTTGGTCTGTTCTTCATTAGTGACGAATTCCACCTCTCATAAAGTTTTCCGGAAGGTTTCTATGTGGTCGCCACCCTCTCCTATCAGAGCTTGATAGTATGAAATGGGCAGTTTCGTGTAGCACAGCCGTATTTTTCGCTATCAGAGCACGATGTGTCTAAAAACCGGATTTTCTTGGTAATTTGATCAAAGAATTGTATAGCACTTTTGAAACGAGATGACTCCGTGTCTCGATACATCATCAACTCGTGTTTGATTCTCTCTTGCGCCTTTCTTCACCAAAAATGACTAAGGAAAACATTTTTGGATTCTTTATGCGATCCGCAAGAGCGTGTTGTCTTCCTCATTGTCACTGTCACGACGCCTTCGAATTGAGCACACACAAAAATAATTCTCTTTTATTACTGCCAGTAGGGCGGTGTTGCCTCGTCAAATTTTTCAGTAAAGTTTTGGATTTGCAGTGTGTTCCTGTTCTCTTTATGATGTTGAAATTTCTGCATGGTCAAATATTTTTCGTGGTCGAATACCTGTTCGTATTATCTCCTGTTCCGCTCTACTATTATATTTCTCTCACACGAACGTTTCTTTTCCGTTCGTGCCCTTTCTACTGCTTGTTGTGACGCGCTCACATGTGTGTCACGTCTCCTCAGCGGAATGCAATCTGGTATTTGTTGTAATTCCTGACTAGTGGTGTGCTCACGCACCGCTTTTGTTTCTTTTCTATAGATTACAGTTGGAGCTGTGCTTCGCATATTCTGTCTCGGCCTGGTGTTTCACCGCTGCTGTGACGCCATTGCTTGTTAGCGGGGCGATGTTCGTTGTCTCAGTATTCGCAACATCGCACCTGCGTGTGCCCGAATCCTGATCCGACAGAGGACTCCTTCTTTCCAAGACGTTGGAGTAGCCTAAAGCTTTCTCATTGTCTCAGTACACTGCGTCATGCTCTTCAGCCATTAGCAAGTCTGAAGGTAGATTTTCTTTATCGTGTTGTGAATCTTACTGAGAACAGGTTTGTCTGCTTTCGCAGTAGTACTGATTCCCGATCGAGTTTCTTGAGCGATACGCTTTGCGCCACGCAAGATGCTTCTCGTATCTTTTACTTTTTTGCGTCTGATTCATCTGATTTGAATCCTGGTCGGAATACCAACACTTGGTTTTCGAGCTGCTCTGTTTTTCTCCCTGCCCCTCTCCTACATTCTCTATTGGTTCATGTGTCTTATTAATTTCTGTTCGTACTACATGTCTTCTTAATCTCTGCTTGCATTTCCTGCCCCATTTCTTTCAAAGACTAGAGAAGAGATGGTTCTGTATATCATGACACTACTTTCTCTCTCGTGTTGTCCTCCATCCATCCAAAATGACGGGTGAGAGTCTCCCTTCATGCGATCGTGTTCTCTGTCTAATACGTATTTTGTGACTGTATGCATCTACTGAACTGTGTCCCGAGCTGGATGGGTGATCCTGCACGGCTTGGCAACTTACCGCTGTATTGTAAGGGTGTCGCATACGACAGCCAATGGGATTTTGCTTTGTCATGAAATCAGCATCCCAGATTTTGTATCCCGCCTGGAAGGCGCGCGTGGGTAGGAACAGGAAAAGGTAATACACGTTGGTACTGCCAATACAGTTAAAGCACCTTTACTAGTGCATAAACACATGCAAACATATTACGTAACTTTGGGTGATGACTCGTAGGTGCGACGTTGTGGCCCCATCGTGACTGATGCAAAGTCTCAATAGCAAACTAAGCTGAAGCGATGTTTCCTGGCTGTCTGATGAAAAGGGGCTGAATCTGTAGCGCTCCTCGTAGAGCTCTCCAGCGCGGGCTAGATGGCGCTGTCGTCAGTGTCTGTCTTAGTGGCAACCTAAGTAGTGGCATTGTAGCTATCGATACCACACCAGACCATCACTCTTGGATGTAGCGCCGTATGGCAGGCAACATCTAGGTATTCCATCACCGTCCGGAACGTCTCCAGACACGTTTTAGATCTGAGTGCAATAAAAAAATGAGTACCGCTTCCAACTGACAATGATAACCAGCACAGACGTCTGGTTATACTATCGTATCCGTATTCCACGGATTTTGTCAGCATGGTGCCGTCGTGGGTCCAATATCTACCGTCGTATTTGTTTTGTTCATTTTCATAACAACGTGTTTCGCCCTTTCTCAATTGCTTTTTGTTTTCGCTAAGATTTGCTGCAGTGGCTTGGACAGAACTTTTCATTCAAGCAGAGGGCTACAAGAGTGAATAATACCGTTCTTAGGGTGTTGTGGTGTGCGTACTGTAAGACCTTCGGTACACACACCATCAGGTTATTTGACTTGTCGCTCTAGCCAAGTAGGGAAGTGTCAGCAATATGTCTCGTGGGCTTATCGTGGCGTGTTTATCTTCTGCCGTTAGGTCAGACGATAGAAATGCCACTTGCACGCAGATTGACGGTGACCAACTTTAAACAGAACTTGATTAATTTTCACACACATTTATTAAACTAATAACAATTATAAACCTTACTTGATTCTGGATGCTATTTACAATTGACAATCTGAAGTTCCTTTGGTCTTGGTACATTAATCTTATTCTCACATATCTCTGATACTTGACAAAGTGTCTATACATTTCTCTTAATGGCTGTGTACAGGAATATGATAATCTTATTAGGTGCAGACTGAAACTTGACTATAGACTAACGCAGACTGATGCAGACTGATGCAGACTGGCTACTCGGAGGTCTGTACACTCGTTACAGTACCTCGAGCGTTCATGTATCACTGCGCGAGTGTGAACCGTGAAGTGAAAAGGTTCTACGTTAGGAGCAATCTCATTGGCTGCGTTACATATTAATACGCGGATCGGCGGAAGCAGAATTTGGTCCGTCTCTAAGACAGTGCCACCTCGTAGTGCGGAGGCGGACGAGCGCTGCGCCTGCGCTGTTGTGCTTCGTGGGGTGCGCTCTATTGGGAAAGTTGTGTACGCGCTGACTACGCGGAACTATGTACACAACAGGTTTAGTGCCTCAGAAGAAAAACCGAATCCCCGGTGAGGTCACTTTTTTGTGTGCCTTCTGTCTGCCTGTTTGAGTAAGTCAGTGTAATCAAAAGATGCAGCCAAATAATTCACATATTTTGATACTTCCAAACGCATTCTTCAGAACCTATACCTGAGACGTTAACGGAGATGTAGCTGTAAACGGGATCGCGCCTCGGTCGGACAACCGATTCTAAGATCTTAGTTTTAACTTAGCCTCACTTTTCAACGGTGTGAGTTATGACCAGAAACATCACGTGGTACTGGATTTCACGTCAAACTGTTGGTCCGCTTTGCCCGGATGAATAACTGGGGTAGCTTAGCGCCACCAAAGTCGCCTGCAATAGAAAGTCTTGCAACAGACCTATGAACCATACAATAGTATTGACTATATACGCAATTAAGTTTGTAGCAAACTCTCAGAACGACAGTGCTACTCATAGTTGTTCGGTTTTTAAATATGAAATATTCTTGGTTAATTTGTTCATTACCGGAACTCACAACTTACCCGCCACAGGAGAATCTTTTCAATTGATTCTACAGCAACATATGTAAGCCATTCTGGAGTTTGTGAACCACATACATAGTTTGTTATCCTTTTTATGGCTGAAAAGCATTTTCCAACTGAGGCATTGGATGAGTTGAAAGTGTACTACAGTTTCACTGTACACAGTCTGGCTTCTACTTAACAATAAAATTTGATAAATCACCAACAATTTTGTGATGCCTTTCTCCGAAAAAAGGACAATAAATCATTCGCAGAAGTCTCTTACTAATTGTGTACAACACTGTTAATATTGATTTACATTATCCACATTTAAATTTAAAAAATTACGGCGTCCAAGTTTCACCCATGTGTCAGTAATCAGTGATTCTTTCCCATGCTGTTTGGAATACCTCAAGCGTGATTTCCAACGTTTCGTCGAGTACTTGTTACACAAGAGCCAATGTCGTAAGCTCTAGCGTCAGTTTAATGGGAATGGATTAGAGTAGCATCATTATTTCAAAATTAGCATGCAGCAGTAGATGAACGATGAAAGAAGTTGGCTGTGATACATTATCACCAGAGCATATGAAGAACACCACATGGCACCTTTAGGCAGTCATTTCTTTACTTCATCTACAGTCATAATTCTTTCGGGTGACTTCGGAAAAAAGTAGTAAGAGTATTGACAATGACAGAAATTATTACATTCTTTGATCTTTTGACATTACTTTTGGTAGCACTGATTTCAGTCGACAAGTAAACGGTGAACTGACATTGCAGTACAAAACGTGTTTATCGCTATTGATTGCAATCAGTTCAAATGAGCAACCATAACTGCAGCATGTTCATATACTGTAAAAATCATCCGTCGAGTTGACCAATAGGTGTGCCATTGCGAAGCACTGAGGAAACCTCCAAGAAAGTACAATCAAGTTGGTTATAATAAAAGATTCACTAGGTGAGCCAGTGCAGACGGAAAACCAGTTACCGTATGTAGGACTGATGTTCAGACAGTACGCTGCAGGATTACCTATGCTCGTAGTCATAATGTCATGAACTGCTGTTACGCACCGGCGACGTAGATTTGAAACACATGCACCAGTTTGCGTAACAGTTGCAGACAGTCAACATGGGCCCGAAAAAATTGAGCAGCGCTTTACCCGTTAAGCTGTTTTATCCGAACAACAGCAGTACTGCTGTTGCTTTTCTCGAGTATCTGCGCATTAAACGAATACGGAAATGTCCTGTTTCCGCAATGGGGTTGAAGAACATGAATCGGAAATTCGAATTAACTGCCGACTTGAGAAATGAACCTGAGAGAGGCCGACGGCCTTTTGCGGCGTAAATTTTTGAATAAGTTACTGTTGCCACGGCTGAGATCGTTGGAAGCAATGTGCCATCTTCAGGCAGTACAAACTGTGTCACGACAGCTAAGCATTCCATGGTCAACCGTTCGAAAAGTGTGATCTGTTTTCCGGAAATGTGGTCCCTGGACTACGGGAGAGACGTTCTTTGGACTCAAATGTTCAATACACGACGGAGCACGACGTCACATTGCCCGTCAAGTCACACGGTTCTTCCGTAACACATATGGAGTTAACCGAATCACTGGACAGTTGTTCGAAACGGCGTAGCAATCAACATCACTATATTTGAGCCAGTGTGATTTCTCGTTGTGGTTTACCTGGAGCCTAGGCTTTATCGAGGGGACACTAACACAAGCTGGAGACTGAAGATGATCGTAGCGGCGGAGGTAGATAACGTCCCACGCGAGATGTTTCGGGCAGTAATAGATCAATCTCTACAGCGCTTCTGAGCTCGGCAGCTTAGATTTTTGCCACATTGAGCAACGTTTGTAACCTGGAAGATAAACATGATAAGCAATTAACAGATTGCCGCTCAGCGATAAATAGGCAATGAGTGCAGTTGGTTATCTTCACAACAACAGCTGCGTGCCTATGCGATGGTTATTACAGTCTAAAACAGAAAAAGGGACGGACCACGAAGGAATTATCCTAATGGAAATTCAATCGGTAGATGTGAAATAAGTGTACATACAAACAAATGATTATAATTTCGAAAAATTTGATGTATGTTCTCGAGAAAGGGTTTGAATTAAGCAAGACTTCGCATTTATTGGTAGAGTTGTTAGATTTCCCCCTGAGAGATACATCTTTTGTCCAATTGGCGCGCTAGATCGTCAAATCTCGAGTTGGTTGCAGGGCCCTGCTCGCAACGTCCCAAACGTTCTGAGCAAGGGAGAGATCTGGCGACATTACTGGCCAGTGTATGGTATGGCAAGCACGAAAAAATTACTTCTTTGGCGTGGAAGCTCACCGGCTAGAACAGAACTGTCTCCAGTGATGAATCTCACTTCGAAATGAGCCCCGATGACCAGCTGAGACGTGTCTAGAGACGCCCCAGACAGTGGTGGGATGCCGACCTCACTATTGCCCGCCATACGGCTCGACACTCAGGAGTGACAGTCTGTGGTGCCACTTTCTTTTCATCGCAGGATACATTCTGTTGTCATCCGCGGCACCCTTCGAGCCCAGCGGTATGTAGACGATGGTATTCCACGCCCCATTTGTTGCCCAGCATAGCAAGTTGTCCTGACCTTATATTTCAGCAACATAATGTCTCCCTGTACACAGCGAGGATTTATACTGCTTGTTTTCTTGCTTGCCGACCCCTACCTTGGCCAGCAAGGTCGCCGTATCTCTGCTAACTGGAAGCACTTGTAGCATTATGGGCAGAGCCCTCCAAGCAGCACGGAATTTTGACAATCTAATGTGACAACTGGAAAAAAATTTGGTACGATCTACATCTACGTAATTACTCTCTATTCACAGTAAAGTGCCTGGCAGAGGGTTCAGTGAACCACCAATCTCTCAGGAGGGCATCCTATACTGTATCAATCAATGTTAAGCCGAATAAATGCTTTCACAAGGGGTCGGAGATGGTCCAACCTGCTCAATTTGTCAAGCTCTTTCTCTTGAGTAAATCATCCATTTTTTTTAAATTATTTGTTGGCCTGTAAATGTACATCACATCTACAGAATTCGATGCCATTCGGATAATTCCTTAGTGGTGCGTCGTTTTTCTTCAGTTTTTGAAAGATAAACTGTTAGCGCTATTTGTGGTGCTGAGTTAACGTAAAATACGCACTTCAGATGGAATTACTCATTTACCTTTACCTCGACGGTGTTTCCAGTACTTCCAGAAAGTAAACTACAACTTGTAGTCCCAACCACACATCAAGGCACGCAGCCACCAAATTGTGGGGCCAGTTGGCCAGGGTTGGCAGGTAGCCGCACTTCCAGGCGCTCCAGCCGCTGCTTATACGTGCCTCTTTTTCCCGAAACTTAACTTCTAGTGAGCGCGAACTTAGGAATTTACTTGAGAATTAAGAAAAATCAGCAGTGCCGATCTGAAAATGTTGTATGATATCACTTTTGTCGACTCATGTGAAAGATACTAGAATAGTTTGTTTCCATTAGTGTAGCCCTTGTTTCCAGTTTATACAGGATAAGCAATGCTTACCTTGCATCCACTGAATACACACCACTTGCTGCCATCTCCACATCCTTCTCCGCTTCAACAGCCGCATTCTGATGTTCCTCGTCTGGTACGTTCACAATGATGCTGATAGCCTCATAGCTGATTGATTTACTTTCATTATCTGCAAGGCCACTCCGCATTCCTTTCCCCTGTGCCTCGGTGGTAGTTTCATTGACGCTTTCTTCCTTCTCAATATACTCTTCCACTTTAATGGCCGCTTTCTTAGGTTCCTTATCGCGTGTGTTAGTACTGATAGGGCTTGTTGGTTGGTTAGTTGATTTGGGGGGAGTGGCGAGGGAGGGGGAACCAAACAGCAAGTTCATCAATCCCATCGGATTAGGAAAGGAGGGAGAAGGAAGTCGGTCATGACCTTTCGAAGGAACCATGCCGTTATTTGACTCAAGCGATTTAGGGAAGTCACGGGAAACTTAAATCAGGATGAGCGGACGCTGGTTTGAACCGCCGTTCTTCCGAACGTGAGTCCAGTGTGCTAACCACTGCGCCACCTCGCTCGGTTGTTATTAGTGATGCTGGTAGCATCCTCAGTGACAGATGGAATATTGGAAGTTTCATTCGCTCCATTCCGTTCCTTTTCTGTTCGACAATATTTTCTGAATATACTTCATTCACATTTCTCCGACTTCCAGGCTGTGGTGTATACATAGTAGTGTCTGTCAGCTCTGACAGAACAGTTACGATGTTCGTTAGTGCTGGTTGACTTTTTCAATAGGCAACTGTGCAGAGCGTCTATGGCCATAGTCACCATTCAAGTTTTCAGTTGAATTGCGTGTAAAACATGTACGGAATCGGATGTCATACACGATATATGCCTTGTGACCACATACAGTCACATAAGAGGGTGCTTTACAATTCTGCTTCTACTATTCGAATGCCGTCGAGCTTACTACACCACAGGATCTCAGACCAAATATCTTCTCTCACGCTGTAAACCGTCTTGTATGAATTAATCAAATGTCTGATATTTTTGAGCACAATTTCGTAGATCCTCACTACAACTAGAAATAAAGATGGACCAAACCAGCGGAAAAAGGATTGAAGATGAACAACTGAAGAAGGTGGAAAGTGTCAATTACTTGGAAAGTGTGATACAGGAAAATGGAAGAAATCAGAATGACATCAGTGAACGTGGCAGACAGGCAGAAGCATTCCTGCGAGGATTTAAGAATAAAGACATCCTCCAAAGAAGCAAGGAAGTAATATATAGAAGATATTGCACCTTGAAATATATCTGAAACATATGTATTGAAGAAAAGAGGTGTAAGCAGATCTGAGGCAAGTGAAATGAAGTTCCTCAGAATTAGGATGAGGGTAACAAGGCGAGATAGGATGAGGAATGACTAGGTAAGGGAAATATTTAAAGAGGAACGCTTGCAGGGCAGAATACGAGCATCAAGGCTTACGTGGCATCAGCACTTAAACAAAATGGAAGACAAGAGGATTCCTAGAAGATACGTGAAATGGAGATGTAAAGGAAATGACCAAGGGGAAGACCAAGGGGAACATCGCTGAAAGGTGTGAAGGAGTGTACTGAAAGAAAGAGACAAATCCTAGACCAGAGTGATCACAAAAGATGATGGGGAAAGAGGACTGAATGGCGAGGCATGTGTTCCAAACGGATCCAGCCTGGGGCTGGAAACTATGTAAGATGACGATGATGATGATGACTTTGAATGATAAACGGAAGATTCTCACAGATCTGAAGTCAAGACCTATGTATGCTGTTAAGACCGTGCTGTCCATTCAGTTATTAGGCGTACGCTTAAATTTTACGCTACCATCAGTGTTCCTGACTACACGCTCACGAACTTAGTCATTTATATGTTTACGTTTGTTAATCTGAATACCCATCGCCTACTTATCAAGCAAATTTACGTCATTAATTCTCCTGTTTCAGAATAGCAACGGAGGTAGCGCTTTCGGTGGAACACCTGAAACTAAATTTCAAGGGTCGTCTCCTCCAGAAAGATGTTTTGCGTAACTACAGTTCAGCTGATGCCATCTTTCAGCACAAATGAAACTCCACTGTGAGCAAGGTCTCTGCTGCAGACAGTATCAGCGTACTTCGGCACGCCACGGCGGCTAAGTAATACTTGAGCTGCTGGGCATAAACGTCAACTTTTAAACTGCTTTGAAACTGATTTAATATGATACCCATTCTGACTTCAATTATAATACACGCTTTCAGAAGAAATGTAACACACATGTGACACATGTTAACGTTCTGAGATGTCAATTTTCAGGTACGAGGAACTGAATGACAAAGGCGTCCTGTAGACATTGAAGTATTCTCGTTGATTATGTAAAATTAGTTCACAACCAGAGGAATATTCTACGTAAATAACGAGAGGCGATAATTACGTACTGACGCGGTACAGATGTAGCTTATTCCGTTACTAGTCTTATCTTTCACAAGTTACAGACCTAATTCAACTAACAGCAAACTGCAGGAGGATCCGGAAGTTCAAATATGATGAAGGCATCGAATTAATGTAGTTTCTCTGCTGCTTGTTTAGACTCTTCATCTACATGAAAGTAAATGACGAATATTGGATGCTACACAGTCAATAGTTTTCTGTCATTCTTCGGTATACGTCTTACATCTTCGGATAAAAAATAAATATCTTTGTGAAAGGGGACAGTACGCAGGTGGAAAAATTTTGACCGTGGTTATTCTAGCACAATTTTTGTCAGTATACGTGCGAAGTAAATGCTGCATCTCATTGTGCAAGCATAACAGTAACAGCAGACGTCACAAATAAGAAATCTGTATAATGAAAAATTTAACGCTGTTCGTTGGTAAACCCATCAGTTGAGAACGGCTTGACCGATCTCGCTAATTTGTTAAAAGTATATTCGGAATAGTCCGAGTTAGGTTCTTAGAGAAAGAAAAGTTGGAAAAGTTGACCGAAAAATTGCAATATTTGGGAAAACGTGACAGTGCTATTACCTATGGGATTTTTGTATGAACCCAAGAGCATAACACACGGTTAGTATTATATATATGCGTAACTCTTTTTTGTTTTTTCGTCGTGCCCCCGGAATAGATGTAAGTCAGTCGAATGACATGAATCGAAAAATAATTGCGAGTCCAGATATGAACAAAAATCTGGAAAAACGCATTCTGACCTAAATTTAAGTAAAATTACATTCGTTTTTACTTTCGTGTTGTTTCGCAATTACGGATCTGCCCAAAAATACTGTGAGTTTTGAGGTAACAAACAGTAGCAAGAAACGAATCAGTTGTCCATTTTGACTTGAACTGTGAATTTCGGATAGCACTTGGGTCAAAATTGACAGAACTAAATTGAACTGACACAGTTTAATCTTAGGGCAATGCCTCCAATAAGACGCAGCAATTTAGGTCACAGAAGTCACTGTGCTAGAGACCTAACGAATTTCCGATTGTACCGAACTGCAGTTCAAGGCAAAGAGCGAAACGAAATTAAACTGAATCGATTATCACAAACATGTTTACCACTTATACAAGGATAAAGAGAAAATGCAAACGAATGTGATGTGCATCGAATGGGATATCATCGGTCAACAGAAATCAACTGCAAGATGTACAGAGAGTGAGTGGGAAGAGGAGGAGATGGATAGAGAGGGTTAGGGTGAGATTCACTAACAGAAGGGTGGAATAAATACATATCACAGCAACGCCGAGTACTTAGCTGGGATGAAATCATTGGTTGGTTGGTTTTGGGGTAGGGAGTAAAGATGGGCCGTTCGCGAACTTTTATTTTGGTCATCAGTCTAGTGACTGGTTTGATGCGGCCCGCCACGAATTCCTATCCTGTGCTAACCTCTTCATCTCAGAGTAGCACTTGCAACCTACGTCCTCAATTATTTGATTGACGTATTCCAGTCTCTGTCTTCCTCTACAATTTTTGCCCTCTACAGCTCCCTCTAGTACCATGGAAGTCATTCCCTCATGTCTTAGCAGATGTCCTATCATCCTGTCCCTTCTACTTATCAGTGTTTTCCACATATTCCTTTCCTCTCCGATTCTGCGTTGAACCTCCTCATTCCTTACCTTATCAGTCCACCTAATTTTCAACATTCGTCTATAGCATCACATCTCAAATGCTTCGATTCTCTTCTGTTCCGGTTTTCCCACAGTTCATGTTTCACTACCATACAATGCTGAACTCCAGACGTACATCCTCAGAAATTTCTTCCTCAAATTAAGGCCAGTATTTGAGATTAGTAGACTTCTCTTGGCCAGAAATGCCTTTTTTGCCATAGCGAGTCTGCTTTTGATGTCCTCCTTGCTCCGACCGTCATTGGTTATTTTACTGCCTAGGTAGCAGAATTCCTTAACTTCACTGACTTCGTCACCATCAATCGTGATGTTAAGTTTCTCGCTGTTCTCATTTCTACTACTTCTCATTACCTTCGTCTTTCTCCGATTTACTCTCAAACCATACTGTGTACTCATTAGACTGTTCATTCCGTTCAGCAGATCATTTAATTCTTCTTCACTTTCACTCAGGATAGCAATGTCATCAGCGTATCGTATCATTGATATCCTTTCACCTTGTATTTTAATTCCAATCCTGAACCTTCTTTTTTCATTTCCATCGTTGCTTCCTCGATGTACAGATTGAAGAGTAGGGGCGAAAGGCTACAGCCTTGTCTTACCCTCTTCTTAATACGAGCACTTCGTTCTTGATCGTCCACTCTTATTATTCCCTCTTGGTTGTTGTACATATTGTATATGACCCGTCTCTCCCTATAGCTAACCCCTACTTTTTTCAGAATGTCGAACAGCTTGCACCATTTTATATTGTCGAACGCTTTTTCCAGGTCGACAAATCCTATGAAAGTGTCTTGATTTTTCTTTAGCCTTGCTTCCATTACTAGCCGTAACGTCAGAACTACCTCTCTCGTTCCTTTACTTTTCCTAAAGCCAAACTGATCGTCACCTAGCGCATTCTCAATTTTCTTTTCCATTCCTCTGTATATTATTCTTGTAAGCAGCTTCGATGTATGAGCTGTTAAGCTGATTGTGCGATAATTCTCGCACTTGTCAGCTCTTGCCGTCTTCGGAATTGTGTGGATGACGCTTTTCCGAAAGTCAGATGGTATGTCGCCAGACTCATATATTCTACACACCAACGTGAATAGTCGTTCGCGAACTAGCGGGTCCAAAGGAACGGTTCACCAAGATGAACGGAACGAGCGAGGAACGAATCCTAAGGAACGGTCTTTCATAGTTCACTTCAGTCGCGGCTTTCTACTTATAGTTCCCGCGAACGGGAAACGGTCGGTCTCGTTCGCGAACGGCACGTCGGCCGGTCTCGTTCCAGCCTCGGTCCCGTTCCCGTCTGTCTCGGTCTCGGTCTCGCTCGGTCGGACTCGACCTTCTTCGTGTGGCCACTTGTCGCAGTTCCACAGCTGACTGCTCATAGTTAGTTTAGTCTCTAGTTGTTGTTTGTTTCGTTCGCTTCGCTAGCCTATTCTAGATCTGTTTGAAACCTTTTCTGAACTCTGAACTTCTGGTTCTTTTCGTATTCAATACAGCGTCCACGAACGGTAATTAAAATGTATTTTATAATTACGTCAACTACATAAAAATTACGTGGTATGTAATACATACATCTTTTCAGGTAACAAAACGGCGTAATAGCTTACTTCACTCTTTCGATAAACAGCAGATGAAATACTAGCAACAAGGCAGGATTTTTTGTTATTACACATCCAAAGGACGTCGGCACGGCACACACGAGTGATCATTTTCCGTCTTTTTGTTTTATACGAGGAAAAGAGCATATTCATTGTTATGGAAGGCAGACCGACTTACAACCGAATGAAGCCAGCGCTTCGCAATCGAGAGTATGGTGTCACATTTTGAAAAGAGAATATGATAACTCCTAGAATACTATTTCAGTGGCACAGGGCGTCGCACGAAACATCGACCCCAAGTACTAGCTAGACTGCTCATTGTCACTTACCAGTCGTCAACAATTGTTTCGAAGTTATTTGCATTAGCTTATTTCTTATCTCTTCACTGCCCCAGCGGAGGTTCGAGTCCTCCCTCGGGCATGGATGTGTGTGTTTGTCCTTAGGATAATTTAGGTTCAGTAGTTTGAAAGCTTAGGGGCTGATGACCTTAACAGTTAAGTCCCATAAGATTTCACATACATTTGGACATCTTCACTGCCTAATCATTACATGTTTATCTATTCTGCTCGTAGCGGTCAACAAATCGTGCGTAATTGGCGAGCAGCCTGTACTCGGGGCCGGTTTTTCGCGCGCCATCTCATATTATTTCACGGCGATCACCCACATAACGCTACAGTTGGCTAAACGAGGTGTTTTGCAGAATCACGAAAATTACAAGCGTGTGAGAATTCTGGTATGAATAAAAACTCTGTACTCCAGGGTGGAGGCTAGTCCCCCTCTTGGCGCCTTCCATCTTCAGTGACCTATGCTACTAATTTTCAGTTTTTCATAAGACCATATACCAAGGACAATGAACGGTGAACGAGTAAAAATAAAGGGTTCCCAAAAAAGATCGATCACCAGTGAACTGGTTCCCAACGACGAAAGACTTAGTCCCTCTCTGGAAGGGACCAAACAATGGCGGCGTTGGTCCCATCGTATTAAGGAAGGATGAGGACAGATATCGCTAGTGCTCATTCAAAGAACTATCCCATGATTTAAGTGTACCAGCTAATGGGAATCATGGAAAACCTAAATCAGGATGGCCCAATGCGGCTTTGAACCGTTGTCCAGTGTGTTAGCCACTGCGCAAGTGGACATATGTAACGAAAGTGAATTATTGGCTAAACTGAACCTTTAATTTACTAGACTTTTACTAGTAAGGAGTCATCAACGTTGGCCGTAACAAGTGTCAAGTGAAACATATACTCAGAATGACACTTAACATCAGAGCAAATAAACATCTTTTTGCAGAGGCAAAGTGTTTAGAAATTTTGCCGTTTGGACTAGAGTATCTTCGTGTACACTGCAGTTTGGTTTCATGGAACACACATCGAATGTTGGAATTAAACATGCTGTCGATGGGAGGTCGTTAGGGACAGATGAGGATAGGGGAAGGAATCACCCTTTTTTTTTTATTTGTAAGACATCGTGGTCTCCTGACCTTCATTGCTTACATACTCCGCCCTCAAAATCATATTCCGCACATCAAGGCGCTTCATTCGAACCCAACTCGATAAGATAAAGTGTATGTTGTATAAATTCATGTGAACGATGTGCAAATAACTATTAAATCGCAAATGCGCTCTGAGCTCGAGTCAGCTCGAGGCTGGCGTACACACACACACATTCAAGACAAGACAGTCGCAGGGGCTTTTAGTTCAGGAGACGAAAACTACACACAGTGGAGCCGGTCCCTTCAGAGGACAACTCAAACTATCTATATCGGCTGGTGACCGCCCATAGAGCAGACAGCGTTTGCCCAAGTGAAAGGAAGAATGACATCGTGGCTCTGGCTCTGAGCACAATGGGACTTAACAGCTGAGGTCATCAGTTCCCTAGAACTTTTTTTTTTTTTTTTGGTCATCAGTCTACTGACTGGTTTGATGCGGCCCGCCACGAATTCCTTTCCTGAGCTAACCTCTTCATCTCAGAGTAGCACTTGCAACCTACGTCCTCAATTATTTGCTTGATGTATTCCAGTCTCTGTCTTCCTCTACAGCTTTTGCCCTCTACAGCTCCCTCTAGTACCATGGAAGTCATTCCCTCATGTCTTAGCAGATGTCCTATCATCCTGCCCCTTCTCCTTATCAGTGTTTTCCCCATATTCCTTTCCTCTCCGATTCTGCGTAGAACCTCCTCATTCCTTACCTTATCAGTCCACCTAATTTTCAACATTCGTCTATAGCACCACATCTCAAATGCTTCGATTCTCTTCTGTTCCGGTTTTCCCACAGTCCGTGTTTCACTACCACACAATGCTGTACTCCAGACGTACATCCTCAGAAATTTCTTCCTCAAACTAAGGCCGTTATTTGATATTAGTAGACTTCTCTTGGCCAGAAATGCCTTTTTTGCCATAACGAGTCTCCTTTTAATGTCCTCCTTGCTCCGTCCGTCATTGGATATTTTACTGCCTAGGTAGCAGAATTCCTTAACTTCACTGACTTCGTGACCATCAATCCTGATGTTAAGTTTCTCGCTGTTCTCATTTCTACTACTTCTCATTACCTTCGTCTTTCTCCGATTTACTCTCAAACCATACTGTGTACTCATTAGACTGTTCATTCCGTTCAGCAGATCATTTAATTCTTCTTCACTTTCACTCAGGATAGCAATGTCATCCGCGAATCGTACCATTGATATCCTTTCACCTTGTATTTTAATTCCACTCCTGAACCTATATTTTATTTCCATCATTGCTTCCTCGATGTACAGATTGAAGAGTAGGGGCGAAAGGCTACAGCCTTGTCTTACACCCTTCTTAATACGAGCACTTCGTTCTTGATCGCCCACTCTTATTATTCCCTCTTGGTTGTTGTACATATTGTATATGACCCGTCTCTTCCTATAGCTTACCCCTACTTTTTTCAGAATCTCGAACAGCTTGCACCATTTTATATTGTCTAACGCTTTTTCCAGGTCGACAAATCCTATGAAAGTGTCTTGATTCTTTAGCCTTGCTTCCATTATTAGCCGTAACGTCAGAATTGCCTCTCTTGTCCCTTTACTTTTCATAAAGCCAAACTGATCGTCACCTAGCGCATTCTCGATTTTGCTTTCCATTCTTCTGTATATTATTCTTGTAAGCAGCTTCGATGCATGAGCTGTTAAGCTGATTGTGCGATAATTCTCGCACTTGGTCAGCTCTTGCCGTCTTCGGAATTGTGTGGATGATGCTTTTTCGAAAGTCAGATGGTATATCGCCAGACTCATATATTCTACACACCAACGTGAATAGTCGTTTTGTTGCCACGTCCCCCAATGATTTTAGAAATTCTGATGGAATGTTATCTGCCTTATTTGACCTAAGGACTTCACATACATCCATGCTCGATGCAGGATTCGAACCTGCGACCATAGCAGTCACGCGGTTCCAGACTGAAGTGCCTAGAACCGCGCGGCCACTCTGGCCGGAATAGCACGCAGTTTCAGAGATTTTCACAGGGAGGCAGCAAACGCCAAATGCCGATGCTACAGATTTCCGGATTGGTCACCTTAAACGAAACGTCATTCTCCCATTTTAGAAGAGCAGTGCTGATTGGCAGAAGATATTTCTGACGCCTTGAGCTGAAGGAGTAATGGAAGAGACCAAAAGATATTCCCCTTCGTGTCTGGCATGGAGAGAGGCCGTTCCGTTGTCGCTCTTGGAGCGAGAACACGTAACAAGAGCGTGCGCGATCGTACGTGTCCTCAAAGAGCGATTAACAAGTCTGTCCTAAGTACTTCACTGGGAGAGCACCTCTGTCGAGAGCGAATCGAAGTGCGACTCTGTATTGAGTCCTTGCGATTAAGCGTTGTTCACTGTGTTGGCCGACACACTTATTGTGCGGTGTGAACGGAGCAGAGTTATAGTTAAACTCCTGCAAGCGAATTTTTGAGTGGCATCGTGGTGGACTGGTTATCTGACCAGTGTACCACGCCAGTAGTTAGACGAGGGGCGAATAGGAGTCCTTGACTTCATCAAGGCGTAGGGAGAGTTTGATTGGCAAAGGTCAATCCAGATAGGACGAGAGTTATTTAATTTGTCAGCAGTGAGCAGCACAGACATCAGTCATCGCAGCTTACGGTATTCTGCGCTACAACCCTTGCGAGCCCCATATTTCCTCCACAACAGTACACTTCACTGGATTTCACATGCAACAGCCTCGAGGATACCCAGTAACATTCTAACAGATAATTATTGAAGTTGAGTAGGTGCGGCTCTCAGCCATTCTGCCAAGTCAATAACAATCTTAAACTTTGTATAGAAATTTCATTAGCGAATCCTATCCTTGAGAGGTAACTTCACATTCTGAAAAGAAAGCGGAAATAACTTGTTCAGTTCTTAACTAAAGGTTCCATTGTAATTTCTCAGAATTTTTGCAAAATAAATAATAATTTTCGGTAGTTTCATGTTTTTCTTACACTAACTAGCACTACTCCAATACCCAAGTATCCTACTAGCAATGTAAGAAATTTTGTGAATTTTTGTGTCATTTCCTTACAGCGGACGACTCCAGAAGATATTTACTGCTGAAAGTTTTTCAGGAATTTCTCTTTAGAACGTTAGGAGCGTCTATCGATTTCTGTAGCAGTGTGGGGGTGGAAATTGCATCTTGCAGGAGCCGCAGGGTAAAGGGTACATCTCAGATTAATCCGTTGCGTAGAATGACAGAATAGCACCCACACGCTCACATATTTTTCATGGAAAGGTCCAATATGGTATAAGAGCTAAACGACTTAAGAAACCACGAAAAGTGTAAATTTGGTGAGCATAGGGGGATTTGTATTCGGTTTCCTAAACTACCTTTCTCGGTACATGAATCACATTACTGAAGTGCTATAACTGATGGACAGAAGAAGACTTTCGAAGTTAGCAGAGCTCATCAGCCAGATTGGAGTTACGGAAGTGCATTGCATGTGCGGTAAAGATTTCCTCTTTTGAGTAGAGCCTGAAACGATGGAGCAATACGCGACTGCCGCAAATCGGTTTAGCTATGGAAACTTTGCGGCTGGCAGAGCGAATTTCAAATCCACAAACATGAAACGAAATCCCGCAGCGTAAAGAGCTTGAGGTACAATGGCCATATAATGCGGTTATTGCCGCAGAGATCGCCGCGGCTTTCAGCGTACAGCGTACAAAGAACTCCGCACAAACTCTGTAACCGACCAGTGCCAGCGCCAGCGCTACGCGGCCGCAGTGTATCGCCGCGTGCGGCTCTAGTGGTAAGCTGTGGATGCAACAGACTGCACTGGCCCGGGACGCGGTCGCCCGTAAAGAGATTAAGAGCTCCACTGACAAAAGCTGCTATTTTACCTTCAACAGCAGCGGGGCTGCACATACAGGGGCATAACGTCTTGCTTTGTCCACTAGCTGCTATACGGTAGACACTTGTGCATATCAACCACACTAAAAGCTTCGTCTGTTTAATTCCACTTGTTTCATCACGAACTACGAGTAAACCCCACACCGATAATGCAAATAATTGAACTTACATATATAAAACAGTTAGCATCTCATTACTTTACAAATGACTTAATCTGTTAAATATAAGGTGATTCAGGTGCCCCTGCCGATGTCGTTTTATGCAACCCGCAGTGATTATCTGGCCTTCAGATACTACGCGCATGATTTTCATATTCTCCTGCTCGATACGCGTTCACTATCAACCCTACAGAAATATGAACAGGACGTTTTTGTCGGAAATTTAAAGTAGAAAAATTTGGTACTGCGGTACTTCTTCGCTGGAGCCTACGGTTTTCGAATTGATCAAGAAACGCGTACGAAACTGACCATCAAACAATCCCCATACTCATCCCTCACCATTCTGGGGTTCTAGGCTGTTGTTCCTGGCATTCCATTCTACCACTGAAAAAAAAAAATTCCGACCACGCGAACTATTCTCTTTATTCGACCTTTTCTCTACTGTAAAGATTGGTGTGGCTGGGGTCAAATACAGGGAACGAAAGACTGTTTGTACAGAAACCAGATGGAAGTTATAGGAGTCGAGGGGCGTGAAAGGGAAGTAGTGGTTGGGAAGGGAGTAAGACAGGATTGTAGCCTATCCCCGATGTTATTCAGTCTCGATATTGAACAAGCAGTGAAGGAAACAAAAGGAAAATTTGGAGTAGGAATTAAAATCCATGGAGATGAAATAACTTTGAGGTTTTCCGATGACATTGTCATTCTGTCAGAGACAGCAAAGGACCTGGAAGAGCAGTTGAATGGAATGGATAGTGTCTTGAAAGGAGGATATAAGATGAACACCAACGAAAGAGAAATGGGGATAATGGAATGGAGTCGAATTAAATCAGGTGTTGCTGAGGGAATTAGATTAGGAAATGAGACACTTAAAGTAGTACATGAGTTTTGCTATTTGGGGAGCAAAATAACTGATGAAGGTCGAACTAGAGGGGATATAAAATGTAGACTGGCAATGGCAAGGAAAGCGTTTCTGAAGAAGAGAAATTTGTTAACATCGAGTATAAATTTAAATGTCAAGAAGTCGTTTCTGAAAGTATTTGTGTGGAGTGTAGCCACGTATGGGAGTGAAAATGGATGATAAATAGTTTAGACCGAAAGAGAATAGAAGCTTTCGAAATGTGGTGCTACAGAAGAATGCTGAAGATTAGATGGGTAGACCACTTAACTAATGAGGAGGTATTGAATAGAATTGGGGAGAAGAGAAATTTGTGGCACAACTTAACTAGAAGAAGAGATCGGTTGGTAGGACATGTTCTGAGGCATCAAGGGACCACCAATTTAGTACTGGAGGGCAGCGTGGAGGGTAAAAATCGTAGAGGGAGACCAAGAGATAAATACATTAAACAGATTCAGAAGGATGTAGGCTGCAGTAGGTACTGGTTGATGAAGAGGCTTGCACAGGATAGAGTAGCATGCAGAGCTGCATCAAAGCAGTCTCTGGACTGAAGACCACAGCATCAACAGCGTGATTGGAGTATTACGCCACCAGGACACTCGATTATATCCTTATCGTTATTAATTTACATGTGCCCGTGAGGATAATAAAAGAAAATCATGTTACGTAAAGGCTATGCTAGAACTAATGACGTCGACAGTTCGATCCAAACTTAACCCTTACAAGCACAGTTATTAGTCAGAATGCCTGACCAATACAACAATGTGATTTTTTATTTTATCCCCGTAAAATTAACAAAAGTTTTAGGTAAAATGTACACAAACTTCGGTTTTACAAGCTGTAAGCGCTCGAATACGACGGTAGCCTAATAATGCCAGTCAATGAAGACCAAGAAAGGTCGAATGTGGGAAATCATTTGTGCAGTAGCAAAACATTTGGGCAGTGGTAGGAGGAGGTGCCTTGAACAACATACTAGGAATCCTGATTGATGGAAGCTGAGTGTGGGAGTGGGGGTGCTTTTGAAGGTTACATTTGTATATTTTTCTCGAATAACTCGAAGACTACGGTCTCTGTCGGAAACGTATCCCAGTACGAAATTTAACATTATATTTCCTACGGAAAAGGTCCTACTCATTTTCCTGTAGGATCAACAGTTTGTCTGTAGCGAGAGAGAGAATATGAAAATCTCGCACGTGGGTTTTAAAAAACAGATAGACTATGAGATTGTAGTTAGGACAAAATGATATCGGTAAGGGCAGCGGAATCGCCCAGTAAAAGGGGCATTCAAAACAAAACAAGGCGCAAGGGGAAAAAAGTAAGTAAACTGTTTATTATTTCAAAAGTAATCGGCGTAACTCTTAATATACATGGTGTATCAAAAAGAATCATCCAATTCAAAAATAAATGATAGCTGTTATATTATTTGAGATACATGAGTGAACAAAGTACTGTTGGAAAGAGCAAACTCGCGAGTTTTCATGGTTCCCGTTAGGTAGCAGTAGTGTGAACTCACTTCAGTTCTAGCAAAAATGGTGTCGGGACTACAGAAACGCGTTTTGTGTTCTACGTTTTGCGCAGTGCGGGTCAGTAATATCTGTTCAGCGTGACTTTCATACAAGGCATGGCATGGATCTTCCTACAGCACACAGCAGTAGACGACGGCACGAACAATTCCGAGAAACAGGTTGTTTGCGTAAAGGCAAATCGCCGAGCTGTCCCCAGGTGTCTGACGCAGACGTCTAAAACGCATCCTCCATAGTTTCAAAAGGAATCCGCAGAAACTCTTTCGCCGTGCAGCTTCACAGCTCAACATGCCCGTGACGTCTGCTTCGCTCACTTACCAACAGGATAGGGCACCGCCACACTGGCATGTGGAAGTGGGAGAATTTTTAAATCAAAGGATTACTGAACGATAGATCGGTCGCACTGGACCAAATGATTCAGTCTTGCATTACTGGCCTCCAAGGTCCCCGGACCTTACTGTGTGTGGTCATTCCTTGTGGGGTTCAATAAAAGACTGTTTACGTGCCTCCGTTACCAACAACAGCGAAAGAACTGAGACATCACATAACAGTAGCTGTGGAAGCTGTAACTCAAAACATGCTCGCTGCAATGTGAGAATAATTTGAATACGGAATTGACACGTGCCGTGAATCTGAAGGTGGCACATTGAACACCTATCAAAAGGTATGAAAAAAAGCTTTTTGAGTTTCCCGTTCATCAAAAAACTAAATTCACTGTGCATGTTTATTAGATTCAGAAATATAGACGTGCCAAATCGGATGATACTTTTCGATACACGCTGTTTTTAACTGATTGTGAGCAAGACGGCCAGCGTCTTCATGGAAAAAGGTTTGCGATCGCCTACGGAAACAGGATTCTGCCCAAGCGAGCACCCCTTCGTCCGAAGTGAGTCGACGGTCATGAATGTCTGTCTTCAGGGCTACAAATATATGGAAATCGCATGCGGAGAAACCGGGACTGTGTGAAGGAAGTATAAAGGCTTCTCAGCGAAACTCGTGCAGCGTAGTTGAGAAAACAGGCATGTCAGCTCCGGAAAAGTCGTGAATAATTTCTTCTGTGACTGCCGACTCCTCATTCACTTTCTAGAACACGGCGTCACAATTGATCCACAGCAGTACGGACACTTTGCAAGAATTGAAGCGCGCTATGGAACGGCCACTAATGTTCACAGACGGTGTCATTCAGTTGCAGTATAATGATCGCCCAAATGTTTCCAATGTTGTTGTGACGGCCCAAAACTGTCCTACACTTTCCCTATACACTGTCTTACACGTTCCCTATACATTCTCGATATCCCCCAATGCGATGTCCATATATTTGGAGTTTTGAAGAAATAAGTTGGAGGCCGTCGATTTTCCTCGGAATAGCAGTTGCACGTCTGGGTACAGTCGTCGTTCCATAGGCAAGCGCAAACAGTTTTCCAAGAAGGCAGTGACTGTCTTCTCTCACAGGGGGATGAATGTATTAACAACTCTGGCGTTAACCTTTGAAATCATAAACAGCTTACTTATTTTTTCCATCCGTCTCCTTTTCATTTGACGTTGAGCATGTAATATCTTCATGACTGAAGACACAAAACTCTAATTACATTCGGTTTTCTAGTTTTCCGTTATTCATCTACAGAATAACGATAAACTAACATTTAACATGCAATAAACTGGGTTTGACAGCTTTCCTTTCGTATACTGACTGAATATTAGCTAGGACTGACTGACAGAATATGTTATTAATTGTGACTGCAGGCCATTTCAAGAAAGTTAGATTAATCAGTGTGTGGATCAAAGCGTGCAATATTTTAAAGTTGGAAATAGTAAAAGCGACTATTCGGCATTTAAACATATAGTTAAACAGCCATATGTATATTTTATCTAGGTACCTCCATTTCTCACGCCAGTAACTGTAAGAACGACACGGAGGGATGACGCAACGTAATGGGGGAGGGCGGTTCAAGGAAAGCAGAGGTGGAGGTCGCAAAAGAGTGAACACGTGCAAGAGAAACACGGAAACTAACTGAACCACGGATGGGGGGTGGGGGGGAGGGGGGGATGCGGTGCTGAGGACAAAGAGAGAGGTGGAGAGAGAACATAAATCAGAGAATTGTTTAACTGACCTCGACAGAGGTAGAACAATAAAACCACGTTAAGACCACAGACAACGAGACTCGACTGGTTTTAACTGGATCCCGGAGGTCGGGTGGTTGCCTGCATCTGTAACTGTGTTTACTCTCCCGGTGGAGGCAGAAAGGGAGAAACGGGAAGCATTAGAGGCTCGTGACCGGGGAGCCAACCGCCCAATCAGCGGCGGCAAATTAGTTCCACCCTAGGGCGAAGCCTTTCATTACGTCAGCAGTCCTGTTCAGCTACCGCTGAAGACTAGACTGTGCTCCGGCGCGGAAGCCCGCGTTCGCAAGATATTCGAGAGCATTTCGTGTTTCCGCTATATTACACCAAAGCTGCAACAGAAGCAATGCCAATTATTGTATCAGAAGCAATGTTGCACAGTTAAACAAATCGATATGGATCAAAATGTCGGCTCCTTTAGGTATAAAGAAGTGATGGCTGAAATAGATTCCAACTCGGACAAGAAATATTTCAAAATGTGAATCATAAACACTCTGCGATACAGTGACCTGACGGATGTTATAACGTTAATCTCACCATGAATTCTGCTGAAAAGTGTCAATTTAGAGAAGAGATCTAGAAAAAGTACAAATCGCAGTAGCGTTTGTTACTAAGAATTACGTTACAACTGTTAATGTTTTATTCATGGTTTCCAGCGGAGTAAAATTTGTGACCTCATTAATCATGGTGACACTGACAGATTTACTCTTTGTTTAACCTAACTTTTCTTCTATTTCCCCATCTAATATATATCTTAAACTATCTATAGAATTAAATGGTTAAAGTCGCCCACTCACAGCGGCAGAATGCCTGTCTAACAACTACCAACAACATCAAAACTTGGTTTCAGTGTGTCATATAATAACTGAACAAATTTTAATATTTCAAATGTTATTATAATATACTCGTTAAGACTTAGTGTCCTACGTTAAGTGTTTAACGATGTAAGACAAGTACTGATGACAATGACTGCGTGTATGTCATGAGGCACACAGTGCACACAGTTACCCAGATTGTATTCACACAGTATTTGAGATGAGAACACTTAACGACTTCCATTAATAATTATACATTATTTCAAACTTCTCGAAACTTTTTGCCATTGGAACCCTTACAAAGAAATGAAAGGCCAATTTGTTTGTACATTAGTGCTGTTCATGTAGTAAAACTTCAGTTTTAGTTTATTACTTTTTTGTTACTTACCCGATTTACAACATTCGTCAGAGACAGTATGCATCATAAAGCTGAATGTTCTGGCAAAATTATGTCTTTCTATGACACAGGTCAGGAGATATGATATCAGTAGTGGGGAAAAGTGAAGAAGAGAAGAACAGAAATTATTCAAAATGGCGGAACCTCCCTCCAAGCCTGCCCCTACACCCTGGTGTAGATATGCCAATGAGTGCACCTTAAATATCAAACTCATATCAAATTAATGCGGTAATTAATTAAGATTATCAATTAATTACTCCTTTCTCACTGCAAAATCCCCAGCCCATAAGGGATCACTCCTCTCCCCCCTGCCTCTTTGGGGAAGCCCAGACCTCACCTCTGGCAGATCAAACCTGTATGCCAGATCAGGAATCGAACCTGGGACCGCTGTATTTGAATTTTGAGAAGTAAAAGAAGAGGTTATGGTGCAATTCTGATGTTGTTGTTGTGGCCTTCAGTCCTAAGACTGGTTTGATGCAGCTCTCCATGTTACTCTATCCTGTGCTAGCTTCTTCATATCCCAGTACCTACTGCAAGCCACATCCTTCTGAATCTGCTTAGTGTATTCATCTCTTTGTCTCCCTCTACGATTCTTACCCTCCACCCTGCCCTCCAATACTAAACTGGTCAGCCATTGATGCCTCAGAACATGTCCTACCAAACGATCACTTCTTCCCAATTCTGTTCAATATCTCCTCATTACCCATCTAATCTTCAGCATTCTTCTGTAGCACCACATTTCGAAAGCTTCTATTCTCTTCTTGTCCAAACTGTTTATCGTCCATGTTTCACTTCGATATATGGCTACACTCCACACAAGTAATTTCAGAAACGACTTCCTAACACTTAAATCTATACTCGATGTTAACAAATTTCTAGTCTTCAGAAACGCTTTCCTTGCCATTTCCAGTCTATATTTTATATCCTCTCTACTTCGACCATCATCAGTTGTTTTGCTCCCCAAATTGCAAAACTCGTTTACTGCTTTAAGTGTCTCATTTCCTAACCTAATTCGCTCAGCATCACCCGACTTACTTTTAATATGAATAACAACAAAAGCAATTCTGATATCAAATGAATTAAGTAATTACTTAAATGGATCATGTAACCACCCCTATCCATTCCCTTCCCAGTGGGAAAAATGGCGAGAAATTCAAATTTTCGTAGTAATTTTAAATTTTCGCGGTTAATTCGAATTATATATTGCATTGCAGAGGACGTAATAATAATAATAATATATTGTGTTCCTGTGTAACGACAAGCTCCGGCAAAGTTATCAAGAACAGAAGAGAACAGAGGACTGTGAGACGACGTCAGCCAATAGTACTCTGACGTACCCTACTCTAGGACGACACTAAGACGGGAGCGGCCTCTGCACAAAGAGAACATAAGCGCCGCGCCGCCTAGCCGCGGGGAAGTGAAGAAGAGCCGTCATACACACGCTACAGCAGTGACTCATGAACAGTATTGCTTTGCTTGCGTTGAAATTGTATGTAATGTAGGACACTCATTATTTGCATGTCCCCATTTGCTTGCAACACATCTTTGTGAATACGCAAAGTTAAGTATTGTCAATGTAACTTACTGTAATAAATTCCATTACTATCATTTTCTTGAATCGTTGTCTAGCGATCCAAGAAAACAGCTTCCTAGGCACCCTATATTAGACGAGTAGGCAGACAGAAAATATTCTTATAAAAAATCAATTTTCATACTGCTGGTGTGGAAGGATGTAGCATACTCTATTTCAACATCTTTCGAATACTGGAGCAGTCCAACTATTACGTCCCTATCCGAGACAACCGACAAAGAGTGATGGAGCAGACTAACTCCTCTTGTCTTATTCATGGGAAATTAGAAAATTAATGAGGAAATGATATTTGTTTCCTGTGGCTGTGAAGCGTGGGAGTTAGTTAGGGAGGTGTAGATGCTACTGATCAAGAGCTAGAAAGCAGCTTTAGCCAGTCTTGTCAATAACTGATGGCTTTTGAGTCTAGCACTATTAGTCTAGCGCTAAAGTGTTCTCCATCCTGTCCAACCAATAGCCCTATCTCGGAAGGACGTATAATAATAGGGTAGCAACCTACCACTGCCGATTTACAAGCGAATAGCTGCGGGTAGGTACATAAGAATGGGTAATAGTGATAAGACAGTGACCCGCTGTCCCAGTTCTGCTGTGTTTTTTCATTCATGGTAATTTCGTCCACCTGCCCCAAGTGGTCAGGGGTGGACTCGCAGTGGCACATTGATGCCACTCGTCAGCTGAGCGAAACACACAAATGTAAAACAGAGATATTATGAAATTTTTAAGGAGATATAATTTGAATGAGGTACATGCAACAAGGAGAACATAAACGGGAGACACTGTCACAAGTTCAAGCCACAGAAAACATAAGCAAAAACCACATTGGATGAAGACATTGAAGGGACAATGGTGGCATTTACAACATAATAAAAATGTGAGGCGTAGCATTTACTCACATGGCACAAAAACATTTTGAAATACTGTACTTGTAGCAGAACATAAGCACTTGACAAGTAAAACAGGAAGAACATGCCAAAGGAGGGGAGGCCAGGGGAAGGGAAAATAGAAGAGGAGGGAGGAGAGTTGAAGGAGGGGAGGCAGGAAGGGCAGCAGGACCTGGGAGCACACCAAGGGAGAGATGGGGGTGGGAGAGAAAGCAATCTGGTTAGAAGGGGATGAAGCGTGAGAAGAACAGGGGGTAGGAGGGGGTAGGAGGTAGGATGAAGCAAAGGGAAGTCAAGGAGAGGGACCCCTAAGCAGGGAGGGGAGAGGAGGATTGGGGTCAGATTTGTAAGGATTGACAGATGTTGGAACGAAGCTCATCATTCGGGATGGGAAGATGGTGAAGTGCCTTTGGGCTACAATGTGGAGGTTGTGGAGGTGCACAGTATGTGGGATGCAGTAGTATAGGTGCTGCAATGTAAGAGGGTTTTGGAGCAGAGGAGACACCAGGGATTGAGAGGGATCGAATTTGCGGATGGTATAGGTGATGCAGATGTGTTCAGGTAAGTACGGAGATGGTGGATGGTGATCAGGTCATAGGGGATCCTCATGGGGGACAGAAGATGGACACAGAGGGTGAGGTAGACAGCATCGCGTTGAAGGATCTAGAGGGATTTATAGAACTAAGGAGGAGCAGAGATCCAGGTGACTGTGGCATAACAGAGGACTGGACAGATCAAGGATTTGTAGCTATGCATGATGGTGGTGGGATGCAACCCCGAAGACTGGCTGGACAGGTGTTTCAGAAGACAGAGCTTTGTATTGGATGGTAAGGAGATGGGGAGTCCAAGTGAGGGGCAGTCATCTGTGAGGCTAAGGTATTTAAGGTGGGAGTAAGATTGATAGGAGTGTCATAAATGTTAAGGAAGAAATCAAGGAGCTGGAAGGAAGGGGTGGTGTGGCTTATGATGGGTGCCTGGGTTTTGGAAGTGTTTATCTTAAGGAGCTACTGGTTACACCAAGTGGTGAACTGGTTAACGTTAGTCTGAAGAGAATGATGGGACTCTCGACGGGTAAGGCAGAGGGCAAGGAAGGCAGTGTCACTGGCATATTGAAGGAGATCGATGGGAAAGTGGTTTGGGCATATTGGCAGTGTACAAGAGATAAATGAGAGGAGAAAGGATGGAGCCTTGGGGCACACCTGCGTTGGGGTAGAAGGTATGGGAATTGGTGTTATGGATAGCGACATAGGAAAGAGGTGCGAGAGGAAGGATGCGATGTGATGCATGTAGTTCATAGGAAGAGCACATGTCTGAAGTTTGAGAAAGACACCGGAATGCCAAACACGATCATAGAAGCTCTGAAGTTCTAGGGAAACAAAATTGGCAGAGCGATGTGGATTAAATCGGAGGGAGAGGAGATGGGTGAGTTTAAGGAGCTGGTCATTGGCAGAGAAGGAGAGCCAGAAGCCACTCTAGGTAACCAGAGGAGGTGGTGTTGATCTAGTGGTGATGGATACAGCAGGAGAGGATGGATTCGAAAACCTTGCTGAGCACTGAGGTGAGGCACATTGGATGAAAGGAGGTATCCACTGATTGGGGTAAAAGCTGCAGGAGAGGATAGTGTTGTACAGAGTGGCAGAGAGAATGGAGGGAGGACATTCCTTTATGTAGTGGTAGGTGATGCAATTGTGACCAGTGGTGATGTTGCATTTGGTGCACAGGATGAGTTGAATGCCATGTGCTGTAATGGGAGTGTTTAATTCGGTCTGAAGAATATGGTCCAACTACTGGAAGCTAGGAGTAAGTGGCAGGACGGTGGTATCTGTACATTCATTGACAGTGGGGAAGATGGAGTAGTGAATGTGAGGATCGTTGGGGATAGAGAAGTCGTCAAAGAGATAGAAGACAAAATGATTGGCCCTTCTGAGGTTACGATGGAAGCGTCGATTTCCATGGGGGAGTAGCAATGCAGGCAGGATTGCTGCCAGTAAAGCGATGAAAGGTGGACCAGTACTTGGAGGAGCTGATAAGGTCGGTGGCTTTGAGCCATGTAAATGTCTGATGTCAGTCTCGGCGTTTCTCTGGTCAAAAATTTATGGACGTGTGTGTATTTGCCAGTGATGAAGGAATGTGCCCAGTCACGAGTGTGGAGGAAGGAATTGTAGAACTGGCAAGATTCATGGAGAGGAAGTATCACCTGTGGAGGAAGGATAAGGCAATTGGGACAGACAGCTTTGGTAGCAATGTGGACTGCCACAGCGACAGGCAGGGTCTTCTGGATGAAGGACAAAGCTTAGGTGATGTTATGAGGGTATTGGAAGGTGAGTGGGTGACTTCCGACCTGGATGTCGATGGATTCCCTTTGAGTATTCCAGTCGGCCAGGAGGTAATCAGGAACGACTTTGGGAAGGATATCTGGACAGAGAGCGATAGGAGGGCGAGGGGCGAAGAGGACGCTGATGAGGACTGGGATGTGATCACTGGCAATGCAGTTGAGGACTTCCATGGTATTGTGTCCAAAGAGATTGAGGGAGATGAAGATGGCACTGGGGATGGTGTTACTTTTGGGACAAGTGTGCTGGGGAAAGGGGACAATATCGCCTTGGATGGAGTCAATAAACTGATGCCACGACTGGAGGTCTGTGGGATCATGGCCATGGACGTCGAGGTCTGCAGCAACTGTACAGGCAGATAAGGTGTGATCAGTATGAGCCTGGAAGTCATATGGGATGGTGGTAGCAGGATGAACATAGATTGTGGCACAGGTGATGGTCATGGTTGGGAGAAAGTCAACGAGGATAAGCTGTTAGGTGGTGTCATTAGGTAGGGATTTTAGTTGGTCAGGGATATGAACGATGTGCCCAAAAGAAACCCCACTATGCCCTAAGGGGTGGTCATTGTTGGTACAACAGAGGACATAGTGATACGTGCAGACAGTGTGGTAAGGTTGAAGGAGAGTTTCATTGATGATTGTCTATGTTGTGGTGGGACAGGGTGAGCATGAAAGATGGTATTCTGCTGCGGCGCCATGAAGGAGGACGAGGGAGGGGAGAAAGGGGAAGAGAGGCTTAGATGATGTTTCAGAGGTGGATATAGACGAAGTTCGCTTGTTTGTAGGAATAGGTGTTGTAGGTGGTAAGATAGAATTATTGTAGTGTACTTTCCTTTTCTCAAACTTTGTGAGAAACGGTTCAATTAAGTAAGTTATATATGTGACAGAGAATACTTCCAGTGAAATTCTATTCAGAGTACAACAAATGCATGTTCGAGCAAGGTAATTAGTTTATGAGTGCTAAAGTCTGAAGTTAACAAAAGGGAAATTTCTTTTAAAACAGACTCTTATTTATACAGAACAATATTGCTTTACAGTCTTTTACTTTAGATTTATGCAACTTCAATTATTGTAATGAAAATCATTTTTCATGAAAATTAAGAATTACTGTAATACTAATCAACAATTGCTTTTGTTGTAACATATTTACACCCATATGCACAGCACGTAGAAAGTGAATGTACCACAATATCTATCAAACAAATAAATTCTTGTAAATATCTTTTTTTACATAAAACCATAATCCAAACCTTTTGTCAAATCACTGTGAGGTACATTAGTGCAGCTTTGTCCATGACAGTTTAGGGACATTGTTGTTCACACATCCGCACTTTCTTCTGCAGCCTTGAGTGTAGCCGCATGAAATCAGTAGCAGTATTTTCTCTGGAGCAGGTGGAGCATGTGAATCTGGGAGAGGGATGACTCTGAGACCCTCCAGCTCCCGTTTCTGGGATCCAATTTGTTCCCCAGTCATAGTTGCACTTGTAAGTAAACTCGGCAAGAGTGTATGCATCCTGCTTCAGTAGTTGGTGGCAAAGGAGAGAGTATAACAGGATTGTTTGCCTGAGCCACAAGTACATTAAAACATTTAACTCGAATGGCATTTAAGATGTCATCATCAGGACTCTCTGCTGTTTTAGTGTAGAGAGAGAGGGGGGGATTAAACTTCTCTCCTGCCTTTGCAATGGTATCAGAAGTGGAAGCAGGATCGTTGAATGTCCTTGGAATATTGCTAAGTTGGGCATACCAGAACGACTTACTGCGTGAAGAAATAGTATTGAATTCTTGCATTCATGAATGAGTGAGGAGTTACGTATATCTTTACAACTGTAACACCTTGCTCAGATGCTACCTTTACTTTCCTTCATCAGGATTATGTTTGTGCCATCTGGAGCAAGGGCGATCTTGACCCGCTATAATAACTTGTTGGTAAAACTTCGAGATATTTGTTGCTTTTGCAACAGTTCCAACATCTGCATCGTCATCCGCAAACCTGATTTCAATACATAACGGTCTAGTTTTTGCACAAACTGTGTAATAAACACTTCCTTATTGCTGAGATTACTGAGAAAGGCGGACTGTGATTCAACACATAACGTCTCGTAATTAAAGAGAATTTCTCCTGAGGTCCTCTTCATCATTCGCCTTTGACATACGTAAATGCAACAGCAACATCATCTCTCTAATGTCCCTGAATATAGGCTATTAAGATGTTATAAATGTCATCGAGAGTTCCATTCTCGGGCCGCAAGACATGGTGGATAAGAAACCCCTGATCTATAGAAAAAGCCTCGGTTCATTATTGTCAATATTCCTTTCAGGTACATAATTGAAAAGATTGTGCAGTGACTACTTCTTCTGTTTTCCTTATCAGTCCACAGAGACATGGGTACACGCGATAATTCGTACGTGAAGCAACCCTTTAAATCATCAGGTGAATTAAACATGTACAGTATTCTCTGAAATAACTGTGTTGTATCTTCTTCATTTATATTTCATTTTCAAGCCTAACGCTTGCCATGCACATTGTCCTAACCATGCTGGATAGCTTAAGCTTCAGAGAACCAAATTTTGGCGAGACAGTAACTATTGTTCGAAGAGCTTCTCCATCAATAGACGTAGCTTTGTAACAGTCTACTTCCTGAGAAGCTACTAATCCAGATCCTAATGAATAAAATTGCTTCTTATAAAGAAATGGAGTGTGTTGTTGCAACCATAGCTGAACAGTTCTTTGAATTTTCTCGTCAATTTCTATCCGCCCATTCCTCAGTTCAACGTGCTGATCACTCAAAACCAATTGTAAATTGCTGAGCTGTTCCATAGCTTTACATACATGATGGGCTGTTGGTACACCGCAAATCCATCAGTTCAACACACTATCGGTGAAACCTCTTCCGTGTGAAACACCTCCAACACTCTTCGGGGTCTTCATAAGCGTTTGTTCTATCGCCATATCGGTTCGTATTCCACGCCAATACTTATCAGAGCGTCGAACCGTGAAGAATCTGTCCTTGGTGAAGTTATCAAATTCCGCGTGTTTCATGATTTCTTTCAGTTTTTCTTTGTCTTGGTGGTAAAAATGACACGCCTTAGCATAAGGAAAGTGTCCAGTTTCTTGGAATATTGGGCGCATAGCTCTCACACATTCTATATGGAGCTCCCAATTCGCCATATGCTTTGCCTAGATGAATCGCAATGCCAAGATGGCAAGTTGAATGTATAGTATCCATAACTGGAAAGTTTTCCCTCTTTGCTTAATATCACCCACTGTGTTGACAAATTTATTTTTCAGCTCTTCAATCACTTGATCTTTTTTCAGAATTCCGAAATACACACCGTTTCCACTAAGATCAGAAATGTAGCCTTTATTATGATGGAAAGGGCACTCATGACTGCAGAGTGAGCCTGAAGTGCCCTCGTGTATGCACGGCCAGATATGGGGAACAGAAACTGAGAGAGTAAATTGTCTCTCACTAAGAATACTACTGCTCCCAAAACAGACATTGTCAAGTGAAAGCCACGTAATCGAATAACTACATCAGTAAATAGCTCATTCCCTCCACTGCAACTACATCTTTAGCTTTCATGTAGAGTAGCTCATCAAACGTCACGATAAATGTTTGCTGTTTGGTCTTCTTACTCTCCGTGATGGCATAAGTTAAAGCAGTTAAAATAGTACTATAATCTGTGGGTGAGTTGTTGATGAATGGAAGCGCTAACACATTTGATTCTGTATTAAGGTTCTCCAGTTGTGATTTTCTCCATAAAACGTTGGCATGCAGAAATAGAAAGCTGTAAAAACATTCCCATCAATCAAGTAAAATCGTGATTGGTAGCACTGTTGCTTTAGTGAATGACTGCTCCAAGTAAACATTTTGCAGAACAATTTCTTCAATTCCAGCTCTATTTTGCCTTCGGAATGTTAGGAGACGAATTTTTTGGCCACTTGCTGTTTCAGTAGAGCTCGGCATGAGACAGAGTTTCGTTACTTTCTGATGTTCTGCGCTCACGCAGGAATCGCACAAATGATTCCACGCATTGTATGGAATGTACCTTTGCCCGTCATTGTTGCAATATTGAAGTCAGCATTATAGAAAACGAAATGTGAGAACGAACCGTTTGAAACATTGGGTTTCCGGAACTGAACGTCAGTAGCCTCAAATAAATTCACAGTGCTATATGAAGAGCAGAAAACCTTATTCGAGACAATTTCAACAATGTTTTTTGATACCACTTTACAAAACAAGTACAATGCAAGACTAAGTTGCAGTGGGGAGATAAATGAACGAGGCCTGGTAGCTGACACAATTGTATGAGATGTTGTTGTACACTTTTAAAGGGGACTGTTCACTACCTTTGTTTTTTGATGAAATTACACCATTCAAAAATTCGTGTAAAGGAGCCATAACTTCAGAATTCTCAGCCAAGTCATTGATATCTGGATAATCGACAATACTGTAAGGAGTCATTCTTATATCTTCACGGATGATAGCTGCTGCTGCTTCTATCATTTTCTTTCTCTCATCTTTTTCATTAACAGTTCCTTCATTGTACCCTGGATTCAAAAGATTGTGGCCACTACCACGAAAACATACAACTGGGAGATTTTTTGCCACTGTGATGAATAAGACCTTATCACTGAAGTGCTCAGTCAGTTTCTTTTTCAAAGTTCGTATAGTATTGTCTCTCCTCCTAGGAGACATAATTAACTTTCTGCAATAAATCGAACAGTGAAAATTGACATTCGTCTGAACTATCCACAAATTTGCATGATTATTGAAAAGCAGCATCAAAGTTGGTATCTTGAGCGCAGCCTCTTTTTCGAACAGATGAGGGGTTACACGCTAATTTAGCATAGAAATCTTGATCGTTGCGGACTTCCGCAGCTACTAAGCACAAAACACTGTCGATGCGCTCGGCAATCTTTCTGCCGAAATCGTCATTTCGCGTTTCTCTGCTTTCTCAAGCAGCGGATGTTTCACAGTTAAATACAGTTAAAGAGCGAACTTCAAACCCTCCACCGCATTTGTGCAGTGTTTTTTGTTCATTTTTTTGTTTCCACCTTTGTGTCACATTTCTCAGCACACATGAAACAGTCTTTTTTGAAATTGAGTGGATAAGAGGAAGATGATCTCAAATTTTTATCATCAGCTTGTGCTACATTCTGATTAATTAGTTTCACGTCGACATTCCTTATGCACTTCAATCAGTCCAGCTTCTGTAGAAGCTAACACGTATCAGACTTTCCAAGCCCTTCGTCACTACTGATGTCTCTCCTACGTAATAAATTCATCACAAATAAAACAGGTAGTAGGGCCGAGCATTATTGTTTTACCAGTCCAGACAAAAGAAATGAGACTAACAAGAAGCACTTCATAACACCACAAACTGATAAATACTGTCACAAACACAGAACTCTCTGGCACTACTTTGATAGTTCACAACATTAGCTCAACTGAACTGGACACTGCGTAGGAATAAACGGCAGCAACAATAGCGGTAGGGGAGCACTGAGTGAATGGGAAGGGGAACTTAAAGTTTTCATTGTTGGCACGTACTCCTGATTTCAACAATACTGATCAGAAAAGAAATATCATCCAGCAGAATATATAGGCTACGAAATTTTTCTGTATACTTAACCACGCTTTTCATTTAAATACTTTGCTAAGTAAGAAAAATTGTAAACTACTACGTTAACAGAATTCTATTCCAATTTTTATACCACAAATACCATTCACACAATTGAAAAGATGCACAAGGTCTTTTTCGTGTAAAGTTTTGCGAGGAATACATTTACTAATAAAAGCTCTGTTCGAAAAACGAGCCTTATTGCTTATAAATTTAAAATATGGTACAAATTGACTTTTGGAGAGGGATAAAAGAAAGATGCACCCCCTACGAAGGTGAACTTTTCCGTTTCTTATTGCTACGCCCCATACCAATATATTCTCGAAGTTTCAAAACTTTATACATTCTTCCCCCCTTTGCTGACTTTCTTACTAGTTTGCCTGGGGTCAGAAGGATTGGGACTGGTCTGCAGTTTCTTGTTGGAGGTGGCAGCAGGGTCTGCAATGGGATGTCTGGGTGGCTTTGTGGTGAGTGGTACTGGGAAGGACGTTGAGGCATGGGGTTGAGTGAAAGGTGACCTGGGGCCGGTCATTTCTGGGGAGTGGCGGCGCCAGAAAGTAATGGTGATGGTGGCGGTGAATCATTGGGAATGGCGATGGTGGCCCACCAGGTGATGACCCAGACAGATGACACGTGAGTCTGGGGCATATGGCGACTGTTGAGAGGAGGGGGGGGACGTGGCAGGGAGAATGACAGTGGCAGAGATTGTCTGGGAGTGATGAGGATGTACAGTGGAGGAGGAGAGGGAGGAGGAGGAGGAAGGGGAGGTGCTGTAAAAGGAGGGGTTGGAGGAAGGGTGGGGAGCTAAAGAAAAGTTCCAGATCGTAATGGTGGAAAGTGTGGAAACGGAGGCGTAAATAATGGTGGTGGTGGGAGTATCCATTGTGGGGCTTCAGGATGAGGGAAGAGTAGAGGGAGCATACTGGCCATGGGTGTCGCCTGGGTAGGGAGGGGACGATGTGGCGATGAACGGTGAGGCAGGAAACGTGGATAACGACGATGAACAGAGACACAAGGATGCCGACAGAGACTGGGACGACAATGGCGAAGACGGCAATGGCGACGGAGGCAGCAAGTACCCCCAGGAGGGCGACGACTTCCAGCAATGGCGACGGCAGCGGCGCCTGCAGCAACAGGCAGCTGGTGGTGGCGATGGCGAAGAGGCAGCAGTGGCAAGCAGCGGCGGTGGTGGGCAGCAGCAGGCAGTCGACCCTGGCAGCTCTGGCCAGCGATGGGTGGCGATGACGGCAGCAGACCCTGAAGGTGGCAGCGACAGACAACAGCGACAGCGACTAGCAACAAAGACACATGAAGACTCGTTGATTTCTTCAGAGGGCAACCCTGGCGAACGAATTGATGAGGGTGGATGAGTACTACTACAAATCCAGTGTCCCTATACATGGGAGTCATGTAGCAACGGTACTGGGGTGTTAAACACACTTGTATGTGTTTCTGAGTCACAAGTCATATCCCAGCCAACAGAAACGTTGGAAATACATCATACGATATTTTCTACAAGCGTGTTCATTATGTTACTTGAACACTGAGCCGTGGCTGGCTCAAATCATGCTTGTCTTGGGTTAAACCTTAGTTGCAGTCCTGTGGTTTTATTTCTCCTGCGGTTATCGCGATAATGTTGCTATCCTCTCTTTGTGTGGCAGCAACAACGTGCATCGATACTAGGACTGCTGTACTAACTTTGGTGTGCCGGATATAGTTTCCGGCTGGGCGATGTGTGACCAGTCAGTAGGTTGGCGTGTAGCACCATGGAAGTCTCCGTTGTGCATGCTCTGGCCAGGGCTGCTGGCGGTGTGCATGCGTGGTTGGAGTGTGAGGTGCTGCATGCGGGTGCTACAAAGTTGGTCGCCCACCAGTCTTGGACATGAATTTTGAGTAATCACTTAACCTACTATCGAGTCTCAACTGTTTACATTTCTTCGTTTGATACTGGTTGTCGCTTTTGGGACATTCCCGAGAGCAACAATGTAGGTGTATTCAAGTCGGCTATCTTCCTGTGGAGTTTAACTTATTTCCTGTTATTGAAGTTGACCAGCTGTATGTTCTGCCTAGTGGCCGTAGACGTCCCGGTTCCCTGGCCTGGTCGTTGACGTAATTTTTGGCAGTGTGTTTTCCTCGTCATGTTGTTGCTGTCCAGTGCGGCATGTAGTTCGACAGCTGAGCTGTTGTTGGTCGCTGTGGGCCTGTGTGTCGTTGTATTGAAATCTTGTGGTCGTTTTCCTGGTTGCGTGGAGCGGCATTGATTTGTTGATTGGTCAGTCAGCTGTCTTGCGGTTGGATTGCCTTCAGATTAAGAAGTCGCTGGACTGGCTGCCTCTCTCACCTAAACAGGCGTTAGTGTTATAACCTCAGGCCGACCCTTGGAAACTTCTGAGCGCCTTTCCTTGTGTGTTACATAGTAATTTCCCTGTTTGGGTTTTAGTAATTTGGTTGATGTGTGGTCTTCAGCCGAGTATCAATATCTCTTAAATCAATCTTCCTGTCTTGCCCTTAAGGCATGAGATTGTTATGCTTTAGTATGGGGCCTTCAGCCGAATTTTGACTGAAACTCTTCTTATTGCTTAATATGTGGCCTCCGGCCAAGTTCCATTACAATTAAATTGCTAGGGCTTTCAGCCTGTTTAGATTGAAGATTTAAAAAAATATTTTTGGGTGAAATCTCCAGAAGAACCTTGTATTTGAATTTCTTGCTTAGGCCTTGTGTCTTGGATTTTGAGCGTGGCCTTCAGCCGATCTAAAGTTAATCAAAGCAAGTTGATTAAAGGTTTGAATGTTTTGCATCTTTGTAATATTGTGTATTGATAAATAAAGTTTGTATGTTGAGTGCAAGTGACAGCAACTTATTTTTGCCCCTTTCCACAAGTTTACAGGCATTTCAAACAAGGTATATGAAGATGAAAAAACTGACCATTCACCTTCAGTCTAGTCCACCTCCAGGAATGTATTGTGTAACAGAAGAGCCAACTCACTGGACTCTTTCTTTGTACCTTCTGAATCCCTATAGGCTAAGCTGCGACTAGTAGTTGGTCGAGCTCTGATGACCATGCCTGCCACTGGGCGTTGACCAGCATTATTACCTTCTAACACACTGCAAGACAAGTCTGCACAGCTTGGGTGTAGAGTTGTAGCTACAGTTTCATCCCCCAAAAATTTTTTAAACTCTTGACTTAAGCCAATCTGAGATAGGCATGCTGTTCTCCATACACCTCAAATTTCTCACTCAATATGTAAATTCCTCCCTTTCATTCACTTTATTTTCGAAGACAGATGAAATCTGAGCATACACACCATTTCACATTGCTAAAGTAGCGTTACTTGTTGATTCTTAGTGTGAAAAACCCAGACAACAGTGTGGCATAGGCTATATTTCCTCTAAGTTCTCTCAGCAGGTGAAAAAGTCTGTCCCTACTAGCTTAATATCTGTAACTTCGTGCATCACAGGACCAAAAAATAAACTCATTTTTGGATCAAGATGGAATGCTATGAGCATACTCTTCTCTGTCACAGCATCCTTCCTCACTTTCTAACTCTCTTAAAATAGGCAACTGCCGCATCACCTACGAAGTATAGCAACACAGAGGAGTTGTAAATATGAGGCTAATACTACCTACCACTATATAAATCAGGTAATGGTGGTGACTTTATTACGATGTTCATTGCTCCCCAGGCAAGGGCCACTCGCCTAGCGAGACAGCTGATAATGATTCCAGACTCTCGAAAGCTGTCCTATCCTTCTCAGAGGGACTGAGCACGTAAATCTTGCTGTGGTACATACTAGAACGCTGAAAAATGTTCTTCTGCTCCTCCCATCTGCAAACCAAAATGTACTCAGACGTGTTTTCTAAATACGCTGAAAATGCTGACCCAGTGAATAACAGCGAAATACCTGTCTGCCGACCACCCCATCCCAAATGTATAAGAGCCTATAGACGTGGGTTTCCCTCGGATACAGTCCTGTAGAAGTCCTATTGGCACCCACCAAATTAAAGGATGTGTGATTCAAGAACTCAAAAGGAAACCCTGGTGGAAATGCAGTGTTCATATGGAGGAACACTGTTAGAATATTTAGGTAAATGACATTTGAAGCTGACAGTATCAGGATTCTACTGCCACCAACATAGAATTAATTATGTTCAGGTCAACTACAAAACTCACCATACACCTTCCTGACTGATTGCAGACAACTGTTAGAAGCCGTAGCAGAAAATATAACCCTTAGGCCTGAAAGTGTTGTTAATAAAAATTCTCTATTTAAACTAGACTGAACTGCATGTGACTGCTTTAGTCTTTAATAAAAACTTGCATCTGACTGCGTATTTAACTGAACTGAACGTTATCTGACTGCATGAAAATATTGTTGGAAAATTAATACTCAAAATACACATTTGACTGCATGAAAGTTTAGTGGTAAAAAGAAATTGAAGTCACCAACCTGCATCTGACTGCGTCTGTGGACTTAGCTCGTGCACTCCTTCCTGTTTAGCCGATAATAAAACATATATTCAACTCAGCCGTAGTGAAATGGCATAAAATTGTCATTCTAGATAACTTTACTCAATTTGGCCCTGTTTGTTACTTAATATAAATTCTGTCCTGATCTGAATAATTTGCCAACTGTGCAATGGCATATAGAATATTTTACTCTGATAAATGAAATTATTAGCTTTACTCATGGGAACTTTAATGTACCTTTTGGTTCAATGCAAGCACAGGATGCAGAGAACGACATAAGGTGTGAGATGAAACTCTAATTTTATCTTTAAAATATTTATTGTTCAAACTTTTAAGGCAGATGTGAAAAACTAAAAAAAACTTCTATAGCATGGATTTACGAGAAAGTTTCACAAAACGCTTATTGCATCAACAACGGGATTTTTATCTAGCTTTTAGACATTATTTAACTAAAGAAAACCTATTTTATTAATTATTATTCCTAGTTTCCCCAGGTATGTGCCGAGTTTCGCTTAACATATAGCTTATGTGCGTAGCGCCAATTCTTACTTTCATGCTGTCACAACCTTGCTGCCTCCTGCAGGCATCTAGCTCCGACTCGAAACATGTCTGCTGTCTCTGCGCATCTCCTCACCACTACTCAAACATTTACCGCGTGCACCTAGCTCTGTTAGCTGTCAAAGATCTTACTACTCGAAGATGTACTACTCGTCCAATCTTGCAGTTGGGAACTATCGACATTTTTCACTGGCTCTATCCTGATCGAATCTCAGCACATACCTTTCACAGCTCTCTGGTCTGATGGACCAGAATTTTGTGGGGGGATCTGTGCAGTTAGCACAGATTTCCCCACGAAATTCGTAAAAAAAATTACATTGGAAGATACAATATAAAATGTACATAGTATTCTCATGAAAAGAGTATTACAGAGCAATGAAATTGATCAATAAACCTAGGATGTTAAGTAAAATGTATAATACCATGAGATTTGCTATTCACAGTGAAACAAAGAACATCAAAATGTACAAAACCAAAACATCTCTATATAGGACCAAAGCATCAGACATATAGGGTATTAATTGAGGTGTATCAAATCAAACTTTACCAACAGTCCAGGTTTGCAAGTCACAGTGACTGAAAGAACATCGAAATGTACATAGCTGGAATACCTGTTACATAATACCATATGTTACGAAATGCAAGCACAGAAATATGAGGGAACATACCTCAATAACACGAAACTCTACCTAACACTAATGTAGAATGTGAGAAAAAATACGTAAAATAGCGAAATACAAGAGAATCATCAATGTCACACAATACTAAGTGTTACAAAATGGAAACATAGAAATATAAGGAAAAATACCACAAAAAATATCAAAGTTTACCTAATAGTTACATCATATAAACTTGAATGTTACCACATAGAAGTATAGAAATATGAGGGGAAAATACCTCAAATCATATCCAAATTTACCTGATAGTTATATAGAATATGGGAAAAAATACATAAAGTATGCAGTAAGATACTTTAATTAATAGTAGGCTTAACTATTACGTCTTTGTCACGTTATGTGACAGCATAAACTGACTTTCAGTTACCATCATTGTCTTGGAGTAAACCTCAGATACATGTTGACTGTCTTTGATAATAGTGAATAAACGGCCTCGGGAGATCAGACACCCTGAGCCCTAAATTAGGTCAATTGTACAGGACAGGTCACATCAGGTGGGAGACCACGCTGACTTGTTATTGAGCTTTAGTGCAAGAAAATAGAAATATGTGGCCTCAGGCAATGGGACACACTGAGCAACCGATTAGGTCCATGTACACAGCATGTCACGTCAGGTGATGGAACCCACTGACCCCAATAGTGAGCTGTAGTAACAGAAATGTGAAGAATAAAAGGCACCAGGTGATGGGACACACTGAGCAACCGATTGCCTGTTAAATCAGGGGATAACTCACCCTGTAACAGAGCGCTCAGGTGATTACAAACCCTGAGCCATGGTAGTATCGAATGTGAAATATATGTCAAGTCAGATGACAACACCTACTGACATTCAGTTACAATTATCAGTCATAGGAGGCATGTTAAGTCAGGTGGCAGTCCACACTGACGTGCTCTTAACATCGTTAACCTCAATTACTTATAGTAGACATTTGACATGAACAGGTGAGCCCACACTGGCTTTTGTCACAATCTCTTAAACTTACATCTAGTAGTCTTTCAGGTGACAATTCTGTCTCTGTTATAATATTAAAAGCAATATACAATAGGCAGTGGACATTTACTGCAAAATGTGTTATCTACATTTAAGTTAACAAGAAATTAATATTTAAAGTAATATACAAGAACTGTATGCAGTGGACATTTGCTGCATAAAGAATGTGTTACATATCTTTAAGGTAACAAGGAATTAATATTTATAGTAATTTACAATAATTGTCTGCAGTGCATTTACTACATAAATATGTGTTACATATCTACGAGATAACACTAATGTTACCAACCCTCTAGCAAGAATAGTCTTTAGTTGAATAAAATCTATGTACAAAAAAATTCCTTTAAAAGGTAGTAAAACATGCTTGCATACTATTTTTTGATAAAGTTCAGTAAAGTGATCCTGCACAAATATAGTGGGAATAAAATGTACCTAATCTTGTTACATACAATGTCAACTGAAGTGCAAGAAAGTCATGCTGCTCAATTGCAGCAGTAATCAATGTTCATGAAGAAATTCCTTACAAGATTCAACAGCACAAGTTTAGGTAAAGTCCTACTCAGTAATTTGACTTTATAGTCACATCAGATAAATGAAACCTTCCATTTACATCATACAGTATAAGCCTCTCGTTATGAAACAGTAAGATCAATTCTATCCCAAAAATTTGTATTCGAAAGCTTCCTTTCTTCTTACCATAAACGTACATTATTAAATAGTCTTCACATAGGTATTTCAATAAAATATTCACAGTGAAAACACTCCCAAATGTCTCACATTAAGAAACATCAATTTGATCCTACAAATTAGTATTGAAAAGCTTCCTTACCTTTTCAACATAAACGTAATTCTCGAAGCCTTGCATATTAAATCCTTAGTACCATGAAATGGGGCATTACAAACAGTCCCCTTTTTTTTGTTCATATAGTTGGTCCTCTAAATCGTGCATTTTAAATCCTAAGTACAATGAAATGGGGCATTACAAATAGTGATTTTAATTAACAGAGAACTGGTACATAGATATCTGACCAAAACAACAGAAAAAATACACTCCTGGAAATTGAAATAAGAACACCGTGAATTCATTGTCCCAGGAAGGGGAAACTTTATTGACACATTCCTGGGGTCAGATACATCACATGATCACACTGACAGAACCACAGGCACATAGACACAGGCAACAGAGCATGCACAATGTCGGCACTAGTACAGTGTATATCCACATTTCGCAGCAATGCAGGCTGCTATTCTCCCATGGAGACGATCGTAGAGATGCTGGATGTAGTCCTTTGGAACGGCTTGCCATGCCATTTCCACCTGGCGCCTCAGTTGGACCAGCGTTCGTGCTGGACGTGCAGACCGCGTGAGACGACGCTTCATCCAGTCCCAAACATGCTCAATGGGGGACAGATCCGGAGATCTTGCTGGCCAGGGTAGTTGACTTACACCTTCTAGAGCACGTTGGGTGGCACGGGATACATGCGGACGTGCATTGTCCTGTTGGAACAGCAAGTTCCCTTGCCGGTCTAGGAATGGTAGAACGATGGGTTCGATGACGGTTTGGATGTACCGTGCACTATTCAGTGTCCCCTCGACGATCACCAGTGGTGTACGGCCATTGTAGGAGATCGCTCCCCACACCATGATGCCGGGTGTTGGCCCTGTGTGCCTCGGTCGTATGCAGTCCTCATTGTGGCGCTCACCTGCACGGCGCCAAACACGCATACGACCATCATTGGCACCAAGGCAGAAGCGACTCTCATCGCTGAAGACGACACGTCTCCATTCGTCCCTCCATTCACGCCTGTCGCGACACCACTGGAGGTGGGCTGCACGATGTTGGGGCGTGAGTGGAAGACGGCCTAACGGTGTGCGGGACCGTAGCCCAGCTTCATGGAGACGGTTGCGAATGGTCCTCGCCGATACCCCAGGAGCAACAGTGTCCCTAATTTGCTGAGAAGTGGCGGTGCGGTCCCCTACGGCACTGCGTAGGATCCTACGGTCTTGGCGTGCATCCGTGCGTCGCTGCGTTCCGGTCCCAGGTCGACAGACACGTGCACCTTCCGCCGACCACTGGCTACAACATCGATGTACTGTGGAGACCTCACGCCCCACGTGTTGAGCATTTCGGCGGTACGTCCACCCGGCCTCCCGCATGCCCACTATACACCCTCGCTCAAAGTCCGTCAACTGCACATACGGTTCACGTCCACGCTGTCGCGGCATGCTACCAGTGTTAAAGACTGCGATGGAGCTCCGTATGCCACGGAAAACTGACTGACACTGACGGCGGCGGTGCACAAATGCTGCGCAGCTAGCGCCATTCGACGGCCAACACCGCGGTTCCTGGTGTGTCCGCTGTGCCGTGCGTGTGATCATTGCTTGTACAGCCCTCTCGCAGTGTCCGGAGCAAGTATGGTGGGTCTTACACACCGGTGTCAATGTGTTCTTTTTTCCATTTCCAGGAGTGTATTTAGAACAGAAAGAAGAGTAGACTGAGAACTCAGAAAGGAAGAATGAGTTCTACAGAGCTCAAGGATACGGGGCACCAACGCCACATGGTGTGTCAGTTAAAGAACAACCGACCCTCTACCCCATTTAGTCCTGTTGTGTAGAACAAAAGTTTAATGTGTTATTACGTGTTAATGTTAAAATCATGTCAATCATGGAAATCATGTGTGAGAAAAAAAGCAAAGTTAGTTATATAAATAACACACAGAGACAATAAAGAGCTTACTAATACTGTAGCTGAAAATAATGGTAGTTATGCTGCACCAAAAGAGATGAGTATCATGGAAATAAAAACACAGTAATCTTATACTGATATAGCATGAAAATAACACATTTAGGGAACAGGCATTAGGAATAGACAACACACTGAGCTCAGTCAAGGAGAGGTACTGTCATGTGTCAGCAAGTAGCAGTGTGACAAAACAGAAATGTGCATAAATAGAAGCATATATGCATAGTATGTGGCCACATAATCAACATCATAAAGTACCAAAGCAAAAGCATTGATTAAAAGATCCATAAGCAGTGTAGCACAAATACGAATAATAAATATGTAGACAAAGTATGAAAATAGCTGTAATGAAATGCAAGAAGTTAATGTCAGATAATAAAGCAAATTCGTATGCCAACACAGAACAAAATTTCAGCAGAAAGCACATTGCAGAAAATAAAGCAAAAATATCAGGCCAACAGAGAACAAAATTGCAGCAGAAAGCATATTGCAGATAATAAAGCAAAAATATCAGGCCAACACAGAACAAAATTAATTTCAGCAGAAAGCATATTGCAGATAAAAGCAAAAATATCAGGCCAACACAGAAAAAAATTGCAGCAGAAAGCATAAGGCAAAATTAGCAGGCCAACACATAACAAAATTTCAGTAGAAAGCATAAGGCAATATTAGCAGGCCAACATATAACAAGATTTCAGCAGAAAGCATAAGACATAACATTACTCTAATCCTGAAATAGGTAATCTTACAAAAAAAAAAAAAAAAAAAAAAAGTGCAGGAACAGAAAGTCACACATAACACACATGATAAGCAATGAGGTAGAAACAGCTGTTTATATCTTGGCGTGAAAAACACATGATAAGAGAAGAAGCAACATATAAGGTAGTACAGAGACATTGTAAAAGGCAATAAGTGTAATACTTTTGGTGCTGTAGGTATGAAAAAAAAGGGTTAATCAAAAAAATGCTGTAGCGTGGCATGACTTAAGTCCTCAGTAGATCCTCAATAACTAGTCCAAAAACAATTCCAATTGGCCTCTAGTAATCCCAAGTTATCACACTATTGCATTAATGGCATCTGAAAAATAGTTGAGAATAAATAAGCAGTTTAAAATTGGACACACAAAATGTTAAGTTTTCAGAAACGCGAATGGTCTTATTCTCAAAGACAAGGGTTAAAATAAAAGTTACTGCCGTAAAGAGAAACTGAATAGCATAAACCATGTGTGAACATATTACTCATATTGTACTCATCATCAAAATACCTGAATATTCGATTGCCCATGGCAACGAGAACATTAATACATCATCTGTACTGGCAACGTAAAGTGAAAATTTTCTGACAGAGGTAAATTCTAGTAAACTTGGTACATCATAAAATCGTTGATACTTGTTCATAAAAGCTGTGAAAATAAATTAACTGTTAAATAGAATGAATGTGAAACTTGAAACTCGTCATTCCTAGTAAATGCAAAACCACATCGCTCACACTTCACATTTCTGTCGTCGTAACTTCAGCACGCAGTATTTGCTAATCATCACTTGTAGCGTCCAAGATCCCAAAGTCTCCACATAAACTTCCAATATCATCTTAAAAACTCTTATAAACCCTCATTTTCTTAAAATACACAAAATTCATCGAGAACATTAGTCTCATCTTCATATCCTCATAGTTAATACTCATATTCAATACACGTAATACAACCTTAAGCACTACGTAAACTTCAGGAAGAATGTTACCACTAGCTCAACATCGACATACAAAGTAGCCTTCGTTACGACAAAATCTTCATACAAGCAGTGCCATTATGTAATAATTCCATGTAATCATCGCAAAGTAATAGCGGTGAGCGATCAACAAAAAAAAAAAAAATTAAAAGAGCAAAATTATCACGTAGTAAGTATCAACATCAAATTGATGAATGATGACCAAAATACTCCACTTCGAACACCAGCATGAAATGAGTCCCACAGAAAACAATAACGTAGTTTATTAGTAATGCGCAGAAAAAAATCTCAGTTTATTACAATATGTAAGAAATCTGTAAATCTCAGGGAAGAATACATGTAACATTAAAAAAAGTGTCTCCAGAAAAAGATGTCTCGGAACTCTTGACTTTATCATATTGCCAGAACAAAACAGAGGTGGTGTTATTTTGAAGTTTGTATGCGGTCAGAATGTTCGCGCTCTGTAGAAGAAAAGCGCACGACGCAGGCCGATGGACTTGAGAAAGGAAAAAGTTCTACCCTCCTGAGGTAGTTGACAGGGGCTCGAAAAAAAAACTAAGTGGCGGACCACCTGTCGCTAATGTGGTTCCCAGGCAACGGTTGCTGCGACGCGCTACGCGCTCGCTAACTGTACTCGGGCCAGGGAGAAATAATGTGAACAAACTAGCTGGACGTATAGAGCTGGGATTACAGAAGTAAATATAAAAAATAAGATTTAGAAAGCTCCCAAAGAAAGCAGTACTGTCTATTCAATAAATGTTTGCAGTTTGTGATGTGATGTACACCACGTGATTTCTTTGCACGTAGGGTTTGCACTTCAATTGCATTACGATGTGCTATACGGACGACGCGATATGAACCCTTATATAACAGAAAGATTTTCTGGCTGAGATTGCGGGCTTTATTGGATAGCCTGTGGGAGCGTACCAGAACTTTATCTCCTACTTCAAAAGAAATATTTCTCTTCGTTGACTTCAATTGGCGCAGCCGTTGGTCAGCAGCTCGTTTAATATTCTGCAACGCAATTTGGATAATCTCGTGATGCCTTAGGCAGCGAGACTGTGGGAAACGTATTAGTTCTGTAATCTTGTCAGGTGGATGTTGGTTCTTTAAAACCAGATGTGGAGACAATTGTGTGGAAGAATTTGGTAACGAATTTATTACATCCTGAATCATGTGGAGGTATTTATCCCAGTCATTGTGTTTTGCATGACAAAAGATCTTAAATAATTTCAACAACTCCTTCATTAAACTTTCTGCTGGGTTGGAAGATGCGTGGTACCTGGAAATGAAAATGGGGGAAATTTTGTGATTCTGAAGAGTTCATCGCCAAGTGCGCGAACGGAACTGCGGCCCATTGTCGGATATTACGGATGTTACATGAGCCACTTCTTTCAGGAAAAGTTTAGTAAAAGCACGTGAAACAGTGCAGGCCGTAGCTTTACATAATGGGGTGAAAGTGACGAATTTAGAAGTTAATTCCACACAGACAAAAACATAGGCGTAACCTCTATTTGTAGCAGGAATCGGGCCAAATAAATCAACGGCCGCCAGCTGACGAAGACGTAGAGGTAAGATGGGGAATGTCTGAGCAGCAGAGGATACTGTAAGTGGTATAGCTTTTTGACAAAGTCTGCCCTTTGCAAGGACTTGGCGAATACGTTTTTTCATATTGAAAAAGTAAGATGTTAGTTTAAGCAGCTGATAACATTAGCGCGGTCCATAATACGCATAGCTAAGGTGAACTTGCCAAATCAGTTTGTTAATTAAGTCTTCAGGGATACAAACAAGCGACGTTGTCGTATCTGGTTTGATACGGCGGAACAGAATATTGTTGTGTATAAGGTAACACTGTCGTAGAGAGGTATTATTAACATTGCGCCATTGTTGTTTCAAGTCTTTCCAGATGGAATCTTTCTCTTGTTCTGCTTTCAACAACTGTTTGTGAAAGTCCATAAAGAAGCAAACTCCATCATCACAGAGACGAATGAAATTATCTTCAAAATCTAAAATGGCTTTATATTTGTTCAAAAAATTGATCCCCAAAATGACGTCTGTAGTGAGGAGCGGAACTATTAAAAATGTTGCACAAAGAAGGTGTGTGTCAACTTGAAATTCCAGATAACATTGTTGTCTGATATCTATACTCTTGTCAGGAACAGAACCACTTATCTTGGTATGCGTAAGCGGAAGTGTTGGAATGGTAGAAATAGCAGCGCATTTTTGAAAGGTGGCTTCACTGATAACAGAAACGGGAGAACCCGAATCAAATACAGCAGAGAATTTTTGTGTGCCAATCGAAATATGAATGACCGGATGATGAACAATAGGTCGCAATTCGGTTTTTTCCAGCAGAAGATCCTCTCGCATATCATCACAACGGATAACGTGTGCCGTTACATTTTCTGAAGAATCATGGCACCGCCTGCTCTGCGCATCCAGTAGGCGGAACAGTTAATTGCTATTGTTGGTATTCTGTCTCATGCTGCGTATCTGCATTATTACGTGGGTTTGGTGGGCGAACCTCTACTAACTGTACTGTTCGACCGAATGAATTGTTGATATCTGGACGGGGGTGGAACCGGGAATTTGGTTGATGAAATGGTACACGTCCGTCATTGCCGTAATTCTGTCGGCTGTCACTGGTTTGTCTCCGGTCCTGATTTGCATAATTATAATTACGATTTGGGAAATTCTGTTGACTGTGCTGATGAGTGGGTGGATGGTTAAGGGTTTGTCGTCGTTGGTAGTCATTATTGTTTCCGTACGGTTGGTGGCGGTTCTGGTGCCACATTTGGTTTCTTTGTACGAAAGCGGAGTTGGAATTATTCCGCTGATTATCCCAGGCTCTCTGACTATTACCGTACCGCCGATTATCTTGTGGGGTATCATTGCGGAATGACATTGAGGAAGAGGTGTGATAATTTTGATTCCTTGAGGAATAGGGATTCACATCATTCTGCTGATACTGGGATACTGGGATTGCATTTCCATATTGGGGTCTGTTATTCGGAAACTGCCTACCGTTATTACGGAAACGATTGTCTCTATTCTGTTGCGTTCCCGCGAAAGAGTGTTGACTAGATCGTGAATTATGAGTTTCGTCTAGTTCAAGAAGCTGTAAGACGTCACGGAAAGTGTTCAAGTTTTCCGTGCGACTGCCTGTCAGCAACGGAACTCGCAATGATCTTGGTAATTTGGAGATACAGAGCTGAATGAGACCAGACGGACTGTAAGGTTCTGTGAGATGTTGGTTTTGTTGGATCATGTAATCAAAATATTGCGTCAAGGTGCGGAATTGTGAGTTATGGAAAGGTGCCATATTTAACAACTGATCTTTTGCAGCACGCTGTGAAGTGGGATTCCAGTAAGCATCCAAAAATTGTTGTTGGAATGATTGGAAAGACAAGCATTGTCGTGCAACGTGTCGCATTCTCGTTGCAGGTTCACCCTCCAAGAAACTACAAGCAAGTTCTAACTGATGTGCGACTGGCCAATTCGGAGGAAACGCAAAAGTAAGTTCCTGAATCCAATAAAGCGGATGTAAATCGTTCGGGTTATTCCGGAACGTTTTGAATTTCTTAATTGAAAGGAAGTGTTTATAATCGACATTGTCCTGGCGGGGAAAGGAAGAAACATCATGGTGTAGGGAAAAACTGCCTGGGAAGGTACTACCTTGTTGAGGGTAATCCTGTGAAAATGGAGCGCGTAAAGATACGAAGGGGGGCTGTTGTAAATAAGCACCATTATTTCCCTGGTGTTCTGCGACAAAATTACGAGGCGCACTGTCGTTCTGCAATTGTTGCTGAATATCAGAAAGTGTATTCCGAATTGAGTTGAGTTCTCTTTTTTGCTGTTCGTTAATACTGACTTGTTTGCTCTTAAATTTGGCCAGGGCTTGGTATTCAGTTGTTTCTGAAAAATGAACTGGGGTTGTATGGTCTGATTCATTGTCTGCGTGCGTTTCCAAAGCAGTTATTCTTTCGGTTATGTTTTCTAACTGTGACTGGAATTGTTCACCCTGTTCACTGACCTTAGTTTCAAGTTGAGTGACGTCAGATGTCAGGGATTCTGTACATGATTGTAAGACCTGTATTTGCAGTGAATGAGTAGCAGAGGTTCTTTGCAACTTGTCAATAACCTCTGTTGGAAGTACTGCATTGATTCTGTTCGTAAGGTCAGTAATGTCACGGTTATGTGTTTCAATGATATCCTGTAATTTCCTGTCATTTGCTTCCTTGTATGTTTCAATAGTGTTTGTCAATTCCTGAGCACGCTTAGCATTGTCAGCACGCAAGGCGTCTAATCGTCCCGTTAATGTTTTGTTACGTTCCGCAATATCTGCACGGTACTGCGCAAATTGTTTGTCACGCTTTGCGTTCTGTTCTTCACTCTTAGCGTCACGTTCCTGTAGTAGTCGAAAATAACGGTCAAATTTATCTTCATTTGTTACTGGGGGCGTCACCTCAGGATTTGAGTGTGGCAACCGATAACTAGGTTTACTAAGGAAAGCTTGAAAACTCTCAGATGAAACAATTTCTCTATCTGTAGAAGGATTTTGCAAGAGAAATTGATTGTTGGAGTCAACTACATTGCTTTGTGCAGGTTGATTAAGCAAAAACGAATCATGGGAAACTGTTTCTACATGGCTTACTGTGTTCTGAGAATCCGAACGCAGAAGAGGAACCGATTCGGAAATTTGTGATTCTGTTGCATCATTACTAGCTGCAGTTTTATTCGCAACTTCCTGATCAGTTTGTGACGTAGAAAGATTAAGGGGCAAAACTGGGTCATTGTCCGGTTGTTGTAGCTTACGCGATTTTGAGGAACTGCGTAGTTTTACTTTATCGCCCAGTCTATTTGTTTCAGACATCTTGAAAGAGACAATATGGCTAACAACAATTTTAAAGTGGACGTAAGTCACAAGACGGCATTTTACAGACAAAAAGAAGAAAAAATATTTAGGACTGACACACAAAATTTGTAAAAATGCAGAAAGCAAGCTGAAATGAATGTTCACAAGCGTAGCAGCAAACACAATATTACGCAACTAGCAAGGCAGCGCACATCTGAAACAATGGTGGCAAAAAAGAATGCTCGAAAACAAAGTCCACAGTCACGGAAAAAATATGTCCAGGAACGTCACCACACTGGGACGTCGCCAAGTGAAAGTGTTGTTAATAAAAATTCTCTATTTAAACTAGACTGAACTGCATGTGACTGCTTTAGTCTTTAATAAAACTTGCATCTGACTGCGTATTTAACTGAACTGAACTTTATCTGACTGCATGAAAATATTGTTGGAAAATTAATACTCAAAATACACATCTGACTGCATGACAGTTTAGTGGTAAAAATTTATTGTTCAAACTTTTAAGGCACATGTGAAAACTAAAAAAAAACTTCTATAGCATGGATTTACGAGAAAGTTTCACAAAACGCTTATTGCATCAACAGTGGGATTTCTATCTAGCTTTTAGACATTATTTAACCAAAGAAAACCTATTTTATTAATTATTCTTCCTAGTTTCCCCAGGTATGTGCCGAGTTTTTCTCAATATATAGCTTATTATGTGCGTAGCGCCAATTCTTACTTTTTGATACTGTCATGACCCGACTACCTCCTGCAGCATCTAGCTTCGACTCGAAACACGTCTGCTGTCTCTGCGCATCTCCTCACCACTACTAAAACTTTTACCGCGTGCACCTAGCTCTGTTAGTTGTCAAAGATCTTACTACTCGAAGATGTACTACTCGTCCAACCTTGCAGTTGGGAACTACCGACATTTTTCACTAGCTCTATCCTGATCGAATCTCAGCACATACCTTTCAGGCCTTTCAGGGGTAGCGCTTTAAAGGTGAATGTAGGCTTCAAATACAAGTGGTTGGAACCGAAAGTAGCACACTCCTTAGGAAGAAGAATTTAAGTATGCCTACACCCATTACAGTGTGTGCATTTTGGGTAAGTGTATAATGCAAATGGATAACCTCGAAAAATGACCGAAACTAGGCAGCTGAAAGCGACCCCATTTTTATACCTGTTTGAGGCCATTGTCAGCTGCTATCCCGACATTAACATGCATAGACTTCAATAAAATGTTTCTATGTTTGTGACCACATTGTCAGTATGTAAAAAGTTTCGGTCACTGTTGCAAGTGACCTGCTTCAGGATGTTTTTATTTACTTTAAACATAAACATCCTGAAGAAGGTGCCTTGCAACAGTGACCCAAACGTCGGTAGTTTTACATATTGACAGTGCGGTCACAAACCCTGAAAAATTTTAGTGACTGTGACAGTGGCCGCGGAGGTCTGCGTTTATGTGCGTCGACCTGTTAATTGTTATTTTTTGATATGTAGCGGTGAACAGTAACATTGATTCGACAGCTCAACACTACATAGTCGCAGTCCACCAATCATTTGAGCCCACAGATATTCTATAATGTGATAGACCTGCGAAGCAAAAGCATCGTGTGAGTGCTGGAAGGATCGTAGACGTTGGCATACTCCAATCGAATATGTAACAGAAATACTAAATCTCTGGAAAAGGCGACTTATTTCTCCTGGAAACAAAAGGTTGGGTGAGGGTGTGTGTTGCAGAATATAATCTTTTTTTTTACTTGATCAGAGCGTGAAATTTGGATAGAAGGGTAAACGATAATACTGGTGCGATATATCCTCCATCCAGTGCCGTCCAGTGGCTTGCGGCGTACTTGTTTTATATGTATAATGTTCACAGGTGATGCTGTTATCTGCAAGCAGGTTAGAAGATCTGTGTTAGGGCAGGTAATTGACCTGAATTAACTAAATCTATTGAACATTAATAGAACTAGAGATCCAAAACACTGCCATCAGAAGCGTTAACAACGGTAAGTATCTGCAACGAGCTGGAGAGAAATGCATATGTCGCGTTTGGATTCAATTGCTGGAATCATAAGGGAATCAAACCAAGCACTAAGCATTGGCAAGTCGGTTAGCTAAAGCAGAAGAATGTGTCAGGCTCAAATTCATTTGCATGGACTGATGGGGGGGTGTAATCCACCCACTAAGAATTGACAGTGTAGGAGGCGAGTGACCGCAGATCCCGTCAGTATGTCACCTAGAGACTGGCACTACAATTCGGACTGAGTTTTGTGAGGTATTAAGATAACAGCTGATGCTGGATGAAACATTGACATTGATTTGGTCTGGCATACACTTGTTGGTAACTGGCTCGCGAGGTACAGTAGTTGGACTTAGTGGTGAACTTAGAGTTCGAGGTGTAAGGAGAACTCCGGTAAATGAAATGATCGTGTGGCATTTATTGGCCGGGATATCCCCTTCGACGACTTGCCTGTCAATGATGATGAAAATTATGATAGAGGACACGCAACAGTCAGTCCTCTGCCTGGATTCGAACCCGGGCCCCCTTGCGTGGTATGCGGTAACACTATCCCTGCGCTACGGAGGCGGACAGGAGAAATCGTGTGACAGACGTAGGAGTCATGTTGGAACAGCTTTTAGCGCTCTGTCATGAGCCAAAAATGAGTTTAATATTACAGTCCTGTCATGCAGGATTTAACAGATATTAAGGCGGTAAGAACAGTTTTTTTTTTTTTAGCAGATGACAAAATACTTAGACGATATACTCTCCCATACTTTTGTGCAGGATTTTCACACTAGGAATCAGCATGTAATGATACTTTAGCTCTGTGGAAATATATATATGCTTCCATTTATTTTGTGTTTGCAAATAATACACGTGAAAGGGAAGAATCCAAATATTACACGAGAAATTCAATTAATATTTATTACATTTGATATTGATATAATTATTATTTTGATTACTTCAGGGGTTAGTTTATTAAAATATCTTTTTCACATCCCCCTCTCAGATCGGGTAAACTAGATTTTTTAAACTGGGTTGTGTCTATGATAGGAGTGGAATTGCAGTTAGAATGCTACGTCCAAGTCGGCTCTGCTTATCTCACACTGTGCAAGAAGTTAGCGAGAGCTGTCAGTGGCCAGCATCACACATAGTCACGAGGCTTTGTCGGACCTGAAGCTACGGCTCAGCCTGTCCCAACCAGGCAACTATAAAGAAGGGCTCTGGTCGGTCTCTCCTTACGTACACAATACACGCGGTAGGTGACGCTGGTCTAAACTGGAGGTAATTGGCCAGTTTCTCTTGAGATGCCGTGTTCAAGTACGATAAAGGGCACGACAGTCGTAAAAAATATTGCATAATGTATTTCCTACGTTTCTGTTGCCTAGGATGTGACTTGCGACTCGGAAATGTGAATTTCATTCTTCAATGCTGTTGTGACATGACTCCTGCATATAGGGTGTTTCCGTAATAGCGTAAAAATATTTAACAGAACATACAGGATGCTCCACTCAACAATTTGAGGTAAGGAACGTCGGGTCGGAGAAGCCAGCTTAAGGAGATAATACGAATAAAATCATCGACAAAATGAACGTACCATTTTTACTGTACCTTACTATATATGGTAAAACTGACGGCCATCAAACTCCATGCAAACATGACATTGGCGGACAATATTCTGACGCACCCTAACAAATATCGCTGTTGTGTTCCGAATCACATCATAGGCAGCTACAATTCTGACAACTAATTCCACCTCTGTATCCACTGGTGTCTCGTACACAAGTGAGTTTAGATATCCCCAGAGGAAATAATCAAGGAGATTCAGCTCAGGAAACTTCGAAAGCCGTGGAATAAGACCCCCCCCCCCCCCCCCCCCCGCCCCCCCACTTCCAATCCAGCGACCAGAAAATACAGCATTGAGATGTTTGCGAACATCGACATTGAAGCTGGAAAACGAAGTGGTAGACAAATTTACTTCCACATCTCCTTAAGCTGGCTTCTCTGACCCCATGTTTCCTACCTCACATTGTTTAGTGGTGCATTCTCTGTGTTCTGTCACATTTTTGCACGCTCTTGCGCCAACACCTTGTTTAGGGAGCATGGATTTATAGCAGTACTGGGACAGTGGGTCGCTGTCCTAATATTATTATCCATCCTTATGTGCCTTCCAGTAGCTGTTCACTTGTAGATCAACAGGAAGCTGATAGTTTGCTGTCCCATTACTATTACTTACCATTCCGATTGCCTAGACTAGCTGGAGTAGCCCTCTAGTTCTAAACTTATAGCGAAAATATCCTCTCCACATCTAGCAATTACTGATGAGACTGACTAGAGCTACTCTCTAGCGTTAGATCAATGACTGCTACCACTCCCCAACTCCCCATGCCCTACAGCTACAGGAAAAAATGTGGATTTTCCCACAGACTTTTCAATTTCCTGCCAAGAGGAGGAGGAGAATTAGACCGTACCAGACTGGATCGATCATCTGGATTGCGACGTCATAGTTAGGCGGCGCCAGTATTCCAAAGCTTATGAAAGGAAGAGAGGTTCTACATCCTTCCACACCAGCGATACGCAAATTGTTAAATAATGAATACACTATTATTATTAATTATCATTTTTATTATTACTATCATGTCCTATGCAATACAATGTAATCAGCACTTGAATTTACCACGAAAATTGGAATTTACCACGAAAATTTGAGTTTCATGCCGATATTGAATTTCCAGCCATTTTTGAACTTCCCGTCATTTTTCCGGGCGTGGGTATTAAGTAGGAGGGGTTATTCGTTGATCAATATAATTAATTAGTCTATTAATTTGATATCAACACTGTGCTAGAGCCTCTTCTTTTACCTTCCAAACGTAAAAGCAAAGGTTTCAGGTTCGAGTAATTGTCTGACACTCAGTTTTGATCTCCCAAGAGGCAGGTCTGGAGATTTCCCAGAGGGAGAGGGCCCCCTGATGGGATTTCCCAAGGGGGGGGGGACACGGTAATTAATTGATCAATTTAACTATTTGTCAATTAATTAGATGTCAATTTTATACCATAAGTGTGCTTGTTGCCACGTCTACACTAGGGAGCACGGGTAGCAGGGGGTCCGCTAACTTGAATGGATTATAACTGTCTTTGTTCTCTCTTTGCCCCACTACTGACATCATAAACATTAGGATGCATGAAAAACTAGGTTTCCTTAAAAGGGAGCGAAATTAACCCAGACGATACTCATCCAATGATTGATATGGTCTCATGCTGATTTATGAGTTATCTTTCTTTTCTTGTAGATGGCTGTGTTTCACTCTCACGACGTCATAGTTTGCTGCTGTTGTGGGTTGGCAGGAGAACCCACACCGTGTTATTAGAGGAAATCGAAAGGCACGCGTTTTAGCTCACGCAGGCTAGCGTGAGGTCTGGAACAGGACAAGGAAATTAGAATTTAGAAAAACGGACGTAGCTGGTGGAATACTTAACTTTAATCCATAACTGGTGAACGCCGCTCTTGACTGTACATTATTCACAATATCAATCGTAACTGAACATGGCGCCTTGCTAGGTCGTCCCAAATGAAGTAGCTGAAGGCTATGCTAACTGTCGTCTCGACAAATGAGAGCGTATTTTGTCAGCGAACCATCGTTAGCAAAGTCGGTCGTACAACTGGGGCGAGTGCTAGGAAATCTCTCTAGACCTGCCGTGTGGCGGCGCTCGGTCTGCAATCACTGATAGTGGCGACACGCGGGTCCGACGTATACTAACGGACCGCGGCCGATTTAAAGGCTACCGCCTAGCAAGTATGGTGTCTGACGGTGACACCACAGCTGCTTTCAAATTGGTTACATAATGTTACGAAGAAATGTTGGAACACGTGAGGCAATACTAACCTTACGACTTATCTTAGAAGAAAGATTAAGAAAAGGCAAACCTACGTTTCTAGCATTTGTAGACATAGAGAAAGCTTTTGACAATGTTGACTGGAATACTCTCTTTCACATTCTAAAGGTGGCAGGGGTAAAATACAGGGAGCGAAAGGCTATTTACAATTTGTACAGAAACCAGATGGCAGTTATAAGAGTCAAGGGGCATGAAAGGGAAGCAGTGCTTGGGAAGGGAGTGAGACAGGGTTGTAGCCTCTCCCCGATGTTATTCAATCTGTATATTGAGCAAGCAGTAAAGGAAACAAAAGAAAAATTCGGAGTAGGTATTAAAATTCATGGAGAAGAAGTAAAAACTTTGAGGTTCGCCGATGACATTGTCATTCTGTCAGAGACAGCAAAGGACTTGGAAGAGCAGTTGAACGGAATGGACAGTGTCTTGAAAGGAGGATATAAGATGAACATCAACAAAAGCAAAACGAGGATAATGGAATGTAGTCAAATTAAATCGGGTGATGCTGAGGGAATTAGATTAGGAAATGAGACACTTAAAGTAGTAAAGGAGTCTTGCTGTTTAAGGAATAAAATAACTGATGATGGTCGAAGTAGAGAGGATATAAAATGTAGACTGGCAATGGCAAGGAAATCGTTTCTGAAGAAGAGAAATTTGTTAACATCGAGTGTAGATTTAAGTGTCAGGAAGTCGTTTCTGAAAGTATTTGTATGGACGATAACTAGTATGGACAAGAAGAGAATAGAAGCTTTTGAAATGTGGTGCTACAGAATAATGCTGAAGATAAGGTGGGTAGATCACGTAGCTAACGAGGAGGTATTGAATAGGTTTGGGGAGAAGAGAAGTTTGTGGCACAACTTGACTAGAAGAAGGGATCGGTTGGTAGGACATGTTTTGAGGCATCAAGGGATCACAAATTTAGCATTGGAGGGCAGCGTGGAGGGTAAAAATCGTAGAGGGAGACCAAGAGATGAATACACTAAGCTGATTCAGAAGGATGTAGGTTTCAGTAGGTACTGGGAGATGAAGAAGCTTGCACAGGATAGAGTAGCATGGAGAGCTGCATCAAACCAGTCTCTGGACTGAAGACCCCAACAAGAACAACAACAATGTTACGTGTGCTACTAGAACCATAATGTTCCTCTGTGTTTAAACCATAATGTTCCTCTGTGTTTGGTAAAAGTTACTTACGGTTTGGTGTTCAATAAAGTGTGCTTGAAAGCGTTGCAATTTTGCTGTGATCGCTGTGTATACATCTACTTTCACTTTATTATAATGTGCTACGTGAGACCACTAAACAGTAATCGGTTACTGTGCCACGTCCGCATTTTTCTGCTAGTACATTTGCCTGTTAAGAGATATGCTTCTCTGTGTTTACACGTTACATACTCATCTGGAGCTTAGTGTGAACTGTATAATGTTGTTTGGTCACGCGGCTAGAGGCGTCTTGTCACGAACTGCGCAGCCCTTCCCGCTGGAGGTTCGAGTCCTCCCTCGGGCGTGGGTGTGTTTGCTGTTTGTAGCATACGTTTGTTTAAGTTACTAGAAGTACCTCAGCAGTTTGGTCCCTTAGCAATTCAAGCACATTTGGATTTTTAAAATGTTGTTCTCCTTACGTGCCAGTATTATGTAAGTAGGCTGTTTAGGTTTTTTTATTGGTAACGCCACCTCTGTATGAAAATCACTGGCTGTGCTGTGTGCAGTCTATGGCTGCTTTGCATTGTTGTAATACTCGCCATTGTAGTGTTGGGCAGCTGGGCTGTTAACAGCGCGTAGCGTTGCGCAGTTGGAGGTGAGCCACCAGCAGTGGTGGATGTGGGGAGAGAGGTGGCGGAGTTTTGTAATTTGTCATGAACTGCTACATATATTATGACTATTAAGGTAAATACATTGTTTGTTCTCTATTAATATCTTTCATTTGCTAACTATCCCTATCAGTAGTTAGTGCCTTCCGTAGTTTGAAGCTTTTATTTAGCTGGCAGTAGTGGCACTCACTGTATTGCAGTAGTTCGAGTAATGAAGATTTTTGTGAGGTAAGTGATTTGTGAAACGTATAGGTTAATGTTAGTCAGGGCCATTCTTTTGTAGGGATTACTGAAAGTCAGATTGCGTTGCGCTAACAAAATATTGTGTGTCAGTTTAAGCACAGTCCTGTATAAATTGTTCAAAGGGGACGTTTGATATGGCGACCCTGCCAGGATACCTCAATGGAATCTTCTGATTTTTATCTTGTAGTTTGTGTAATTAGTGTAGCTATTGTTTATTGCTAGTGCGTAATTGTAGAGAGAATCTCCTTTGTAGTTGCAGTCTTTCATTGTTGTACAGTAAAACAGTTGTGGCATGCATGTAGATTTGCACCAAGTATTTCGCAGCTGCGCTGGCAATTAAGTAGACATTATTTCCATTGCTATGATATTTTATTTTGCTCTTCAAATTGTGCTTTTCTGTGTTATCGTGTGAAATATTGTGACAATTATGGCGTGTGAAAAACGTAATACTAGGCTCCAAAGTAAACTGAGAAATGAAAGTGAAGACGAAAGCAGTGTGCTAGCGCCGCAGAGTAATGAATTAACTAATGTTCAAAGTAGTAATTTGGTAATTGCACATAGGGAAATGGAGCGGGTTGCAAATAATGGTGTACACAGTGAAACAGTAAGTGAACAGGGAAGCATTATCGATCGATCGGTCAGCAACAGCTCGCCTCAGGAATCCGAAATGACAGGAAACAATCTCGGAAATACTGTAGATTGAGGTTTTGGGTCCTCACCGTTTTCTCAAATAAGTCAAGACACATTTTCTGCTTGTCAAAATGTGAATGTTGCCGGTGCAACTTCACTGGCGAAAAGCACTGAGGAACATGTTTCAGACACCAGTGCATTGTTATTACAATCAATGCAACAAATGGGATAACAGCTCAAAAAGTTAGACACAGTGGAACAAAATCTCAAAAAGTTAGACACAGTGGAACAAAATCTTAAAAAGTTAGACACAATGGAACAAAATCTTCAAAAGTTAGATTCATTGGAACAAACTCTTGAACAAACACGTGAAGATTTAACTACTGAGTTACATAACATTGAATCGAAATGTCAAAAAGTCTGTAATGACGTAAAAACACAAATTTGTGAGCATTTTCAACGTATTTTTTTGCGGCATGAAAATGCATTACAGAATCAAGAAGCAGCCATAAAAGAACTGCAAACTATTGTTCAGGAAAATCATGAGACCTTGCAAGCTAAATTTGACTCAGTTGCATCTACCGATTTGGTTACGCAACTTGCAAAAACTCAGGAAAACTTAAAGGACACAGTAGATACTCTGAAACATGGTTCAGGAAAACACACTGAGGAAATAAGTACACTATCGGAGAAAGTAGCCGAACTTTCGGATCAATTCACTAATTTATCTACGAAGGTGGATGATAATCTGAATGACACAAAACCGGCAGTCTTTAATGACACAGAAGAGTGCGAACAAATTAGGAAACTGAAACAAAATCTGAATCAAATTAATACGCAACACCAAGGAGAAATTCGGAAAGTACAAGATCAGCTGACACAGGTAATACAAGAATTACGTATTTCAGAGGACACTCGCGCTCCAACACGGTAAGAGGGACTTAGAAATACGGAAAAGCCGCAAAATAATAACACAGGGCATTTCGGAAGTTATGAAAGAAATTGGCAATGTGCACCGAATTTTGAGATGGAACGGCCGACACGACCTAACAATGACCGATATGCGACTCGCCGACATGATGATTTTGTTTATAAGCTATTCATTACTACACGTAAATTCAAAACATTTAAGAATTCTGGCAACGACATTCATCCACAACCATGGCTCCATCAATTCTCTCATTGTTTTCCTCCCAACTGGTCGTTAGAACACAAATTAGAATTTATGTGTGGCTACTTGGAGAGTGAACCAGCTGTAAGAATGCGATCGGTTATTCACGATTGTCACAGTGAAGGATAATTTTATCGTGCCTTCCTCTCAGCATATTGGTCTCAAGCTACACAAGACCGAGTAAAACATAGCATCATAATGATGAAACGTTTCGAACAATCTGAATTTTCCAGTCTTGTGAAATATTTTGAAGACATGTTGCATAAGAATCAGTATCTTTCAAACCCATACAGGACCTCAGAACTCATCCGCATTTGCTTAATCAAATTACCTGAACATTTACGGCATATTATTTTAGCAGGACGTTGCAAAGAAGACATTGAGGCTTTTCAGGGACTGTTACAAGAATTAGAAATTGACACTGACAATCGTGGAAAGCGGAAACAGGAACACAACAATTACAGGTCATATCCGTCACAATTCCGTGATGACAGAAACAATAACTGGACACGAAAAGGCTATTCTTACAACGCAAATCGTGACCAAAACAGACACCACCCATATGACAACCGCTGGCAGAGTAATAATAGTTACAGAGAAAGATCGCATTTCCGTAGTAATGACTATCACAGAGACAATCAGAGAAACAGACAATATGGGAACCAAAATAATTATTATTACGGGAGACAGAATAACTTTAGACGCAACGGTCCAGCGCGCAGTTACGGTTCAGGGAGAAATTCTCCACCACTTAACCGACAAGAAAGAAACTACAGGAACTACCGACATGACGACAGACGATGTGATCATAACGAAAGACCTGAATTGCGTCAGAACTGGCGGGATTCAAACAGAGCAGGGCCTTCTCGTCAGAGTGAATTTGTAGAAGTTAGGTCTCCTAATCCCAATAACGGCGCGCGACAACAAAGAGACAGACAATGACTCGCACAGCCGGCAGCCGCGTGCGCCCGCTGGCTCCGAGAAAAATAACATAAGACGCTAGCCTTGAGAAAAATTTTAGCATTCTTTACCGATGTATACAACATGATAATTGCTTTGAAGTTGAAACTCTGTGCACTAGGAAGAGTAAAGGTTTACACCACATTTCACATGTAAAACCATTTATTGAGAGATAATCTGCTTTTTAACTTTGTCTTTGCCATAAAACTTTTCACTTTACAGTACTAGTATGCTTTGTCAGACTTAGTATCTGTTAACATGCAACAGTGTTTGAAGTTAAATATCCAGTCAAGAACCAAGAGAACTTATTTAAACAGAAATTACGAATGCATTGTTATTGTGAACAGACGACACAGTGTTATTGTGTGTGTGCATTCTTGCTTGTTAGTTGCACGTTTACGTAACGACTATAAGGCTCACATACTTAGAACATTTACCAGTACTGCTAATGAGATTTTAATGCAACATTTTGGTTTACTTGCAAACACATTATTGATTCAAGGTGCTTTCTGAGAGATACCATGTGACACAGTGGTTAGTTCATTTGACAGCTACACGACTATATCATGACACTACTAATGAGTGACAATTTACAATGTTGCTTTTGCGGTGTATCTGTTTTATATCTGCACACTTTTTCTGTTTTATTCTGGAAAGTAAAACATGTTTAAGTAGTAACTTTTGTGGTATAGCTACAATGAGACTGCCTTTTCCGTAGCACAACAATACGTTACAGCACAGTAATTTCTTCATCATGGCAATAAGCGTAATAACTAAGATATCTATACGCAAAGCATTTCACTTTTGTTTATCATGAGGTAAGTACATTGACTTCTGCAGAACTTAGCTTTCGAAGGACAATGATACAAAGGTTTTCTGTAATACATTTCATTGCATTGTTGTAATCTGTAACACCTGAGGGTATAATTACATTAATCCTCAGGGGGGTACACGCTCATTTTGTGTACCATGTGTTTGGCAAGCACAAGGAGCCCTAGCTAATATGGTATTTGCTTATACAACTTTACACATCGGTAGCATATTCCTCTAACACATAAATTACATAGCTATCTGATCATTTAACTGAGAGAGACAAATATTTATTTTACTACATCAGTGACAGATGTTTACGTAATTACACAGTTGGATAACTTCACACATACGAAATTGTATTCTTGTCTGTACTTCGTGAATTGTTCATATTTTTTTGGAACCATTGTGATACTATAAGAGCTTTGAATGATATATTTGGTATGGGATCACGATTTTTAAAGTACGTTTGAGGTAGATGACACTTTTGACATGAGCAGAGAATTTTTTTTAGGTTTTGAAATTATTGAAGGAAGCTACGACGATTTTGAGATTTGGCTGAGGTTTTATGATGATATTATTACGATGACTATGTGTATTATGCCCCCCCCATGAACCATGGACCTTGCCGTTGGTGGGGAGGCTTGCGTGCCTCAGCGATACAGATAGCCGTACCGTAGGTGCAACCACAACGGAGGGGTATCTGTTGAGAGGCCAGACAAACGTGTGGTTCCTGAAGAGGGGCAGCAGCCTTTTCAGTAGTTGCAAGGGCAACAGTCTGGATGATTGACTGATCTGGCCTTGTAACAATAACCAAAACGGCCTTGCTGTGCTGGTACTGCGAACGGCTGAAAGCAAGGGGAAACTACAGCCGTAATTTTTCCCGAGGGCATGCAACTTTACTGTATGATTACACGATGATGGCGTCCTCTTGGGTAAAATATTCCGGAGGTAAAATAGTCCCCCATTCGGATCTCCGGGCGGGGACTACTCAAGAGGATGTCGTTATCAGGAGAAAGAAAACTGGCGTTCTACGGATCGGAGCGTGGAATGTCAGATCCCTTAATCGGGCAGGTAGGTTAGAAAATTTAAAAAGGGAAATGGATAGGTTGAAGTTAGATATAGTGGGAATTAGTGAAGTTCGGTGGCAGGAGGAACAAGGCTTCTGGTCAGGTGACTACAGGGTTATAAACACAAAATCAAATAGGGGTAATGGAGGAGTGGGTTTAATAATGAATAGGAAAATAGGAATGCGGGTAAGCTACTACAAACAGCACAGTGAACGCATTATTGTGGCCAAGATAGATACGAAGCCCACACCTACTACAGTAGTACAAGTTTATATGCCAACTAGCTCTGCAGATGACGAAGAAATTGAAGAAATATATGATGAAATAAAAGAAATTATTCAGATTGTGAAGGGAGACGAAAATTTAATAGTCATGGGTGACTGGAATTCGAGTGTAGGAAAAGGGAGAGAAGGAAACATAGTAGGTGAATATGGATTGGGGGACAGAAATGAAAGAGGAAGCCGCCTGGTAGAATTTTGCACAGAGCACAACATAATCATAACTAACACTTGGTTTAAGAATCATGAAAGAAGGTTGTATACATGGAAGAACCCTGGAGATACTAAAAGGTATCAGATAGATTATATAATGGTAAGACAGAGATTTAGGAACCAGGTTTTAAATTGTAAGACATTTCCAGGGGCAGATGTGGACTCTGACCACAATCTATTGGTTATGACCTGTAGATTAAAACTGAAGAAACTGCAAAAAGGTGGGAATTTAAGGAGATGGGACCTGGATAAACTGAAAGAACCAGAGGTTGTACAGAGATTCAGGGAGAGCATAAGAGAGCAATTGACAGGAATGGGGGAAATAAATACAGTAGAAGAAGAATGGGTAGCTTTGAGGGATGAAGTAGTGAAGGCAGCAGAGGATCAAGTAGGTAAAAAGACGAGGGCTAGTAGAAATCCTTGGGTAACAGAAGAAATATTGAATTTAATTGATGAAAGGAGAAAATATAAAAATGCAGTAAGTGAAACAGGCAAAAAGGAATACAAACGTCTCAAAAATGAGATCGACAGGAAGTGCAAAATGGCTAAACAGGGATGGCTAGAGGACAAATGTAAGGATGTAGAGGCCTATCTCACTAGGGGTAAGATAGATACCGCCTACAGGAAAATTAAAGAGACCTTTGGAGATAAGAGAACGACTTGTATGAATATCAAGAGCTCAGATGGAAACCCAGTTCTAAGCAAAGAAGGGAAAGCAGAAAGGTGGAAGGAGTATATAGAGGGTCTATACAAGGGCGATGTACTTGAGGACAATATTATGGAAATGGAAGAGGATGTAGATGAAGATGAAATGGGAGATACGATACTGCGTGAAGAGTTTGACAGAGCACTGAAAGACCTGAGTCGAAACAAGGCCCCCGGAGTAGACAATATTCCATTGGAACTACTGACGGCCGTGGGAGAGCCAGTCCTGACAAAACTCTACCATCTGGTGAGCAAGATGTATGAAACAGGCGAAATACCCTCAGACTTCAAGAAGAATATAATAATTCCAATCCCGAAGAAAGCAGGTGTTGACAGATGTGAAAATTACCGAACTATCAGCTTAATAAGTCACAGCTGCAAAATACTAACACGAATTCTTTACAGACGAATGGAAAAACTAGTAGAAGCCAACCTCGGGGAAGATCAGTTTGGATTCCGTAGAAACACTGGAACACGTGAGGCAATACTGACCTTACGACTTATCTTAGAAGAAAGATTAAGGAAAGGCAAACCTACGTTTCTAGCATTTGTAGACTTAGAGAAAGCTTTTGACAATGTTGACTGGAATACTCTCTTTCAAATTCTGAAGGTGGCAGGGGTAAAATACAGGGAGCGAAAGGCTATTTACAATTTGTACAGAAACCAGATGGCAGTTATAAGAGTCGAGGGACATGAAAGGGAAGCAGTGGTTGGGAAGGGAGTAAGACAGGGTTGTAGCCTCTCCCCGATGTTGTTCAATCTGTATATTGAGCAAGCAGTAAAGGAAACAAAAGAAAAATTCGGGGTAGGTATTAAAATTCATGGAGAAGAAATAAAAACTTTGAGGTTCGCCGATGACATTGTAATTCTGTCAGAGACAGCAAAGGACTTGGAAGAGCAGTTGAATGGAATGGACAGTGTCTTGAAAGGAGGATATAAGATGAACATCAACAAAAGCAAAACAAGGATAATGGAATGTAGTCTAATTAAGTCGGGTGATGCTGAGGGAATTAGATTAGGAAATGAGGCACTTAAAGTAGTAAAGGAGTTTTGCTATTTGGGGAGCAAAATAACTGATGATGGTCGAAGTAGAGAGGATATAAAATGTAGGCTGGCAATGGCAAGGAAAGCGTTTCTGAAGAAGAGAAATTTGTTAACATCCAGTATTGATTTAAGTGTCAGGAAGTCATTTCTGAAAGTATTCGTATGGAGTGTAGCCATGTATGGAAGTGAAACATGGACGATAAATAATTTGGACAAGAAGAGAATAGAAGCTTTCGAAATGTGGTGCTACAGAAGAATGCTGAAGATTAGATGGGTAGATCACATAACTAATGAGGAAGTATTGAATAGGATTGGGGAGAAGAGAAGTTTGTGGCACAACTTGACCAGAAGAAGGGATCGGTTGGTAGGACATGTTCTGAGGCATCAAGGGATCACCAATTTAGTATTGGAGGGCAGCGTGGAGGGTAAAAATCGTAGAGGGAGACCAAGAGATGAATACACTAAGCAGATTCAGAAGGATGTAGGTTGCAGTAGGTACTGGGAGATGAAAAAGCTTGCACAGGATAGAGTAGCATGGAGAGCTGCATCAAACCAGTCTCAGGACTGAAGACCACAACAACAACATGTGTATTATGCTGTTGCGGTATGTTTATGGTCAGTAAGCTGATGCTATATGAGTTATTTGATTATGCTACATATTTATTAAGATAAAATATTGTAGAAGTGTTGACGAATAAGGTAAGGAATAATGAGTAGTGGTTAGGGACGCTGATTTGTGAAAATGGTTGTTGGAAACCAAGAATCGTACTTTAAGAGTTATGAAATGTATGTAGATGTGTGAATGTATCACAATGCCGGCGAAAATTTTTTGGACACTGTTATATTCATAAGATTTTGTTTCTACACATTTGCAACGCAAATTCTCGATCGTGAAATTTTGTATATGAGACTGTCACTGTAGCGGAAAATGCTGTCGTAAATATTTCCGTAAGAAAGTTAAGAGACCACCTGCACGTAATGCGTCGTGGGCACCCAGCTGTGTCAGACGCCGGGAGAACAAGTCGTTAGTGAGTGCCCGTCAGAGGCACAGGTAGAAAAAAAAAAAAAAAAAAGGGGAGGCCCTTTCCTCGCTATTGACATTCCTTTGTAGAAAGCATCCCAAATACGACACGCTCAAACTTGAAAACATATGATTACACTGTGGAGCTCTTAATTTATGATTTACTGAAATGCCTAATGAAATGACGAGAAATATTTTTATGTCTATACACCTGATTATGACTACTGTCTCTCTAGTTCAGAGATTTTTCTACTAACTTATGAAATGCCTCATGACTACTGAATGATGTTCTTATGCTTTACTTTGTACATAATTGCTCATTGTGTTTAATATCTAGTTTCTAGCTGCACTGCAGCATTGGTTAAAATAAAATTTTATAGATGTACTAAAATAAATATTTTCTGTCTAGAGATCGAGTAAATAATAATTTTTTCAAAAAAATGAGGGAGTGTAAAAAGACATTTCCCTTAACAGGAATTGCATACGGAATTTTCTTTTCAACTGCTTGGTAATTTATTTGGTAAAGTAACTTCTTGTGGTGCACCACTTTAATGACATAGATATTAAGATGTGAATAGACATTTCCCTTATCTGCGTTGTCATCTTTAGTGTACTATTTTTTCTGCTTGAGTTTTGTCATGTATAGGGATAAGTTTTTGCTTTTGCTTCTGCTGTTTGCCAGGCATACTGCTACTAAATTTCACTTTATATTACTCTGTTAAGCCAGTTTTACTACTGATTTATTTTTCTTGTTTGCTGCGCATTGCCTCATATTAGTTGTAATGTTGAATTGCTTGGTAATTTAGATTTACTGTAGCTTGCTTTGCAAATTTCCTTTTTTTTTTCATTGCTGTTTGTGCTCATTGTTTTGTGCTGCTGCATTGCCTCGTCCCTTAGTTTAGCATCTGAGCTCAGTAGATTTAAGTTAGCTTAAGAGGGGGTAGGCTATAGAAGAGAATGAGTTGCGATGAATTTGAAGAAATGCACAGAGAGGCTATACGAGAATAGTACAGAAAGCAGGTATAGATAGGACTTTTTGGGAATAATGATGAATGAAGGGAGATCTCCAAGAAGTAAAGAAAGTTTTGTTTGCAAAATACTGCAGTAAAACAAACCCTGTCCTTCCTTTTCTATTATTATGCTATGTGTTTGTGTCCCCCTGTGTATTTCTTTTCTTCCTGTCTCTGTGTACTGTTTCATAGATATTTTTTCTGTTCTAGTACTAAGCTACATTCACTATGATGAGGAATACTGTTATCCTCAAATATAATTTGCATTTATAATATGTTATTTTCTTTGTAAAGATGTTTAGACATTATTTATTCTGTTTTGTTTTAATGCTCATGTGTAAAGTTGATGTTTCGAAAGTTATTCTGATCTTTTATGTATGTAATTATGTCATAATTCCTGTAACACTGATGTATATGTTTATTTCTATTCTTTTGTAAAGCATGTGTTACTACAATTGTTATCTATATTGCTGTGTTCTTTAATGATGTATTTTGTACCTTTGTAATTGTATTCTCATGTTGTAATATTGTAATTGACACCAGTTCATTGTTCATTGTACCAATAGGTGTGTGCATTTCATATCTTTTTTATTGTAATTATGAAAAATTTTATCAAATCATTATCGGCCACTGATCAAAACAATTTGTAAAATTTTTTGTGGGGAGCATGGGGGCAAAGACATTGAAACAAATCACATTCTCTTTACGTTTATTTCGTCACCTCAATAGCGCAAGCACCGATAAGCATCATAGGTTCCTGGCAGTTTTTGAGTTACAACATGTTTTTTGTTTCACAGGCTTTCTAGACCTGGATGATTGATACAAAGCGTACGAGAGTCCAGCCGCTTTGGGTTAAGAAATGAACAGCATAGAAAATATTAAGAACTATTTTCTGACAGGCTCTGACGATACAGGAGTTGAGATGGGCTGTGAATTTGCATTTAGGCTTTGGCACTACTACTTAACCTTAGAACATTAAATATCAAATTCTGAAATTTTTACCTTTCTATGGCCAACTCCTTCTATCCTCCACCAGTAAAAGGAACATTAGCATATCAACAAGTACCTCGACTCATGTTTCTTTAAAGAATCGAACTCCGACGTAGACTACAAAAAAGCTTCAAAAGTCTGATTACTTCATTTTTGGCGCTCAATATTTCAGGAACTCGACTAATCATCTTCAGTGGGTTGGCGAGATAGTGGGGGTACTTAAGACCACTATTCGTAGCGTCTGATCGCGCTATTATTCCGTCATGGGATACGGAGCTGTACAAAATATAATTGCCTCACAAATGGAACTACCACTGTAAGTAATGTGTACATCACATCGGCGGGGTCGGGGATTTTCTCTGCCTCGTGATGACTGGGTGTTGTGTGATGTCCTTAGGTTAGTTTGGCTTAAGTAGTTCTCAGTTCTAGGGGACTGATGACCATAGCTGTTAAGTCCCATAGTGCTCAGAGCCATTTGATAGAAATTTGATACTGATGTAGACGGGACGTAACGCCATCCAGGGTCATGAACGAACAAAGTTAGTTGTCCCTCCATTACAAACAATATAATATTTCTTAGCAACTATTCAATTCAATAATAAAACTCGTCTGATATTCTGTACTTTATTCATATTATGTCAGTGTAGAATTTTAGCACGGAACTGTATTTAATAACAATCATAAGTTAAAAAATCCAGCACATACTGACAACATAATGGAACGGCAATTTTAGATATGTCCACCATATCCATTTCTGCTACAGATCCAAATCCACTGCCACTCCCATTTCTGCTGCAGATCAAAAACCGCAACAACTACAGGGTGGAGCAAATAAAAGGATCCTGGAAAAGAGAGTTTCAGGGTACAAAGAAACACAGCAGAGGAAAGGAAATACAGTACCTATGTGACTATAGCAGGTGTAAAATGTGACCACCATTCATATCTTGGGACTTTTGGGCTCAGCTCAGCAAGGTGCTGAAGGAGGATCGAGGCTGGACTGCTGGAATTGCTGCAGTCTCATCTGAAGCGTTTTGCTGCAGTTCTTGAAGACAATGAGGGCTGCTGCGATACACTTTAGACTTGAGGGCTGCCCACACAAAGCAGTCACAAACTGACAAATAAAGTGACCTCGGTGGCCAGCTAGGGCCGCAACAAGGTTGACCTCTGCTAAGGACTCTGTCAGGCGCGAAGATTGTGTAATGTGCTGCAAAGTTCGTTTGGCTCTATGGAGCAGTTGCTCCATCCTGTTGGAAGTAACTGTAGGTCTTTTACTCCTCCGTTGTTGCTGCCACAAATGATTTCAAAATGTTTTCAATGTAACATGCTCAGATCAGCGTCTGATGAAAAAAGATGGGGGCAAATAATGTGGCGTGGAGACACCGCACACCAGACCCCATCCTTTTGATGATGCAATGGTGTTTCGTGGAAGTTAAGCGAATTCTCCGCTGCCCAGAAACTGTGATTCTGTGAGTTAACAAAACCACTCAGATGAAACCAGGCTTCATAAGACATAAAGACTCTATTTACGTCCAAGCCATTCCTTGTTATTTCAGCGAACAGCCACTCACAAAACGGGAGGCGCTGAGGAGCATCTACTGGTTTTCATGTATGCAGAACAGGCACTCGGTACGGATGCACATGCAGGTCCAGGTGGAGTATTCGTCCGCATGATTGACGTTATATGCCAGTCCCTTGCCACAGGCGTCAGGTTCGTTTCACAGGACTCTGAGGCATATTCTGTAAAATGCAGTCACATTTTCTGGGGTGCAGGCACGTTTCAGAATGTACTTTGACGTGTTCCAAACTGATCCTGTCTGACGTCACCATGGGACTAATCACTTTATCATACTCTTTGACACTTTAAACTTCTCAGCAACCAACTGACCTCACCGTTTCCACGACCCTGTTGTCACGTAACTTTTCACAACGAGCACCCGTTGTTCCACTGTGAGTACCATCGTCCGCTTTGCACTGACCCACTCGTACTGATACAGCCAGCACTATGCTCTGAACTGGTGAGGATCACGTGGCGGGTGTACATGAGGTGTGGGTATATGCACGCATGTATGTCCAATCATATTCATTCGTCCGGGTCAGTTTTATTTGCCCCACCCTATTCCAAACTGAGAGTTACACACACAATTTTGACGAACACTGGTGCTAATGATATTAGAACTTGTTAATGTTCCCAGAAAGTCCAAGTCGTTCAACCGCTTCTCCTGTACCTTATGAAGCCAAAGAGTGACTCATCTCCGACTGTGAAAGGTTTTCATGACGATAATCGTAACAGTTCGATATTTTTCACGCAGTGTCAAATCTTTAGTCGTACTACATCTCTCAAATAGATTGTTTTTAAATATTTAGCTCTCGATGTACCCCTTATAATTTTCCGGAAGTACTCATCTTTTACATTCGAGCTTCAACTACATCCTGCACTAATATCGTGAACAAATCACTAGACCACCACAAAATCTCCCATCCCCTCACGCAACAGCTGTCAAACTAATAGCTGGAGAAACGTACGCATATAGCTGGCAGAACCTCACCAAAACTGTAAGTGTTCTACATTGTTCGAAGAATACCCAACATTCGCAGCAATTTCTTGTGGTGCTGTTCGTGAATACGAACGTGCTGATGAAGAATTAACGCCATCAAATAGTTCTTAGGTCCATATGTTAAAGTAAAATCATTACAGAAGTTCTGTACTGCTTTATCTACAGCCTTCTGTGTCTCAGAGCGAACTGACTTACAGGCAGGCAGTTTTTTATGGAGTGCATGTTATTACTCCGCCTCAAGAAAGGACACAAGACGTTTTCCAATATTTAACGTCCAACTAGTGTTAGCGATATACAGCTTTAGTAGTATCCACCCACTGGATGATACGTCGTACAATATGCCCAAAATGCCAGAAAATGTGTCAGCATGAGCTTTGTTTCCGGGATGACAACACAGCTAGCAAACATCCTACATCGTAATATACATTAAAGATTAACATATAATTCAAATGCTATAAGGGATTTCTAAATCATTTCTGATTACTGATGACTTTTAACGTTTCTTGTATACGAAAAAGTGCGGTAATTTTTCATACACCAGTGTGGGTCGCTGTGGCTTAGTTGGTATAGTACTAGCGATTGTATTGACAGCAGTAAATTCAGTAGATTCAAACGCAAGGTCTCACGGCTAGTTCAGATTGCAGTAGGTTCTCTGTGAGCTGTAGTTGATAACCAAGGATTCTCAACCATCTCGACCAGTGACCCACGCATTCTTTTGATGGGTGACAGTATTATTTTTGAGCCAACACACGCCTAGGTGTAATGGAAGTTTGTTACCTGTGTAGACGAAACGTTAAATTGCAACGACCCTTCCCATAAATAGACTGTGATCTAATGTCAGGAATAGAACTGCATTTTAAGTGGTTTGTCAGATAAATTATAAGTGTTTTACATTGTACGTAGAACAACTATCATTCCCAGCCGATTTTTATCCACTTTTTGCCGTATTCTTCCATCCTACCACAAACCCTGTTTAAATTCACCTGTTCATACTTTAATTCCTATCTGTTCGATACTTATAATCGTTCATCGTATCACAAGGTGCAGGGCGAATATCAGATGGGTATGTGTAGTATGAATCGTATACCGCAACAGCTGCTGTAATCTTGTATTTTGGAGTGTATATACAAAACCTTAAACAATGAATGCACATTTTGAATTGTCTAATAATAATAAGAAGAAACTGCAGTTTGCAGGAGAAAAGTAATGTGAGACATTTTACACATTAAATGCTTGGGATCTTGCCTATCATGCTGCATGTATTTGTGAATGGTAACAGCGTGTGATGATTTTAGTTGCTTCCCTAGATATATCTGCCATACAACCATAGTTTTCAGGCTTAATAGCCATCAAGAATAAATTGGAGCACTATTCTGAATTTTTTTTGATGGAAACAATTGTTTATCGAAGCATTAATTTATTAAAGTCAACGATTTTCTGAAATAAAAGTAGTTGTCTCCTATTATGATTAACACCTATTGCCTCAGAACTAAGCACAGATAACTGCAATGACCAATCCGTAAATGTTTATAATGTTACTGGATTACAGTTTATAAGAATGGGGTAAAAAGACAATCATTTTTTACTCGATCAGTGAGTGAGAGTGGGATGGGAGGGTAATCAATTCACCCTCTGCCACCCACTGTACAGCGGCTTGTACATACTAGTTTGGGAGTGGGATGTTCATAGATGATAAGGTTGTCTGCATCAAGCCTTTAGCGAAATTGAGTGAAACCTGAACGTAAACAAATCTAACTAGGACACATAAATACGACTACAAAGCCTATACACTGTCGCTGTAAAAATACTCGGCAGTAACCACCTGGAGCGATTATACATCACGGTGAGATTCATTTGGAAGCTGGATATTTGTGGTAAGTTCCTATGGGACCAACCTGCTGAGATTATCGGTCCCCAGGCTTACACATTACTTAAGCTAACTTAAACTAACGCTAAGAGCAAAACACATCCATGACCAAGGGAGGACTCGAACCTCCGACGGGGATAGCCCCGCGAACCGTGGCAAGGCGCCCAACACCGCGCGGTTCATTAGCAGGAATGTTTAGGAAAACAATAGGCAAGCTCCACCAGGATCACCCTCATATAAAAGGCGACTGCATCCGTGACCTCACAGACTGACAACTAGCACTGTAAGGATGGAATGTTATGTGGCGGTGAGAGTACTGAGAGTGGCGCTGATCGTGATGGAAGTTGTAGTTTTGCAAGCATTTTCCTTGCTGTAGTGGGGGGGGGGGGGAGGGGGGGGGAGGGTTGTTGTTTCAGCACAGTTTGGACTCATTTTCAAATAATGTTTCTTGGAGGGACATGTATGGAGTGTAGTGCTACATCGTCATCAATGGTCACTTCCTTGTTTCTTATAAATTCCTCAAAGACTAAACATCACTTGAAATGTTTCAGATTTATTGGAACACTTCGAAAGAGTTTCTAGCACATTACCCACAAGTGACACTCCAGCAAAGTAAACCAATGAGCAGGGAAATGGTATTTCTGTGATGTCGTCGTACAGGTACTACCTGCATGGCTATAAGTTTAAAATCTATGACATCACCTGTTGTTGTTGTTGTGGTCTTCAGTCCTGAGACTGGTTTGATGCAGTTCTCCATGCTACTCTGTCCTGTGCAAGCTTCTTCATCTCCCAGTACCTACTGCAACCTACATCCTTCTGAATCTGCTCTGTGTATTCATCTCTTGATCTCCCCCTACGATTTTTACCCTCCATGCTGCCCTCCAATACTAAATTAGTGATCCCTTGATGCCTCAGAACATGTCCTACCAACCGATCCCTTCTTCTGGTCAATTTGTGCCACAAACTTCTCTTCTCCCCAGTCCTATTCAATACTTCCTCATTAGTTATGTGATCTACCCATCTAATCTTCAGCATTCCTCTGTAGCACCACATCTCGAAAGCTTCTATTCTCTTCTTGTCCAAACTATTTACCGTCCATGTTTCACTTCCATACATGGCTACACTCCATACAAATACTTTCAGAAATGACTTCCTGACACTTAAATCTATATTCGATGTTAAAAAATTTCTCTTCTTCAGAAACGCCTTCCTTGCCATTGCCAGTTTACATTTTATATCCTCTTTACTTCGACCATCATCAGTTATTTAGCTCCCCAAGTAGCAGAACTCCTTTACTACTTTAAGTGTCTCATTTCCTAATCTAATACCCTCAACATCACCTATGACATCAATATCCAAGAATGCTGACTCAGAGATATGGGCACAGTCCAAAATACTTATCCCAGATTGAGTGGCACTGTAGTTTTCTAACCACACCTTCATCCTCAGTCTTACAAGCCATCAAACAGAGCCACTACTTGTGCTCTGCACTTCATACTGAAAGTTTGATCATCATCATGAAGAGTCACCAGAAATCTACCACCGTTAGGCTTAGCTTAATGTTTCTTTAGAACACAATATGGACTTTGAAAATATAGTGGAAATAGAGAATGTCCGTCAGGGTGCAAAGGTGCAGTTCAAGCTGAAATTCATTGAGGACTGCATGAAAACTGAGAATAATTGACTGCCTTGAGACATCAGTATCGTCTGCAGAAATAGTATATCTGTCGCCAACGTATTCGTATTTGGGGATGAAACAATGAAGTTAACATATCAAGATCCAACAGAGTGTCTATATTTAAAGTGTAGTGACGCGAATCTGCATGGTTTTTTCTCGGTGCACTATGGGTCACCAGGAAGAGACTCGGTCAATGGCGAAGCTACATTAAGCTGCCCTTCAACGATATCGCTAAGTATGTGTTGGTACATAAAGTTCATGATGAGAATGACGAATGAAATGTGTGTAGTGGTGTGTGTATGCCGTCTATACCTAAGTCTGCTAGTATTACTCATGTGCACAGAAATTTCAAGCAAGCAGAATTTACTGTCTGCATTATTAACACTATTAGTGCTCTAACTGGTTTGTGTGACACACATTCCGAATTCAAAGCACATAAAATACTATTAATTGGAAAGTATTGCATGGTGATGAGTAGCGCTGATGTAGGAAAAATTTAATTATAATGTTTTCCACGATGGTGATTTATTTTCCAGATATCACAGAGTATAAAAGTTGTATCAAAATCTATAATAATAAATGATAGTCTCTTACACGTTGTAATTTGTTTTGTTCAGTACACTTGTAACAGCAGATTTAACAGTTCAGATGTCAGTAGTTTACATATCTGCAATGTCTGAGAGACGTTACAGTTTAGTTGATGCTATAGAAGATAGAATTAGCTAGTTTTGGCGTTCAGACACAGGCTGTTCAGAAGACAATACACTTTAAGTTTTAGAAATAACAAAAATTACAGAGTTTTAACAAAAGCTCTATTATTTGCTGTAATTGATATGTCTTTGTTCTAATATACAGTATCCATAAAAAATCTTTTTCATGAAATTTAATCCATATATAAATTCAATGGCGTTCATCCTGGACCGGTGACAAAATTTTGGACGGATCTTCGATACATCTATGGAAGCGACTGTGCTCATCATGGGATGCCTGTTCCCAAACACCAGTACATGCATAGCGTTAGGCAAAATCCCAAGTAATTTATTAATATTTCCTACTGCAAACTGCACTTTCTTCTTATTATTATTAGACAAAGCAAAACGTGAATTCATTTTTTAAGGCTTTGTACATACAGTATACCCCAAAATCCAAGATGACAGCAATTCATATGGTAGATGGTTGATACTGTATACATCTGTATAATCTGTATCTTACACAATGTGATATGATGAATGACAACAATGTATAACTGGAACAAATCGGAATTAATGAATGAACAGGTCAACCACACAAGGTGTTTGTGACTGGGAGGAAGGCTATGGGTGAGTAGTGGATAGAAATCTGCTGCAAATATTAGATGTCCTCATACAACGTACATAACTTATCATTCACATGATGAATCACTTAAAAATTCAGTGCTAGCCCAGACATTAGACCACATTGTCTTTGTAATAAGGCTTGCAGGGGACAGCCCCTTTACCAAGGCTTATAGCATAGAAGAAGCAGCGCGAAACTCCTTAGCTTGGAATAACATAATAATTTTACGTGTTCCTTAGACACACTGATTTTGGCTGTAGATACATCTTGATGTGGTGTATATTTGATACTGACGTGGATGAAGCGTTAAGCCATCCAGTGTCATGAACGAATATAACTACTTTCTCTGCAGCTAAGAACAACATACTATTTATTAGGTGCTTATCAACTCAGTCATAAATCCTGTGTAAGTATTTCCTAATTGGATCTCGGACCAGAAGCCAGGAGCACTAATACTATGTTTCAATATTTGCTGACTACATAATCAAAGAGCAGCTTAAGATTCATCCACCATTCCCTTTTCTATTACAGATTGAAAACCACTGCAATTTCACTTCTGCTATGGGTTCAAAACTATATCTTCTACGAAGCTCAGAGTTACACATACGAAGATCCACATACAGTTTTCACGAATACTGGTGCTAGTGATATAACAGATTGTTAATGTTCCCAGGAAATCTAAGTCTTCCATTTGCTTTTTCTGTGGTTTACGAAGCTTAAGATTGTCCCAACTCTAACTGTGAATGCTTTTTATGACACTAATCGTAACAGTTTGATATGTTTCACGCAATTTCACATGTTTGGTGGTACTACATCTCTCAAATACTCTATCCTTATACGTACTTAGCTGTTGATGCACCTCACGATTCTCCGGAAGACTGTGGGTTTGACATCTGAACTTAAATTGCATTCTGCGCTAATGTCGTGAACGGAACCCTAGATAACCACAAATTTCTCTCTCGTTCCTTCATAAAATAATTGCCGAGGTAAGCGCTAGAGAAACGTATTCAGAGAGCTGACAGAACCTCTCCAAAACTAGAAGTGTCCTACACTGTACATAGGACATCAAGCATATGCAGCAGACTTCCTCTGTTGCTGTCTTCTGGGTACGAATGCGCTGATGTTGATCTAACACCATCAAACAGTCCTTAGATCCATATGTTTAAGTAAAATCAATAGAGCACTTCCGAACTACAGTGTCTACAGCCTTATGTGTGTCATGGATGAACAGAGTGAGCTGAGAGCCATGATTATGGAAGAAAATGTTGGTACTTTGTCTACGGGAAAGGCATAAGACGATTGGGCCTACTCCTATTCTCACACTAGGTCCACATTGGTGTGATGGAAATCTGATATGTCGATTTTTAAATAATATAAGCTTGTTTCATTCTCAAGTATTGTTGCTACGTACCTGGTATGTATACATTTGCATGTTTCACGGCTCTGTTCCCCCCCCCCCCTTCCCGGAGCCACCCTTCTCCTCTCCCCTCCTTCCCCCAGAGGTTTTTTCTCCTTACCCCCTCCCCCCTCCCGAGAATCTGCAGGCCCCCGCACTCAACTGTTTCCCTCTCCCATCCTTCACCCCCCACGCCCTTCGGTGCGCCCCCAACCCTGTTTCCCCTTCTCTGCACCCCCCTTTAGCACCACCCCTTGACCCCCTTTCTTCCCTTCTCCCTCGTATCCGCACCCCTGGCAGATCCTCCCAGTTTGTTTTTCGTCATCAGTGTGCTATGTCAGTGTTGTGTTCGCTGCTGTTCTACTGTAACGTTAAGTGCTGTGATTACACTCGTGTGCTGAACTTGTACATATTGCTGCTGTCTGTCATTGGTCTGTAGTACGCCGCCAATCGCAACTTACATGCTCCAGCCACACTTTGCCTTGTGTTCTTTTAACCATCACAGTGTGTGGTTTTTTGTGTACACTCCTTTTTTAGATTTTTATCTCCACTTTCGCAGTCATCCCTTTTCTACGTTCTCTTCCATTATTTCCCCCTTTTTATATATCTATGTTTCGCCATATGCTCCTTTATGCTGTTTTAAATGTATTCCTGTAATGCACTTACTCTCTCTTGGCTGGAGAGCGGCGCCTAAGCTGCTGCCAGCCAGCCCTGGTTGGGGAATTGAAATTCAGCCACCACAAAGATATCCACCCTCAGGAAGACGAATGTCTGTCTCCTGATTTTTCACTGTCTATGCAGAACATTTGTGTAGGTCATAGATAATTTTCAGATTATGAGATTTGCGACTGCCTATCATTTGGTATACAGCACAAGTGTGTTTCCTGATTATTTCTAGTTCCATGCTATTTTAACTCAGGTCATGTGGAATATGGATGCACTGCTGTCACAACAGCATACTAGCGTTTGGAATCGGAATTTCTGAACTCTTCATGTGCGCACTTCATGTCTTGTAGCGGTAGCTTGCAGTACACAACTTGCTGGGGTGTGGAGTCATGACTCGGCACTATGCAGGGTACAGTGGTCGATGCACAGTGACCGGTTTTTGTCCGAAGCGCTGGGCGAGTTCATTTTTTTTGCTCAGAAGTGGAGGCCGACAATGTCTGAAACCTTTCCGCCGGTCGGCGATGAGAGAATCGAGGCGCACGCCCTGCAATCTCTCTCAAACGATTTTACAGGAACTATTTGGTAAAAAAAAATCAGTTTTATTTTACTCATAGCTTAATTTGTCAGGTTCATTATCGTGTGCGTATCATTTCGTTAATGCTCACAGTTATTGTGATATTTTCGTGGAAGGAAGACACTGCGTAGAATTCGAGAAAGTTTGTAATGTAACATAGAGGTCGCTATGATTTTGCGTTTGATGCTTATTAAATAATATGTTGCACCATATGAAACTTAGATAACTTATTGAATTTTTCTTTAGACTTGGCTGGAGGTCTCTACCTATTACCAGCCTCGAGAAAATTGATCTGATGTAGCACACTCATTTGCGATCGCCCCACACGATCGATAAAGCTAGAGTGAAATACTGACATCATTCCTCATATTTTATAGACTGTTTGAGACATCGAAATGAGATTTCGGCAAATAATATTTTTGCAGTATGATTATTACTCAAAACTTCATTCCATTAATTAGACTTTTTCGACGAAAGAATGCAATGTTTAAGGGCCATCTATAGCTGGTGAAATGAGAAATGCTGTTGGTTTCGGAACAACATAAGTGAACACAATACAAGTTTATTTTTCAGAAGCTACTGACCTCGTTTTTCCTGAGTTCCTCACTTTAACAAACCGATATTTTTTAAAAAATTCCTTTGCAACCGCATCTGCACAACATGTTAGTGACGAGAGACTGTATAAACACAGCTGTGGTTTGGCAAAAGAAGCAAATTTTAACATGGCAACCAGGTAAATGTGTAGGCTTTACTCAAATTTCGTCACCAATGATGCTTATCTGAAACTTACTAATGGTTAACAAGCCAGGCGAAAAAAATTGCTGTATTTTTGGTGAAATTCTTTTTAGATAATAACCACAGCAAAGGTGACAGTAAATCTATTTAAAGGGCCAACCTGCAACCGTGAGCGTTGAGGGCCTCACTTGATTTTTACAGAAAATGTGAGTGTAGGCTACAGCTTAGAATGGGACTTCGCCTTCAGCTTTCGGCATATCCGCTGCAGAACCTGTCTGTAACTTCACCTTCACCACAACTGCTGTCCCCACAAGTGCCCTACTGTCTCTACATCTAGCGGCCATGGCATTCTGCACGCACCGTGTCTGTGGATTGATCCTACAGGGCAGACGTCTCTTCCCACACGCTGCAGTGCAGTGTGATGTGGTGGCTGTTTGCTACCAGACCGAACCCTACTGAGGCTGCCAGTCCACTGAGACTGCTTTCAGAGGCAGCACGAGGCCGTGTGGGCAGCCCTTCCCCTTTCTTGGTGTTCGTTTAAATAAAGACAGACGTCTGCCACCCATATCAGAGTTGTCATGGTCATTCTCAGTCGTACCTCTCCTTGCAAGTTAGAGGGCAGCATCATACACACATCAGAAAAAAGGTTTTGCATCACCCTGGTTCCCAGAACTCCTGAAGATAGACGTTGGCTGTGGGTAGATTTCTGCAGTAGATGACCGCTACCTACGGATTATGGCTAGGAAGAACCGTGAAAGCAACGCCACCACGTTGAATAATGCTTTTCGTGCAGCCACAGGACGTCGTGTTACGACTCAAACTGCCCGCAATAGGCTGCATGATGCGCAACTTCACACCCCACGTCCGTGGCGAGGTCCATCTTTGCAACCACGACACCATGCAGCGCGGTAGAGGTGGGCCCAACAACATAACAAATGGACCGCTCAGGATTGGCATCACGTTCTCCTCACCGATGAATGTCGCATAAGCCTTCAACGAGACATTCGTTGGAGACTTGTTTGGAGGCAACCCGGTCAGGAGAAAGTTGGTGATTGAAATTTCGTGAGAAGTGTCTGTCGCTACGAAAATCGCTTTTATTTTAGTGTTGTCCACCGCAAATTCAGTATCATTTCAGTGAAACTCCCTCCCTTATTTCGCTATAATACAAAACGTGCTACTCTTCTTTGATCTTCATCGATGTACTCTGCCAATCCTATCTGGTAAGGATCCCACACCGCGCAGCAGCAGGCTGAAAGAGGACGGACAATCGGAGTGTAGGCAGTTACTTTAGTAGATCTGTTATCTTTTCTACGTGTCCTGCCAGTAATTCAGACTTTGGTTAGCATTCCCCACAACATTTTGTACGTGTTCCTTCCAATTTAAGTTGTTCGTAATTGTAATTTTTACGGCGTAAAGTCAGCGCCGGCACACCAGTCGGGAACGACATGGAAGAGAAGGCTGTGAGAAGAAGTCAGCCAATCGCAAAATGACCGACCTCACTTCCAGGACGACAAGGCGACAGTAGTGGCCCCTACATAAAGAGGGCATAAGCGCTGCGCGCGACTGGTGGCAGCTCACTTCGACAGCAGCGTGAACCTTAGACAGTGCATGTTAGGAATCTCTATGTAGCACAGACTTGCGTTTCTCTATTCTGAAGAAGTCTCATAATTTTGTAGGTCGCCATTTGCTTGCGACACATATCAAAGTTAAGTATTATAACTGTCTTCTTGTAATAAAACTCATTAATGCAAGTTCTTTGATTGTCTGACGAACCGAGTAGGCAGGATTCCTAGACACAACAGTAATTCCTAGGTATTTGATTGAATTTACGGCCTTTAGATTTGACTGGTTTATCGTGTAATCGAAGTTTAACGGATTCCTTTTAGCACTCATGTGGAGGGATATTCCTCGAAGTTTGTAACGGAAATTTTCGGACACTTGTTTAAGCAGCTCGTTATTGTATGACTGGACAAAACTATAGTTATTACTACTTGTGAGTAGTGCATACTGCGCTGTTAGTGTTAACAATTACTTAATCCAAACTAAAATGCGAATAGTTAAGCTGGTGTTACGCAGTGATATTGTGATGTCCCCTCAGAAAAATTATAAATAACTGTGCTGGTAAACCTCTTACGTTATCCGATTTTCAAATAGCTGAACAAAACTGAACGTACTCAGACATTTCTCTCTTTACTTATTCTGATCCTCACTAAACTGACACACAATATATTTTTTTTTTTAGCGCAACGCAATGTGACTTTCAATAATACCTACAAAAGAATGGCCCTGTCTAACAATAACCTATACCCTCTGTGAATCACTTACCTCACAAAAATCTTCGTTACTCTAACTACTGTAATACAGCGAGCGCCAATACTGCCAGCTAAATGAAAGATTCTAACTCGTGAAGGCACCAACTACTCATAGCCATAGTTAGCAAATGAAAGATTTTGATAGAGAACAAGCAATGTATTTACCTTCATAGTGTTCAAAAGTCATAATACATATATCAGTTCATGATATCCACTCATACAAATTTCCTATTTCTGACGGACACACGTCCAGATGGTCCGCTCTCAACACTCTGCAATCTCTCTCCCCACATCCACCACTGCTGGCGGCTCACCATCAACTGCGCAATGCTGCGCGCTGTTCACATCCGACTGCCCAGCACCACACAAGGGAATATTCCAACGAGTCCAACCATCCAGAGACTGCACGCAGCACAGCCAGTCATTTTCATACAGAGCACTGCCTGGCGTTGCCAACATAAAAACCCAAACAGCCTACTTACAATATGCACCACATTTTGTGTGTGTGTGACCGTCCGTCGTGGCCGAGCGGTTCTACGTGTTTCAGTCGGAACAGTGCTGCTGCTACGGTCGCAGTTTCGAATCCTGCCTCGGGCATGGATGAGTCTGATGTCCTTACGTTAGTTAGGTTTAAGTAGTTCTAAGTCTAGGGGACTGATGACCTCAGATGTCAAGTCTCATAGTGCTTACAGCCATTTGAACCATTCGTAGCCGTGCGGGATTAGCCGAGCGGTCTTGGGCGCTGCAGTCATGGACTGTGCGGCTGGTCCCGTCGGAGGTTCGAGTCCTCCCTCGGGCATGGGTGTGTGTGTTTGTCCTTAGGATAATTTAGGTTAAGTAGTGTGTAAGCTTAGGGACTGATGACCTTAGCAGTTAAGTCCCATAACATTTCACACACATTTGAACGTTTTGAACCATTCGTGTGTGTGTGTGTGTATGTGTTTGTCTGTAGGTGCGTGTATGTGAGAGAGAGACAGCTCGCTTGCTTCCCATAGAAGTTGAGTTAATGTAGTAAAACGTGCTGTGCTATCGCTGCCAGACGTTATAAGTCCAGTGAATGGTACGCTGCGAAGTACTTTTATTAGTTGGTTGATTCCATTCATGTTCTCTGCTGTCTGTACTGCAGAAAACCCCGTGGGGGCCGTGCAACAACGTGCAGTTCCGGGCGGAACTGTAAAGAAAGTAAGCACGGCAAGCTTTGGATTGACGATAAAAAGAAAAAAAAAAAAAAAAAAAAGGAAATACCGCGTTCTGCGAAATACTCGTACAATGAAAATCGTGGCGCAGTGGGTTTTCCAACGATAAACCAAAGTGTTGAGCAAAGTACAACAGCGGAGAGCGCAAGGGGATGAAGCAGTACAGAACAACGGAACGAGAAAATTTAATGAGAACGCGTAATGGACGCAGCACAGGTATTAATTTTTAAATAAATCCCTCCACCTTTTTCTTTTGCCAACAGCGCTGCGGTTCTCTTTATCTCCGCGCTGGCACGCGGCGTGTGCGTCGGTAACAGGCCGGTGTGACCCCGAGAACTCATGCATACATATTACGAGGTTTAGACAGGCGGGCGCGGGCAGCCCGCGTGACTTTGTGCCGAGCCCCTGTCTGGTTTTCGCCGGAGGCTCGGCTTCAATACGGGAAAGGGCGTTTCCCTGCGTCGCTTCCCCCGACTGCAGTCGCCGCCCACTTTCTCCCTCCGCCTCTGGAGGGCGCGCGCCGGCTTAATTTGATGAGGGCCCGGTTCCTTGTTTAATTAATTCGCTATTTGTCCCGTAGAGCCGGGCCGGTCCAGCCAGGGGCTGCTGTGAGATGCCGGCGACCTGGCCATTAGCTTTTACTGCGCCTGTCGCACAGTACAACTGCTGTCCGGCCAGCCGTTTGCCTCGCTAAGGTTAACGGCGGTCGCCTCCAAACTTTCATTTGTTCAGCAACTGGAGTCCGCAATTAACGTTTCCTAACTTAGTAAATGAGACACTTAAAGTAGTAAAGGAGTTTTGCTATTTGGGGAGTAAAATAACTGATGATGGTCGAAGTAGAGAGGATATAAAATGTAGGCTGGCAATGGCAAGGAAAGCGTTTCTGAAGAAGAGAAATTTGTTAACATCCAGTATTGATTTAAGTGTCAGGAAGTCATTTCTGAAAGTATTCGTATGGAGTGTAGCCATGTATGGAAGTGAAACATGGACGATAAATAGTTTGGACAAGAAGAGAATAGAAGCTTTCGAAATGTGGTGCTACAGAAGAATGCTGAAGATTAGATGGGTAGATCACATAACTAATGAGGAAGTATTGAATAGGATTGGGGAGAAGAGAAGTTTGTGGCACAAATTGACCAGAAGAAGGGATCGGTTGGTAGGACATGTTCTGAGGCATCAAGGGATCACCAATTTAGTATTGGAGGGCAGCGTGGAGGGTAAAAATCGTAGGGGGAGAACAAGAGATGAATACACTAAGCAGATTCAGAAGGATGTAGGTTGCAGTAGGTACTGGGAGATGAAAAAGCTTGCACAGGATAGAGTAGCATGGAGAGCTGCATCAAACCAGTCTCAGGACTGAAGACCACAACAACAACAACAACTTAGTAAACTCCACATCGCCCATAGACATTATTTATACCCATACAACAAAATGCTGATGCACAAGAACAGCATGGTGTCAAACTGCCGATGTTTTGCTGCGAGTTGGCAGTCGATGTATCACCTTTTGTTCCCCTTAATTGAGGTTTCATTGCACCGCGCTGCAGGCCGAGGGTGAGCTGGGACTGGTACCTTGAAGCTATTCAAAAGCTATTAATAAAATACAAGGTGTGGATGAAAGTCCTTCCCTGACTACAAAATTTGTTTCTAAAGTATTTTGCCAGATACAGCTACGCGGTTTGTTGCAAATGGCACACTTCGTCTATGATATCGAGCGCACCGCTATCCTGTGATATTGTTTAGAGCGCACGCTGTAGTCGATTATACACTACTGGCCATTAAAATTGCTACGCCAAGAAGAAATGCAGATGGTAAACGGGTATACGTGGGACAAATATATTATACTAGAACTGACAAGTGATTACATTTCCACGCAATTTGGGTGCATAGATCTTGAGAAATCAGTACCCAGAACAACCACCTCTGGCCAAATAACGGCCTTGATACGCCTGGGCATTGAGTCAAACAGAGCATGGATGGCGTGTACAGGTACAGCTGCCCATGCAGCTTCAACAAGATAGCACAGTTCATCAAGAGTAGTGACTAGCGTATTGTGACGAGTCAGTTGCTCGGCCACCACTGACCAGACGTTTTCAGTTGGTGACGGATCTGGAGAATGTGCTGGCCAGGGCAGCAGTCGAACATTTTCTGCATCCAGAAAGGCCCGTACAGGACCTGCAACATGCGGTCGTGCATTATCGTGCTGAAATGTAGGTTTTCGCTGGGATCGAATGAAGGGTAGAGCCAAGGGTTGTAACACACCTAAACTGTAACGTCCTCTGTTCAAAGTGCCGTCAGTGCGAACAAGAGGTGACCGAGACGTGTAACCAGTGGCACACCACACCATCACGCCGGGTGATACGCCAGTATGGCGATGACGAATACACGCTTCCAACGTGCGTTCACCGCGATGTCGCCAAACACGGATATGACCATCATGATGCTGTAAACAGAACCTGGATTCATCCGAAAAAATGACGTTTTGCCATTCGTGCACCCAGGTTACTCGTTGAGTACTCCATCGCAGGCGCTCCTGTCTGTGATGCAGCGTCACGGAAACCGCAGCTATGGTCTCCGAGCTGATAGTCCGTGCTGCTGCAAACGTCGTCGAACTGTTCGTGCAGATGGTTGTTGTCTTGGAAACGCCCCCATCTGTTGACTCAGGGATCGAGACGTGGCTGCACGATCCGTTACAGCCATGCGGGTAAGATGTCAGACATCTCGACAGCTAGTGATACGAGGCCGTTGGGATCCAGCATGGCGTTCCGTATTACTCCTGAACTCACCCATTCCATATTCCGCTAATAGTCATTGGATCTCGACCAACGCGTGCAGCAATGTCACGATACGATAAACCGCAATCGCGATAGGCTACAATCCGACCTTTATCAAAGTCGGAAAAGCGATGGTACGCATTTCTCCTCCTTACACGAGGAATCACAACAACGTTTCACCAGGCAACGTCGGTCAACTGCTGTTTGTGTATGACAAATCGGCTGGAAACGTTCCTCATGTCAGCACGTTTTAGGTGCCACCACAGGCGCCAACCTTGTGTGAATGCTCAGGAAAGCCAATCATTTGCATATCACAGCATCTTCTTGCTGTCGGTTAAATGTCGCGTCTGTAGCACGTCATCTTCGTGGTGTAGGAATTTTAATGGCCAGTAGTGTAGTTCGCTGTTCTGGTGCGGGTGGCGCTCCTGTAGTGATTTGCTGTTACTTCGCTGGTGTGTGTTTGCGGTTGCCATCGGAAAGCGAGAGGGTAGTCGGTTTCCGGGTATTGCACGGACCGTGAAGTTCGCTCTGCCTCACCTGCTGGTGACTAGCGCTAAGGTTGTTGAGCCTCGCAATATGTGCAGAGTGGTCTGTGGCGGAGGCGACTCGCCGCTGTGCTGGCCATGCGGTGGTGATTAATTGGAGTCGGCCTACTTATTCTGCCTGCCTGTCTGATGTGGAGGTCCGGTGGGGTCCTGTGATACTCTGGCCCGGAGACAACTAGTTGCTGAATTTTGTAGTCGTCCTCCAGGTTCAGTTGGCTCGTCAGATTTTCCGCTGGATGCTCCAGCAGCGGTTTCTGAACCACATTCTGATGTGGGACGGCGTTGTTGGAAGTTTTTGGTGTGTGTGTGTGTGGCACGTTACGATATTATTTGGTACTAATTTATTTGCTCAGCTGGAGCATCTTTAGGTTATCGCACAGAGTGGGTCGTTGCCCACCCGGTCTGCTCAGCGTTACCTTTGGTGGTGCCTGTTTGTTCCTTTTTGAAGGAATTCACGTAAGTGGTTCCTGTTGCCTGCCCGGAGTTGCGTTCATGTATGGTATATTTGGCATTTGATGTGTTAGGTAAAGTCTGCCTAAGAAAGGCGGTTTTGGACGGTATATGCATAGTGAATTACTGCTGTTTGGTATATGTGGTCTTCTGGGACCTGAGCAAAACGATCTCGTCAATTTGGTTTGTGTAACAGCATTTGACTATTCGTGTGCGCTTGGCTTTTATTGTTTTGTTTAAAAAAGCGAGAATTGTTTATTAAGTTTTGTGGGTGTTGGCTTCCGGCACTTGTTAAGAGCGCCCGAGTTCACGGCGCCGTGGTTACCATGTGCTGTCGGGATGTTATATTGTTGTTTGATTGTTGAGTTTTATCTTGTGTTGATATTATCTATCGTGTGTTACAGAACATAACCAAGATGCGTCAGTGATGGGCAGTTCTGGGAGGCATGTCGGGGAGCTCTCAGCGGTTTATTTAGGGGACCGTTTCTAGTGGGAAGGCTCCGAAGTGTTGAGAGCTCGCTCGTCTGTGATTTCGTTGGGAGCTTTCCTTGCCCTTTGGTTGCATCGAATGCCATACGATCATGTTTTCATTATTTTGTTGTTATATTTGTTGGTTGTGTGTTGCGCTTCTTTGATTCCATGGTGCCAAGTTGCCATTATTATTATTATTTTAGTTTATTACTGCTCTTAATGTTTTCCGATTTTATGGTGCCAAGTGCCATTATACTTAAAGGTTTTTGTAAATGATCTTAAGTTGCATTGTCAAGTTAACTTACTATCGGATCTTGTGTCTTGGGTAAACTCTAAAAGCACTTTTGTAAAACGCTCTTTGATTTTATGGTGGCAAGCAGCCGTTATTGCTTTTAAAGCTAATTCTTTTAACCATTTGTTGAGTTCTGAAGGTTATATGAATTTGTTGTTACTTAAAAGAGTTTAGTATTGGCAATTTAATAAATTGTGTACAGAGTCTGCTGTCTGGATATTATTGGGTGGAAATCCTTGGATAGTTGTCCTATAAGAACACACATTCCGCTCTTGTACTCTGTTTGTTGAACAATTTTGATTCCATCAGGAACTATTGTGCACAGCGACAGCCGATTGTAAGGGACCAGATGCATACAGCAGAAAGTCGCAATCCCATTAGTTTTTAATATGTTTGCAAATCTAGATTTCGGCTGTAAAGAGCCATCTTCTGTGCATTTTCGTTACGGTTCAACAGACTCGTGGCAGCTCACGTCACCCTATGTTCTTACAGGAGTATAGGCGGAAGGTCACTCGTGGCGTCCCTTCCCTCCTTCTGCACTCGTCGGGAGGAGACACGACTCGTAATGAAGTTCGTCCCCGTCAGTATGACGTGGAACAGCACCTGCAACTCTCGTGAAACACAGCTCCTCCCGAAGATAAGAAATATTGCACTGTTCGTCCGTAACAGTCTTATTAGTATGTGTTACCTGATAAATTGCAATTGTTTATCTTTTATCTTATGCCTTGTTAGTTTCGTTGAGCATTGAAGTCTTGGTTCTTAATCCTATCATTACGGTCGTTTTTCACATCATCCTTAGCGAGGATTAATAATTGCTGTTCGTAATTCCGTTGCTATGCCGTTGCTGCGCCTAAATATTAACAACGGTACAACGTAACGCCAGAGATCACTTACGTTGAAGTAACGTACTTGTAACACGCCGTAATGCTAATTTTCATATTATTCACCTTTCACTGTCTGTTATTCCTGTCTTCACTCAGTCACTTAAAATGTTTAAAAGACTCAATCTCTAGCATGAACATACGTAATATTATTCCTTGAATCATGTAGGATTTATCTCTTGACTCATAGTTTATTAATCTTTTTGTAATTAATTGTTTGTCCCTATCACGCACACTCACCGATATTGTCGTTCAAGATTGTCATCCGTCCAGTAATCGTAACGTTAAACGGCGTATTGGTTTTTCTTCATGACTTTGTATTATTGTGTCCTACTTAAGATTACAAATAGTTTTCTTGTCACTGATCCATTACTATCAAGTTCGCAACTGTTCTTCAGTCCGAAGGTTAAGTCCAGTAAATCAGTATCACTCAATTAAAATCACTGTTGCTTTGATAACGGTAAAGATTACATTATTCAGTCGAATGACTGGGTATGGCTTTAGTCTCTCTCTTACAAACTATCGAACTTTCACAACTGAAACAAACTAATAGCGTTTGCTTCCGGAAGACTATCGCAATAGTACTCTAGAGCGACTCAAGAGCAACTAACTAAACATTTTCATATCCGAGCTGCATTGTAGGTGCATTGAATTTCCTTTTCGATGCGGCTACTACTCTCTCCCATGGTAAATGTTATCTTTGACCGAATTACCTCCTTGGATTTAACCTTCGTTCATATGAATTTAAATTTATTCTATAGATGTTTAAAAGATAATGCACGACAATCCTTCCGTTTAACTCCTCCTTTGTATGTTACAGTATTTAAGTGTTATAGTTGTTAATCAAAACATTATCAGTGGAATTTTTTTTATCACCAATAGTTGTTGTCGCTGTCAAGATGACTCATTTCCCTACTTTAAGTTTTCACCAAGTTTGTTAATTGGGGATTCTGTCTTTGGGGCGTTACACACTCCAACATGAATAAGTACTTTGTGTGTGTGTGTGTGGGGGGGGGGGGGAGGGGTAGGGGTTGTTGGTAGGCTGTTTGATGTGGGGGAAGGGGACCAAAAAGCGATATCATGGGCCCCATCGGATTATGGAAGGATGGGTAAGGAAGTCGACAGTGCCCTTTCAAGGAAACATCCCGACATTTGCCTGAAGCGATTTAGGGAAATCACGGAAAACCTAGATTAGGATGGCCGGACGCGAGCTTGAAGCGTGGTCCTCCCGAAAGCGAGTCCGGTGTGGTAACCAGTACGCCACTTTGCTCGGTTGTGTCCCTGTGTGTGTGTGTGTGTGTGTGTGTGTGTGTGGAGGGGCGCATGTGTGTGAGCGTGCGTGCGGTTGCCTTAGAAGTTGAGTTCCTTATGCCTATACACCTGCAAGAACGTGTGGTGACATGAACTGCTGCGAGACTGTTTAATCATAACGAAAATACAATGGAAGATGGCTGTTCATAGCCGAAATCTAGATTTGCAAGCATAATAAAAACTAATAGGGTTGGAAACGACTGCTGTGTGCCTCCCCATCTGCGCTTGTCGACCGTGTAACCTACACCCTACACTACACGGAGCAGTCACATTAATCTGATCACCGTCTACGATATCAATGTGCCATAATCACTCGCAGGCGGCAGTACTAGTAATAGAGGGAAAACAAAGAGTGTCGGGGATTTTCGGAAAACAGTGCGGTAGAGATTTACGAGTATCTCATGTCCAAAAGGGCATGATTATTGGCTTTGGGGCCAAGGTTGTAAGCATTTGCGGAGCGGGTAAGTTCGTAATCTGTTCGCGTGCGAAGTTGTTGAAGTAAACAGCGTATAGCAAAACGGAGCGATCCAAAAACCGGCGCCAAGTCAGCTGTGGTGCACAACGGGACAGCGAGGACGAGGGCGAATGAAGGCTGCGAAGATGCAGCAGGTGGCAGCCAGTAGGCGCCAGGTTGACGCACACGTGCTGTTTGCAGTTCATCGGCGACGAAGGCTGGAATTCGCAAGCCAGTACCGCAAGTGGGCGCCCATTGACAGATGAGAGGTGGGCTTTTCACGTTTGATGTCCCCCGGAATACGGCGTGAAACACCTGAACGCAAATACCCTGCAGTTTATGGCGTGGGGCAGGGCTTCCCAACGTGTCGTCCGGCTCTTTCTAGGGGGTCCGCGGCCACCTTTCACCGAATCGTGTAAAATAATGATTAAATTACTGAACAACAATGTGAAAATCAATTTCATCACTATTTTTTTTTTTTTTTTTTTGTGTGAAAAACATATGTACTTCAGCTCGTCTTCCCAAGCAGCCTTTGCGGTTCCTAAGTGAGAACGCATACACAGTTTAGCGCCGGAGAATGCGGCTTCTCTGATCGAGTGTTTCGCAACAATACGGGGGTCGTTTGTGCGCCGGCTCGCGGCGCTATATCCGCTGAAACCTGCATGCGCGGAGCGAGATTTGTCGACCAATCACAGCGTTCGCTGGCACGTATGCGTCCCCAGGCATCATTAAATGTTAAACTTGCTTTGTTAGTGCACTATCTATTTCATAAGTCGATTTTTGACCAGTTTATTACTTCTAACGTGGATCGCTGGCTGAAGTCAGGACCATTGAAGAAGGATGCAGTTTTTCCATCGCCTTCACAACAAGGGAAGTTTCCAGTTGAAATTCATGAGGAGGGAGGACGACCAAAGGAAGAATAATCACAAGGAGCTCCACAGCCGGGTTTATTATGTGAAAACGCTCCAAGTACTCCATTGGTTACAGTATACTGTGGAAGTGGAATAACCAAGAAGCGTAAGTACAACGAAAGCTATTTAGAAATCGGCTTTATGGAGACAAAGAAGGGTAAAGCTCAGTGTGTAATATGTGCGCGAGTCCTTCCGAACAGATCAATGTTTCCAGTTAAATTGCGCCGTCATTTTGAAGGTACTCACCCGGATTTCCAGGCTAAAGACATCGATTTTTTCAAAAGGAAGAGTGCTGAACTAGCTGCTTCTCAGCATTGCATGAAAACTCATGCAAAAACAATTAATGAAAATTCATTAAAAGCTTCTTTCTTGGTTAGTTATCGAGTGGCAGAAACAGGCAAAGCTCATACCATTGCAGAAAGTCTCATAAAGCAGTGTGTTAATTATATTGTTTCTTGCGTGCAGACGAAAAGGCAGTAAAGCTTGTATCTTCGGTGCCATTTTCAAACAATACTGTCAAGAGACAAATCAAATTATGTGAAAGACACTATTGTTTCTCGCATCCAACACAATTCATTTTCTCTGCAGATAGATGAATCCACTGATGTTGCAGGATTAGCGATTTTATTGGTTTTTGTCCGTTATGAATGTTCTGAATGTTTTGAGGAGGACCTCTTATTGTGCAGACCACTACCTGCCAACACAACAGCTGCTGAAATATTCCGTCTATTGGACGATTTTTTAAGGACTAGCGAAGTTTCATGATCTAATTATATAGATGTGTGCACAGATGGTGCAAAAGCTATGACTGGTCCTACTGTCGGAGCAATAACGGAAATAAAAGTAAACGCCAAGAATTGCAGTTGTAGTCATTGTGCTCTCCACAGATACGCTTCAACTACGAAACAAATGCCTGTTTCGTTCAAGAAAGTTTTAGACGAATCCATTTAAATCATTAACTACATAAAATCAACACCGTTTAAGTCAAAACTTTTCACAATACTGTGTGAAGATATGGGAAGCCTTCATCGTTCCCTGCTTCTCCACACAGCAGTGAGGTGGCTCTCACGTGGGAATGCACTCTCTCGGTTGTACGAATTAAGATTGGAAGTCTTAGCTCTCCTGTTGGAGCATAACACAAAATTAGCAGGCCTTATTTATGACGAAAATTGGCAGTGTATACTTGTCCATTTGTCAGATATTTTCTTCAAAATGAACGAAATGAATATTTCACTCCAAGGACAAAGTGAAACAATGGTCACTGCTATCGACAAAGTTCGAGCATTCAAGAGGAAAATCAAGTTTTGGGCAGAGAGTGTCGAGGAGGGGGAGGTCGAGTGTTTTCCTCATCTCAAGGAATTTTTGAGAAAACAAAACATTGGCGCTTGGGAAGAATTTGTTTCATCATATTATGGAACATCTCCGAAGCTTGATGTTATTGTTGGAGCATTATTTCCCAACAGCTGAAGATGAGAAGCTGCAGAAATACGAATGGGTGGTCAACCCATTCACTTTATCCAAAAGGCCGAACATTCCATCATCAAACGAATATGAGTTGTTGATAGAAATTGCCACAGAGCCTTCCTTAAAATCAAGTTTTGACATTGACGGTTACTCACAGTTTTGGATCCGTTTGGATAACAAGAAATACTACCCCTTGTTGAAAAGGCAAAACGTGTACTTCTTCCGTTTGCCACAACATACCTGTGTGAATCTGGATTCTCGATCTATGCTGCCCACAAAACTAAGTACCGAAGCCGTCTAGATGCGGAACCAGACATCCGTCTCCAGTTGTCAAGAATTGAACTCAACTTTTCAAAATTGTGTCAGCAGAATCACCCTCAACCATCACATTAGGATTCTATTATTATTCCTACAGACTCATCTATAGTAAAGAAGAAAGCATTTTTCTTCGTAGATACTCAGTGAACGTACCTGAACTATAACTCTGTAGAAATTTTGTTTCTGTCTTCTATCATTTACAAAATAATTATTAATTGAATTCTGTTGGCATTGATATTTTTGTTGCGAAAATTAAAATGATCTCTAAAGCTAATATCTTTTCTTTGTAATATATTCCGTCCTCTCAGTTAAAAATATGGCCTGCCTATACTTAAATTACAGTTACTTGCTATTACTATGACACTGTATTGTGGCAACTGACTGCAAGCGTAAACAAATGAGGACTTTTCACGTGCCACCTCGTAAAAGGTAAACCTCCTCTGCCATAATTGTTTCCTTTGAGAAAAAAAATCTTATATTCTGTGAAATGCTTTGCCTTCTTATATAGAAAGAAGAGAGTCTGTTTGTTTGTTTTCCTAATTTGTTTACAGTCTTGGTTGATACTGTGTCCAAATAATGGTTGAAGATGTCCGCTGTGGCTAAACTGTTGCCACGCCGCCTACCAGTTGCCATCTACCAACTGACAGTACACTGTTAAAACGCCGCCTGCTAGCTGTCGGCTATGGACTGACAGCTGCAAGACTTTCCGAGCTGTTTACATGGGCACGAAAATCGATTGTGGAACTGGAAAACGGCTTTATAAAAACATTGAAGTGTTTACCTGACCAACCAAAAGCGGAACTGGGACATCGGCTTAAGAAATCCGGTTTTGGAGACGCAAGTAAACTGGGTGAATGTATTCCCACACAGCCAGCCGCGGTGGTCTCGCGGTTAAGGCGCTCAGTCCGGAACTGCGCGACTGCTACGGTCGCAGGTTCGAATCCTGCCTCGGTCATGGATGTGTGTGATGTCCTTAGGTTAGTTAGGTTTAAGTAGTTCTAAGTTCTAGGGGACTGATGACCACAGAAGTTAAGTCCCATAGTGCTCAGAGCCATTGTATTCCCACACATTGCACAACAGATGACACAATAGTACTTTACAGGCATTTCCTTGGCCTATTTTCTTTCGTGATGTGTTTGTATCCCGAATCACGGGTCTGCCTCTTTTCTTAACATCCGCGCGGAATGGCCGCACAGTCTAGGGCGCCATGTCGTCGTCGATTGCGCGGCCGCTCCCGCCAGAGGTTCGAGTCCTCCCTCGGGCATGTGTGTGTGTGTGTATGTGTGTGTGCGTGTGTGTGTGTGTCTGAGTGTTGTCCTTAGCGGAAGTTAAACTTAGGTTAATAGTGCGTAAGACTAGGGACTGAAGACCTCAGCAGTTAAGTCGCATAGACTTTACATACATTTGAACATTTTTCTTCGGATTTCACGAAAAACCACACACACACAGACACACACATACACACACACACACACACACACACACACACACACACACACACGACTATTAAGAAAGATGCATGCTCCTTACACAGCAGTAGCCAAACAGTGGAAGTGAACAGACCACAAGCGGCAGCTTGTCAACAGCGAACAGTTTGGGCGTGACGTTGATTGCTCTTGGAGGAAGGCAGCTCCAACGTGTGAAATGTCAATTACCAAGTAATTTTAATCAGGCTGTAGTGTGTTGAACAAAGGGAGTAAATCCACTAGTAAGTGTCTGGATACAGTGGGAATTCTAACTGGATCGTTAATTTCAAGTTGTTTTCATTCATCTCTAAACCAAAGACTATTGATACTTTGAGGGGGGGGGGGGGTCATTGGTAACATGGCACTTACATTAAGCAGCTTTCAGTTCACATGGGTTTCGCTCTCTCTGAAATTTAAAGTTGCTGTGCTCTTGACTGACTAGGGGTCCGCCATGGATTTTCGACTGAAGAAGCGGTCCGCCAGCTGAAAAGATTGGGAAGCCCTGGCCTGGGGAATGCTTTCGTGGCATTCACTCTGTGATCTCGTTGTTCAGAAATGCACAAGAAACCTACAGAAGTATGCATCCATCCTTGGGGGACCATATCCACCCCTACATACAGTTTCATTTTCCTCGGCACGAGCCGATCGGGGTTCAGAGACTTGGCTTATCCTGACCTTCTAAGGAAATTTGTGCATGGGCAGACACAGGACGTTTCAAGAGCATAATTTGGAACCGCCTTACTGAAACCGTATTTGTAGGCATGCATACAACGAAACTAGGAGTTCATGATGCTGTTATTACATTCAATTGTGGTAATATTGGAAAGTGTTGGGTACTGAAAAGGCTGGGAATTAATCCTGGTGCAAGTATGATCACTGCTCTGCAACATTGCGAGAAATGGTGGATAGCCGATGCAGACAGGTCTGCATCTGATATGGCCAAGAAAGCAAGACAAACATCCAGGAAGGCGAAAAAGAAGCTGGAAGACCTACCAGAGGCCAAAGAAGGGCCATCATATGCGGCAGGACAATTTCAATTGACTGTAAGTAACAAATTTCAATAGCTTTTTCTTTAAAGTTAATTTCCCACAAACTTAAATTTTCAGTACATGTGTCCCATTATATCAGAAGCTATCATACATAAATGAATAAAATTTTCGGAGACTCTGCGTAACATAAAAAGCCACCTCTCGTACTACATTCATTAATATTCCCCCATTAGGAAGCTCACAAAAAAATATTTTCTGCAGAAAAACTTAATATCTTTGTTAATAAATTTAAAAAAAATATTTCTTCAAAACTATATAATGGATAAATTAGATTTTACTACAGTTGACTCTATTACCATCATATAACATACAGTAAAAATATTAGGGTCCTGCATCAAATAGTTTTTTTCAGAAATGGGTCAAATACATGCCTAAATTAACACGGGTTAGATAGGCAGGGTGTGGTCCCCTTAAAAAAAAACAGCTCTAAAACCCGTAATTTGCAGCCGTTGTTTTTATAAACCGGTACGTCAATATTTCTTTCGTTGATATATTGATACATCGAACTTTTCTTCGTTATATTGTGAGCCGATAATGATATTTTTTTTAATATCGATATGTTGGATTCCAGATGTTTTAGAAAATATCAACAGTCCTGCTCTGAGGTACGCCTGTATCTCTGGAAACACTGCACTGAAATGCTGTACGCACAGTATGAACAGCATCGTCACTCACCCTTTGCCTTGTCATCAACACCTCAGTCTCTTTACGCTATTGGTACCATCCTTTAGTGCTCTTAGCATCTGCCTGACATTGAACACGGGCACGTTGCAGCTGTCACTGAACTGTGATACGCGACCGTGTTCTATGAATCCACGAATCTCTTTGCGCTTTTTTTCTGCAGAGACGCCACTTGGACATCAACAATCTTACTTTACGCTGCCTGTAGCAAGAGAGAGGAAAGAAATGAAAGGAGCTAGAAAACGTGTTGAATATGAATGCACACTGATGAGCCAGAACATAATGACCACCTACATACTATCGATATTAAGCCCGCCCACGCGACAGCAGCGGTACACGGCGAAGAATTGCTGCTAGTCAGAAACACTCGCGGTGCATGTAGTATCAGGGAACGTGTTGCCCTGTGTAGAATGGGGAAGGCGGGCGATCTGAGTTTAGCTGAGGGCAGACAGTGATGGCCCGGAGGATCAGCACGGGCATTTCGGGAGCCAAAAGGCTCGTCGGGTGTTCGAGGAATGCTGTGCACGGTGTCTTCAAGACGTGGCAAAACCACGGTGAAACCACGTCCCACGTCGTGGGGTTGGGCTGTCACCCCTCATTACGGATGTCGTAGGCTGGGCAGGACAGGCAGCGAACTGTGACAGAACTAACATGAGACTTTAATGTAGGACAGAGTATAAGTGCGTCTGAACTCAGAGTGCACCGAACACTCCGAACGATGGGCCTCCGCGGCCGACAACCCAAGCGTGTGCCAATGTTAACGCCACGACATCGGCAACTACGAATGAAACTGGCACTTGACCGTCGACACTGGACGTTGGCGCAGTGGCAGAGTGTCGCATGGTTTGATAAACTCCGATACCTTCTTCATCATGCTAATGGGCGGACGCGAATCCGAGGTCTGCAAGGGGATCAGCTCCATGACACCTGTACTGCGGGACAGAGACAACTTGCCGGGCTGGGAAACATTCACATGGCCGTCCATGGGTCCAGTGGAGCCCTGGACCATAACGACAAAGGGTTATCGTACACCGGTTGCAGACCACCTACACCCTTTCATGACGATCGTGTTTGTCTATGGCAGTGGCATTTTTCAGCAAGATAATAGGCCGTGTCGGAAGGTCAGGAGTTTGATGGGGTGGTTCGAGGAACGTAGCAGCGAGTTCCAGTTGAAGTGCTGGTCCGCCAGCTCGCGAGATCTGTACCCTATCGAATACGTCTGGGATGTGATTGAACGTGGCGTCAGAGTTCATCGCCCTTCTACCAGGAATTTAGGGGAAATAAGTGACTTGTGTGTGCAGAAGTGGTGACAACTCCTTCCAGCGACCTACCAAGGCCTCATCGCTTCCACGCAACAACGCAAATGTTCTGGTTTATCAGTGTAAAATTACCGTTTGCAAATAGCGCATAGACATGTAAACATACACTCCTGGAAATGGAAAAAAGAACACATTGACACCGGTGTGTCAGACCCACCATACTTCCTCCGGACACTGCGAGAGGGCTGTACAAGCAATGATCACACGCACGGCACAGGGGACACACCAGGAACCGCGGTGTTGGCCGTCGAATGGCGCTAGCTGCGCAGCATTTGTGCACCGCCGCCGTCAGTGTCAGCCAGTTTGCCGTGGCATACGGAGCTCCATCGCAGTCTTTAACACTGGTAGCATGCCGCGACAGCGTGGACGTGAACCGTATGTGCAGTTGACGGACTTTGAGCGAGGGCGTATAGTGGGCATGCGGGAGGCCGGGTGGACGTACCGGCGAATTGCTCAACACGTGGGGCGTGAGGTCTCCACAGTACATCGATGTTGTCGCCAGTGGTCGGCGGAAGGTGCACGTGCCCGTCGACCTGGGACCGGACCGCAGCGACGCACGGATGCACGCCAAGACCGTAGGATCCTACGCAGTGCCGTAGGGGACCGCACCGCCACTTCCCAGCAAATTAGGGACACTGTTGCTCCTGGGGTATCGGCGAGGACCATTCGCAACCGTCTCCATGAAGCTGGGCTACGGTCCCGCACACCGTTAGGCCGTCTTCCACTCACGCCCCAACATCGTGCAGCCCGCCTCCAGCGGTGTCGCGACAGGCGTGAATGGAGGGACGAATGGAGACGTGTCGTCTTCAGCGATGAGAGTCGCTTCTGCCTTGGTGCCAATGATGGTCGTATGCGTGTTTGGCGCCGTGCAGGTGAGCGCCACAAACAGGACTGCATACGACCGAGGCACACAGGGCCAACACCCGGCATCATGGTGTGGGGAGCGATCTCCTACACTGGCCGTACACCACTGGTGATCGTCGAGGGGACACTGAATAGTGCACGGTACATCCAAACCGTCATCGAACCCATCGTTCTACCATTCCTAGACCGGCAAGGGAACTTGCTGTTCCAACAGGACAATGCACGTCCGCATGTATCCCGTGCTCTAGAAGGTGTAAGCCAACTACCCTGGCCAGCAAGATCTCCGGATCTGTCCCCCATTGAGCATGTTTGGGACTGGATGAAGCGTCGTCTCACGCGGTCTGCACGTCCAGCACGAACGCTGGTCCAACTGAGGCGCCAGGTGGAAATGGCATGGCAAGCCGTTCCACAGGACTACATCCAGCATCTCTACGATCGTCTCCATGGGAGAATAGCAGCCTGCATTGCTGCGAAAGGTGGATATACACTGTACTAGTGCCGACATTGTGCATGCTCTGTTGCCTGTGTCTATGTGCCTGTGGTTCTGTCAGTGTGATCATGTGATGTATCTGACCCCAGGAATGTGTCAATAAAGTTTCCCCTTCCTGGGACAATGAATTCACGGTGTTCTTATTTCAATTTCCAGGAGTGTATATCTATAAAAAAGTTATGTGTTAAGTTAACACTGCAACAAACCGCATAGCTGTATGAAGGATAGTTCTTCGTAAATAAATTGTCTTAATCAGGGAATGATTTTAAACTCTGCCTATTTACAAACAGATATTACAAACACATATTGAAATGTAAAATGTACACAGCAGGTACTTTATCAGTTATCAAAACTGGACATAGTTTGTATCTTGGAGATTTAAATTAAAATATTGTTGTCGTCTTCAATTGGAGTATGTCACATTATAGGACTGGGGAACTGTGAATGAGCAGTATGTGTGGCGAGGGAGGGAGGGGGAATTGTTGGAGGGAGAGTGCTTCAGAAAAGGTGTGGAAAGGAAGGGCTGGCGAGAGAAGACGAGGAGTTTGAAACAAATCTGAGATAGAGAACGAAAAAGTGGTGCAGGCGACAAAGGTAGTGCTGTCATGGAGAGGAAGAATACTATTCTCACAAGGGAACATTCCCAAGTGTCAACAAACTAACTTGATGACACTTTGCGTGTGTGTAGAGGAGGCAAAATAATGTAATAGGTATTTTAGTTCATTGCGCCCAGTATCACTTGGGAGGGGTAAAACATATTTGGAGGGAATTTTTTCGAAACCATGATAAGTAAAAAGAAAGTGTGTGAAATCTTATGCGACATAACTGCTAAGGTCGTCAGTCCCTAAGCTTACACACTACTTAGCCTAGATTATCCTAAGGACAAACACACACATTCATGCCGGTGGGAGGACTCGAACCTCCGCCGGGACCAGCCGCACAGTCCATGACAGCAGCGCCTCAGAGAGCTCGGCTACTCCCGCACGACAATGAGATGTAAAAAAAAGGCTTCTTCTATTAAAGTGGGTAAATAATTACCTTTCTTGCAAACATAAATGAATTAATCTGAAATTTTGCAGAATAACCCACCCCAGTTAATCAATGATGAAGAAAGAAACAGTTGTTACAACATAAATTACAACGCCTTCTGGACACATACATCCATGCATCATAAAGCTGATTTCTGAAATACCACTTCTGAAAATAAGCTGTACGCAATGTGCTATCAGAGTATTTTCAGTGTAAATAATTAAGATACCTAAACATTCATTGTTAGTCTAGTTATTTATTTTACTTATATTTGTTCATTGTTTTAAGTTACTTTACGTTTTACATTCTTTTTTCTACTTTTATTGTTTTCTAGCTTACATTTCCACATACACGAATTTCTTAACTTGAAAATAATAAATAGTTATTATTATGATACAAAAGCATTACAATAATGATAATATGTAAATAAATACTTCATTATGCTATACACATTTTATTAACATAATTTCTTCAAACTATATACCTGACGGAGGACACAATATAAAACAAAATTCAGTAGGATTTAAAATTGTCGTGGGTGATCCTCTACGTATCCTAACTTATATCAGTCTTATTTCAGTACATTCGTAACTTGTGGCGAAAAGAATTGATTACGTATTGGTGACTGCACCTTAATTATATTGTTTCTAAAATGGTGGCGTGGCTTTCGCTTAGGCGTTGTGACAGAGGATAAGCGATGCTGTCAACCAAATGATACTATAGCCGCCTCGGCGTAAGAAACTCCCAGACAACTGCAGATGGCTGAATGCAGCAGCTTTGCGCACGTGCCTCAACTAATCACGTAACACGACTTACTAAATGTCTCTAAGGCAAGGCCTCAGTGTTTCCGGAGTTCTCATTCGGTGGTTTCTGCGCATACAGTTCGAGTTTGCACCGGCGTTTTCCACGGACTCTGTCAATGAGTATCTTGATGATTATTAAGGTAATGGCTTTTTGTTTCACAGGAAAGAAAAAGTCTGGGGAAGATGATCTCTGAAGGGTCAAGCACGTGGTTTTGCGTTCCGACTACGGGGTTACTTTGAAGAGGGAAGAGGCAGTGGCGATATTTTGATACCAGCCTATGGCGTAATGGACAGAGGGGTAGAAACTCTCAGAATATTTACTGTGCCAGGGATGACACTGACAATGGTGAAGAAGAGTTGGAACTCAGCTGGAAACTCTGTTCTTGTGACGTTAACAAAGACGAGGGGGAATAATGTGGCAAGTGAGAAGTGTTGGCAACTTATAAGGAAAGGCAACAGTCGGCGTGTACAGAGTGTCCCTCCTGAAAGTCGCCAGATGCACGAGGGTTGCCCAGAAAGCAAAGCATTTTTTTTTCTCAGCCGAAAATAGCGCTGCGAATGCGTAACGTTAAGTATGTATTGTTTGAAGTCTCCTGAGTGAGCGCTCCAAGTTTCCGTCACTTCCGACAGATAGCATAGCTGCAGGACAGTTCCAAAACGGCGTCTGTAGGTGATGTACGTTACATGCAACGTGCCGTCATTGAATTTCTCCCTGCAGAGAAAGGAACAGTGGGGAATATTCACAAACGTTTGAGCAAAATCTGCGGAGGATCTGCTGTCGACAGAAGTACAGGGCTATTACAAACGATTGAAGCGATTTCATAAATTCACTGTAGCTCCATTCATTGACATATGGTTACGACACACTACAGATACGTGGAAAAGCTTTGTTCGGCTGAAACCGCACTTCAGGTTTCTGCCGCCAGAGCGCTCGAGAGCGCAGTGAGACAAAATGGCGACACGAGCCGAGAAAGCGTATGTCGTGCTTGAAATGCACTCACATCAGTCAGTCATAACAGTGCAACGACACTTCAGGACGAAGTTCAACAAAGATCCACCAACTGCTAACTCCATTCGGCGGTGGTATGCGCAGTTTAAAGCTTCTGGATGCCTCTGTAAGGGGAAATCAACGGGTCGGCCTGCAGTGAGCGAAGAAACGGTTGAACGCGTGCGGGCAAGTTTCACGCGTAGCCCGCGAAAGTCGACGAATAAAGCAAGCAGGGATCTAAACGTACCATAGCCGACGGTTTGGAAAATCTTACGGAAAAGGCTAAAGCAGAAGCCTTACCGTTTACAATTGCTACAAGCCCTGACACCCGATGACAAAGTCAAACGCTTTGAATTTTCGGCGCGGTTGCAACAGCTCATAGAAGAGGATGCGTTCAGTGCGAAACTTGTTTTCAGTGATGAAGCAACATTTTTTCTTAATGGTGAAGTGAACAGAGACAATGTGCGAATCTGGGTGGTAGAGAATCCTCACGCATTCGTGCAGCAAATTCGCAATTCACCAAAAGTTAACGTGTTTTGTGCAATCTCACGGTTTAAAGTTCATGGCCCCTTTTTCTTCTGCGAAAAAAACGTTACAGGACACGTGTATCCGGACATGCTGGAAAATTGGCTCATGCCACAACTGGAGACCGACAGCGCCGACTTCATCTTTCAACAGGATGGTGCTCCACCGCACTTCCATCATGATGTTCGGCATTTCGTAAACAGGAGATTGGAAAACCGATGGATCGGTCGTGGTGGAGATCATGATCAGCAATTCATGTCATGGCCTCCACGCTCTCCCGACTTAACACCATGCGATTTCTTTCTGTGGGGTTATGTGAAAGATTCAGTGTTTAAACCTCCTCTACCAAGAAACGTGCCAGAACTGCGGGCTCGCATCAAGATGCTTTCGAACTCATTGATAGGGACATGCTGCGCCGAGTGTGGGAGGAACTTGATTATCGGCTTGATGTCTGCCGAATCACTAAAGGGGCACATATCGAACATTTGTGAATGCCTAAAAAAACTTTTTTAGTTTTTGTATGTGTGTACAAAGTATTGTAAAAATGTCTCAGATAATAAAGTTATTGTAGAGCTGTGAAATCGCTTCAATCATTTGTAATAACCCCGCACAGTCAGTCGCTGGGACAGGCTCTCGCACCTGTCATGTTGCAACGAGCTAATGTTTTCATTCGCGAGGCCAGACACATTAGGACTTGAAAGTTGGCGTTGCATCTGTCAATCAGCAAAGGAAGTGAGGCTGCAATTATTTGCAATCTTGGATATTCAAAAGTGTGTGCAAAACGGGTCCCATGATGTCTAACAGTGGGTCACAAATAGCACAGAAAAAACATTTGTCTTGATTCGTTTGCAACATTTTGAAGCTGAGGCGGACGCCTTCTTGTCCCAGATTGTGACAGGTGATGAAACCTCGATTCACCATTTTGAGCCCGAAACAAAATGACAGCCGATGGAATGGCGCCATTCGCACTCCCCGCAGCAGAAAAAATCCAACGCAACTGCTTCCGCTGTTAAGGTCATGGCGATCGTGTTCTGGGACTGTGATGGTGTGATTGTCATTGACGTGATTCTAAGAGGCGGTACCGTTAACTCACCAGCAAATGTCAACACATTACCAAAACAAAAGACGCGCTTCTAGCGACTTCAGGCCACAGCAACCCAGCAGGTGTTTTGCTGCAACACGATAACGCTCAGCCCCACACAAGTCTGAGGACTTATAAATAGCCGGCTGGAGTGGCCGAGCGGTTCTATGCGCTACAGTCTGGAACCGCGCGATCGCTACGGTCGCAGGTTAGAATGCTGCCTCGGGCATGGATGTGTGTGATGTCCTTAGGTTGGTTAAGTTTAAGTAGTTCTAAGTTCTAGGGGACTGATGACCTCAGCAGTTAAGTCCCATAGTGCTCAGAGCCATTTGAACCATTTGAACTGCTCAATACGTCGCAAAACAGGATTGGACCGTGTTACCCCATCCAACCTACGGCCGTGATCTATGCCCCATTAAAGGATGCCATTCGTGGAAGACATTTTGAGGATGATGAGGAGGTGAGTCACACAGTGAAGCATTGGCTCCGCCATCAGGACAAGTATTGGTACCGACAGGGCATGCACGCCCTTGTTTCACGACCACGATGTTGCTGTCGCCAGTGGGGTACTACTCATTCTTCTTTTTGCAGTGTCGTTGTATAGCACACAGGTAAAACGAATATCGCACTAGTCTAAGGTAGGACAGCCTTATCGAATGGGCACGTAAAATTCCGCTATAAAAATAATTTGTTTTACAATGGAAAACAAATCGAAGTTTCCATAGACGCAGGGTGTCGCATGAAGCATGTTATAGCGGTGTTAGTACGGTCTCACTCCAGGAAAGCGTTGCAAAAACGAACATGCTCATACGTCCGGAAAGACCAGAGAAAATATTCCTGACGACACCCTGTGTATGTGTTCAAATGATAAGATACGGAACGTCGTAACAATTAAACTTCTTTCACTTTCCATGTGCCGTTTTGGGAAACGTCGTGAGACCTCTAGGTGCACCTTGCGATAGAAGTATGAGTCGTTACCTCCTCCTAAAATATTCAAAGCTGACCCTCAGCAGGCCAGGTGACACTATCTTTTTCGATGTTCCGATATTCGTCGAATTCCTCAATTACGGAAAAATCCTTAACAGTGATGCGTACTGTGAGACAATCAGCCTCATCATGAGCAAACGGATTGGGCTGCTCACGGACGGATAACACGCGGCCACACATTTCCAAGATGACACAAAGTGAAACAAACAAGCTGCGACATTATCCCGGAAAAACAGTGACCCGTATATGCAGTAAGTTTCCTTTGATTTATGTCTATGGCCACAAACTTTTTGTTAACAGATTAACGGTTTCGGTCTTTAATGACCATCATCAGATCAGTTTCATAAAACAGGACTTTTTTTATGAAACAGATCTGATGATGGTCATTAAAGACCGAAACCGGTAATCTGTTAACAACAAGTTTGTGACCATAGACGAAAATCAAAGGAAACTTATTACAAAGTGAAACGATGAAGTCCAAGTGGGCAGCCGCCCTACAGCCTGAATTTGTTACCTGACGATTTCCACGTGTTTGGTCCATTAAACATCTTGATGGACCGGCTGCTGTGACACCCGTAGGCTTTCCGAGGACAGGGACTCCTCCTGCTCGTAAAACTTTAGGGTAGTTTTACTCAGGCTGCTGGTTATTACTTCTGAATACAGACTTCATTTTTAGCCACTCTATCGTTTCGTACTTTTTTCTTTTGAACACTCCTTGTACATTACAGCAGGAAAGATAACATACCCTACACGTAAATCAGCGTCAGTATCTTCTGCGAACATAATCATACGAAATGGATCAAACGAACTACGGCAAAGACTCTTCAGGACCTGTGGAAATTTATGTTCAAATGGGTCGTAGCATTACTGGGCAGACAACGTCTTTTGTGATATGCATGTTTTGTCACAGCGTAATTCTACACCGCCGGAAAGCCGTTTGTTTACAGGCAGTGCGACAATCTCACCCATTGTTTTCAGAAAACTTGGCTGGAAAGTATTAAAGGAACGCGGTCACACTGTGGCGTGGAGATGTAAAGGAACACGGCCACACTGTGGCGTGGAGATGTCGTTTCTTCCGGGAAGTGCTTGCAGTAATCCAGAGAATACATAATGCAGACTGCTGAAATGTGGGTCAACGAGCATTATGCAAGATCAGCCACGTGAATAAACGATACACGTCACTGAACAATGAGATGGGCGAGCGACATAGTCTGTCTCATGCTTGCACTATTAACTGTTTTGTGTCTGGTGCAATGCTGTTCTTTTTTTCTTGTCAAAAAAAAAAAATGCAGAACCAGCCTGTAGACAACTACGAAGAAATTAACGCTGAAACATTTCGAGACTGCTTAGTTACCCACTTGCTATCAAATGTCAGTTCCGGTAGACAGTGCGCATTGCCATTCCGCTCAGGTAAATTAGCCACCAACTTCGATCACAAAGCAGGACAAAATCTGATCTCGTTGAAGGGAGATCGTAAACCAGCTATGGAATGAAATCTGACAAAGAGGAGGCATAACAGAAGACACAATACCAAATATATTATTTTCTTTCTCAGGCCATGAGGAAATTGGCGAAGTTACCGACGCCAGTGATATCGTAACAGAAGAATGGCAATGTAAGAATTCGGTGTTACAGTTCTCCGGCATGAAAATTAAAGGCTCTTCACATGTAACTTTGGTAGTCTTTACGTTTCCTTAGGAAGGTCCAAAAGCTATCGCGAGAGCCGACGCTCTTGTGTGTCTGACACTTCACTCCTTACGCCTGATATGCCTGTATTCACTACGATTTCGTTGATAGTTATGTCGTCACAGTATTTCCAGAATCGTCGGTGCTACGAGATGACTAGTACAGGGCGAACATTCGGCCCTGGCATAGGATTACGCTTTGGCGTAACACGGCTAAGCCCATCACAAGGGAAGCTGGCTTTCAAGTTAAGCTTTAATTAGCGCTGATGGTAAAACATTGATATATCGATATTTTCCCAATAAATATCGATATGTATCGGTAATATCTTTCCCCCAGATATATCACTATCAAAATGACAACATCGGTTGCCGATTTTTTACTTTATATTACCTTTTTTCACAATCTTCGGCAAATATTTGAAGTTGTTCTTCGGAAAATCTAGGAGAATATAATTTAACTTTCACTGTGTGAAGGAGTGTTAATACATTTTGAGCTTTCATCACGTCCAATCTCTCTCGTTTACTGGGTGAAGCAATGATATGTGGCACAAAAGAAAAAAGTCAAATCGCATTAGGGGCTGGCGGTGTGACTGGAATAACAATATTTCCGATGTGAAGAAATAGCACCCTAGGTGCGTTGAACAGCAGTTGTTAATGCAACACCAGTTCATATTCAACCAGAATGACATTGCCTATTTGCTTATGCAATTCTAGGGTCAATTCCCAATAAACTGGGAGGTGTTATTGCACTATTTCTATCAATTGGAATTTTATTAATTTTACCATTCTTCACATCGTAATTCTTCAAACACAGTTGCCGAAAATTATCAGTGAAAATATAAATGACAAGATTGGTCTTTACGGTGGGCGGAGATGTGTGGAGGGGAAATGCTGACGTAATCGCCGTTCGGCGTTACCAACAGAAACTGCAACTTTTAGCTTCACCACGCAATTTTGACACTACAACTGCTACCTCTCCGGCGATGGCAGAAATAAAAGACAGGGAAGTCGACATGAAGTGCTAAGGACAAATCCGATGTACGATGAAACCGAACGATGGACCCATCGGACGCCTTCTATTGCGCCACTTACATGCAATTACCGTTGTTAGCAAAGTGGTTATCGCCAAGCGTTAACTTGCATCGTTTTCCTTTCAATTCTTGCTCTAAAAGGGATAGCCGGGCTGCTAGCTTGTCGATGTACAGAATATCTAATAATAAATCAATACTTAAATAAACAGCTCTGAAACAGCAGTATATTTACAATGCGCAGCCGATATTTCTGCAGGCAGGCACGTCGTCATTTTCTTCCTTGGATACATCGATACCTTCTCCGATATATCGAGATCCTCTAATGATAATATTTTAAATATCGATAGATCGGATTGCAGGACAGCCGCTGTGGCCGAGCGGTTCTAGGCGTTTCAGTCCGGAACCGCGCTGCTGCTACTGTCGCAGGTTCAAATCCTGGTTCGGGGATGGATGTGTGTGATGTTAGGTATAAGCAGTTGTAACTCTAGGGGCCTGGTGACCTCAGATATTGAGTCCCATAGTGCTTACCGCCATTTGAATAATTTTTGGATTACAGTAAAAATATCAGCATAGCTACGAACGATCTGAACATAATTTTTTGGACACCGTGAGGAGTTATGTAGTTCGTTTGATCCATTTCGCGTAACTATGACAATATCAGATACTGACGCTGACTAATGATGAAATGTAGTGAAAACCGTTATTACGGTAAGAACTGATTTCGGTGACACATCTCCGCAGACAAGGCGATGAAACAGAGAGGAGGGAACGAAGATGACAGACACCACGAGTATAAAACTATAAGGCTCACTAATTAGTTTGTGAATAATTAACTACATGTATAGTTCTGCAGCAGCATGTGTCGAGATGAAGCTCTTTTGTCTTTTCAAACTGTACTATTGTATTACGTACAACTAATAGTTACAGAGAGTTGTGGTCATAACGAGCGCATTTAATGCAGTAATTTGAACGTCAGAAAGATTCCTTCATTTTGAAATTGTCTGGAAGACGACCATTGCAATGTAGTGTAGTATGGTGCACAGTGTGATGGAATAATATTTTGAGGACAGTCTCTTCGGCACACGCAATTTGCGTAATTTAGCAATTTCGTAATTATGTTTAACCAAAAAATATAGACACTACAAGATACCATGAGCTATCAGTGGACACAGAATTACAAAACGAACAAAATATGCTTGTTTACATGTAACATTAATGGAGGCATCACGAATTTTATGGATTTTTTCTCAACAGTAAAAAAGTCGGTTGACAAAGGTTCCTCGAATGTTGGAGAGCAGACGGTAGGGCTTAATTTCGGCAGGAGAGCCCCGAAAGGCATTCCGGCACCTACCAGAAAATTTTTGTTGAACTAGCACCAGTGATTTAAAGTAATACACGTGTATTCAATCGCCGAGCAACTATAATTTCCCGTGGTTCCGGCACTAGTAAACGTAACAATGTGTGACGTAGATGTCTGCAAGTGGAGGCACTTGTCCTGGACCAGCCCATTCCCCGCCCCCCCCCCCCCCTCCAGTCCCCCTCTGATCCTGAGTACAGAGTTTTTATTCACTACAGAATTCCCATACACTTCTAGAAGTGATTTCCCGTGATTCTGCCGCGCGGGGTAGCCTATCGCTTTGAGGTGCCTTGTCACGGTTCGCGGGGCTTCCCCGTCGGAGGTTCGAGTCCCCTCTCGGGAATGGATGTGTGTGTTGTCCTTAGCGTAAGTTGGTTTAAGTTCATTTAAGTAGTGTGTAAGCTTAGGGACCGGTGACCTCAGCAGTTTGGTCCCACAGTACGTACAACAAATTTCCAATTTTTCCCTGGGGCACTGATGACCTTAGCTGTTTAGTCCCCCTTAAACATCCCAACAACCACCAACACCACCACCACCAATTTTTCCCGTTATTACACGTCAGCCAGTTGTAGCATTATGTAGCTGATCGCAGTGAAACAATACAATTGCAATCACCATATTCTCTTTGCAAAGTGTAACCCCAGACACCCGATAGCGGAGTGCGTGCTTCATTCGTTCGTGAGTCGTCCTCCGTTGTATAGCAATGAGCACGCTGCTACTGTACAACGAACAAAGCGATGGAGGAAAAGAGTCGCTCTTTTGAGCCGTACCCACATCCTTCACTGGCTTCTCCAAAGAACTGTTGCGAAGACAGCTACGGAGCTTACACCAACTGTTGCGGAATTCCACGTCGCAGTGTTGTCGACGCAATCAACAATAACTGAACGTAGCACTTTCTGGAGCATTGTTTCTTTTCACAGAATGCCAAGAACGGTACCGTGTGAGCTGTGCTGAGGCTGAACGATTGATTTCAAATCAGCTTTGTGGTCTTCACCCATGGGGGCCTTCAAAAGTACGTTACGCTATTGCATGGTGCTGGAAGGTCGTGTAGCATGAGGAAGGAAGCTTGGTGAGCTAGTTTAGTGTGTCATGTCCATTTAACAACAAGGGAACGCTTCTGCCAGGTCCTACTATTCATAATCTAAATAAGGCTATTGCAGTGGACGTCACTACGCAAAAGTCCGAAACAACGATCATTCGAATTTTTCAGTGCTGGCAAGGCCTGGTGGGAGTCAGCGAATGATTTTCTAAATAGGGAACAGTTCTTCACAAGTCATGAGGTGACTCCATTACTAAGTAATTCGCACTTTGGGGAAGAAGGAGGTATACCTCTGGCATGGTAATTTGACAGTGCAGTCAGCTTTACACTCTCTGGAGAGTTCTCCAGTAGCCCTTTCTCTTTAGTAAAAATATCTACTTCAGAACAAATGATCCCATACTGTCGATACTGTTTCTGGTGACGATAGGTAAGTTGTATTTTATAGGTTCTCAGGTCACAATACTGGGCAGATTAACTCCGTAATTTTCTACAACACCTGACATTAGATGTGCACAGAATTGCTACTGGTATTTTTTTCATCGAAACTACTCTAATGAGATCTATTTTGCTGTGACATACATACTTGATAATTTACAGTGCGGCGAATTTTAGGACCAAAGCAGCTGAAAAATAATATACTGATAACTTCTTATCTGAAGCAACACACTGGTAGGATTTTTGGTCAATAAGAGCACAAATACCTATAAATCTATCAAGCACTTGTGTTGTTGATAAACAAACAGAGTTTCTTCGTCTTATGAAAGAGGTTCTAATAAATTAATAATTGCTCTTGCTTTGCCTGCAACTACACGTACAACTGAACAATCCTTAAGTATTCTACGAAAGGTAAATATGTTCTGTGTTCTGCAATGAATGAAATTAGGTTATTTGTTCACAGAAAAGGTGTTTGACAAATGTATGCAACAGCATCGTCTTCAAACAGGATTACGTGTAATGATAAATTCTATGTAGTTTCATGGCTGGTCTTTCCTTCATCAGCTCTTTTTAGGAAAACAATTATTTATTATTATTACTTTGAACTGTAACCCAAAAGCTTTCATTTGCTAAGATTGAAACTGCGTTTTTAGTGAATGCGTGTAGATGTAGGCTACGTAAGCAGAGTTACAGATAACAGCCTATCAGCAGCTTTAAAATCTGTTATCTTCGTTTTCACTTTCGAGGAAGATTAATCAATCGTTCTTCATGACTGGTTATTTTTATTTATATCCAACAGTATTCCCATTTCTAATTTTCACATTCAATGAGGTTGACGTTATTGGTATATTTATAAATATATATTTTCTAAATATTTTACTACTTTACTTCCTAACTTATTTATCATATTGTTGTATGTAACATGTCAGATTTAATCGTGAAAGGCAATAGCTTTAGGTCACTGATCACATCCATAATGATTTTAATAATACGAAAAGGTTTACTTTTAAGGTAATCATCAAATCATACTATTAAAGTATCAAGGTAATCTACCTATAACATATAATGAGTGGTTTGTCATCTTTTCTCTGGGATATAACAGTAACTGGCAGTTTTAGACTCTTTTCACTTCCCATCCATGGAAAAATTTTTGGATACGCCCACGATGGGTAGTAAGCGTGGTGCAATGGACAGAGGCGTGGGGTGAGACAACGTGTGTGTGTGTGTGTGTGTGTGTGTGTGTGTGTGTGTGTGTGTGTGCAGTATAGACCAGATCCCATGAGCTTTGTTCCGATGTTGTGAGCGATACATGTCGGTACCTTTTGCCGTAAAGCATATTTCGATTAACAGTGCAGTTGGTATATTCAACACTTCTGACGTCAAAAAGACACAGCATCAGTTCAGTCGTTCAGTTAAAACAATCGTCTGTTTTTTGCGCGAGGCTACTTCTTACTTCTCGAAACGATTGTCTCAGCACGCCTGTGGAGCAGCGTAGCGCACGCCTACAATCGCTGTCACTTCTTGGAAACACACGGTTTACTGAAGGCTTCGGCTGCTATCGACAGCTTTCATGTAATAGTCGTGCCTTCGGTTCCGTGCAACGTTCAGCAGCAAGGTAGTTGTAGCGAGTTCATGCAGCCTGTGCAGCTCCGTGGACTCCAGCTGAGGTTTAAGGAGAAGGGGTGTATTAAAGCGAGACAACTCTACGTTTATAGCAGTTATAGATTTAGAGGACGCTTTTGACATTGTTGACTGGAATACAGTATTCGAAATTCAATAGGTAACAGGGATTACAGAGTGCGAAAGGATATCTTCAACCTGTGCAGAAACGAGACTGCTGGTGTTAGAGGCAAATCACTTGAAAAGAACCAGTATTCGAAATTCAATAGGTAACAGGGATTACAGAGTGCGAAAGGATATCTTCAACTTGTGCAGAAACGAGACTGCCGGTGTTAGACGCAAATCACTTGAAAAGAAGCAGTAGCTGGGAAGGTAGTGGGAAAGTTTCGTAGCCTGTTCCTAACGTTACGTGCAGGCAGTGAAGGAAACAAATTTAAAAACGGTATTAAAGGTCAGGATGAGGATATAAAAACTTCGAGGCTTGTTAATGACGGTAATTCAGTTAGAGATGGCAAAGGATTTGGAAGAACAGTTCAACGGAGTGAATAGCGCCCTGAATCGTGTACAAAAGCAAAATAAGTGTAACTAATGAATTCGAATTTAATCCGTTGATTATAAGGGAATTAAGCTGACAAATGACGTAATAAAAGTAGTTGATGACTGATGTTGGTCAAGGAAGAGAGGATATACAACGCAGAGCAGCAGTTACAGTAAATTTACACGAGAAAAAGAACTCCTTTTAAAGATCGAATGTTAATTAAATGTTAGGAAGTGTTTCCTGAGGGCATTTATCAGGAGTCCAGGAGGGTACGGAAGTTAAACGTGGACTGCAAATGTTTCGGATAGGTAGAGAATAGAAACGGTTGAAATGTGGCGCTAATGAGGACGTACAGAACCGAAGTTGGTAAAAATGAAACACCTTTGCCTGAATCGCGGAAGGGATCGATTGGTTGGGCACAGTCAGTTTGGTAATGGAGGGAAGCGTGATTTGGTCGGTTGGGGTTATAAATCATACAGGCAGCTGAAAGGTATGAATAGAGGAAACAGGTGCATATACACATATCAACAAAAGTGTTGCGTCTCCCTGATGTGTCGTGCAGGTGTGTTGGTATTGTGTCTGTTCTCCTAGCGATCGGAAGGCTACCACTGTTATTTGTAAATAAGTCCGCCCCAGTAGCTGAGTGGTCAGCGTGACGGCTTGCCGTCCTCTGGGCCCGGGTTCGATTCCCGGCTGGGTCGGAGATTTTCTCCGCTCAGGGACTGGGTGTTGTGTTGTGTTCATCATCATTTCATCCCCATCCGGCGTGCAGGTCGCCCAATGTGGCGCCGAATGTGATAGGACCTGCGATATGGCGGCCGGACCTGCCCCGCGAGGGGCCTCCCGGCCACTGACGCCATACGCTCATTTCCATTTTCCATTTGTAAATATACACACGGCTGCTATGTGCGGCACCTACTGTTAGAACGCCGTACTTGAATGGATTGCAGGGTAACAGTTGTAGTGAAAGACCAGTGGGGACACCGGCCGTGCCGGCCGTGCGGTTCTAGACACTTCAGTCCGGAACCGCGTGACTGCTACGGTCGCAGGTTCGAATCCTGCCTCGGGCATGGATGTGTGTGATTTCCTTAGGGTCCTTAGGTTTAAGTAGTTCTAAGTTCTAGGGAACTGATGACCTCAGATGTTGAGTCCCGTAGTGCTGAGAGCCATTTGAACCATTTGAACCAGTGGGGACGCGTTAGACCTATGTGGAACAAGAGAGTGAACAATGCCACGAAGACAATCGAACCAGTGATCGGGGTCACGTAGAAAGCTTGTCAATCAGGAAAGCTGCACGGAGCTTGCGCCGGAGTCAAGGTGATGTTGTGCGGATATGGAATTGGTTCCAGCTGACGGGTAGTTCTGAGGACTTAACACAGCCCAGGCCATCCACGTTCGAAAGGTGCGCAGTGTGATCGATATCTGTAACGTCTGAGACAAAGGAACTACGGGCTGAGTGCTTCACAACTGAATTCCAGGGCCAAAGAGGGTACTGCTTTCCATGTATCACATCAGACTCATAGTAAACGACTGCATGATGTGAATCTCCATTCCCGACGAAAACGGGAGCAATATGTCGAACACAATAGCACCATGAACTTCATTACTGGTTGGCAAGAAATCATGCAGAATGTACGGCCCAGGATTGCCGTCTTGTGTTATTTAAGTATGGAAATCGGATCTATTTGTTCCCTGATAATCGCAGACAACGTGTTTGGAGACAAACCGGTAATATAGAACGCCCGCAACACAGTAACACGTATGTTCAGCACGGCAGTGACGGAGTATTGTCCTGGAGTGACACTACATGGGACCACAATACACTTCTCGTGGTTGTTGAGGGCAGCCTCATTCCTCTATGATACAGGGACGTGATTCTGCAGCCGATAGTGCTACCGCATCTCCAACATTTAGGTGACAATTGTACCTTTATCAGTGATGCTGTTCTCCTTCACCTTGCTAGGATCACTAGAATGGAGTGGCCGGACATGAAGCCAATTGAAGATGTGACGGATCTATTGAAACGACCTGTTTTTCGAAGTCGACAATGACCACATACTCTGCGCGATTTACGCAAAGTCGCCTTTGAGCAGTGGAGCAATTTGAACTAGAGCTGGCTCGCTGATCTGATCGACGATAAGACACCACGAATTCCAGCCTCCATCCCACTGAAGGGACGCCCCACTACATATTTACTTTGATCAGGAACGCTGTCGATACAATTATTATCATTATTTTTGTTATTATTAGTATTCGGTGATATGGACACATTGCAAATGATTATACGTGCGTGAAAGCCAACTTTTGTTTTCTGCCATGACTTTTGAAGTAAGGCTGTGATGAATACCTTTTCTTGAAGCGTGCAGCTGGAGGTTTTAGCAGTTAGGCAAACGTGAACAGACTTAGACTGAACTGATTAGCCTGGAGGGATGCATCATACCATTTTTTATACAGAAAATAACAACATGTGAAGGTAACGACACATATAATTTTATGCTCCAATTTCAGTGCTAACAATTGCTATGCTCTTTTCTTAATTATTGGTTTTTGTGGGCCAAATACTTTTTCATTCTTCCAGATTGTGCCGTTTTCTCCTCATTCTACTCACTCTTCCCATTCTCAGTTTGTTAATTGTTATTGGTAGTGTGATATGTTTGTCATGAAGTACCTTGAGCAAGCTGTATTGCCTTCCTAGTGCTCCATCGTAAGCTGTAATTTCATCACGTTCTCCTTGATCGCTGTGATCCAGCAAATGCCGCTCTTACTGTTCCATTACTTCTCAATTATTCTCCAGCTAATTCTATTTCCTGTTGTCCTCATAAAACGTCCGAGGGAAAGACATTCATTTCTTTTCATTGTTCTTGTCACTGGTTCTATTTTCTTACAATCTGTTTCATTTGAAGATGTTCTATATCCTTATAATCTGTTTCATTTGAAGATATTTTCCTAACTCCGCCTTTGTGGCATTTTTTATTTATACATGTTCTACCTATCCTTCTTTCCACTTTCTATTGCTACAGTGTAGATTGTTTTTAATACAGTTTCGCTGGCATGTGTTATTTGCTGCTGTGTGATTGTTTTGTAGTGTTTCACTTTTATGGCTACTGAGAGGCACTTATGCTATATGATTTTTTGGTAATATGGCGCGTTTTAACCGCGATGAAGACACCAACAAAAATACAGTACATCTGAGAGATAAGACCCTTGGCCACGCTCCTGATGCTCGAAAGCATTTTTCACACATTCCCTAATGCATCTCGTAGAGAAATACACTAATGAAAAGATGGTTAAGAACAAACGCATTTTTCAGCACAGAATAAATACAAGCCTACCTTCAAACCAGTTGTTGTAGAAAAGCTAGAAGCTTTTATTGGTCTTCTTGTTTTGTCTGGAGCCACGAAAAACAATCATGTCCCAATGAAATGGCTGCACGACCGCACAATAAGAGGAGATAGATTCCAAGCTACACTGTCTGGCAACTGCTTTGTTTTTATTAGTAGCAATTTACAAAAAAAAAAAAAAAAAGGTTCAAATGACTCTGAGCACTATGGGACTTAACATCTGAGGTCATCAGTCCCCTCGAACTCAGAACTACTTAAACCTAACTAACGTAAAGACATCACACACATCCATGCCCGAGGAAGGATTCGAACCTGCGTCCGTAGCGGTCTCGCGGTTCCAGACTGACGCGCCTAGAACCGCTTGGCCACACCGGCCGGCAGCAATTTCCAATTAGCCGTTTCCCAGACGCAAGAAGAAAGACGAAAGATAGACAAATTCGCGTTAATCTATCATATTTCGAGTATTCTATCCGAAAAATGTAAGACCAGTTATCAACCAGGTTGATACCTTACTACAGATGAACAGTTAGTGGGTTTTGCGGTTAAGTGCCCATTCAAAATGTACATACCTAGCAAGCGCAAAAATACGGTTGGTTGGTATGTTTAAGGGGGACTAAACAGCGAAGGTCATCAGTCCCCAAAAATGCGGGCTTAAGACCATAATGATTTGAAATCAAGCAACTCGATAACTAATAAATGCTATTCCATGCTTGGGTAAGGGTTCCACACCACCCAGTGTTCCAGCTGCTGTTTATTTTACCAAACTACTGACCAAACCAGTTTATGGTACTTATCGTAATATCACCGGCGATAACCGGTTTACTGATATTCCTCTTGCCATTGATTTGCTGAATACCCACCAACTGACATACATTTGGACCATAAATAAAAATAACCGAGAACTCCCCCCTGAATTCTTCGATATGAAGTACAAGGATCACAAAGTTGGAACGTCGCTTTTCATATTCCTAGACGACATGACAGCTGTTTCATATAAACTCAAGAAAAATAAAATGGTTACTGTCATCTCAACCATGCATGGAGATGATGCTGTATATCCCAACTCCAAAAAACCCTATACGATTGTCAGCTGCAACGAAACCCAAGCGGGTGTCGACGCGTGTAATAAAGTGTGTCAGTACTATAACATTGGCCGAAAAACATATCGATGGAATGTATGCGGGTTTTACAACATGATAAACATTGCTTGCATAAAGTCCTGTTCTGTGTACCTTCATAACTTTTACAACAACAAAGGGAGAGATAGAAACAACGATCAAACAAAACCATTGTCGCGATTTGATTTTATTTTGACGTTTTCTGAAAAGCTTATAAAAACTCGTATGAAGGCTAGGCTTGACACACCAATTCCCCATGACCTGTGAAACAGTATTTATAGATGCCTGAACATGACGCCACGTGCAGAGTCAAAAATGGTTCAAATGGCTCTGAGCACTATGGGACTTAACATCTGTGGTCATCAGTCCCCTAGAACTTAGAACTACTTAAACCTAACTAACCTAAGGACATCACACAACACCCAGCCATCACGAGGCTGACCCCGCCGGGAATCGAGCCCGGGAACCCGGGCGTGGGAAGCGAGAACGCTACCGCACGACCACGAGATGCGGGCCGTGCAGAGTCAGCTCGCGAAGAAATTGAGCAAGGAGTTATTCCCAAAAGAACTTAGTGTAAGTTTTCTGACTACAAAAAACAAAGGAAATAAAAAATGTTGTGGGATTTACGTAAGTTACCAGTGTGTGGTGAACACCACAAAAAATTTGGTCCAACTTGTACCGGTAAAAAACGAGAAAATTCCAATGAATTTTGTGATACTGGTTTCAGTTCTAAAAAACATTATTAATTGTACGTGATTTTATATTGTAATGGATTTTTGTTACTTTTATGAAGTTTGGACTACTATTGGTTCAAATGGCTCTGAGCACTATGGGACTTAACATCTGTGGTCATTAGTCCCCTAGAACTTAGAACTACTTAAACCTAACTAACCTAAGGACATCACACACATCCATGCCCGAGGCAGGATTCAAACCCGCGACTATAGCGGACTACTATTGTTTAATTTTTGCGAGTTTGGTTGTTTTTTGTTTTGCTGTTTTTTGAAGAAATATACATTGGTTTTATGTTATTCCAAGTTATTTAACGTATTTTACTCTAACCCATATCATGAAACTGAAATTATTTATGTGGTTTTCATTATTAGACAGTTATATTGTGTAGGCTTCTCAGGCATATGGTGTGGTCCAGATGTAGGAGCCTGGTGGTGTGGTCAGCACGGTTAACTTTAAGTTTCCATGTGCTGTGGTACAAACTCTCTTCTGAATAGTCCACGTTGCCTCGATGCTGTGGAAGTAGAAGTCCACTATGTTCAACGTAAGGTTGCCATGAGCTGCCTCTTGAGGCTAAATCTACGACTGTCTCGGAGACACGCTCTATCTTACATGACATACACACTCGAACTGACTGAATGAACTGACATAACAGGCTAAACTGGCCCTCCGGTGTACGGCGGAGATCTTAAATACTGGCGGCTGAGAGGGGGTTGGCGGCGTGTTTCCAGCGAGTCTTGTCGTTGGCCTGTGTCGATACTCTCGTAATCTCTATGCCGCATGGTGTGCTGGCGTCAGCGTATGCCAGCACATTGTTGTTCCTAGGTGCGACGGGGGTGCCCCTGGCACTATGTACGCATTCAAAAATCAACTCATGATTCGTTTAGAAATCAACTCAGAATGTGTTCTAAAATGTTCAAATCTGATAGGGATGTGGTTTAAAAGTCGACTGTATGCAAGGCACTTTGTGAATGCAAGGGATTCTTTTCCTCAAGAACATGAATATGGCGCCCCCTGAAGTAGCCGCCCTGGGCAGATACCCCGGTTGTCCCTCCCTCCCCCCCCCCCCCTCCCACCATCCCTCGTAGATCCCCGCCTGGCAGGGAGTACTAAACTGTGTGCAGAGAGCGGAGTCGGTACAAAGTGGTCCCCGCGGGACGCCAGCCACCTGTGACTGCCCTTCACACTCCGCCGGCGGCGCATTGATCGGCCGCGCTTGCTGCACCAGCTGCTGCCTTACACTCCACCCTTCCGTTCCCACTTCGGCCTGCGCCGAAAGGACCATCTGGCATACGCGATCCGACAGCAGCTGGCTCCGCGCGGAACTTCCACGATCGGCGAGGACCTTATACTGCACGGCCGCCGGCAGAAAAAGGCCTCTGACGTCATTTTTCATCTGGCTGCCAGGAAGCAGAGCTCCAGCCGAGAAGACGCGGGCCCTTTGCCCACAGACCCCACCCTTGCTGCTCCCGAAATGCGTATCCTCCGTCTTCGCTGTGTCAATACCAGCGCGGCGTCGGTTCTTCATCGATCCGCTGATGCTGTCTCTGATGTACAGTACGAAGTACGAGTCCTATAAGAGCAGCGTAATAAATCCATCAACTTCCGCTTCAGCACTGATTAAATACCCTATGTACGCTGAAGACCTAGAGTTTCATCTAAGTGCAAAATCAATAAACTTGGACATAGCTATCGATAATTTAATTTCTGACCTTGAGCACTGACAAAATGGGCACAGAATATGAGGGGTAAGCCTAAACTCTTCTCAAACCAGAGCTGTTCTGGTTGGTCATTCTAGTCTCATTAGCCGAAATCACCGGGAATCGCTACCATCTTTAATCTTATTCTTCCCTCAGCAAAGAGTTTAGAAATACTGACAGATGAAAATCTGAACTGCACTGAACACATTGCTGCAAGTGCAAGCAGCCATTAGTACCTTTACATGCCTCACGAAATATAATGATCTCTTCACTTACGAGCCGGCCGGTGTGGCCAAGCGGTTAAAGGCGCTACAGTCTGGAACCGCGTGACCGCTACGGTCGCAGGTTCGATTCCTGCCTCGGGCATGGATGTGTGTGATGTTCTTAGGTTAGTTGGGTTTAAGTAGTTCTAAGTTCTAGGGGACTGATGACCTTAGAAGTTAAGTCCTATAGTGCTCAGAGCCATTTGAACCATTTTCACTTTCGACCTGAAAAACAAACCTATACAAACGCTTTTACCTCTAGTTGTTGGTTACGGGATGTTATCCTACCAGGTATCTCTCAGGAGAGTTCACAGCGCCAGGAACTAGTTATGAACGCCTGTGTTCGTTATATCTGTGATGTTGGACTGTGATCACATTTCACCATCGCGTGCATAGCTAACCTGGCTACGTGCACACAAGTGTAGAAATTTCCATACACTCTGTCTCGTCTGCTGTCACTACCTCTTCACGCTCTTGTTTGAACAACGTGGCAGAAACACCTGCTGCCATCAGAGCAAAAGTCTGCTGTCACTGCCTCTTCACGCTCTTGTTTGAACAACGTGGCAGAAACACCTGCTGCCATCAGAGCAAAATCCTTTCTGCCCCACTAGGACATTCCTCAGTATATCAGGGAACTGTAAATAACAACTCCAAAATGCAGTTAATGATATATCTAGTGAAGCAATATTAATGTCTACATTTGATCCTGTACGTATTCGTTGTTCCGCGGTTCCGGACTCAGCGCCTAGAACCGCTAGACCACGCCGGCCGGCATTCTTGACGTTGTAAACACTTCTTTTTAGTATAGCCCACAGATATAGGCTGAGGTAGTTGGAGATCGTGAATGCCATTCAGTGATATCCCGTCTGCCAGTCTATTCATCTTAAAGTTTTCATTTAGAAAGACTCTTGCAATAGTTCCACGATGCAGGAACTCTCCATCTTGCTGCCATATCAATTTTCCCTTAACCGGCTGCAGAGTTAAAAAAGTGGGCTATTTTGTATTTCTAACAACACTTCTTTAACTACATCTAGGTATTGACGGAAGTGATAGAAGCGTTAGGAAAAAAAGGGCCGATTATCCCAGCGGTGCAAATCCCTGCCGATTCACTCACGTCAGGTGAGTTCCACTCTGTCTCCACCGCCACATGGGGTTTGTAGCTTCGCAGTAGATACAGTTGCCTCTATTTACTCTTTAACTCACCTTAAAAGCTGCATTATTTTATCAAATAACGCTTTTGAGAAATTTGGCATCACATTTTTGTTGTATTGTGTACAGGTAGCAGAACCTCGTACGCCTATACGAATCATTCTCACGTGCGCTTTGAAGCAAAGTAGAATTGTATGAGCTCAATTCCAGTTTTTCTCGATTCTTCGTAGGTTTCTTCCTGCTATTCCATACTTCTTGGATGCTTTTGTTTGAATTTAGTCGGTGACTGTGTGACAACATTAAGTTTGACCTACCTGCACAACGAAGCTATGGTGCTGACCCATTCGTTTCAGACCTTATATTGTAACGTGGTTGCTTTAATTTGCTATGAAAGCGGTACAGATAGTCAAGACCATAAAAGTGGGTTAAAAGCTGTGAGCTGTCTCGGGAAGTTAACCTTGCATTACTGCGCAACTGTTTCACCAGGTTCCCAGTCTAGCTTACCAAATTCCCAACCAGACTAACACTAAGTATAATCTTTTAATAGTCCTACGACAACAGGTGATATATATATAAAATAAGAGAATTTAAATAAAAAGAAATAAATCAGTTTATATTTGGAAATTTATTTTAACATTGATCATTGAAATTTCAGCATCTTAAACTTGATTCATAACTAAGCTGGTGGCTTATTTAGGATTGTGAAAATGTGAGACTGTAATCTTACGGAACACATCAAATACGGAGCCAAGATTGGGAGACTGCATACAACACTGCATTTATAAAATAACACACGAAGAACGTTGTAACATATGCAAGAGGAAATTAACCCCAACCAACCAATTCAATTTTCACCCAAAGAAGTTACGTTCGTAGCGCAATCCTGTCCATCATGAAATTGCCACACACTGGTATACTAAATTCATACTAACTCTCTGTGAAATCTTCCCGAAAAGAATAGCTGAAGGCTACTTTGATGCGCACACCACATGCTTCACGTGGTCAACTTGGTTTATGCAAAGAGTGTAACTCCACAATAATTTTGATAAATAAAATAAATTACATCGAAACGCAATTTACTAAAGGAAAACCTCGAACTGGTCACTAACGTCTTACTATTAACCTGATGGGTCAAACAATTGATCAACACGTGGTTCCACTTTAACTCACAAAGTAGTGACAAACCAACTACTGGAAGATATTCTGAACTGTACACTCGAATCACACTGCATTGCAATTTAAGATAACATTAGATATTTTAGAGCTAAACCTGAAATAAAGGTGATTAAATTTTCAGTTAGGCTGAACTTAAGAAATCCATTGTCCTACGGACTTAGCAGACACGCGCTTAGCCGGAGATCTGACCACTTCAGATGCTCGCCGCGGACAGACTGCCCTCGTCCCTTCCTGAGGGGTGCCTCACAAATACAAACGGAAGTGACCAGAGAGGCAGCTTCCTATACCAACATGACAAGGGACGGACAGGACCATACTAAGGATATAAACCTCTTTGCTTTTAGAAAGCGTAGCTACCTGTTCCGACGTTGGTCCTACTGTTCTCTAGCAGACAGGCTTGTCTGCTACCCTCAAGCATGCAACTAGAAATACATTTGCTCATTCATCCTCTCACACAGAAGGGAAGGGGGATGACAGTATCTTATCATATACAGTATTTAAAAGAAAGTGGATGTAGGTTCCGTATGAGACTGTGTGACATGAATTACATATACACTGTGTTTTAAAGTGTAGTAGTGTGACAGATCGTTCTGGCTTATGTGTGAAAGTAACACGTTCCACTACTCAGTCTCCTCCCAGGCAGTCAGAAACACCACAGTTAATTTAGAAGAGGAATTTATGCCATAAGTGACAAAAGATTTAAGAAATTAACATGAAGCTAATCCAACAGAGACCTTTCATAACCCCAACGCTCCGGGGAAAGACTGTGCAGGGAATTTTTTGGCCATGCTACGACATTCCCAAGCAGGCTTCTCACACCCAACTTAAATCAAAAATGTAAAGAAAAGGCAAAAGGTCACCAGCTACTTGCTAAAACACAATAATTTCAACATATCTTTAGAATCTACCAATTTCAAAGAGAAAAAAAGAAACAACCTGTGACACCTATTTAAAAGATAGTGTAGACCTAATTCGGTCAGCAAGTAAAAACAATGGTTCCTGTGTCATTAATATGAAAACAATTTCTGGTTGTTACCCTTATGGAGTTCACCAGTATTTGCTCATTGCATGAGCCAACTGTTCACAGGAAAATTTATGACTGTTTATTAACAAGTAAAATTTATGAAAATAGCAAAGGTGCCACAGCAATTTAAAAAACATGAAAATAACATCAGTATTATAAAGCAAAACATTACAATGCACAATCCACAAAAGCAAACAAAAGATAAGAGAAAAAACATGTTTTACAAAGTGGTTATCGCAAAATAATTCTATATCTTATAAAACTACTAATTTCTAGAATTAAAATAACTATGTGGCACTAATTTAATCACTCTAATATATTTCAGTTAGTTAGCAAACAATAAGCACTGTGTCATTATACTGAAACTACAATAATTATATGATTGCTACCCTTATGGGGTTTTCACTATAAATATGCTCCATGCAAAGGCTAATCGATCACAGTCCAATGAGAATGAATAGCTATCTGACTGATAAACGAAGCAATGGCACAGGAATGAATTTACAAAACAAAACATCACAAATCTGATACATCACACAAGAACAAACATTGATCAATAAAACAGCTCTGAAAGTACAATAGTCAACATCTAAAATTCTCTGACAGAAACACACGTATATGCATTGGACTAAGACCCGTATAATCACTGTTTACTGACACACTCAGTAGCTCCACTGTTCCGAGGCACAATATAGGGCGAGGCGGGGGGGGGGGGGGGGGGGGGGGTTCATCGTCGCAGCTGTCGAGTAGGTTTTTTTGTCCATCTGTTGCGTGCAATCTCGCCGTCTCTGCCATCTCATGAAGTTTTTCTTGGTGTCTAGGGTTAGCCGGCCGAATTTCAACATCATGAGGTGCTCCGCCTACAGTCCTATTCCCACCGTATTCATCGTAGTATCGATTCTGGTTGCCGTACCTGTAGCGTTCACGATCTTGTCCACGTCCTCGATCATTTCCGTTGTTCCACCTGTGCCCGCGACTGTTACCCCAGTTTCTATACGGCCGGTCGCGATTATTGTTCCGTTCGCGTCGCCACGATCAGTCACGCCGTTGATTAGTACTACGGCCACAACTGCGAACGCGCTGCTGTGCCCTGTAATAACTTTGTGCCTGATTAGGCGGGCATTCTCCTGTATTGTATTCCAACTCTTGGAGAAGTGTCTTAAACGTTTCCACGTCCTCTTTGCATCGTCCCGCAAGAATGACGTGGCGCAAGTGCATCGGCAATTTGCTGATGCATATCCTAATTAGTTCCGCAGGCCCATATGGGTTGTATAAAAATTGATTTGCCTGCAGCATGTGGTCGAACAGGCGTGCTGGGCTGCATAAACCAGACTGGTTCAAATTTGGCAGCATAATTATGCCATGCTTGACCCTATCTCGTGCCGCTTCCGACCAATAGGCGGACAGAAAGGCTTGTCGAAACTCACGAGTGGAGTTGCAGTGACGCGCTGCCGACCTCATGCGAATCGCCGATTCGCCTTCCAAATAGCCACACATATATTCTATCTTATGTGAACCTTCCCAGTTTGGCGGAAGACAAAACTCAAATCGCTCGAGCCATGCTCGTGGATGTATTCCTTTTTGCGAATTTCGAAATATCTCAAACTCTCTCACCGTAAGGAAATGTTTGAAATCAAATCCCCGCATTTCCTCCCGGCAAGGCCCTTGAATGTTTCTATTTTTCTCATGTCTGCCCCTCAAAATACATTCTTCCCTGTCGTCAAAATCTCCCTCGTGGCCGGAGTCCCTCTCTGCACTGTTCGTATGTCTATTTTTAGAGCTATTGGTGAGTTTGGAATCACACGCCATGCGGTTTTCCAGATGCACCACGCGTTCTTGTAATTAGCCTGTTACAGCTTTGTGCCGCCTGTTCACTTCGAACTGTCCCTTCTGAAATCTAAGAAGCGAACGTACTTCTTCGGTCTCTGCGACCACTACCGTTGTAGTATTGCTCTCGCTTTCCGTCACCTTCATCGTGCCTACGATGTCCGCTAATGCCGCAATCTTATCATGTATTTGTCTGTTGTCCTCCGCCCCAGTCTGCTTCAATTGTTCTACTTGCTGTTCAAGTGCATGAATCGCTTGACTGTTGTCCGCTACGGTGTTGCTAACGGACGTGGGACAATGCGTTTCCGCCTCCTGAACCCTTGAGAGTACCTGCTGGCGTTCCCTTTGCCATTCTTCTCTCAGCACTTGGAAATTCCTGAGTAGCTGTTCTTTGCGCTCTTTCGATTCTGCATCGCGACTCCGCTTGCCCTGTTCTAAGGCTTGCAGACGATCATCGATTTGTTCAAATGTACAGGCTAATTCTTTCATAATATCACTTTTTATTTCACTTGCCAGATTGTTTATTCTTTGTGATATATCATCGGACACTCTCTGCATCGACTTGTCGAGTTTATTTGTCTGCTGGATTAGTTTTTTGTCTATTTGTTTGCCTAGCTCGTGGATCGATTTTTCAGATTTCTGCGTCATTTGTTCGCCTAGCTCACGGATCGATTTTTCAGATTTCTGCATCATTTGTTCGTCTAGCTCTCGGATCGATTTTTCGTATGATTCTTTTTGTTCTTGGAACGATTTTTCTGATTTCTCTGCGTTTTCTTTATTTTGTTGCAATAAGGCTTTCATGAGTTCTGCCAAATTTATTTGGTTAGTTGGAGGCAAATTAATTTCTGGCTCTGATGTGAGCCCGTTCATCCTGTTTTGCATTTCCTCTGAAGTATTGCCCAATGCATTCTCGGAACCGTCTGACGCATTAATATTCGAAATCAAATTACCCCCTTGGTCCATGTTGCTTAAGTTGTTGGACCGCCTACTTTTAGCTTGGTTACGTGTCTGCATTAGTTCAATTTATACCCGGTACGCAACACACTAATCAGAATAAACGCATTCCCCAAAAATTACGACAGTCACACGAAAGGTACCCAACCTAGTACGCACTTTTTCACACGTAAAACAAATTTATATCTTTGATTGAAGTAAGTGCAATTTACAAGTGAGAAAAAAACACATACATATAAAACAAACAAATATAGAAAACAAAACAAGACAAACAACACAACGCCGCTCAACAACGCCGTGAATCTTTTGAAAGTCTGCCCAGAAACAACGCAGAAGTTGTTTGAGCGCTGTAGGGAAAAAAAATTAAGATTATACAACGTTCGCAATCTAACGTTTCAGAGGTTCCAGAGTCTAGCGGAATCACAGAACAGGGTCGCCATGTGTAATGTTGTTGCTTTAATTTGCTATGAAAGCGGTGCTGACATTCAAGATAAAAGCGGGTTAAAAGCTGTGAGCTGTCTGGGGAAGTTAACCTTGCATTACTGCGCAACTGTTTCACCAGGTATCCAGTCTAGCTTACCAAATACCCAACCAGACTAACATTAATTATAATCTTTTAATAGTCATACGACAACTGGTGATATATATATAAAAAAATTGAATTTATATAAAAAGAAATAAATCAGTTTAAATTTGGAAATTTATTTTAACATTGATCATTGAAATTTCAGCATCTTAAACTTGATTCATAACTAAACTGGTGCCCTATTTAGGATTGTGAAAATGTGAGACTGTAATCTTACGGAACACATCAAATATGTGGTCAAGATAGGGAGACTGCACACAACACTGCATTTATAAAATAACACACGAAGAACGTTGTAACATATGCAAGAGGAAATTAACCACAACCAACCGATTCAATTTTCACCCAAAGAAGTTAGGTTCGTAGCGCAATCCTGTCCGTCATGAAATTACCACACACTGGTATACTAAATTCATACTAACTCTCTGTGAAATCTTCCCGAAAAGAATAGCTGAAGGCTACTTTGATGCGTACACCACATGCTTCACGTGGTCAACATGGTTTACTCAAAGAGTGTAACTCCACAATAATTTTGATAATTAAAATAAATTACATCGAAAGAAAAACCTCGAACTGGTTACTAACGTCTTACTATTAACCTGATGGGTCAAACAATTGATCAACACGTGGTTCCACTTTACTCACAAAGTAGTGACAAACCAACTACTGGAAGATATTCTGAACTGTACACTCGAATCAGACTGCGTTGCAATTTGAGATAACATTAGATATTTTAGAGCTAAACCTGAAATAAAGGTGATTAAATTTTCAGTTAGGCTGAACTTAAGAAATCCATTGTCCTACGGACTTAGCAGACATGCGCTTAGCCGGAGATCTGACCACTTCAGACGCTCGCCGCGGACAGACTGCCCTCGTCCCTTCCTGAGGGGTGCCTCACAAATACAAACGGAAGTGACCAGAGAGGCAGCTTCCTATACCAACATGACAAGGGACGGGCAGGACCATACTAAGGATAGAAACCTCTTTGCTTTTAGAAAGCGTAGCTACCTCTTCTGACGTTGGTCCTACTGTTCTCTAGCAGACAGGCTTGTCTGCTACCCTCAAGCATGCCATTAGAAATACATTTGCTCATTCATCCTCTCACACAGAAGGGAAGGATGGTGACAGTATCTTATCATATACAGTATATAAAAGAAAGTGGATGTAGGTTCCATATGAGACTGTGTGACATGAATTACATATAAACCATGTATTAAAGTGTAGTAGTGTGACAGATCGTTCTTGTTTATGTGTAAAAGTAACACGTTCCACTACTCAGTCTCCTCCCAGATAGTCAGAAACACCACAGTAAATTTAGAAGAGGAATTTATGCCGTAAATGACAACAGAATTAAGAAATTAACATGAAAGGAATCCAACAGAGACCTTTCAATATGTAATTTGCCACTATCTTGTGTAGAAATATGTTCGGCGCTTGGGAAAAGCTCCACAGACAAATCATAGACATCACTGCAATTATAGAAACGTTTCCATGTTTCCATCTTTGCAACACAAATACACACTGTTAGTTGTTTCTCACTTGACAACAAAGAACGTATCCACAAAATGCTAGTGTCAACTGACCTATGGGTACTATGCACCAAACAGCTTCACAACCACCACTACACTAGGCAATGCAAATTCCAAGCACTGCTCGTGACAAATAACTTATGGCCTAGCCCGCATTTGTTCCCAAATGAAATCAGCGCTAAAAATTATAACTCTTTTTCGAACCCATATCCAACTTCATGAACTCAGTATTAGAAATACGAACAATATTCACAAAAATTTACATTCACTTACTCGTACTTTGGTCCTGAAAGGTATCCATTAGCCCGGAACGCGTATTTTAATAACTCGCAAGGAGCGATAAAAAGATTAATTGGTAATAGAGGTAAGTTTAAGAAGAGCCTATGAAATCTATTGGTGGGAAAACGCTTCTGCTTCACTGATGAATTTATTAGCATACACAGACACACTGCTTATATATATTACTGGAATTATCAAATATTGAGAGTATTATTACAGTTTGACGTCCATACAAATTTACCTCAGTAATGCGATGTTTGTAAACAAGTCTTAAGTTACCTTTTTTAATTTTATTTTTTTATGAGGGTTGGTTACAACGTCCTAGTATTAATCATATCCACCTCCAGGTATCGAACATTTATACAGATGGTAGGCAATGAAAACCTCGTAACACCATTTTGTTAAATTTTACAGGAAAAGCAGAAACGATTTCTTTGAAACTACATAAAGTGATCAGACACATGTATAACTATATAGTAGAAGCCTAGTTATTGACAGACTTGACAAATCTATACGCTTTAAAATCTCTTTTTGATAATGGCGTTACTGGTTACTGGAACTACTAGGTCTTAACAGATAGATGAAGTTACGAGGTTTTCGTTGCCTACTGTCGTCACGTTTTATGACAAGTTCATTTAAATGGGAATAAATTTAATGTTTTCTTACTTATTATATATCTATGTGGACAATTTCACATGCATTGCATGAATTCAAAATGTTTTTCATACTTCTTTTCCAAATTTTTATTGTGTATTATTGTCTTTCTGCCAAGTTCTTGAGACGTGGGACACACGCTTACAGATACTTCAACTCAGTAAAGACAAGGCAATAATTACCAGTCAAACACAAACTCTGGCTTGTAATTTCCAACAGATTCTATTTAACAATTACATTACAATATCAAACTTATGTTACCCCAGAATAATATACATAACTGCCCTATAATTTGATTTTCAATTAAACAGACAAAATGTCTGCCCATTCCAAACAATAAATAATTTTAAAACCGTCTTTAAGAACCATTTAAACAATGAATGGCTTTCTGACAACAACACCCACAGAAGCAGGACACCTTTTAAGATATAACAACAGAAACAACTCGCAATTTCTCTTTATGAATAAGATATTAAAAAACCACTACCATGAATGGCACCTTCCAGGTATTACAAACTTTCAGTGACAGGTAATGGCACAACAGAGGTAGGCGGAAACTGCAACTCAGATCGAACCTGAATCAAAGCTGAAAGGAACTGTGAAGAAGGAAAGATGGACACCTCGGTGTCACCAGGAACAAATAATACAATAGTCAGCTTAAATTCGTCGAAGAACAGGAGTGTACCGATAAACACAGCGACCGCGCTATCGGTTACAGTTATTCAAACAGGCCGTCGCCAAGGCGTCGTCTCCAAGTTAAACGACAGTTACAACGGACGACGGTCACCGCTGATTATACCACTGAAACAACAACATAAAACCACACAGCAACTCGGCAGTACGGGATCAAGAATAACACAGTCCTTAAAACATTAGAAAAATTGCAAAACAGGAATACAATTAGTCTTTGCAGACAAATTAAATCTCCTGCAATCATTTTCTACAACATCAGTTCACACCCTGTTTGCACAGAAACTACGGTACATAAAAATTCACCATGAGATCATTGTAGAATGTGTAGAAACCAGAACACATACTCGGTCTTATAACCCTAAATACTAATTACATACAAGATGTAAAACATTGTCATGAATTTCTCTACTTTACAAAAGAATGCAACTACAGGTGGATTACACATAATAGCAAAAGGCAGAAAGAAGTGCCAAAAAATCAAACCTGTGCTTATTTCGGAGTGCACAGATACACACTTAGGTATACACTCCTTGCCAGTATCTCAAGTGCTTCCAAAACCGGCAATCTTACTCGCACAGGCAACCACTGTTCAATAAATTGTGCACAAGTGGTCTTGAACTGCTCTTCAACAGGGGGAAGCAAGTAAGTGTGTAAAACATCAATGTAGGCCTGTACTGTGATAGTGCCACGCAAAACAACAAGAGGTGCAAGCCCCCTCCATGAAATACACGACCACACCATAACATCATCGCCTCCGGATTTTACTGTTGGCACTACACACGCTGGCCGATGACGTTCACCGAGCATTCGCCATACCCACACCCTGCCATCGAATCGCCACATTGTGTACTGTGATTCGTCACTCCACAGAACGTTTTTCCACTGTTCAATCATCCAATGTTTACCCCCCTTACACCAAGCGAAGCGTCGTTTGGCATTTAACGGCAAAATGTGTGGCTTATGAGCAGCCGCTATACCGTGAAATCCAAAGTTTCTCACCTCCTGCCTATCATAGTAGTGGCAGTGTATGCTGATGCAGTTTGGAATTCCAGTGTGATGGTCTGGATAGGTGTCTGCCTATTACAAATTACGACCCTCTTCAAATGTCGGCGGTCTCTTTCAGTCAACAGACGAGGTCGGTCTGTACGATTTTGTGCTGCACGTCTCCCTTCACTTTTCCACTTCGCTATCAGATCGGAAACCGTGGACCTAGGGATGTTTAGGAGTGTGAGAATCTCGCGTACAGACGTGTGACACAAATGACACCCCATCACCTGACCACGTTCGAAGCCTTTGAAATTCGCGGAACGCCCCATTCTGTTCTAATGAGGTCGTTGATATCGAGTACCTGGCAGAAGGTGGTGAGCCGTGGTAAAATTTGCTGTTTTGAAGAGCGCGCCGCAGCGCGTAGTGTAAAGTAGTCACCCCCCGTTTCTGGCGGCGACCCCGTTGTGGCTATCTCAGCTTTGGTTTCTCCCTCCGGTGGAAAAGGGAGAAGGTTGCCTGTTCACATCTATTTAAGGGCCGCTGTAAGCTCGCCGAGAACCCTTCGGGGGGAATCGAAATACAATAAAGGAAAAAAAAAAAAAACCTCGCCAAGAAGTCAATTGGAGCCAAGGAGGCAGTGTGAGTGTGTCAGTCTGAGTCGGCGAGTCTGGTCAGTTGGTCAGCCAAGTTAGTCTGGGTCTGTCTCTCGTCCACATTGGTGAGGCGGTTAGTGTTTGTCTGTCGTCCGGAGTGCTAGTATGTCTTAGGCCGCCAGTCTTCTCGAGATGGCTCAGGCAATGGGCATTGGCGATTAAATCGATCGGTTGCTCGGTCGTGCACTGGGACACAAGATGACTTGTCCGCCTTGAGCGTCGGCGCATGTGAGGTTCCCATGTGAGTTCAGTGGCCGCGCCGTATACCGAGGCGTAGTGGCTTCGCGGCCGACACGAGAGCAACAGGATTCAACCCACGACATCCGTCTGGCCGGGTCGAGCTGCGACGCTGTGAATTGGGAGATCGGCGCGCCTCCCTGCGTCCGTTGAAGCGGCTGACAGCGAACGGTTCGGGAGAGCGTTTTCAGGGTGCTGCGCCAGGTCTTCACCAGAAATCGCTGTTACTAGAAGTCAAGTGATGCGTTATATGTTGTTTTAGTTACTAGTTAAATTCTATTTGTTTTCTTGGTCAGTCTCTCATCCCCAGCTTGCTCGTTGGTCTCTCGTCCGCATTTGTTAGGCAGTTAGTGTCTGTCTGTCGGACTGCCCTACGTTAATTGCAGCCTCTGTCATGTTTGTCGGGTTCGATGTTAACGAATTTTTTGGTTAAAGGCCGAATTCTTGAAATACGTTTTTTATCTTGCCTATCATCTTGCGAGGTGGTATATGTGTAATGTAGAGCATGTTGTACATTTTATGTAAGTCTGCATTTTATGGGTTTTATTTAAATAGTCATATTAGGTTAGGAGGTTGCAACCCTTCCACCGTAAGAGTCCTTAAAAAATTGCACGTTCGGTGGCAAATAATTTGAGTGTTGTACCATTTCCATCGCTCTTAAGGGGCTTGTGTGAGTTGTTAAATTTTTTTTTTTTTTTACTTTAAAGTAATCTGGTGTGTTGGAGATTTGCACCAGTGTACTCTTCTAGGCGCTCAGTCCGGAACCGCGCGACTGCTACGGTTGCAGGTTCGAATCCTGCCTCGGGCATGGATGTGTGTGATGTCCTTAGGTTAGTTAGGTTTAATTAGTTCTAAGTTCTAGGGGACCGATGACCACAGATGTTAAGTCCCATAGTGCTCAGAGCCATTTGAACCATTTGAACCAGTGTACTCTTTCAGATGTTGTTGTGAGCGGTCATGGTTCAAATGGCTCTGAGCACTATGGGACTTCACATCTACGGTCATCAGTCCCCTAGAACTTAGAACTACTTAAACCTAACTAACCTAAGGACAGCACACGACACCCAGCCATCACGAGGCAAAGAAAATCCCTGACCCCGCCGGGAATCGAACCCGGGAACCCGGGCGTGGGAAGCGAGAACGCTACCGCACGACCACGAGATGTGGGCGAGCGGTCATGACTACGACCGCGTTGAATGGGAGCAGGCAAGTTTCTCAGCCCGAAGGCTGCTACTGTTAATATTGTTCTTTCTCCCTCTAAATAAAATTGTAACTTGATATTTCGAGAGTGCTTTTCTGCCTATAATTTTAAATCAGTTCTTTAAAACCTTTTAGGAATAAAATTCTCATTTGTTAAAAGTAATTTAATTTTCCATCAGTTACTTCCTGAAAACTGCTTCCAGGCGCACCTAGTGTGGATAAATGTGTTAACGTTCTTGATAAATCGCTAGTAAATAAAGTAAATTCTTTAAGAAAAGATTTTGAAAGTAAATACACGGTTCAGGTGGCAGCACAATGCACCTAATAGAAAACGTATCTTTTTGGGCGTGTTCGTATACTTTTGTTCACATAGTGTATCTTAATGACGAAGTGACTGGTACACGTTCACGTGGTAATTAGCATAGCGATAACCACAATGAGCTTGATACCACCTTCCGTTGGCGTTTGCCATATCGCTCTGTACCTCACGCCGCGTCCAACACAGACAGCGTAAGGCAGCACTTGTGACCAATGAAGCCACTGGTGTCATTTTTTCTCCTATTGTGCAATGTTATTCTGCACTGGTTCACTTTCTTATTTTATTTTACACACCAAAATTTCTGATCAGTGTAGGTTAGAAGAAAGCTGGGAAGACGATTACAATCCTGAAAATCGTATGTCGATATCTACATGCGGCACCCATCTCTTATTATTGGTTTGATGGAAACGGCTATGACTACATCCCATGTACCGATCTCTTCACCTCAAAATGGAGCTACCCTACGACAGGGTTTCCCCGGATTTGTCATAGTTCTAATGGCGTCCGTCCACGATATGGACTGGGGGACGACGTGGGGCATTATAAAGCTGCCTGGGGTAAAGACAGACCTATTTTCGTCGGGAGAATTTCGATTGATTGAAAGTAAATAGATTTTAATAAATCTTAGTTAAAAGTCATTAAATGAGGACTGGTGATAAAGTAGCTTCGTTCGTTTTGTATGAAAAAACCAGGGGCGAACACATTTAGATGCTTTCATATACACACCTTTCCTGTGCTTCTGTGTTGAGGTCCATGAGAAGTCGTCAACAGTTGACGGTCGAATGTGCCGCGCCACCGCCCCACCAGCTAAACGGTTGCTTGTGCAGCAAGCCAATTGTGCACGTGAACGTTTCACTTACACACGCCCGTTCCGTGAACGTAGTATCTCGGTACAGCAGTTACAAGGCTTTATGCAACTTTCAGTAATTTATATTCGTGACGATTTCTTTAACTCGTCATGCTTTTAGGCCTGTTTGTATCATGGCTGCTGATCGGTACGAGGCGTTGTCAGCACTGAAAGAGAAAATGAACTGACTTCATCAAATATCCGGGTTTCTGAGTCTTCGTCTGTGATCGGCAATATAAGTGTTTGAAGGCCTATCTGAGTGTGACTCCAAGGCGTGTGCAAAAAAAGAAACGTGTCAACGGATTCAGTATTGAACTGCGCCGGCCGGTGTGGCCGTGCGGTTAAAGGCGCTTCAGTCTGGAACCGTGTGACCACTCCGGTCGCAGGTTCGAATCCTGCCTCGGGCATGGATGTATGTGATGTCCTTAGGTTAGTTAGGTTTAAGTAGTTCTAAGTTCTAGGGGACTGATGACCACAGATGTTAAGTGCCATAGTGCTCAGAGCCATTTGAACCATTTGATTGAACCGTCGTCCTCCCGAATGTGAGTCCAGTGTCTAACCACTGCGCCACCTCGCTCGATGAAAAGCCATCTACTCGGCCTGTTTATAGCAACTTCAATAGGTCGTGCGCATGACAGCTGTTTTCATTTATGTATTCTGACACATACAGTGCCATCTATTGATCAATTTTCAGACTATTTTTTTCTTCTCCCATGCGTTTTCCCCCATCTCCGATAATATTCAGTTGCAATTTGACTTCATTCTGATTAGTGGTGTTATTTCTACAGCGTTTTGAAAGTTTAACTTCAATTATAATCACCCTTCTGACGAAGCAAGATGGGATAATTTTAATTCCCCTCTTGTTTTTCCATCTGCCTCCTTAAATTTGGTTTTTCACTTTTAATAAATTACCACAAACATACGTGAATAGGATCTGCATTTCCATAAAAGAGAAAGGTTGGCCCTCAGTTTCAAAGTATATAACACGAGATCTAATTTTGTGCTTAGTTTTAGGTATGTAATTGATTTTCTAACTTATTTTCACTATTCCTAATTGGTATCTTTTGTTATACGGCGAAATCAGTATTTGTTTCGTAACTTAAAATCTATTGTTCACTTATAAACAAATGTAAATTCTGTACTAACTAGATATATTTGGGAGATGAAACAATATTATTCTTAAAGGATCTATTTGGCTCTATTCGAAGACATGATAGCCAAATCAGCCCTGAATTAATTCCAAAGTAATTAACAGTTTTGTCACAAGTATTGTTTGTGTAGTGATATTTGTGAATTTCATGATTTAAAAAAATAATTTGGCTTTACTCTGGCAGTAGAACAAACTATTATAAAGACGCAATTTTTCGATGTATTCAGTTAATTTAATCAGTTAAGTTTTAATTGTAATTTCTGTAAACTTAACTTCGAACAATGTGTAGTTTCAGCAGATGTTATTGTTATGGTATACAAGGACCCGATTTTTGGTCACGAGACAGTGAGTTCACGGCTGAGTTTCAGATGAGAAACCTGTGTTGATTAAAACTGCAACAATGCTTCAACTTAACTGTGGAATAAGTGTTAAACAATTAGGCCGTGTGTGAAAACAATGACAGTGTCTGCTCCGTACGTACCTGATTATTCTTCAAGATCTGTGAACTTTGTGGTTAGGTTTTACTGCTCGTAGATGTTCAATAGTAAACTATTGTATCACTATGTGGAGGTTTGCCAGAAAACTAATAATGAGGCTTATAGAAGGTTAAACAATACTGAATTGGCCATATAATTGTTTATTATTGCGGGGTTGTGAAAAGTGAAATTACAGTACTGTGAAACGCAACTGTGCACCTGTCGGCTACATTATTTACAGAAGTCAGTGTCGGAATCTACAATCCATTTTTCAGTCAGTGTAGCAACGCAGTACGTCGAGACTGAGGACAACAAACGAAGAAAATACAGCAGGTGGAACCGCTACATCCTCTGTATCAAGAGTTCGACATAAAAGGTTTCCGAAAACAAATATTTTACATCTGACGATTTTTTTATTACTGCACCGTGACTTTCTCGCGTTTGTGTGTGATATAGGCCTATGTTTAGTTTTGGCGGTATAAAAAAAAACTTTCATCGTAAAAAAATAAATTCAGCAAGAGAAAACACAGTACATACAGAAATATTTCCAGAAGTCATTGGCTATAAATGAAGTCCGTAATTTTGGCTTTCTTTAAACTTTTGATCACGCGTGAACAATTGCGTTGTCTATGATTACGGTGGCTGAGAACTCATTATCCCCTACCTCCACACACTTCTCCATCTACACTCTGATTTTGTCGATAGCCGATTTGGCCTGACTGACTGTCACTCCCCCTCCCCATCTTCCCCTTCCTCTTCGTCAATGTTGCCGCCTTGTTTTTCTTTCGCTGTCTTCGCGCAGTCACCAATCTCGGCTTCTGTAAGTGAGCTTGCCACATCGTCGTCCACATCCACGAGATCTTGAAAACGAACGTGAGCGGTGTTAAAGTGCGCCACCACTTTCGTCCATTTGGACTCGAGGGAATTGACAGGGGGTGACTACTGTAAGTACTGTATAAAATATAAACTTCAATCAACATTCCCATAAACCACTGCCAGAAGCAAGCTAAGATTTTACACGCTTCAGTATTACACCCACCAGTTGCTCATTTTCATATGTCATCGAAAATCCACATGTTCCGGAACAACTGACAACTGTTCCCTTTTCACCTTTATCCACGCTTTATCCAGCATTCTCATAGCATCTAAAATGTTGATAGTTGTAGGGCTGTCATCGTCAATATTGAAGACTGTCGCTTGGACCACTTCAGGCGAACCTGATTATTCCTTGATCTAAGGGCTGCAGTTACTACGTAGTGTCAGGTGGTAAAAATTGTAATGTCACAGATTTTAATGGAAGAATAGCATTTTACGCACTGCAGTTGTCCACAAGCAACACAAATTTCAGATTTTCATAAGTCATTTTCCTGTCAAAGTCCTTTAACGAGCTGAAGTCATCCTTGCTTTCTTGTTAGCAGTGCACTCCACAGGGAGTGACTTACATTCAGAAAAAGTCGCGGTGTTTACGTTTTCCTGTCATAACTTGCTTGAGTTTGTCTGTGCCCGTCATATTTGCAACTAACAGTACGGTACCATAATCTTTGCTTAACTTGCCCCCCGTGATATTTTTCTCCTTAGAAAGTCAAAGCTTTGTCTGCATTTAACCTCCATCCGTTTTGTAATCATGAAGGATCATCTGCAGTTCTAACTTCAAGTCATCACGCAATTTGTTGTCTACACTGGCACTTCCCCGACCCACTTGACGGAAAATAACACCGTGTCATTTTCTGAAATTTTTTAACCACCTGTTACCCGCACGTCATACTGTATCCAAACGCTGCTGCAAAATAATCTGCCTTTTCTTTCAATATAAATCCACCAATGTTCACATTATTGTTCCGCTGTTGTCGGAACCACTGCACTAGACACTGCTAAATCCGGAAACTCAGCCTTTCGTTGTCGGTTCCGATCTGTCCCTTCATGTGCATTAATCACGGGGTCTTCATTCCTGATTATTGTCGGCAGTGTGTTTGCTGTTATTTCTAACTGTGCAGCTTTGTATTTCTTTTTCTTCACTCCTGCTATCACTTCATCAGTTAACTTTTGCTTTTCAGGGGCTCTCAGACATTTCCACTTAGAGCCCACGGTTGACACCTACAGCTCACAATCAATAAAAAAAATCACAACCTAAATCGCAGATGCATGGAGGGCGTGCGAACTGCAGCGCAGATCTCACGAACGCATCGACGAAGGGCAGGGAGGGACTGGGATTTCCCTATTTGTACGCACTTTGACATTCAGAGGTACCATATGAAAGACTTCGATATATAGAAATGATTTCGATATGACGAGTCTTTGTTCTTTTCTTTTTTTTTGGTCATCAGTCTACTGACTGGTTTGATGCGGCCCGCCACGACTTCCTTTCCTGTGCTAACCTCTTCATCTCAGAGTAGCACTTGCAACCTACGTCCTCAATTGTTTGCTTGACGTATTCCAATCTCTGTCTTCCTCTACAGTTTTTGCCCTCTACAGCTCCCACTAGTACCATGGAAGTCATTCCCTCATGCCTTTGCAGATGTCCTATCATCCTGTCCCTTCTCCTTATCAGTGTTTTCCACATATTCCTTTTCTCTTCGATTCTGTGTTGAACCTCCTCATTCCTTACCTTATCAGTCCACCTAATTTTCAACATTCGTCTATAGCACCACATCTCAAATGCTTCGATTCTCTTCTGTTCCGGTTTTCCCACAGTCCATGTTTAACTACCACACAATGCTGTACTCCAGACGTACATCCTCAGAAATTTCTTCCTCAGACTAAGGCCGGTATTTGATATTAGTTGACTTCTCTTGGCCAGAAATGCCTTTTTTGCCATAGCGAGTCTGCTTTTGATGTCCTCCTTGCTCCGTCCGTCATTGGTTATTTTACTGCCTAGGTAGCAGAATTCCTTAACTTCATTGACTTGGTGACCATCAATCCTGATGTTAAGTTTCTCGCGGTTCTCATTTCTACTACTCCTCATTACCTTCGTCTTCCTCCTATTTACTCTCAAACCATACTGTGTACTCATTAGACTGTTCATTCCGTTCAGCAGATCATTTAATTCTTCTTCACTTTCACTCAGGATAGCAATGTCATCAGCGAATCGTATCATTGATATCCTTTCACCTTGTATTTTAATTCCACTCCTGAACCTTTCTTTTATTTCCATCATTGCTTCCTCGATGTACAGATTGAAGAGAAGGGGCGAAAGGCTACAGCCTTGTCTTACACCCTTCTTAATACGAGCACCTCGTTCTTGATCGTCCACTCTTATTATTCCCTCTTGATTGTTGTACATATTGTATATGACCCGTCTCTCCCTATAGCTAACCCCTACTTTTTCAGAATCTCGAACAGCTTGCACCATTTTATATTGTCGAACGCTTTTTCCAGGTCGACAAATCCTATGAAGGTATCTTAATTTCTCTTTAGCCTTGCTTCCATTATTAGCCGTAACGTCAGAATTGCCTCTCTCGTCCCTTTACTTTTCCTAAAGCCAAACTAATCGTCACCTAGCGCTTTCTCAATTTTCTTTTCCATTCTTCTGTATATTATTCTTGTAAGCAGCTTCGATGCATGAGCTGTTACGCTGATTGTGCGATAACTCTCGCACTTGTCAGCTCTTGCCGTCTTCGGAATTGTGTGGATGATGCTTTTCCGAAAGTCAGATGGTATATCGCCACACTCATATATTTTACATACCAACGTGAATAGTCGTTTTTTTGCCACTTCCCCCAATTATTTTAGAAATTCTGATGGAATGTTATCTATCCCTTCTGCCTTATTTGACCGTAAGTCCTCCAAAGCTCTTTTAAATTCCGATTCTAATACTGGATCCCCTATCTCTTCTAAATCGACTCCTGTTTCTTCTTCTATCACATCAGACAAATCTTCACCCTCATAGAGGCTTTCAGTGTATTGTTTCCACCTATCTGCTCTCTCCTCTGCATTTAACAGTGGAATTCCCGTTGCACTCTTATTGTTACCACCGTTTCTTTTAATGTCACCAAAGGTTGTTTTGACTTTCCTGTATACTGAGTCTGTCCTTCCGACAATCATATCATTTTCGATGCCTTGACATTTTTCCTGCAGCCATTTCGTCTTAGCTTCCCTGCACTTCCTATTTATTTCATTCCTCAGCGACTTGTATTTCTGTATTCCTGATTTTCCCGGAACATGTTTGTACTTCCTCCTTTCATCAATCAACTGAAATATTTCTTCTGTTACCCATGGTTTCCTCGCAGCTACCTTCTTTATACCTATGTTTTCCTTCCCAACTTTTGTGATGGCCCTTTTTAGAAATGTCCATTCCTCTTTAACTGTACTGCCTACTGCGCTATTCCTTATTGCTGTATCTATAGCGTTAGAGAACTTCAAACGTATGTCGTCATTCCTTTGTACTTCCGTATCCCACTTCTTTGCGTATTGATTCTTCCCGACTAATGTCTTGAACTTCAGCCTACTCTTCATCACTACTATATTGTGATCCGAGTCTATATCTGCTCCTGGGTGTGGCTTACAATCCAGTATCCGATTTCGGAATCTCTGTCTGACCATGATGTAATCTAATTGAAATCTTCCCGTATCTCCGGCCTTTTCCAAGTATACCTCCTCCTCTTGTGATTCTTGAACAGGGTATTCGCTATTACTAGCTGAAACTTGTTACAGAACTCAATTAGTCTTTCTCCCTTTTCATTCCTTGTCCCAAGCCCATATTCTCCTGTAACCTTTTCTTCTACTCCTTCCCCTACAACTGCATTCCAGTCGCCCATGACTATTAGATTTTTGTCCCCCTTTACATACTGCATTACCCTTTCAATATTCTCATACACTTTCTCTATCTGTTCATCTTCAGCTTACGACGTCGGCATGTATACCTGAACTATCGTTGTCGGTGTTGGTCTGCTGTCGATTCTGATTAGAACAACCCAGTCACTGAAATGTTCACAGTAACACACCCTCTGCCCTACCTTCCTATTCATAACGAATCCTACACCTGTTCTACCATTTTCTGGTGCTGTTGATATTACCTGATACTCATCTGGCCAGAAATCCTTGTCTTCCTTCCACTTCGCTTCACTGACCCCTACTATATCTAGATTGAGCCTTTGCATTTCCCTTTTCAGATTTTCTAGTTTCCCTACCACGTTCCATCTTCTTACATTCCACGCCTCGACTCGTAGAACGCTATCCTTTCGTAGAGTATTCAACCTCCCCCTTGTCAGTCCCCTCCCGGAGATCCGAATGGGGGACTATTCTGGAATCTTTTGCCGATGGAGAGATCATCATGACACTTCTTCAATTACAGGCCACATGTCCTGTGGATACACGTTACGTGTCTTTATTGCAATGGTTTCCATTGCCTTCTGCATCCTCATGTCGTTGATCGTTGCTGGTTCTTCCGCCTTTAGGGGCAATTTCCAACCCCTAGGACAAGGGAGTGCCCTCAATCCGCTCCTCCGCCCTCTTTGACAAGGCAGTTGGCGGAATGAGGCTAACTTCTTATGCCGGAAGTCTTCGGCCGCCAATGCTGATTATTTATCAAAATTTGGGCAGTGGCGGGGATTGAACCCGGGACCGAAGACGTTTTGATTATGAATCAAAGACGCTACTGCTAGACCACGTGTACCCACGGTTCACTGAACAGGAAAGATCACTGTAGAGGAAAGATGCGCTCTTCTCGAGCCTTCCAAGATCTTCGACATAACGGCGGGTTTTCTTCGAAATATCAAGATGTTGGGCTTCCAAGGGAAGGGAAAGAAAAAATTCGGTATAAATAGACATTCGGCACATCGGGGTTCGATATTCCGTGGTTTGTACTTTGGTGACAAAATCTTAGGCACAAAAGTAACTATTCTGTGATGTGGCATATGTAGAAGGAACTATTTCAGTATAGTATAGAAAGCAACTGAAAGAAATACGCAATAAGATTAATAGAAATGTCACTTGTATTCCAACACAATAATTAAACTGATTCATGATGACCCGCTGCATATTACGAAAGGCGGGACATTGTCCTTAAACGGGTCTGTGAATACTACCGTCACCAATGCGTGCTCCGCAACGTTCACTCATACCGACCACAGGGCTTGTAAAGGAGTTCTTCTGGCACGGAGATCCATTGGTGTAGCAGTGCTGTTGACAGCTGATGGGATGATCGCTGGTGCATGTGGAGGCGGTGCAACACGTCCCTTCAGCACATGGCAGAATGGCTTGATGGAATTTAAGTCGACGAAACAGGAAGAGCAGTCTACGAGACACTGTGAGGAATCCAGTCTATGAGAAGAGTGTGAGGAACCTAGATATATGATGTTATAGTCCTGTGCCATCTCGGCACTTAATATTTCGTTGTATGTCGCATTCTCAGTGATGCGAGAATACAGAGTAAAGGTGCGAGCCTTTAGTAACGAATATAGGAGACTATGGTATAGGGACGTAGAAAGTGTGATGTACGGAAGGCCTAATTGTTAAGGCGACCGGTCGCCGTAAGCGGGAAGTCCGGGCTCAGGTTCTAGTACGACACATATTTTCATATGTCACCAATAGGCGGTACATCAGTATCTGACACAGTTCACGGCAGGTTACTGTATTAACAGAAACGTATTAGGTCTGTTGTGGTGGCGTTCCTAGATTGTTGAAATAACTTCTCCAGTCTTCCATAAGCATTCCTTTCACCAAGGTCGCTTAGTAATGGAGCAAATGTTTTAGTTTTCAAACAAGAGTGGTTTCCTTTACTATGCATGGATTCCATGCAAAGAACCATAACCGTAACTCACTAGTTGTGGAACTGCGAAAACATTTATCTCAGATACGACTCTGCCACACACAAAAGAAAGAACTGGTGTCGCTGAGCCTGCAGTCATACATGAAGTCATGTTCACGAAACTGGTTACATGAAACGTGTTTCGCAACCTAATGTCGTAGTGCAAACTAGCTTTAACTGTCAGCCACCTCGTCATCCTGAATGAGGTATAGTGGCAACAAACTGGTAACCAGGATCATCGATGTAGACAGGTGACATTACCTTCTGCTCGCGCGCGGTCGATAGCTGCTTACTAACTCACTGACAACATTCATGGCGATCTGTGCACACTGCTCGCCACGGAAATTGCGTTACCAGGAAGAACAGCTCCTCTTGCGAATCTACCTTTCGCGGTGCAAACAGTTTCAGAGTGCTCAGGAAGAGAGTTGACGAGGCTCTGGAACGTACTGATAGGCATGTGGAGCACTGCTGACATCAGTGCTGGGACCAGTTGCTTTAGTTTCTCGGGCGAGGACTCATGGTACGAACAGTCCACTGGAGCTGGCCCCACAGGAGCCGGCTGGGGTGGCCGAGCGGTTCTAGGTGCTACAGTGTAGAACCGCGCGACCGCTACGGCCGCAGGTTCGAATCCTGCCACTGATTCACTATGAGGTTTGAATCCGCGGAGTTTTGTGGCCAGACAAATATGGGGAACTGGTCCTGGTACTCTTAGAACCACGCAGGTGCACTGCAAGCTGTGTGGCACTCTGAATTGTCCTGCTGGAAGATGCCATCGTGTCGAGGAAAAAAAATGCATGTAGGACTGGAGATGGTCCTAAGAGATGGACACGTGCTTGTTTATCCATTGTGCCTTCCACAGTGACGAAAACATACCCCAGAACACAACGCTCCCTTCTCTGGCTCGGTCCCTTCTGACAATTTTTGCACGTTATTAGGTTTCAGACATCTCAAGCCGCACACGGCAACAGCCGTCTGTCCGACAGAGCATGAAATGTATTTCATCTGGAAAGACCACGCCAGTCAGTGGACGTCCAGTTGCACTATTGGTATGCAAATTGCAAACTTCGTCGATGATGACTCGCAGTCAGCATAGCTGCATGAACCAGGTGCATGCTGAGGAGGTCTACACCCAGCAACGTTTGCTGAACGGTCGTTGAGGAGACACTGTTGGTAGCACCTTGGTTCATCTGCATGGTCAGTTGCTTAACACTTGCAAGTCTATTCTCGTGTACACATCTCTGCAGTTAAATTGCTACATTTTTGCGTTACGACAATGACTTCACTGTTGTCCATCTCCCCCAATACTCTGTAGTGCTTCATATCTAGGCCAGAGTCCACCAACTGCAGTAGGTGCATAGTGGTACCATGCCAGTCTTTCAGCAACCACTGTCCATAAGTAGTAACTGGGCAGGTTGGGTGCACTTGGGGATAATTAACTGAACAACACGTACCCACATACAAAAATAAAATAAGATATAAAAATTGAAATAAAAAAAATTTATCCAACCAATGAACTCCAGATCGTGAAATTCATTATCATTATTTTTAGTTCTTTTCATTCCTTTATACTTTTGTTTAATACTATTATCTTTAAAAAATTGAAAGTCTCAGTTACTTATAATTAATAAATCTAGCAGAAGACAAAAAGACTAAAAGATGTATCAAAAGAATTAATAACAATGAAAATTTGTGTTGTCCTAGAGAAGTGTCACATTAACATACCATACAAGTAACATTTTGGGCAGAGAACTAACTACCAATGAGATTAACAAAATCAGAATAGGAGATAAATACAAAATACAAAAAGAACTAACTGACATATTATATAATCAGTAGAGTGAATACAACAAAGAAGGGGTTACTCTGGATGACATTAAAATTATTGAAGAATTGTTGGATACCCAAATAAATGTTATATGAGCAGAGAATTTCAATTCAATTATCTATAGTGGTCCCGAGAAAGAAACAAAGATTTATCTGTATAAAGATCACAACCATTTTGGTGTAATTAACACTATGACAGCTTTCTTAGTATATCATACCTCAGTGATAAATGTAATAAGCTATATAACAACAAGGACTAATACAGATGTAAAATAGAGAGAAAAGTTTCCATATTATGCAAAATGGCAGAACAAAAATGTGAAGAAAACAATATTCAATTTGAAATGTGAAACAGATACTGTTGTAATGAAGACGCTTAAAAACTCACCAAGAAGATTTTGATACACATTACAAATGTGAAGGATGGAAAAAAGATTTGTTTGAGATCTAAAGAACATATACATGGCTTTGAACTTCGCAGAAATTGCAAACAAGCAGTTAAAATTGGAAATCATAAATGTTACATGCAATATAAATTGCAAAAAGGAGGTGTCTGTGAAAGAAAATTTGGTGAGGATGTTATAGTGAAGGTTACCCAAGCTATAATAAAGAAGATTGCTATGTTAATAGCGAATTCAAAGATTTTTATGTTTACCAGTGCTTTGAATGCAACAAAATAGTCGCTGGCAAACAGTTTAAATGCTGTGATGATGAATTTGCTAGGAGAGTGAATTTTACCTATACTGAGAGATACATGCAGTTTGACTATGAAGAAACTCAAGGAACTGGAGCACATATTCCACATCGCATAATTGTTCTCAATTTTAATGGAGATACTGTTTACAAATTTAAGACAAATGATGAATTCTGTCGTTGGATGATATCTGAAAAAAGAACAGTTATCACACATTCATAGCTCCCTGTGCAAAAGGTTACAATTCCCAATTTATTTTGAAGTACTGTGTTGAAAATACAATAAAGCCATATACCATCTACACATGAACAAAACTGATGTTACTGGAGAACAAACAGTTAGGCCTAAAAATTATAGGTAGCAGTAACTTTGTCCAAAGCCCCCTTAGAAGTTTTCCAAAAACTAATTATTTGAAAGAATTGAAGAAGGCATACTTCCCACATTTATTCAATACACCAGAAAATGAAAATTACGTAGGACCTATTCCAGATACTCAATATTATTGTGTTGACACTATGAAGCCAAAATGCCTCAAATGGCACAGCTCCAGTGTTAAAGGAAACTACATGTCCAATATGAAGAAAGGAATTATCGAGTACTGTAATTCTGATGTAGATATTTTCAGTAGAGGCTGTATGCAGCTAAGAAAATAATTTCTAGAGAAAACTAATGTTGATCCATTCTTTTATTTAACAATCACTGGAGTTTGTGTGGCTTTTTCCAGATGTAAATATTTACCTGAAATACAATTGCAATACTGGATAAAGTACAGAAAGAGAATTACAGTAAAGAATCCATAGCTTGGTTAAACAGCTTACACAATAACAGCATTCAACATTCTCTTACTGGCAGAGGCATAAGAATAGCTGGTGCAAAGTAGATGGATTTGGTAAAGAAGCTAATACTGTTTATCAATATCATGGTTGCTTCTGGAATGGTTGTAAAAGTGTTTCAAAAGTGAGATTAACAATAAAAATAAGCAAACAATGGGTGACGTTTATCAAAAGATCTTAACGAGAAGTGCAGAAATATGAAATACTGGGCACAATTGAGCAGAGATGTGGGAATGTGATTCGCATAAATCTTCAAAAATAGTTACCAGAAGTTGTTGAACCACTGAATCCAAGAAATGCTTTTATGGTTGCTGAACAAATGCACCAAAATTAAGAGTAAAAGTTGATGGTGTTAGCACAAAAATAAGACATGATGATGTCTGCAGCCTTTATCCAACTATGCAATGTTGTGATTATTATCTTGAGCGACATGAAAGAAAAATATATAGACCAAGATATTCTACTAAAAACGGTATGGATTCAAATAATGTAAAGTATTAGTCCCTAGAGGACTGTATCATCATGTTTTGCCTGTAGGTATTCAAACTGGTAAAACTGAAAGACTATTGTTTCCTTTGTGTGTTAAATGTGCAGAAGAAAATGCAATCACAGTGATGAAGAAAGAAGTTTTATTGGAACTTGGGTAACATATGAAGTGAAGTTGGGTGTGGAAATGCGGGATAAGGTTTTAGATGCGTATGAAGTATGGGATTTCAGAGATAAAAGTAACATGTTGTTTAAAAATTATGTGAGAGGCATTCTGAAAATAAAACTAGAAACCAGTCTACATAGTGTTGACAATGATGAAGAGTATATCAAAACAGTTAAAGAGAAATTGGATATTTACTTGGATCCTGACAGAATAAAGGAAAACCCTGGAAAACGAGCTGCTACTAAGATATGTCTTAACTCATTATGGGGAAAGTTTGGGCAAAGTCAAAAAATGAGTAAAACTGAGTATGTATCAAATTTACAGCCATTTTATGAGATACTACTGGATGATCGACTAGATAATTTGGATGTAAATTTTATTACTGAGCAGATGGTACAAATGAGCTACAATTTTAAAGATTATTATATGGAAAACAATACAGTTACAAACATCTTCATAGCTGCATTCTCTACACCAAATGCGAGACTTACATTCTATGATAGGTTAAATAAACTAGGAAGAAATATTGTATATTTTGACACTAATTCTGTAGTATTTATTGATGATAGCATAATTTAGATAAAGGCTGCATTTTTGGCAAATGGGCTTAGACTAGACCAAAGTGTTATCATTAATAGAAAAACAATGAAAGTTCTATTTTGAAAGTAAAAGGATTCATATAAAATTACCAGAATATTCAAAAGTTGAATGGTGAATGTATGATAAGGCTAGAAAAGATACAGTTAGAATACAATCAGATAACTAGAGAGGTTGATACTAAAAATTTAGTCAACAAACAGGTCAAGAAAGAATTCTCATTTCAGTATAATAAAAGAGTTGTTCTAGAAAATTTTGATACTGTGCATTAACGATATTAAAAATTAAATAATTTATTTATATCTTCTAATGTAAGGAAAAAATTCATACCACATTCCTTATACAAATAGTGTACATTAGTTAGTTGCCTTCTGTTGTATTCTGTGTCCCCTAAATTTTTGGTTTTAGAGTAAAAGCGTTTAAAAATGAGAGGCAGGCTTTAATGTAATTTTGTAATTTTTGTAAATTTTGGTAAATTATTCATAGGTAAATTATGGTTTGCCATTACTTTTACAGTCATAAAAAAGAGAGAAGATGAGTTATCTATTTGCTCCCTTATTTCTATATCACTTACATTTACATCATCGTTCTATATTCATTGAAAATATTACATTCAACTTGTCTCTCTCACAGTTTATTATTTGTATCGACAAAAATAACCAAATTTAAATACATCCCATTCATTAGTTATAATTAAGAGATTAAAAATTTAAAAGATTATTAAAGGTTTATTCTATATAAATGGAAACAATTCAACATCAGATTCACCAATGTTGAATATTTTTGATTTCATTCAAGAGAAAAAGTGTGAATTAAGTGTAGGAAGTTGGTTTATAGATATTTGGTTCCTTTTGTTTGAAAAGAAAAGTATATTACTTACTGACAATATTTTATTTTTATATGAAAGTCAGTTATTTCACTGTTGCTAATTTAGGACAAAATAAAGATCAATATGTTAAAATTTTTGCAAGGTATTTAACTTCCATATGCAGAAATCAAGCATAATGATCCAATTGCTTTAGAATATGAATGTATTCCAAATAAAATTAGAATCTTATGACCTAGTAATGCTGCACAAGATTAATTGTTTTTATTAAGAGTTGAATGTTTCAAAGAATCTTTTATTAAGAGTTGAATGTTTCAAAGAATCTGTAATCACATTCAATCCAAAACAGTGGAAACATAATGAAATATTACTTAGTTCTAGAAAAAATTATTTGATATCATTTGAAAATATACATGAGAATAGAAAATAATTACAGAAAAGCAATTAGCCATTCAATCTTAAAAAATTGTTGAACAACAGGCTAAAGTATTAAAAGAAAATCAAAAAGAATTCCTTCACTTAAAAGATGTAATATCTGATGTACTAGAGATGAAGAAAGAACAAGCTATTTACATTGTCACATCTAAGCAATATACCAAAAAAACTATTTCAAAGTTGGTTGCATATTATCTGAAAAATCATCTTTCAGGACGAAGACTATCCAGTTATAATAGTGGAAGACCAAGGGACGATAAAATATTTTATGTCAAAAAATACAAATGTACAATAAGAAATTAGTTGAGAATCTGCCTAACACTTTTGTGTACACAGAGTAGATAAAAGAAAAATATATGTGATAGGCACTACAAAATTCTGTCTTATTTTATTGAGAAATTATTAGGCCGGTCCAATGATGTTGTTAATGGAATAAATGACAAGAGAAAAGAGTTATAATTTATCCACCATATGTTTCCTCTGTATAAATGGAGTCGATTGTAGACCTTATTAATAACAATCTTGTTCACAATGCTGCTTATTGTTGAAAATAATAATACATGGTTTAAAGCAACAGATGTTGCTGAAATTTTAGAACACAGTAATCAACAACAAACTATCAGAATAAATGTTGATGAAGGTGATTGTATTTGATTAGAAAATTTATTAAATCAAGGGGTGTTATTCAATAGCACACATTTATATATGCAACCAAATACCATATTCATTAGTGGATCTGGTCTTTATTCTCTTATTTTGTCTTCTAGAAAAGAAGAAACAAAAAATTTAAATATTGAGTTAATGTTGGAGTTTTACCATCAATTAGAAAATATGGTCAATATGAACCACAAAATAAAATTAATTGTTTAGGAAATATAATGAGAAATATGTTAAATGTAGCCAAAGACATAATGCAAGAGAAAAATGAAATTACTAACAACCATGCAACTACTTCAACTGTTAATTGAGATAAAATTAATTTCAAATAAAAAAAATTATATCGGGGAATGTCCATACATTCTATGATATAAGAACGCAAAATTATTCTGTAAATTCTAGATGGAATGAATTATGGCAGATTATTGAGAAATGGGAACAACTTTGAAAATAAGGAATGCAACCTCAATAAATTTATATAATTTAAAGAAAGAAAGATTACCAATAATCTGTCAAGTATATAATTTTCATACAAGTTTAAATGAAGATACTCTTATAAGATAATAATGAATATTAAAATTAAGCATTAAATAATTACTTTATTTTTATCAATCTAACTGTTGTATTATCAAATCCCAACAATGTATCATAAACTTTATCTGTTTTCATTAGTTCTTGTTCATAAAAATATCCATTAGTATGAAACGTCCCCTTTGAACAATTTATATAGGACTGTGCTTAACCTGACACACAATACTTTGTTAGCGCAACGCAATCTGACTTTCAAAATTCCCTACAAAAGAATGGCCCTGACTAACATTAAACTATACCTTTCACAAATCACTTACCTCACAAAAATCTTCGCTGCTCAAGCTACTGCAATACAGCAAGCGCCACTACTGCCAGCTAAATAAAAGATTCAAACTACTAAAGGCACTAACTACTGATAGGGATAGTTAGCAAATGAAAGATATTAATAGAGAACAAACAATGTATTTACCTTAATATCATCACAAGTCATAATATATATATCAGTTCATGACAAATTGCAAACCTCCGCCATCTCTCTCCCCACATCCACCACTGCTGGCGGCTCACCTCCAACTGCGCAACGCTACGCGCTGTTCACAGCCAGCTGCCTAACACTACAATGGCGAGTATTACAACAATGCAAAGCAGACACAGACTGCCCACAGCACAGCCAGTGATTGTCATACAGAGGTGGCGTTACCAATAAAAAACCTAAACAGCCTACTTACATAGAGAAAACATAAACAGCCTACTTACATAGCCCCCATGCTCCCCACAAAAATTTTTACAAATGGTGTTGGGCACTGGCCAATACAGATTTGACAAAAATTTTTCACAATTACAGTAACAAAGATATAAAATGCACACACTTATTAATATTATGTTGGTCAAAAGATCAAAATTTCTCACAGTCCATAAAGACAGTCCACATTGTTCATCACAGTAAAAATGCAGAGTTTTTCTCAAAGTCCAAGCAGTAAAAGAAAATGCACATAGAAGTAGTGGATTTCCATGCAGTCTTGAAGAAGTAGTGTTGACCTTCCAACGGAAAGACAGTGCTGACTCTCGACATGCAGACAGGTAATGGGCCACAACAGAGCAAACCCACAGCAGAGTCATTCGAAGTTTGGAAGAATATTGGTAGGTAGGTCATCACAGAGCAGACCCACTGGAGTCCTGGTAGAGATTGTGGTATTGGTGGGCCACCAGAGGTGCAGACCCACTGCAGTCCTTGTAGAAATAATGGCGTTGGTAGGTCATCATAGATGCAGACCCACTGTAGTCCTTGTAGAGATAATGGTATTGGTGGGCCACCAGAGGTGCAGACCCACTGTAGTCCTGGTAGAGACGGCCAGCAGCCATCCGTTGCGACTGTGCAGGTGCACAATCACCATCGAAGATTCTTGCAGAGAATATAGCAAGTCCATAAACCACCACTTGTGCACTCAGAAAGTTTTTCTTTTAATTGTCCTTAGAACCAGCAATGCTGTTATCCAGTCCCTTGCTGAATTACCAACACACGTGCAAACACTATCAGTCCCTACTTCTCACATATTGTCCATATACTATGACCAACAGAAACGTGTGCAGTGAAATGGAACTTACAAGTTAATAATATCATGAACTGGTGACAATTACAATTTTATAACAGAAGAATACAATAACAAAGGTACAAAATACATCATTAAAGAACATAACAATACAGATAACATTTGTAGTAAAACAGGCATTACAAAAGAATAGAAATAGTCATATACGTCAGTGTTACAGGAATTATGACATGAGTACATACATAAAAGATCACAATAACTTTTGAAACATCAACTTCACACATTAGCATTAACACAAAACAGAGTAAATAATGTCTAAACATCTTTACAAAGTAAATAACATATTATTAATGCCAATTATATTCGAGGATAACAGTATTCCTCACCATAGTGAATGTAGCTTAATATTAAAAGAAGAAAAAATTCTATGAAACTACACAGAGACAATATGTCGACCCTTAGCCGAGGATACCTCACTGGAATCTTCTGATTTTTTCTTGTAGTTTGTGTATTTAGTGTAGCTTTTGTTTATTGCTAGCGCGTAATTGTAGAGAGAATCTCCTTTGTAGTTGTAGTTTTTCATTGTTGTAGAGTAAAACAGTTGTGGCATGCATGTAGATTTGCACCAAGTATTTCGCAGCTGCAATTAACTAGACATTATTTCCATTGCTACGTTATTTTATTTTGCTCTTCAAATTGTGTTTTTCTGTGTTGTCATGTGAAATACTGTGACAATAATGGCGTGTGAAAAACGTAATACTAGGCTCCAAAGTAAACTGAGAAATGACAGTGAAGACGAAGGCAGTGTGTTAGCGCCGCAGAGTAATGAATTAACTGATGTTCAAAGTAGTAATTTGGTAATCGTGCATAGGGAAATGGAGCGGGCGGCAAACAATGGCACGGACAGTGAAACAATTAGTGAAGAGGGAAGCATTATCGATCGATCGGTCGGCAACAGCTCGTCTCAGGAATCCGAAATGACAGGACACAATTTCGCAAATACTGTAGATTCAGGTTTTGGGTTATCACCGTTTTCTCAAATAAGTCAAGACGCATTTTCTGCTTGTCAAAATGTGAATGTTGCCGGTGCAAATGCACTGCCGAAAAGCGTAGAGAAACAGATTCCAGACACTAATACATTATTATTGCAATTAATGCAACAAATGGAACAAAATCAGAGACAAATGGGACAAAATCTTAAAAAGTTAGACAAAGTGGAACAAAATCTCAAAAAGTTAGACACAATGGAACAAAATCAGAGACAAACACAGCAAAAGCTTCAAAAGTTAGACACAATGGAACAAAATCTTAAAAAGTTAGACTCATTGGAGCAAACTCTTGAACGAACACGTGAGGATTTAACTGCTGAGTTACATCACATTGAATCGAAATGTCAAAAAGTCTGTAATGACGTAAAAACACAAATTTGTGAGCATTTCCAACCTATTTTTTCGCGTCATGAAAATGCACTACAGAATCACGAAGCAGCTATAAAAGAACTGCAAACTATTGTTCATGAAAATCATGAGACCTTGCAAGCAAAATTTGACTCAGTTGCATCTACCGATACGGTTATGCAACTTGCAAAAACTCAGGAAAACTTAAAGGTCACAGTAGACACGATTGCAACACAAATGGACACTCTGAAACTTGGTTCAGAAAAACATAGAGAGGAAATGATTTCACTATCGGATAAAGTAGCCGAACTTTCAGATCAGTTCACTAACTTATCTACAAAGGTAGATGATGATCTGAATGACACAACACCTGTAGCTTTCATGGATACTGAAGAGTATGAACAAATTAGAAAATTCAAACAAAATCAAAATCAAATCAATACACAGTACAAAAGAGAAATCCGGGAAGTGCAAGATCAGTTGGCACAAGTAGTACAAGAATTACGTATTTCTGAGGACACTCGCGCCCCAATACGGGAAGAGGGACATACAAATACGGAACAGACACAAAATAATAACACAGGGCATTTCGGAAGTTATGAAAGAAATTGGCAATGTGCACCGAATTTTGAGATGGAACGGCCGACACGACCTAACAATGACCGATATGCGACTCGCCGACATGATGATTTTGACTATAAGCTGTTCATTACTACACGTAAATTCAAAACATTTAAGAATCCTGGCAGGGTCGCCATATGAAACGTCCCCTTTGAACAATTTATATAGGACTGTGCTTAACCTGACACACAATACTTTGTTAGCGCAACGCAATCTGACTTTCAAAATTCCCTACAAAAGAATGGCCCTGACTAACATTAAACTATACCTTTCACAAATCACTTACCTCACAAAAATCTTCGCTGCTCAAGCTACTGCAATACAGCAAGCGCCACTACTGCCAGCTAAATAAAAGATTCAAACTACTAAAGGCACTAACTACTGATAGGGATAGTTAGCAAATGAAAGATATTAATAGAGAACAAACAATGTATTTACCTTAATATCATCACAAGTCATAATATGTATATCAGTTCATGACAAATTGCAAACCTCCGCCATCTCTCTCCCCACATCCACCACTGCTGGCGGCTCACCTCCAACTGCGCAACGCTACGCGCTGTTCACAGCCAGCTACCTAACACTACAATGGCGAGTATTACAACAATGCAAAGCAGACACAGACTGCCCACAGCACAGCCAGTGATTGTCATACAGAGGTGGCGTTACCAATAAAAAACCTAAACAGCCTACTTACATAGAGAAAACATAAACAGCCTACTTACATAGAGAAAACATAGACAGCCTACTTACAAGTATCTTTCATTTTGTATATGACTGGAACAGAACAAATAATATCCTCAATTTTGGAAAGTTCTGTTGACCAACTGGCATGATATTCTTTTACAAGTTTACTGATCCATACTTTATCTCCATTTTGGAGATGCTAGTCCCACGTCCCAGGCCATCCTCAAATTTTTCTCATTAACTTCAATTGGTCTCATTTTTATAGTTGAATGTTTGGTGTTGTTGTATACATGAACTAAATTTTTATCAAGGCAACCCACTTTCCTTGAAGAGTAAACCTTTTCCACACCTTTTCTTTAAGTGTTCTGCTAAATCTTTCAACAACAGATGCTTTTACTTCACTAAAAGTTGAATAACGATTAATGTTATATTTCTTAATCAGTTCATTAAATTCTTTTTGTAGAATTCTTTGCCATTATCTGTTTATAATTTTTTTAGATTTCTAGCATCTGCCTCCATACGACAGGGGTAACTTACCACCTACCACACAAAGGGGTCCAGGTTCGATTGTCGGTAGGGGAATGGATGTTTGTCCTTTATCATCATTGACACGAAGACGCTGAATAGGCCTCTACTAAAAAGTCTTGCACTATGCGGCCTAACCCCAAAAGGGTATATATCCCAGGCAGTAAATGTCATTCAGTCATTTCATTTCATTTTTTGGCTGTCTAGCAATGGATATTATTTCCAAAGCATCAACTATATCCTTACCTGTTTTGTCTTTAACTGGGATAGCCCATGCAAATTTATAAAACACATCAATAACAGTCAAAAAATATTTATACCCTCGATTTATCATCAAAATTCCTTTCAATTCACCAGAATCCATTTTGAGTAGATTGGCTTTCCACACATCATCAATACTGAGAGAAATTACATATCTTTGTTTAAAATGTTTTCTCATAGGTTTATGTAATTCATTAATGTTTTTTTCACGAATATTGGGTGACAGATTTACTCACCCATCCAATTACAAAGTTTTTTTTAGCGAATTTACTGTTTTTGCTTTTACATAGTGTACTTCCATTTTTAGTGGCAACTCTTGGACGATTATTAGTCCCAGTAAATTTGTTACACTTCAAACAGTAGTTGCCATTTTTTGGGGTGCACTGAACTTCATGATGGCGATTGAGGAGCTACTCGACCGAATAGTAGCGGCTCCAGGCAAAGAAAACAATCATAACGACTGGGAGAGTGGTGTGCTGATCACAACCCCCTCCTATCCGCGTCCTCAGCTGAGGATAACACGGCGGTCGGGTGGTCCCGGTGAGCCACATGTGCCCTGATGACAGAGTACTACATCAACTGGAACAGTTTCAAAGAATGTTTTAGTCTTATGGTGAGAAAATTTGATTTGCTTAACATTATTGATTGATTACTATTATTTATTTGGTATAGTTTGTCAGCTACATTTCCAGTGATGTCAAAGTCATCAAATATAAAATATTTGTTTATGTTCTTACCAACATCAATAATTCTTTTAAGCCTGAAAGCATATTCAAAATTGCATTTTTTTCACCTCAAATTAAATGTGAATTGTTTGATTTGTTTATTATGTACTTTCTCTTGAAGATTACTCAAATCAATAACATATGGAGCGAAATATGTTTTTGCAAAATTATCAGATAAAACTTTCTCAATATCTTTCTTGGAATAATAATTTTGAAATTCATATGCAAATGTACATATTGTTGTTTAGGTTCTAATACCTTGTTTCCAAATATCTTCTACTAACTTTATCAAAATAAAGTGGATCATTGATGTTAACAATTCTTTTTTAAAATCAATATGGTATTTAATTACTTTAAAAATTCTATTTTTTTTCTTTCTGAGCCTGATTTACTGAATTTACAATTTTTGCGTCTATTGATGATTGAAAATCTTTTATTTTTGATTGAAAATCTTCAAATTTTGAAATTAATCCATTATTAATTTTTGGCTGAAAATCTAAATCGTTAGTGATATTATTTCCAAAAATGTCCATTTAATAAAGTCAAACTGTCAATAAACTTGTAATTATCTTACAGTAATTTTAATCCAAACAATCATAAGTCACCACAAATTACTTCATTAAAATTTTGTATTTTCTCAGCATTGTAGTACAGAACTTTTTTCCAGATAATTAGCTAAAGATATTGGTATATTAATGCCAAATGAATCGAAATCCAATTTTATACCTCTATCCTTATAACAAATACAATGAAAACCAACATGATAGGATGTATCTAAATTAACAATTCCAGATTTGTATTCTCTAGGATGACTTGGTAATTCATTAATCATATAAGCACCATGGAAGTGTTTGATTTTTAATTGTTAAACTAATTCTTCTATGTCGAAATTACTTAATGCATTGGAATAGATATCGATCTTTTTTTTTTCTAGATCCTGCACCTTTCTTCACCATTACTTGGTTATGTCTTTTCTGTTCTACCAATCCTGTGTCAGCTTTTTTATTGATTATTACTGCATTTGCAATTGCTGCATATCCACCAACAAGTTAAACAATAGTTGCTAGATATGATAATGCAGCCACTAGTTAGATATCCAATAATCTCTTTCACAACAGGAATACATAGTGTAATGAGTAAATTCCCACCAGGTTTTTTCTCTACCTTTCTTTTTTTTGCATCAGTTAAAATGGGTCAATACTATTTAATTGATGATTATTCAGTTTAAATTTAATTGATATTGGTTCAGTGTCACCCTTAAGTAGCAAAGTATAATTGATTTAACTACTCTTAGATGTGATGATAAAAACAATATTGGAATTTAAATAAAAGATACACTCTTAAAAGAAGGTAAAATTGTAGTAGTATCTATGGAAATCCGTCTTCCTGTCTTAAAGTATGAACCAGAATATTCACTAGGGTTCGAAAAAGGAAGATCAGGAAAGGCCAAAAATTCCAGTTTTTTATCACAAACAATTGAAATAATGGGATTAGGAGGAAAATGAAATTTTGAACTAGATATTAGCAATTATTTTAAGCCTCTAGAATTTGGTATGACTTACTTTATTTTCGTTGTTTTCCAAACCAATCTAAAAAATAATCAACTAATTGATTCTTCTTTACTCGATAACGTTAAATTGCATAATATCAATGTGAAAAATGGAAGAAATTAAGTTTTTCTTCACGAAATTTGGTATCTTGATCCAGAAAATAGTTACCCTGAATATATATGATGCTTGACTCTATTTTAAGAGAGTTACTCAATTGAATGACGATGTCAGTGTAAATCCCTTTAGCTTTATTGATAATTATCCTATTTTTGTTATAAATATGTCTAGGAGAATGAATGTGCTAGCCATAGAGAAAAGTTCAGTGACATAGGTGGCACTTTTGACAATAAAATTCCGAGAGTTACAGTCGTGTACATAGTCATGAGCGGTAAGAAAAATGTAACATATGATGCTCAGCATAGAATATTGAGTGAAAATTTTTTTATTGTTATTTTTTGTTCTGTATAAATAGATTATTTATTGAACAGGATAAATAATGCAAGCAATTCTGATTGGTTTATAAAGATCAGTGAGCTAGCGAAAAACGAATTGTATTACTTTATGGGATGTGAATATTTAAATACTAGTTATGGAAGGAAAATTTGTATAGAGCTTGATAATAAATGTAAAATTATTTTGCTGAACAGGTTGCATAAAGAAAAAAATGAATCACACTTTGAATGTTTTGAAGAGCTAAAAATAATGATTAGATATTTCACAAACTAGAGTTCATTGTTTGAATAATTTTTTATTGATGTAATTTTTTATATCTCGTATTATTTTTCTGGGTGGGTTGGTTTTGCTCAGTAAATTATCCCTGAGTGCACCCAACCTGCCCAGTTACTACTTCCATAAGTTCTCACTGTGTGTCGATCTAGAGAATGTGCTGGCCACCCTCCCTCTGTATGAAGGTAGGTCAGGACAACACCTGCAAAGAGTGTTTTTAGTGATTACATCGTCCAGTCACATTAATGTGACCATCGCCTATGTTCGAAGTAAACATACAGTAACGAGACACAGCCATCAGGTGTCGGGAGTCGCAGTGGAAAGCATATAAAACTTGTCAGGGGACGGGGGAAATAGTGCAGTTGCTGTCGAAATGCAGAAAAAGAGAATTTTATCTGACCTCCAAAAGAGCATGGTCATTGGCTTTTGGGCCAAGTGTGGAAGCATTTTCGAAACTGAAAATTTGCAAACTATTCAAGTGACAGCATGGTTAAAGTATACCATGGAAGGAAAGTTCGAAATCAGTGCTGAGGCAAGTATGGTGCACAACGGGCCATGGAGGTGAACAATGGGTCTCAAGATGTGTGCAAGCAAATAGATATGCAGCTGTTGAGTGACTTGCCTGCCCAGATGAATCAAGGGGGCTATCAACAGTGCCTCTTCAATGAAATTTCAGCGACTGTATGAGCCTCCACAGCAGGAGCTGGTTCATGCACTTATGCTGACTTCTCTTCATCGGAGATCAGGGTTGGAATTTCTATGCCATTACCTCAACTGGACGTCCACTGAGTTGCTGACAGGTGACCTTTTCAGATGAATCACGTTTTATGCTCCACCGGACTGATGGCCATTAGCGTTTGTGGCCCTTCAACAGTTGTCGGAAAGGTCCAGGCTGGAGGGTGGAGTATTATGGTCTATCGGATGTTTTCGTGACATTACCAGGGTTATCTTGTCGTTCTGGATCAAACAGTGAATGAACGCAACCAAGCACCTATCTCTGGAGACCATGTCTCGACACAGTGGCATCTAGCAGCAGGAAAATTCAGTGTGTCCACAGTTTGCAATGTACATGCGTGGTTCAAAGAGCATCAGGATGAGTTTAGCGTACTCTTCTGGCCACCAAACTCCCCGTATTCAAACCGAATCGAAAGACTGTTGGTTCACATTGACTGGGCTGTTCGCACCACAGATACACAGCCATGAAACCTAGCGCAGCTCTTTTCGTCAACCGACATTGGGGAAGATCAGTTTGCATTCTGTAGAAATGTTGGAACACGACTTGCTTTAGAAGCTAGATTAAGGAAAGGCAAACCTACGTTCCTAGCATTTGTGGACTTAGAGAAAGCTTTTGACAATGTTGACAGAAATACGCTCTTTCAAATTCTGAAGGTGGCAGGGGTAAAATATAGGAAGCGAAAAACAATTTACAATTTGTACAGAAACCAGATGGCAGTTATAAGAGTCGAGGGACATCAAAGGGAAGCAGTGGTTGGGAAGGGAGTGAGACAGGGTTGTAGCCTCTCACCGATGTTGTTAAATCTGTATATTGAGCAAGCAGTAAAGGAAACATAAATTCGGAGTAGGTATTAAAATCCATGGAGAAGAAATAAAAACATTAAGGTTCGCCGATGACATTGTAATTTTGTCAGAGACAGTAAAGGACTTGGAAGAGCAGTTGAACGGAATGGATAGTGTCTTGAAAGGTGGATATAAGATGAACATCAACAAAAGCAAAAGAAGCATAATGGAATGTAGTCGAATTAAGTCGGGTGATGCTGAGGGAATTAGGTTAGGAAATGAGACACCTAAAGTAGTAAAGGAGTTTTGCTATTTGGGGAGCAAAATAACTGATGACGGTCGAAGTAGAGAGGATATAAAATGTAGACTGGCAATGGCAAGGAAAGCGTTTCTGAAGAAGTGAAATTTGTTAACATCGAGTATAGGTTTAAGTGTCAGGAAGTCATTTCTGAAAGTGTTTGTATGGAGTGTAGCCATGTGTGGAAGTGAAACATGGACGATAAGTAGTTTGGACAAGAAGAGAATAGAAGCTTTCTAAATGTGGTGCTACAGAAGAATGCTGAAGATTAGATTGGTAGATCACATAACTAATGAGGAAGTATTGAATAGGATTGGGGAGAAGACAGGTTTGTGGCACAACTTTACTAGAAGAAGTGATCGGTTGGTAGGACATGTTCTGAGGCATCAAGGGATCACCTGTTTAGTATTGGAGGGCAGCGTGGAGGGTAAAAATCGTAGAGGGAGACCAAGGGATGAATACACTAAGCAGATTCAGAAGGGTGTAGGGTGCAGTAGGTACTTTGAGATGAAGTAGGTTGCACGGGATATGGTAGCATGGAGAGCTGCATCAAACCAGTCTCAGGACTGAAGACCACAACAACAACAACAAGGGTCAAAACGGCTCCATATCCTTTTATATCTTCCAGAATGAGAAAGGAAGTTTCCTTCCCGACTAACAAGATGCCTTTATTCGATGAGCCATCCCTCTTCCTAAAGAAAATCATCGATTCCATGTTGGCAGGACAGCCGTTGGATCCTGAGCAACGGAAGAATTACATTTGCAATAGGCAGTAGACACTACCGCTGTCAGAATACGAAACATGATTGTTCATTTCCCATTCTTACACTAGGCATAAAACTGTTTCCTCATTAATAAGTAAACAACATTTAAATGCGACTTCCGAATGAGATCGACCGTGTAATCTTCCCTTCAGCACGGAATGTAGACGGTGTCACTGCTACGTACTTGGTGCGATTGCATGAAAATGGTTATCATTTCCATAATCAGTCACGTAGTACACTTGATGTTAAAGTGATAATTATAGCACGCCGTCTTCATGGTGTTGCATTTTTAATGATCACCAGTGCGCCTTTCTCCTCTGTAACGACTAAACGAATTTACCCATGTTACCGAACCAGGAAACCAATGATGAATTATCCAGTGACGTATGGTAAAGCTAGTAGACCTGAAGTGGTTGGGGAGAAGACGCACTTTCCGTTTTCATGCCTGCTGGTACCTGGTAGTACCATTCTGTTAGTAGCGAGTTCGCAGTCGTAGTGTGCTGCAAATTCTGAAGAGCTTGTGAGCATATTCACAAGTTTTAGGAGGGAATTTCATCAGCTACTGGCAGTGCTTAGTGTCTGAAATGTCACTAACGTAATGCAATATTGTTATATGGGTGTGCAAAGGAATTAACGAAAAAGCGTTTGATGCAAGCGACAGATAGGTTAATGATAATGGCGTGTGGACTATTTTTACGCTGGAAAGCAAACTGCGTCTACCTCACTACCTGCTGAAGACAGCTGATGCATGAAAGCGATAGGAGAGAAGATGCGAACTAAACGATTTACCATTTGACTGTGCGGCAGTTTGTCTAAAGCACCTGTGTTGTGCTTGAAGCTTAAAAACATCATGCTGAATACCCATAATCGGATAACGAATCGAGCTTATTGAAGTGGAAATGATCTGATAAATGCGGCCAACACTGTAATGACTCATCAGGAAAGTACTTGGGCTCGAATAAACAGATTTGTATTAACGTTTGGTTACAGGACCATTATGTCCCTCTGAATGTGCTGGTGGGTGACTTTTTCTGCAAAACTCTGCAGTCATGCTCTAGATATGACTGTAGATGTAATTGTAGACGCCATACGCAATGCAGCAATCTTAACTGTAAATGTAAATGCGGAATGTCAATAAAATGCTCCGAGCAATGTGAATGAATGCAAAACGCACAGTGAAGAAATGCAAGTTGATCGCATGGCGCATTTGCACATTCTATAGTATCAGTGTTGAACGCCTCTTCAATGACACTTTTGAAGTTGTTCACTGGTTCACCAATATCGTAGCGAGCGTTCTGCCACGCGTAACGAAGCATTGGTCTGTATTCTCCCGCAGATAACTGATTGTAAATGACAGAATGCATATTCATGATAAAGAATCTGTCGCGCAATTTCGGCTGCATATAACTGGAGCGTAGTTTAATGAAGTCTGTTTTTCTCTTGGCATATATTTTATATTGCCTGAAGAAATACGCATCCAGAGGTTGTGCATATTTTGTAGTTTTAGGCGGAATGATTTTTAAATCTAAATGTTTTCCGCCAGATGCTTCCAGTAGTACTCTTTCATACTCACGTTCAGACCAGGAGTCACAAAGTACTAATGACTTTATCGACAAATGTGGATTCAAAACTGACTGAAAAAATTTCTTCAGATGTTGTTTCGTCATCTTCCCACTACACTTGCATCGACGACGACATTTGGAGGGCACTGCGTTTCTATTTCCCTTGACACGCGGGGTCCGAACATTACACTGGATTCTTGGAAGCAAATATAGAGTTTGTCTGTCAATCGTGCGTCCACTGATATAGCAACATCGATCGTGTAACTATGTGTTTCACAGTTAACTGATTGCAACATCGCGACAGTGTTTCTCTCCCTTTTCTGGGATTGTGTTCTGTCACAAGAAAGTCCATAGTTGAACTGACTCTGATCACAGTTCCACAAAGAACTAATATCGATGTATTCTCTCGTGATATGCTCATTGACGTCAGCAACAAACGTTTGAGCTCCTACAATCAGCTCTTCTTCGTCATTCTTATCTTTTCGTGCTTGTTGCCACGTACTCCAGTATGTTTGTAATATTGATTTTAGACTTCAGTTTAGGGTATTTTTTCAGAAACTTGTCGTATGTGTCGAAACCTCTTACGTAATAATCATCGTACATGTTCTCCAGTGTGTTGTCATCAAACGCCGTGATGATACTTGCAACTTTAACCTTCTTCTTGGCAGACGGTTGGTATTCACTGTCACTGCTTCCATCGCCTCTTCCCGCACTTGCCGTAGCACTACCGTTTGCAATGAGTTGTTCGTCATTATCATCCCTATCATCATCATTATGTGTTAGTGTTACAACAGTATCTGTTTCTAACTAATGCTCATATTTCTGCACTATAATACGAGGGGCGTTCAGAAAGTAAGCTCCGATCGGTCGCGAAATGGAAACGACTATGAAAATCCGATAATGCTTTGCACAGATGTGTTGGGTAGTGTCTCTAGTATAATCCCAGTTAGCATCACGTCGCTCTTCTCATTTCTGAGCTCGCAGTGAGTGCGTAAAGATGTCTAGAAAATAGTGTCTGCCGCCAAGTACGAGGGCCTGGTGAGAAATTTCGCCTGAAGCTATCCAGCTAACATTACATAACTGTCGTGCTGTTTCTTCTTCAAGACAATTCTCAGCCGCATTCTGCAGGGGCAATGAAGATGCTCCTGGATCGTTTTCAAATGGAAATGTGAGATTACCCACAATACAGTCGGCAATTGTCTCCCCCTGAGTTTCATTTCTGGTCACATGAACCGCTGTCTTTGAAGACAACATTTTGACACAGACAACGAGGTGTAGGCCAGCGTGAAGAATTGGCGGAAAGCACTGGCGGCTGCTTTCTATGATGAGGCTATTGAAAAGTTGGTACAACGCTATGACAAAAGTCTCAGTCAGAACGGCGACTACGTAGAGAAGTAGCTGAAAGGTGTAGCTAATTGTTACAAGTAAAACATTTCTGATGTTCACTGTGGTTTCAATTTGGCAATCAATCGGAGCTTACTTTCTGAACAGGCCTCGTAGATACCAGAAAACATGCGAATGATTCTTCTTTTACACCAATACCATCTTCACGAAGAAGGGTTCTTCGTAGCTTCATCTCAACCAATCGCAATACATTAGCAGGATTGATTACCAATCGCCGAGCCACCTGACGCTTCAATACATAAATAATGTCACAAAACGCAACTTCAGAGGCACAGTACACCGTCCCTACTGGTCCCGACTGGCGTACCGGCAGGTCAGTGTGCAATGCGGCATGGCATATGCAGAGGCCTCTAACGGACGACTGCAGAGTTTTGCAGATGCGGGAGTATCACTAGTGCAATAAGAGACCTTTACATTATTTCTCACACGATTTTGGTGTATTTGTGTTTGTTAGAGGCCAAGTACTTTCCTGGTCAGTGGAATTCAATAGCGATGATTGTGTAGAGCGTCTAGAACCTAACTCTGAACCTCGATCTGAAGCTGAGTGGTTATACTGTGCAGTGTGCCAAAGGTGATGGTAAGAGGATTCTTCAGTTTACAACATGTGTTGACTTTGTGGAAGAAACGAAAAGGAAAATCAGAAAAAATTGCAGTTATGCAAAAGTAGAATAATACTTCCTATCCTGTAATTTGTTTGTTTAAAATTCAGTCTCCATATCGCATTTCTCTATTTCCATATGACCGTTGTTGAGCCAGATGACTATCTTCAGATTATGAGAAGATGGGCAACTGGCCCGAATCCGGTCATATGTTTATAAAGGAATACATTCTGGAGACTGAATTTGGACGGTTTTGTATACGTAACGGTCGCAGACACACTCTGAAGACGAATATGTCTAAGTTTTGATATACGTGTTTGCTTATTTACCTATCTATGAAACATTTAATTTAGCTTTTAGGTTGATATCAGTTACCACCTGCGTTTGTAATAGTTGTTGTTCAGCTGTTCAGCTGTTCAGCTGTAAACCAGCAGCATGATTTTTCTTTATAATCAAACGGATCAATCCCAAAGTACATTCAAGAGGCATCTATCTTACGCACGATATGTCATATTTCACACTCGAGGTCTAGGAGGAGAGTTGGCAAAATACAATCTGTTTAGGTATTGTCCAAAATTCCAGTTCTTTGGTGTACTTACGGAAGTGATCTTTCTCTCACAGACGAGAAACGAGTGCCAAGCATTTCTACTTTTACGTATGCATGTTTGTGGAATTTAGACAATGTTTTGAAATACGCTAAATTCTCCTCGCTTTATCCTAAAAGTAACGATGTGTACGTAATTTAAATCCTGTCAGCTTATCTGAGAGGAAAGTGTGTTGCTGATAGAACGTCACTACATGACTTCTCTGTTCATACAGTTTTTAATTACATTAATCTACTGGTGTGCTTCAAATATTGTAAATAACTTATCGAAAGTCTGTCTGATATCCAGTTCTTTTCACTGCCACATATTACGCAGATTATGTCATAGTATCTCAACAAACTTTGTTTTCCTCACCAACCGACAAACTCATCATTCCATTTAATAACGTTATTTCATTCTTCCGAGGCCTGGCTTTTAATTAATTCCATCTGCAGATCCATTAAGGCTACCGACTTGCGTACGTAAGTGTTAGTAAAATTTGTGGTCAACACACTACTGAATTCGACGTGGCGAACTTTTGTTTACTTAGTCCGTTCGAAGTGTTTACGAGAAACGGTTTATCAACTTACTGAAAATGGATGAGTTTCAGCTCAGACTTAAAACAGACGACCAGAGAAACAACATAGCTTCGTATGTCTTTTAATTTTTAAAGAGAATGAAATAATATTCGGCAAAATTGCAGCTCTACCGCACAATTCGCAGGTGACCAGAAGGAAAGCATAAATGCTCTCGTTCTCACCATATATAGTATTCTAATTACAAATAAGAGTCATGAAAATTTCTAACTTAAGCAAAGGCAATTTTTTCTGTGCGAGCTATGTGTGATGCAAAAATGTACCGTAGAGATTTCACATAATTTTTGAATACTGAAGCCACTGTAGGTATTAATTATAGTCAGTCGTCTGGTAATCTCATAGTTCCTCCCTTATCCGAATCCGAGACATCCATTCTAGTTCTGGAACTGTCACCTGCTACGTTGATAACTAGTCGATCAGCACCAGAACCCACGACGCCATCCAGGCGCCGCATTTTCTCCTTTTCTTTTATGACGTGGCGTTCTATATGGCATCCGAGCGCTGCAGTGACATGTGAAAAAGCTGCTTGCGTTAGTACTAGTACGTATAGCAGCCTATCAGTTTTGTTATTTTTTCCGACAAATCTCTTAACTTGGCTCCAGATGTAGGTTTTATATTGTAATAGTACAGTGGAAAATGTAAAAATGCTGCATTTGTATAGTGTGCGCGATGTTGTGAAAATGATTGGTTTTCATTTTTCTACTACGCTTTTCATTGTTTCGTGTGAGACTACACATGTGGAATAACACAACGGACATAGTCCAAATAAAGAGACTGTAGTCTTTCATTCTTGTCTTAAGAATGAAATTGTTGTGTTTCCTTAATTTAAGCAACCTTTCTTAATAATCTTTAAAAAAATATTTGTCATTGTGAATTTACATATGAAATGAAAACAGGAATTTCGCCTGCAATATGTAACAATTAGAAACTAGAAGACGTGCATTATTCCTAAGAAAAGATGATGGATTTTATAACTACGAGATGTAGATATTTCAAATTAAACGAAAGGAAAGGATGGAAAACGAGAAACTTGAACCAGCGATCCATGAACTGCACCAATCTATCAATCTACTACGCTACCGCTTCCGCTACATCCAGTTTGTATTTGTCTGTCGACTGTGTGAAATACAGTTCCTTGAAAAACTTCAAAGCAGAATCTTTTTGTAAATTTATGATTAACATTAAGAACAACCTATTTGTTCGCATTTTCTAACCGTTTTCCATATGCTTATCTCAATACAGAGCAGGAAGCAGCGTCAGCCATTTTCATATTGCGTATTAAGAGCGTAACAATCAGAGCGCAATAGTACAGAGACTGTGACTGTACACATTTCTTGAAATAAAAAGTACATAGCTAAAGCGTGATTAAGAAAAACGTTGAAGGCTGTTAACACATTGGAATACACTGAAGTTTCATCTTACGTAACTTTGTAATATGATTTCTAACACACAAGTAGCACCTACTTCCAAGAGCATAACAACACCAGTAGACGTGTCCTACGGCTTCTGACCAATCATCGCATTCGTGTTTGTTTACATTAGGTTTATTTTTATGATGAACAGAGTATAGCTACGGAGCACTTGTAGCGTCACTTAACGTTCACGCTGTGAAGTAACTGGCTGTTTATAGTCTCTCCGAAAAATAGGACACCGCTCTATGCTACTTGAGCCTTGAGTTATCGTTAATGTGTGAAGAGATGAACATTGGTGAAATATAAAAAAAAAAATCCAAGCATATAATGCTCCTGAAATATGTTAAATTCCTTACGTATAATGCTACTGAATGGTCTGTTGGGTGCAATAATATAAACAGTAATGACCTGGTACCTAGAAGGTCTTCTCCGATCTTGCGTAGGTAAGAAAATTATCTCTGCACCCTAATCGTCTCATTACGGTGAGGCACGTTTAGCGGTCATGGCTGGAAATGGATTCTCAGCGTTGTGCGTATCTGCGTGTTATCTTTCACCATAATTACCTTCATTATCGTTATTTTCACTTCTTGTTATTACCAACCAGAAAACCAGTTACATTAAATTTGTTTTCTTCGTTTAATGCCTACTGTAATTATAAAGATACAGTCAAGTCATGTGTTCATATGAGATTGCATTCACTCCTCAGAATTTGTTTAGTTCAAAATACCGAATTAGAAAATATTTCGTTGCTGTTCCCTGTATCCTTGTAAGCTTATTTGATTTCTTCGTCAGTTTATATTTTTCGTACAGAGAACTGATGGCTTAAGAATTTCTCGAATGGGAACGGCGCTTTCCCACGAAAATAATTTCTGGTTCGAGCTGCCCACTTATGTTAAATTTTCTCTGACTTTCGTCCAGAGTCTACATCTACATCTATACTCTGAAAACCACTGTAAAGTGATTTTTGTAGTTTCTCATGTGGTGGGGGTATTCTTTTGGATCTTACTCGTGTACTTCTGGGTCTGCTATAGTTGTCGAAGTGATCGATACATAGGGGCTTGTAATATACTACCAGAGTCTTCGTTTCAACCCGCTATCTGAAACTTTGTAAGTAGGCTTGCTCTGGATACTTTTCGTCATCTTCAAGAGTCTGCCAGTCCAGTTTCTGCAGCACCTCTGTGACACTCTACCACGGGTCGAATACGCCTTGACCATTCATACTGCCCTCCTCTCTATACATACAAAATCCCTTGTTAATCCTATTTGGTAAGCGTCCAATACACTTAAACAATATTCTACAATGAGTCGCAGGAGTGATCTGTAAGTAATCTCCTTGAGACATGTCACCCCGCTTTTGTACCTTGTCTACTGATCTTATACATCTTTCTACTTGTTTTAATCTTCCTTTGTATTTTGGTACTGATTGTTGCCACAATCACGTCATGGACACTGATACGAATTTCGATGTGGACATCCTTGAAGTCAGGTCTACTTGTTGCCATTAGATCCTATAATTTCCATCACGGATGGGGTTCCGAACCATCTGTTATATGTAGTTTCCAGAGATGACATTTAGTAATGTTACAGTAGATGTGGGATCACCCCCACCACTAGAGAACCGGTGATTTTCCCAGTTAATTGTTGAATGACGGAGGTCTGCACCGATAACTACGGTATGATTTGGGAACTTACGTACAAGTGAACTGAGGTTTTCTCTGAAGTTTTCGATTACATCAGGCGATGAGTCTGGTGGACGATATAAGAATCCAATTAATCCCTGATAGTGAGTCTTGCGCAAACAATCTCGCGTCCTGCTTCAGTTCCTAACTCGGTGGATCAGATTGTCTTGTCCAGAGCGACGAATACACTACCTTCGTTTCCCATTAGCCTATCCTTTCGATATATAATTAAAGTTTCCTAAAAAATCTTACTGTTATCAGTTTCATGTTTCAGGCAGCTTTCTGCACCTAGTATTATGTAATTTGACGGGTACCAGGAGTGCTTCAGACTCTGGGGCTTTGTTCCGTAAGCTTCGGCATTTAACTACTACATTTTAGTAGTTTCGCATGTGGTGGGGGCATTCTTTTGGATCTTACACTTATACTTCTGGGTCTGCTATAGTTGTCGATATCTGGACTGGTTGGAGATTTACTTAATCTGAAAAGACCGTGTGAGTACCTGACACATAGTCAGCTGCCTGGGAAGCAGCCAGTGATGTGTAATGTACACCTAACCCACTAAAATAAATAAACGTCGTGTGACCAGGGCCTCCCGTCACGTAGACCGTTCGCAGGATGCAAGTCTTTCGATTTGACGCCACTTCGGCGAATTGCGCGTCGATGCGGATGAAACGATGATGATCAGGACAACACAACACCCAGTCCCTGAGCGCAGAAAATCTCCGACCTAACCCACTTAGCCTACGGATTTCGGCTCTGTGGTGCAAGTCCAGGAAATCGCAGCCAGCTTGTCACAGAAACTTCGAAGTCTTTGGTTCAGACCTTCCACTCGACTATGAACCAGAGCGCCAAATTCGCTTCTGGTGGCAATGCTGCAAATTGTGAACATCACCGAAATTCCGTGCATTAGGCTGATATTCTCAAACACTTTAGCCAGTCGCTGGAATGATTTAAGCACCGCCGCTATCTGCAGTTGGTTGCACCCTTTTTCTCAGTTGGTCACGGACTACGTCCTTCAATATGTTGAATGAGGTCCCCAGGCGTACAGATGTTCTTTCCTGTCTCTTGCTGCCATTTCCCAAAGGGGTACAATTATTCGCCATTCGTTTGAACAGCCGACGATGAACTGCCGCCACCTTTTTGCGTCTGCCTGCTCTTTGACACAGGACAATGCAAGTTTCCTCAAAACCAGTGAATTTAGTCCCACTGGCTCAGTTTCAGTTTAAGTGAGAAACGGCGCCTATAACTTGGTCAGGGGGATCGGTATAACACACCGAGCCTTCCCTAGTGCCCATCTACCTTCCCATCTACCATGTACAGGATGCCTAGATTACCACTGACATGCCTCTCGCTGTCAACTGGACGAGTAACTACGTATGTGGTACTTTCTGCAGAGGACATGGGATTCACATGAGAAGAGTGAACTTGGAAAACCTAGTGTACCAATACCACAGATACATGACCCTCGGGAGCTCTTCCAACAGATCGATCTGCAGCAGTTGCCAATCGTTTGTTAGTAGTCGCAGTGATTGCCAGCTGATTACGATCGCCAGCCAACTCATTCTGTGTTTGGTAACAGCGTTCACTTTTGGGATGCATTGCAGCTGGTGCAATGTGTTACAGGAGGGTCAACAAATACCCTTTAACTAACCCTGCTGACTGTGGTTTAATGCGTTGAGCTAAAAAATTACTACTTCCCTACAAGACCCCACTTCTACTAAGGCTACAGAAAAACATTTGGTAAAATTTACTGGTTTCCTAAAATTTTTTGAGGTCTATTATAATCGTTAACAATGTCTAAAACAGTATTAGTTTACTAGAAATGAAGTTATACTAGTCTTATCTTGAAGCAAAAACTTCATGTAACGCAATATGTTAGTTTCAGTATCTGCTACGGCCACTAAATCACAAATGCGGATCTACTACGACTTAGATTATGCTCAGGACAATGGTAACGTGCAAAAATTCTCAAAACTGTGCCCTTAATTGCGTTGATATACACTGAAATTGGGCGCGATCTACTCTTTGGCAATGACTGTGAATCACAAACGCTGATTTGCTACGATCTAAGTTATCTACAACAGAGTTACTTAAAATGTTAGAAAATTTTCAAAAACATCGTTTTGTAAGCGCACAAAAATTATCAAAAATAAGCCACTTCTCACGAACTTATATAGAACAATTTGAGAACGATTCTCTTGCACGAGGGTAGAGCTACGGTTCTCAAAAGTTTTAAAAGAGCGCAATGAAGTTTACTCTTCTGCTTGACGATAACAATATGCTTTTATCGCAGCATTCGCAATATTGATACAATCAGTGAAGCTAGATACAGAAGAGACGTGACCATTAACATGTGAATCTAGAATTTCAAATCGACACATGAATGTGGCACATGCAGTCTCAAAGAAAGGAAAATTCCGAAGTCGACTTATATATATATATATATATAAGTGCGAGAGTTGCACGGAGTTTTTACATAGCTGCTTCTGCTACAACTTCTACACTGGCATGCAAAAGATAAACACTCAGTCTAAATCGCGAAAATCTGCAGCACCATCAAAGCACGTCTCCCGGCTGGAGCAGCTAACGATGCGACACCGCGTAGTATTACATCTTTACTAATTGTTCCTTCATGATCTCACAGGCAAGGCGCTGCATAAATCATGTTAGAAATGTTATAATTATCCACAGAAATGATTACTGTGCATCTGCAAATCAAGCAAAATAATTGTCATACTAGGAGAGCGATTTGAGAGAGAAAAAGGCATTCTAGTGACCTGTGCCGTTTCCTGGCAGTCTACAAAAGTTTCGTATACATCCCGTCAGCGTAACAGTGCTCTGCAGAACATCAAAATACCGTAACCTCGTCTATACCGTGGGAAATTAAGGCCTGAATTGTCCATCTGTTTCTCTAAATATTGTCTGCAGTTGTACCTCAAGAATGTTCTCTGCAGGGTTGGCCATCATGGACTCGTATCTCCGAGAGAAACTTCTTGCGTTTCCAACACGCCTCGTTTGAATGGTCCCGGGTCGACTGAGAATTAGAAACGAAATACTAGATCAGTCTAGAACATACTTATTTTGAAAACATTGAGTAACACCAATTTCCAAAAGAGAACTAAGGGCTTCAGCATCGGTAGACCTATGAGACCGGTGAAGAAACCAAATTTTCAAAGAATTATCTTTGCTTACGAGAGTGAGAAACATTAAAAAATCGTCTTGGTACCTAAAATCCCCATAGGTTGCTTACACTAAGTAACTGAAATAAAAGGGGCAAGACGTATGTGTGACGACACTGCAGTTCTTTCAAATAAACAATTACACGATACGTCGTTTTATAACATGTCTGTAGAATGCATGGTATCACGGTAGGCACAGAATTTACGTGTAATGATGGAGATAAGGCTAAAGAAATGAAGCCGTTGTCGGAAGACCTATATTCGGACGAAGAGGCGTGCACCAAAAATGGCTGATATGTGAAAATTTGACAACGTCGTGTTGCCATAAGCCTTTGAGAAAGTGCTGACAAATTTGAGTTCTACTCTGAAGTTCGAAGACGTAAAGTGGTACCATGCCCACATCGGTACACGGAAACTCTTTATACAGGGTTTGGTAGAGGGGACATAATGAACAAAATATAGTGCAAACGTTATGATATTCGTGGTAATAATGATCGAGATAAGAGAATTATTATAATTATTAACACACAAATTTTAAATTTGATGCAATGGGGACTTCCATCCTTTAAATTAAAGTATGACCTCTAGCATGAGTCTCAGACTTAAATATGTCCTTCAAAAATACGTTTGAGGAAAGAGACCAGTCATTTTTCACGTGTAAATACATACGCACAGCATTAGATTAACTGAGACGAGTTAAATTTTGTAAACTATTCGTTGAAATGATGTACGGCTTAAGTAATTAACCCGAAAAAAGGACTGGAAATAACTATTTTCGTTAGGACATATATAATGTTGTGAGTGCGTATCGTGTTAACGGAATTACTCACGTTACCTGAAACTATTTGTCGTGACATATTATAAGGCCATGTTTTTACACTCTGGGTTCCGCTCTTAAGCTATGTCAAAATCGATACGTTCAGTGTCAGCGGTGGAGCAATTTACTTTTAACGACTGCTCCAATTCAAGCGTTATCTGCCAGAGAGGCCATGAACAAATGATTTCAGGAGTGGAAAAAACTAATGAAGACGTTCGTGAACCCAGATGATGCCTTCATGTTCTGCAATGTGCTCCAGTGCTGGACACAATGTTCGTAAAGAATTCTCGTGTTAGGGCGTGCCATGAAATATGACCGCAACTGGTTTAGTATACGACGGCGTGCTGAAAAGTAATGGCTCCAAATTTTTATGTGAAAACTCTTATAGGTACCTAAATAAAACCAACTTTATTAACATTCTACATCTGTATTCTCCACGTCTACATATTCATTTCCCAGCATAGCAACTCTGGCGACTAACACGTTTCTCTCAACGAGAGACCAGTTTGTTGATATCGTCACTGCGGAATGTGTGACGTGGTTGACTGAGCAACAACCTTACCTCCGCTTGAACCGCTTCATCACTAGCAAAGTGAAGACCACGAAGGTGTTCGTTAAGTTTTTCTATGCACCGATTAAGTTACATTACCCACCACTATGTTACACGCTACATTTCAGAGCCATCTAGCGGCAGAGGTCTGCAAATATGCATACAAGATGAATAAAGATATAGTATGTTAGTTACATTTGTGTTATATAAAAAACCTTCTAGTTTTCAAGTGAGAAATTGGGAGGCATTACTTTTCAACACGCTCGCGTTTCTTGCTTCCGCACAAATTTGTTCCTTTTTGCGCTCTACTTTGTACACAACATTTCCCTATGGAACTAAAGAACATGTGAGCAGTATGTTTTTATTTACTAAAGAAACTGCCGAACAGCCATATTCTTTTAGAAGTCATTTATTTAGACAACCACAAGCAGACAATTAGATATATCGATGCTTGCATAACTGGAGCCATAAGTATCTGGATTCCGTGAATTCGTTTCTGGAGTGTTAACGTCGAAGCCTTGACAACATGTCATCGAAATAAACACTCCGAAAACGAATTGACTGATTTCAGATATTGATGGCTGCAGTTATGCTTTATATCTAATTGTCTATACATGGCGCGCATAAGGGCTGGAAGATGGCCGAAACTGGTTGCCTAATACATAACTTTTGAAAACATACGGCTATTTGGCAATCTTTCTTTGGTAAATATATGACCTGCTGCTGTCCCGTATTCACAACGGATCAACATAGATTGAGCAGTATACTGTTCATCGTCTATAATATCGCACCACACGTTGATAAACGGATATTTTCATGAATACGTTTCTTCAATACAACTTAATGCGTCTAGGTACCATTACAAAAAAGCAGTAAAAGGCCTCTAAATAGCTTGGATGATCATTTGAATTGGGAACAACGAACTGTTGCATCATAAGTTTTTGAAGTAACATCCTGAGATGTTTAATTAATAATCACGCGAAAACGCGAGTACTGAATACAAATTGAAATTTTGTATCAAACTTCAGAATATCAAAAAGATAAAAAAATACAATTTTTACTTCTTCAGACTGAACAATATTATCGGTATAGATAATTCTTCCACTCAACTATAAAACATTTCGCTTGTCAGTGTCAAATAGTTTTCTGTTTTCATGTGATAAGTAATGAAAAGTAAAAAGATATTTCTTTTGCTAAAAGCTGTGACTCATCATTTGTCGACTAACATTTCTACTCGATAATAAATATAGAATTTAAATGAAATTAAAAAAATTGTTGCAACTAGCGTGAATTCAACCAGAAACATTGTGGCTATAGAGCTGAAAAGGTTCGATACCAGCTACCTAATAACCTTGTACATATTAAGGAAATTTTTTATAATTAACTGCTTTCGGAAATATTAAAACCGAAGCAGGCAACCTTTTGTAATTTTTTGAGAGTTGAGTTGTACTGCTTGAGGAAATTGGTGTTCAGGCGCTGATCTTGAAAATCTACAGGGTGAAAAGTATTTAAACCGACAAACTCTGGGAGGTTGTAGGGGCCTTCAAAACAAATATTTTTCCCTAACGTCATTTTTTCCTATGAGGAGTATTTAAACCGGTAGAGGAAGATTCCTCTGGCGGCAAATTAATTAAACCAACAAACACTTTTCCATTTTTTTGTGACCAAGAGACAACACATAACACAACCCAATTTCAATTACAGTAGATTTTCAAAAATGCCTCCATTGACACGTAAACACAGATTACACCGTTGGATCATGTTTTGCCTGACACGGGCTAAAACCCTAGGAGTATCCTGAATTGTTCCTGCTGCTGCTACTATCCGGACAAACAGATCCTCTTCTGATGCTACAGGAGTTGCGTAAACAAGGTTGTGCATCTCTCCCCACACAAAAAAGTCCAGAGGGGACATATATGGGTATCGAGGAGTCCATGGTACAGGACCACCTCTGCCAATCCACGTTTATGGGAACCGTCGGTCCAGAAATCGACGCACACGATGACTGAAATGTGCCGGCGCCCCGTCATGTTGGAACCACATACGTTGTCTTGTAGGGAGCTGGAAGTCTTACAGAAATTCTGTGCAATGCTCTGGCGAGAAAATTGTAATAGCGCCTGCTGCTTAATGGCCTAGGTAGCAGATACGGCCCAATTAAACAGTTCGCAACAACACCAACCCACAGATTTACGAAGAACCGCGCTTGACGAGTGCTAGTAACTGTGGCATGTGGGTTATCCTCACTACAAAACCGGCCTGAGTAGCCGAGAGGTTCTAGGCGCTACAACCTGGAACCGTGCGATCGCTACGGTCGCAGGTTCGAATCCTGCCTCGGGCATGGACGTATGTGATGTCCTTAGGTTAGTTAGGTTTAAGTAGTTCTAAGTTATAGGGGATTGATGACCTCAGCAGTTAAGTCCCATAGTGCTCAGAGCCATTTGAACAATTTTGAGCCTCGCTCCAGACATGCGAATTGTGCATGTTGAAGACTCCATCACGCCCGAACGTTGTTTCATCGGTAAACAACACAGACGATGGAAATGTAGGATGCATTTCACACTGCTCAGGTACCACTGCGAAAATTGTGCTCTGGGTGGATAATCAACTCGTTCCAGTTTGTGGACACACTGTAAGTGAAATGGAAGTAACAATTGCTCTCAAAGGACTGTTCTTACATTCGTCTGATTCGTCCCCATGTTACGCGCAATTGCACGAGTGCTGATTGAAGGATTCCGCTCCACGTGCTGCAAGACAGTATCCTCAAATTGCAGCGTTATTACCGTGCGACGGTGTCCCTGTCCAGATAATCTGCTAAATGACCCGGTCTTACGCATACGTTGGTACACAACAGCAAAGGTCGTATGATGCGGGATACGGTGATTAGGATATTGTTGATAAACCCGCTGTGCAGCTCGTCTGTTGTGGTGCGCTACGTAGTACCCACCAACGATATCAGTGTACTCGCTCCAGGTGTATCGCTCCATTAGTAAACACAGACAATGCAGCACTACACTGGTGGACAGCAGTTGCCTACAACTGAGGACCGTAATACGTCCTCTAACAACTGAGGATCGTAATACAGCCTCTAACAACTGAAGAGCGTAGTACGACCTCCACCGGTTTAAATAGTCCTCCTAGGAAAAAATGATATTAGGGACAAATATTTGCTTTGATGTCTCCTACAACCTCCCAGAGTTTGTCGGTTTAAATACTTTTCACCGTGTATAAGTAGTATATGAATAAGATCGTGGAGATGCCTGTGTGGGGCATTCTGGAACAGCAGAGGTAACTGAGCTATTAGCTGTCGCGTAATTTGGTAGCTGTATGTGATCCAGTTAGTGGTGAGCTGCCGCTGTATGAGCTATACACCCACTGAAACACGTAGGCTGCGTTGCCAGCCGAAATGAGGCCATTACCAAGTCTGGAGGCAGTGTTAAACTACATTATCGTGACGTCCCCTGGATGTGAGTAATTTATGGCCACTTATACTTGTAATGGATCTGTTCATGAAATTTTGAAATACATTATTTTGTTCCTTTATTTGGCTTTAGTTTATTGTACCACACTGCCAGCAGCTTGGTACACATGTATAAAGTTATGTACAGTGAAATTGCAGCATAAAACATACGAACAATAATTTAAAATTAATTTACAATGTCCACATACATGTAATACACTGAGGCTGTAAAGGAAATAAGTGCAGATATTTCTGTTGATAACTGACAACGATATACTGAACAACATTACATCAGTATTTACAGCATTTGCAGACCAATAATTGCAGCTATCTGGAGTGTATGTTTTTAGGTCGGTTAGTACCTTCAAGTACATGTCGCAAGAGGAAGCCATTAATGCTTATTTTCCCTTGGACATCAGGTCAGGTGTTGACATGTTGACACATGGCAACAGGGCGGTCAGTCCACACTGACAGGCGCAGTCCATTAATGATGCAGTTACGACCACACAGAAAACATCAGGTGGTGAGGTTTCTGACGTCATTGTGCGAGAAGACTGTTCGACAGAGAGACAAAACCACCAACACAGTGATGCCTGTACTTGTTGAGATACCACATATATAGAAATATCTGCATTTATGCCCATTACACCTTGCACCATAGCTAAGGACTTATTAACTACAGGCAAAATAAGAAATAAAAATAATTCCACAGAGATTTGGAAACACATAGGTGGAGGTTAGAGTGTTTACACAATGACACACAGACCGCCAAATTCCGTACACACACATTTTTCGTGGAAAAAAAAGCAGGTCATTTTATATTGGAGGATCCTCATGACATAACGAGTCTGAAGTACTTGCTCAAATGGTAACTTTCAATTTCACAAGGTTTTCCAGTAAGCGGTTTTGCTGTGCTTCGAAGAATCAGCAAGAAAACGGCAGGTAGTTCATTCTCAATGTGCTTTCCTCTGGTAGTCATAGAAAGAATTGTCCTTGATGCCTATGTGACGTACATGTGAGGGGCTTTAACTATGATTTGCATGCATTCGTATCAAGATAATTATCAGCTACCTCCTCTCCTGAAATTTTCTGAAACCAGGGGTGTTTCCAATTACTGGTTGGATCACAGCATAGAAGTCACCTTTATGTAAGATTGAAGCCCTCTCCCCGTTCTTCCTTGGCAAGTAGTCGCATCTGTGACTTGAAGTCTGTAGAATGACGTTCATTAAGGGGCCAGAAACACTGGCTGTCTTATCCACCTGGTCTACCTTCTTTCTGTAGACCAATTCTACGTGAGATGAGACCAATAGAAAAGAGACTCTCAAAACTCTTCGCTTATTTAGCGATGAATCTCATATGACTTTCAATATTTGAATATCAATTTTACCAAATCCACTTAGGGTTTTCTACAGATTCCAATGCGCGTTTTGAGTGTAGCACTATCAGCAGCTTATGGAGGCTCGCATGTCAACCAAATCTGAGATCGTTTCGAATTGCTATCGCACTCAGGGGAAAAGTGGACATTATGGGGGCAGGCAAAATCGTTTGGAATATCTCAGCCTAGAGGCAAGAAATAAAGCCGCTTGATTTCGAGAGCCATCATTTACACGCATGAAAAAAGTGTGGCCAATAAATGTAAGTAGCGTAACTTGAACTGATGCAACCAAAGCCGTTTTTCATGAAACGAATATCGTGGGTTTCCACCGGATATCTGGTTCGAGTGGCATAAGGCGTTGTGTAACTATCTGTTAGACTCCACCGGTCGATGGAACGTAGTGAGATTAATGCTACCACTAGCAGCGGAGTGAAATATTCGGGACGTTAGAAATCGCCTTGATGAAGTGGGAGTCGACGTAGGGCGGCTCGGACATGCGTAAACACGACTCGGCGACATTTCGAGAGCGACGATTCGTCTCCGCGCAGCCGCCGAGAACGCGCCGCCCCCAGCGACAGGCAGGAAGGTCGTTTGAGAACGAGCGGCCGGTAAAAAGGCACAGCTGGGGGGCGCGTCGCCCGCAGGCGGCGGGTCTGACGGATGGCTGCGACTGCGACCCGCCGCCCTCACCCCCTGCCCCCCCCCCCCCCCCCCCCCCCGCCACAGCACCCAGCCACTGGAACCACCTCCGTCTCAGCCCCGCTCTTCCAGCCAAGCTGCATCCGCTGCTGCACTCCACTAAGTTTAAACTGACACTTTTTTCACGCCTGACGCTTTTCCAAGGCGAGAAAGATTCAACAGGTTACGGACAAACGGATGTCTCAACGGCTGAAGTCTGAAGTATAGGATTTGCGGTTGGTTTCGCATCTTTGCCAGACTCTTAACGGCGACCAATGCTATTCAAAATATACATAAATGACCTTGTGGATGACATCGGAAGTTCACTGAGGCTTTTCGCGGATGATGCTGTGGTATATCGAGAGGTTGTAGCAATGGAAAATTGTACTGAAATGCAGGAGGATCTGCAGCGAATTGACGCATGGTGCAGGGAATGGTAATTGAATCTCAATGTAGACAAGTTTAATGTGCTGCGAATGCACAGAAAGAAAGATCCCCTATTATTTAGCTACAATATAGCAGGTCAGCAACTGGAAGCAGGGCCGGCCGCGGTGGTCTCGCGGTTCTAGGCACGCAGTCCGGAACCGCGCGACTGCTACGGTCGCAGGTTCGAGTCCTGCCTCGGGCATGGATGTGTGTGATGTCCTTAGGTTAGTTAGGTTTAAGTAGTTCTAAGTTCTAGGGGACTGATGACCACAGCTGTTAAGTCCCATAGTGCTCAGAGCCATTTGAACCATTTTTGAAGTGGAAGCAGTTAATGCCATAAATTATCTGGGAGTACGCATTAGGAGTGATTTAAAATGGAATGATCATATAAAGTTGATCGTCAGTAAAGCAGATGCAAGACTGAGATTCATTGGAAGAATCTTGGAAATACAATCCGAAAACAAAGGAAGTAGGTTACAGTACGCTTGTTCGCCCGCTGCTTGAATACTACTCAGCAGTGTGGGATCCGTACCAGACAGGGTTGATAGAAGAGAGAGAGAAGATCCAACGGAGAGCAGTGCGCTTCGTTACAGGATCATTTAGTAATCGCGAAAGCGTTACGGAGATGATAGATAAACTCCAGTGGAAGACTCTGCAGGAGAGACGCTCAGTAGCTCCGTACGGGCTTTTGTTGAAGTTTCGAGAACATACCTTCACCGAAGAGTCAAGCAGTATATTGCTCCCTTTTACGTATATCTCGCGAGGAGACCATGAGGATAAAATCAGAGAGATTAGAGCCCACACAGAGGCATACCGACAATCCTTCTTTCCACGAACAATACTAGACTGGAATAGAAGGGAGAACCGATAGAGGTACTCAAGGCACCCTCCGCCACACACCGTCAAGTGGCTTGCGTAGTATCGATTTAGATGTAAATTACCGTTTGAATGAATGAAACGGAAGGCAGAAAGGTTCAACAATGCATTTCAAATGGCGGAATTGACATTGACTGTTGACGAAACTGGAAGCGAACAGGTCAAACAGGAAGTTAATCTGATGGCTTCTCAAAATGAAAGTTTTGACGCCGACGTCGGTCGGGCGAGCTTGGTGCGTCTGCTGACTCTTTTACTAGTACTGGATTTCGTGCTTCGTGTCTTTTAGCTTTTATGTTATTGTTTACCTTGCATTCGTGTCTCATGTAGGCGAGCGGTCCAAGGCGCTGCAGTCATAGACTGTGCGGCTGGTCCCGGCGGAGGTTCGAGTCCTCCCTCGGGCATGGGTGTGTATGTTTGTCCTTGGGATAATTTAGGTTAAGTAGTGTGTCAGCTTGCAGGTTTGCTGATAACATGGTCCTCCTAGCCACAAGGGAAAAAGAATTACAGGATTTGGTAGACACCATTGAAACTAACGGAAAAAAATATGGAATGAAAATTAACACAAATAAAACAAAAGTATTGGCACTAGGAGGAAATAAGGAAATAAAAATTATGCTGAATCGAGAATCTACAACAGGTACAAAATTTTAAGTATCTTGGAAGCAGGATAGACACCGACAGGAAGTGCACCACAGAAATTAAAACAAAGATAGCAACGGCAAAAGAGGCGTTTAATAAGAAAAGGAGAATTTTCTTCAGCGGTCAGGACAGAGAACTCAGGAAGAGACTCATAAAATGTCTTGTGTGGAGTGTTCTTCTATACGGCGCTGAAACATGGACTATGAGGAAGAAAGACAGAGAAAGGCTGGAAGCTTTCGAGATCTGGACATGGCGGAGGATGGAAGGAATAAGTTTGATGGACAGAGTAAAAAATGAAGAGGTATTGAGAAGAGTGGGAGACAAAAGACAGTTAGTAGATGTAATAAAGAGAAGAAAAAGAAATTGGATTGCGCATATATTAAGAAAGAATGACGGACCGATAAAAACAGTTTTAGAAGGTTATGTAGAAGGGAAACGGAGCGAGGAAGGAAGCGATTCCATATACTGGATGACATGATGGACGGTACAACATACAGCAGCCTTCTGAAGGAAGTAATGGATCGCAGAAAATGGAGAGGCAAAGGACCTGCTAATGTAGCAGATAACTGATGATGATGATGAGCGTGTCAGCTTAGGGACTCATGACCTTAGCAGTTAAGTCACATAAGGTTTCACACACTGAAACGTCCCCTTTTGAAAAATTATATACGTGACTGGGCTTAAACTGACACACAATATTTTTAGCGCAACGCAATCTGACTTTCAATAATCCCTACAAAAGAATGGCCCTGACTAACATTAACATATACCTTTCACAAATCACTTACCTCACAAAAATCTTCATTACTCGAACTACTGCAATACAGCGAGCGCCACTACTACCAGCTAAATAAAAGATTCAAACTACGGAAGGCACTAACTACTGATAGGCACAGTTAGCAAATGAAAGATTTTAATAGAGAACAAACTATGTATTTACCTTAATAGTGTTGAAAATTCATAATATACATAGCAGTTCATGACATCCAGTCTTACAAATTTCAAAACTCCGCCATCTCTCTCCCCACATCCACCACTGTTGGTGGCTCACCTCCAACTGTGCAACGCTACGCGCAATTCACATCCAGCTGCCCAACACTACAATGGCAGACAACAATGCAAACTAGCCACAGACTGCACACAGCACAGCCAGTGATTTTCATACAGAGCGCTACGTACCATTGCCAATAAGAAAACATAAACAGCCTACTTACATGCTCCCCACAAAAAATTTTACAAATTGGTTTGGGCAGTGGCCAATAATGATTTGATAAAATTTTCCATAATTACAATAACAAAGATATCACATGCACCCACTTATTGATACAATGTTGGTCAAAAGCTAAAATTTTCTCACAGTCCATAAAGACAGTCCTGATCATTCATCACAGTAACATTGCAGTATTTTTCTCAAGGTCTGAGCAGTAAAAGAAAATGCACACGGAGGTAGTGGATTTCCATGCAATCTTGAAGAAGTAGTGTTGTCCTTCCAACGGAAAAACAGTGCTGACTCTTGACATGCAGACAGGTATTGGTCCACAACAGAGCAAATCCACAGCAGAGTCAGTCGAAATTTTGAAGAGTATTGGTAGGTAGGTCATCACAGAGCAGACCCACTGTAGTCCTGGTAGAGATTACGGTATTGGTGGGCCACCAGAGGTGCAGGCCCACTGCAGTCCTTGTAGAAATAATGGTACTGGTGAGTCAGCAAAGGTGCAGACCCACTGTAGTCCTTGTAGAAATGGCCAGCAGCCATCTGTTGTGACTGTGCAGGTGCACAATCACCATTGAAGAGTCTTGCGGATAATATAGCAAGTCCATAACCACCACTTGTGCACTCACAAAGTTTTTGGAATTGTCCTTAGAACCAGCAATGCTGTCATCCAGTCCCTTGCTGAATTATTAACACATGTGCAAACACTAACAGTCCCTACTTCTCACATATTGTCCATATACTATGACCAACAGAAATGTGTGCAGTGAAATGTAACTTAAAAGTTAATAATATGATGAACTGGTATCAATTACAATTTTATAACATAAGAATACAATAACAATGGTACAAAACATATCATTAAAAACGTAATAATACAGATACATTTTGTAGTAATAGGTGCTTTAAAAAAGAATGGAAATAAACATATACATCAGTGTTACAGCAAATATGACATAAGTAATTACATAAAAGATCAGAATAATTATTGAAACATCAACTTCACACATGAGCATTAAAACAGAACAAAATTAATAATGTCTAACATCTTTACAAAGTAAATAACATATTATTAATGCCTATTATATTTGAGGATAACAGTATTCCTCATCATAGTTCATGTAGCTGAGTATTAGAAAAATTCTACAACATAAGTCTCATCAGATAAACATATAAAGACAGGAAGAACGTAAATACACAAGGGTACACAAACACATAGTGGGATAACACAAGGAAAGGACAGGGTTTGTTTTACTGCAGTATTTTGCAAACAAAACTTTCTTTACTTCTCGGAGATCTCCCTTCATTCTTCATTATTTCCAAAAAGTCCTATCTATACCTGCTTTCTGTACTTTTCTCGTATAGCCTCTCAGTGCATTTCTTCAAATTCATCACAACTCATTCTCTTATGGGCTACCTCCTCTTAAGCTAACTTAAATCTACTGAGCTCAGATGCTAAACTAAGGGATGAGGCAATGCAGCAGCACAAAACAATTAACACAAACATCAATGACAAAAAATTCAAATTGGCAAAGCAATTGCAATATTACAACTAACATAAGGCACTATGCAGCAAACAAGAAAAATAAATCAGTAGTAAAACTGGCTTAACAGAGTAATGTAAAGTGAAATTTAGTTACACTATGCCTGGCAAACAGCAGCAGCAAATGTAATAACTTATATCTAAACATGACAAAGCTCAAGCAAAAAAATATTACACTAAAGATAACAATGCAGATAAGGGAAATGTATATTCACATCTTAATGTCTATGTAATAAAAGTGGTGCACCACAATTTATTCTACACAAGTACTTGAAAAGAAAATTCTGTATGCAATTCCTGTGAAATGTTTTTGTGCTCCTTCGTTTTGTTTTAAGTACATCATAAAGTGATTATTTACTGGATCTGTAGGCATAAAATATCTATATTAGTACATCTATTAAATTTTATTTTAACCAATGCTGCAGTGCAGCTAGAAACTAGATATTAAACAAAATGATCAATCTCTCAACTATAAAGACAATAGATGTAAAATGTTTCTCATCATTTCATTAGGCATTTTAGTAAATATCATAAATTAAGAGCTCCACAGTATAATCATATGTTTTTAAGTTTGAGGGTGTCATATTTACGATGCTTTCTACAAAGGAATGTCAATAGCGAGGATAATGGCCTCCCCCTTTTTTTTTCTCCACCTGTGCCTCTGAAACGGCACACACTAATGCCTTTTTCTCCAGGCGTCTGACACAGCTGGGTGCCCACGACGCATTACGTGCAGGTGGTCAATTAACTTTCTTACGGAAACATTTATGACAGCAGTGTCTGCTACAGTGACAGTCTCATATAAAAATATTTCACAGGTCGAGAATTTGCATTACAAATCTGTAGAAACAAAATCCTGGTGATATAACAGAGTCCAAAAAAAATTTTCGTCGGCATTGTAATACATTCATGCATTTACATACATTTCATAACTCTTAAAGTACGATTCTTGGTTTCCATCTACCTCTTTCACAAACCAGAGTCCCTAACCACTAATCATTATTCCTTACCTTATTTGTCAACACTTCTTCAAATTTTCATCACAACAGATATGTAGCATACTCAAATAACTCATATAGCATCAGCTTATTGATCATAAACATACTGCAACAGCATAACACACATAGTCATCGTAATAATAACATCATAACACCTCAGTCAACTCTCAAAATCGTCGTAGCTTCCTCCAATAATTTCAAAACCTAAAAAAAATTCTCTGCTCTTTTCAATAGTGTCACCTACCTCAAACATACTTTAAAAATCATGCTCTCTTACCAAATACATCATTCAAAGCTCTCATAGTATCACAATGGTTCGAAGAAAATATGAATGGTTCACAAAGTACAGACAAAATACAATTTCATAAGTGTGAAGTTACCCAACTGTGTAATTGTGTAAACATGTGTCACTGATGTAGTTAAAAAGTAATGTTTATCTCTCAGTTAAATGATCAGATAGCTGTGTAACTTGTGTGTTAGAGAAATATGGTACCGATGTGTAAAGTTGTATAAGCAAATACCATATTAGCTAGCGCTCCTTGTGCTTGCAGACACATGGCACACAAAGCAAACATGTACCCCCCTGAGGATTAATGTAATGATACCATCAGGTGTTACAGATTACAGCAATGGAATGAAATGTATCACAGAAAATTCTTGTATCATTGTACTTCAAATATATTAAAAAAATAAATGTTTTAAGTGCGAAATTAATCACTCAAATACGTGTACTGTAGCGCTAAACTGTGCGTCATGTTGTAAGATAATCTCTGTGGAAGTCTCGTAGTTATCGTCCTCCAATAGCTAAGTTCTGCAGAAGTCAATGTACTTACCTCATGATAAACAAAACTGAAATGCTTTGTGTATAGATATCTTAGTCATTACGCTTATTGTTGTGACGAAGAAAGTACTGTACTGTAATGTTTTGTTGTGCTACGGAAAAGGCTGTCTGATTGTAGCTATACCACTAAAGTTACTACTAAAACGTGTTTTACTTTCCAGAATAAAACGGAAAACTGTGCAGATATAAAACAGAAACACTGCAAAAGCAACATTGTAAATTGTCACTCATTAGTAGGGTCGTGATAAAATCGTGTAGCTGTCACATAAACTAACCACTATGTCATCTGGTATCTCACTGAAAGTACTTTAAATCCAAAGTGTATTTTCAAGTAAACCAAAATGTTGCATTAAAATCTCGTTAGCAGTACCAGTATGTGTCCTAAGTATGTAAGCCTGATAGTCGTTACGTAATCGTGCAACTAACAAGCAAGAATGTACAAATACGACACTGTGTCGTCTGTTCACTATAACAATGCATTCGTAATTTCTGTTTAAAAATGTTCCCTAGGTTCTAGACTGGATATTTAACCTCAAACATTGTTGCATGTAAACAGTTTCTTAAGTCCGACAAAGCATACTAGAAATGTGAAGTGAAAAGTTTTATGGCAAAGACAAAGTTAAAAAGCAGATTATCTTTCAATAAACGGTTTTACATGTTAAATGTGGTGTAAATCTTTACTCTTCCTAGTACGCAGAGTTTCATCTTCAACGCAATTATCATGTGGTATACGTTGGATTCTGTAAGGTCCATTGTAAACTAGAAAGAATTTGTCACTCAAGTGTTTCTTCTTATGTGACAATGATTGAGCTTTATTGAGAACTTTCTGACTAATATATAATTTCTTTGCATTTGCTTTACCGTGTAGTTTTCTCCTTTTGTCTGCTCAGATTTTATATTTACAATAGCAAAATCAATTATGTCTTTGTGTCGAAGTTTACATGTATTCGGGAAAGGTACAAGCTCTCTGATTCTGTTCGGTGGTTCTTCATTCTTTAGTACAAGAGTAGGTGGTAAAGCAGTGGAGTCGTGAGGCATTTCATTCAGCACGTTTTGAAATAAGTGTAAATATCTGTCCCAATGCTGATGCTTTCTGTGACAATAAAGTCTGCAAAGCTTATTGATTTCTTTCATAATCCGTTCAGACTGGTTACAATGTGGTGAGTACAATGAAATAAAAACAGGTTTGATTTTATGATTCCAAAGCATGCGTGACCAAACAGCAGATCTGAATTGCGGTCCGTTATCTGAAATGACTTTACTAACGTGGCCAACTTCATGTAAGAAATTTTTAACAAAGGCGTTGGATACAGACCGTCCAGTGGCTTTACGTAACGGAGTGAAAGAAACAAATTTTGAAGTAAGTTCAACAGCGACTAGAACGTACGAAAATCCATTAGATGTTCTGACAAGGGGTCCCAAGAGATCAACAGCAGCAAATTCTTTTAATTTAGAAGGAATAATAGGAAATAACGGAACACGGTGTGAGACAGTAGATGGTTTCGCCTTTTGACAAAGTTTACAAATAGACAAGACTCTTCGAATTCTCTTTTCCATATTGTTAAAACAACAAGTCGTTCGAAGAATATGATAACATTTTCGTGGACCAAAATGTGCGTAGCTGAAATGAATGTATCAAATGAGCTTATTAACAAAATCGTCTGGAATGCAAAGTACCCATAGCTTGTCATCGACAGTGCAGCGTTTGAAGAGTATGTTGTTTCTAACCAGGTAATAATGCCGAATCTGTGTGTGTGTCTTTTCATGCCATTTGCTCTTGGTGTCTTTCCAAATCGGATTTTTATCTTGTTCATGAGCAATGCCCTTTAAAGATGTGGTGATGAAGTTTTCAAAGGCGACTTTCTGAATGTAAAGAATACTGAAATTTTTCTCGAGGTTGCCATCTGTGTTACGTTTCTCAAGCCCAGCCGGTGCGCGTGACAGTGCGTCCGCAACTATGTTCTCCTTGCCGGGAATGTAGACTATTGTGAAGCGGAATTCTTGCAGAAACAATGCCCAACGTTTTAACCTGTCATGATTTAATTATGAAGACATAAGAAATTGTAATGCACCAAGATCACTGTATACTTTTACGTGCTTACCAGAAAGAAAGAAACGGAATTTGTTAAATGCTTAAACGATAGCTAAAGCTTCTAACTCAGTAACGGAATAATTTTTTTCAGATTTTGTTAGCACTCGGCTAGCAAAAACAATGGTTTTCTGAACAGTAGTGTCATTTTCTATGGCTTCTTGAAATAAATGGGCACCAAGACCGACTTTAGAAGAATCCGTGCAAAGGCAGAAATCTTGTGACAAACCTGGATGAGCTAGTATTGGCGCGTTAAGTAGCGATTCTTTCAAAGAATTGAATTCCAACTGTGCTTGTTCATCCCAGTTCCAAATAGTATTTTTTCCAGTGAGAGAACAAAGTTTTGGTGTAACCAGAATTTGCATATTCAGAAAACGACGGTAAAAATTTACAAGACCTAGAAAACTGCGGACTTGTTTTTTTGTGGATGGAACTGGAATGCCTCTTACTGCTTCTAACTTTTCAGGATCCGGCTGAATACCTTCAGTAGAAATAATACGTCCCAAAAACTTCACCTTTGTCCTACCAAATTCAGAATTTTCCAAGTTAACTGTAATTCCAGATTCTGCAAAAATATGTAACACGCTGTTGAGGATGCGATTGTGTTGTTCCCATGAGGCTTCTGCTATCAGAATATCGTCCACATATAAGGTGATTTGACGTTTTAAGAACTCAGGTAATATGGAATTTAACCCGCGAATGAATGCTGCTGAAGAAATGTTCAAACCAAAAGGAAGTTTCCGAAACTGATAACAAACGCCAAAACAAAGGAAAGCTGTGTATTTTCTACATTCTGGATGAAGTTCGATCTGATAAAAGCTGGATCTGAGATCAATAGAAGACAACACCTTTACGCCATTAAAATTTTGAAGAAGTTCTTCCACCGTTTGCAGCCAGTCTGTTTCAGGAATGATGATAGTATTGATTTGTCTCGAATCTAAGACAAGTGTGATCGATCCATTTTTCTTCTCAACAACATGTAAATTTTTGGTGTATGAGCTTACTGCAGGCTCAATAATGCCCTCATTAAGCATAGATTGTATTTCTGTTCTAACACGGTCCCTATAATGTGCTGGAATTACGTATGGTCTAACACAAAATTTAGTGTGCTTACGAACACGAAATTGGTAATGAAATCCCTTGATTGCTCCTGTTTTGTGAGTAAAAACTGTGGAATGTGCTTGCAAAATCTCAAAAAGGTCTTGCCTATCAGTGTCATTACAATTATGAATTGTTAGAATTTTATTCTGAATTAACTCATTAGTATCAAATATGTCGTCGATATCATCCCTGTCAGTACTTGCAGAGTGATCGTTAATGTCTAGTTCCGTAGAAAATTCCGAACTGTTGTCTAACAGAAGGTAAAGCCGATTAATTTCCTCGTCATGGTCTGAGAGCCAATCTTCAAATTTCAAAGCTATTGATTTACCTTCTTTCTCTAAACTTATTTCAGCATCGTGAAAGTTTAAGATTGCTTTGTATTCATTCAAAAAGTCTACTCCCAATATAATTTCCGTCAACAATAATGTAACAATGAGAAAGTTCATAGAGAAGCTGTGGCTTTGACAAAAGAATTCTAAGTTGGTTTGTTGGCGTACATCTACACTTTTTCCAAGGATTGCACCTTGTAATTTAATCTTACGTAACGGAAGTGTGAGGCAATCGTTCGATTTGTTACATTTGCTAAAGGCTGTTTCACTAATTACTGAAATGGGACTGCCAGAGTCAAGTACTGCCATAAATTTTACGTCATTTACTGTAATGTGAATCACGGGATATGCAATGTTGTTATGTTTAACGTCGTGTTCCTGGAGTAAGTTGTCCCTAATGTCTTCCATTTTTACGTAATTACTAGCTACGGTAGCTGCGTCGTCAGTTTCATACGTACGTTTCGTGGCTGCCAGCGGTATGAGTCATTGCCTATTGTCTCTTTGTTGGCGCGCGTCGTTATTCGGATTTGGAGACCTAACTTCCACAAATTCACCTTGTCGAGAGAGCCCTGCTCTGTTTGAATCCCGCCAGTTCTGATGCAATTCAGGTCTGTCGTTACGATCATATCGTCTGTCGTCATGTCGGTAGATTCCATAGTTTCTTTCTTGTCGGTCACGTGGTGGAGAACTTGTCCCTGAATCGTAACTGCGGGCTGGTATGTTGCGTCTAAAGTTATTCTGTCTCCCTTGATAATATTTATTTTGGTTCCCATATTGTCTGTTTCTCAGATTGTCTCTGTGATAGCCATTACTGCGGAGAGGTGATCTTTCCCTGTAGTTATTACTACTCTGCCAACGGTTGTTATATGGGTGGTGTCTGTTTTGGTCACGATTTGTGTTGTGAGAACAGCCTTGTCGTGTCCAGTTATTATTTCTTTCATCGCGGAATTGCGACGGATGTGACCTGTAATTGTTGTATTCCTGTTTTCGCATCCCGCGATTATCAGTGTCAATTTCTAATTCTTGTAAGAGTCCCTGAAAAGCTTCAATGTCGTCTTTGCATCGTCCTGCCAAAATAATATGTCGTAAATGTTCGGGTAATTTGATTAAGCAAATGCGGATGAGTTCTGAGGGGCTGTATGGGTTTGACAGGTACTGATTCTTGTGCAACATGTCTTCAAAATATTTCGCAAGACTGGAAAATTCAGATTGTTCGAAATGTTTCATCATTATGATGCTATGTTTTACTCGGTCTTGTGTAGCTTGAGACCGATATGCTGAGAGGAAGGCATGGTAAAATTCTCCTTCACTGTGACAATCGTGAATGACCGATCGAATTCTTACAGCTGGTTCATTCTCTAAGTAGCCACACACAAATTCTAATCTGTGCTCTAATGACCAGTTGGGAGGAAGACAATGAGAGAATTGATGGGGCCATGCTTGTGGATGAATGTCGTTGCCAGAATTCTTAAATGTTTTGAATTTACGTGTAGTAATGAACAGCTTATAGTCAAAATCATCATGTCGGCGAGTCACATGTCGGTCATTGTTACGTCGTTTCAGCGGTTCCATCTCAAATTCGGTGTGCCTTGCCAATTTCTTTCATAATTTCCGAAGTGTCCTGTGTTATTATTTTGTACTTGTTCCGTATTTCTAAGTCCCTCTTCCCGTGTTGGAGCGCGAGTGTCCTCTGAAATATGTAATTTTTGTATTACTTGTGTCAGCTGATCATGTACTTCCCGGATTTCTCTTTGGTGTTGCGTATTAATTTGATTCTGATTTTGTTTGAATTTCCTAATTTGTTCACACTCTTCTGTGTCATTAAAGACTACCAGTTTTGTGTCATTCAGATTATCATCTACCTTCGTAGATAAATTATTTAGCTGATCCGAAAGTTCAACTACTTTCTCTGATAATGAACTAATTTCCTCCATGTGTCTTTCTACTGTGTCCTTTAAGTTCTCCAGAGTTTTTGCAAATTGCGTAACCGAATCGGTAGATGCAACTGAGTCAATTTTAGCTTGCAAGGTCTCATGCCTTTCATGAACAATAATTTGCAGTTCTTTTACGGCTGCTTCGTGATTCTGTAATGCATTTTCATGCCGCGAAAAAATAGGTTGAAAATGCTCACAAATTTGTGTTTTTACGTAGTTACAGACTTTTTGACATCTCGATTCGATTTTATGTAACTCAGTAGTTAAATCTTAATGTGTTTGTTCAAGCGCGGTGTGGAGATTTTGTTCCATTGGGTCTAACTGTTGCTGTGTTTGTCTCTGGTGTTGTTCCATTGAGTCTAACTTTTGAAGCTTTTGCTGTGTTTGTCTCTGATTTTGTTCCATTTGTTGCATTAACTGTAATAACAATGCATTAGTGTCTGGAATCTGTTCCTCTATGCTGTTCGGCAGTGCATTTGAACCGGCAACATTCACGTTTTGACAAGCAGAAAATGTGTCTTGACTTATTTGAGAAAACGGTGAGGACGCAAAACCTGAATCTACAGTATTTGCAAAATTGTGTCCTGTCATTTCGGATTCCTGAGGCGAGCTACTGCCGACTGATCGATCGATAATGCTTCCCTGTTCACTAATTGTTTCACTGCCTACGCCATTGTTTGCCGCCCGCTCCATTTCCCTATGCACAATTACCAAATTACTATGTTGAACATTAGTTAATACATTACACGGTGGCGCTAACACAATGCTTTCGTCTTCACTGTCATTTCTCAGTTTACTTTGGAGCCTAGTATTACGTTTTTCACACGCCATTATTGTCACAATATTTCACACGACAACACAGAAAAACACAATTTGTAGAGCAAAAATAAGAGAACACATTAACATAGCACTGAAAATAATATCTAGTTAATTGCAAGCGCAGCTGCGAAATACTTGCTGCAAATCTACATGCATGCCACAACTGTTTTACTGTACAACAATGAAAAACTACAAGTACAAACGAAATTCTCTCTATAATTACGCGCTAGCAATAAACAAAAGCTACACTAATTACACAAACTACAAGAAAAAATCAGAAGATTCCAGTGAGGCATCCTCGGCTAAGGGTCGACATATGAAACGTCCCCTTTTGAAAAATTATATACATGACTGTGCTTAAACTGACACACAATATTTTTAGCGCAACGCAATCTGACTTTCAATAATCCCTACAAAAGAATGCCCCTGACTAACATTAACCTATACCTTTCACAAATCACTTACCTCACAACAATCTTCATTACTCGAACTACTGCCATACAGCGAGCGCCACTACTGCCAGCTAAATAAAAGATTCAAACTACGGAAGGCACTAACTACTGATAGGCATAGTTAGCAAATGAAAGATTTTAATAGAGAACAAGCAATGTATTTACCTTAATAGTGTTGAAAATTCATAATATACATAGCAGTTCATGACATCCAGTCTTACAAATTTCAAAACTCCGCCATCTCTCTCCCCACATCCACCACTGCTGGCGGCTCACCTCCAACTGTGCAACGCTACGCGCAATTCACATCCAGCTGCCCAACACTACAATGGCAGAAAACAATGCAAAGTAGTCACAGACTGCGCACAGCACAGCCAGTGATTTTCATACAGAGCGCTACGTAACGTTGCCAATAAGAAAACATAAACAGCCTACTTACAACACATTTGAACATTTGTCGTGTCTCATCGCAAAGATTCGATTAGGAATCAGACATCCACCCCGTATCTGTTCTTCCAAAATGGGCGCCAGATATCGGAAAGCGAAAAATAAATTAGATGTAGCAACACCCAGACGAAGATAGAGTCTATACTGCACATAATCAAAGCTATAAAATTTCTGATAAGGACATGATTATTAAGAGTATGTTTGGACTCTGCAAGTCACTCCAAAATGGGCAGGTTAGACTGTCCAGTATAGTCTGCCCCCTGTCGGGAGATCTCGCAACCTATGTACGGGAGTGGATCTCCCAGGGCCTTTGTGCACATGGGTAAGATTAGCCGCCGTTGTAGCTGCCGAGCGGGTAGCTTCGAGACCCCGTAGCGAATGGGCGTGTTTGTCTGTCAGCTAATCCATGAGCCGCAGTTGGCGCGCTGCCAGTGCACGTTTTAAAGTTCATTCTAATAAGCACTTATACCATATAACTTGTTCCTTCCAATTATTCTGAGTGGAAATAAGGGGTGGACAGTGAGTCCTCTAACACTATACACTCAAACTCCAACGTACCACCACGGGAGGACGAGCCCGTGCGTACATTATTTTTTGGTCCTCCGAGCTGGATACAGTTACCACGTGGAATTTGCGTTCACGCGGATTTATTTTCCGATATTTGTGAACTTAAAAAAAAAAAAAAAAAAAAAAAAAAAACACACATGTGAGTTGCGCACATTATTGGCTTCGTTGGTGACCGCTATCGAGTGTCCCAGGGCCTGTTCGGGACTTCGATAATAACAGCCTCAACAACGGTGATCCGAGGCCTATTTGTGAACCTTTAATGTGTCTGTAATTTAAACGCGGGAAGCACAGAAACGTGTCGGTGACGTCACGTATTGCTCCCGCCGAATCTTCGCGCCGTCGGAGACTGCATCGCCTGCCACGCCAGCTGCCAGTGCCCGTGAAGCCACTGCTGTTCCAGTCCGTACTGCCTCGTATTGCCGCTGCAAACTGATAAGTGCAACTGTTGGCTTCCTGCCATCATCTTCGCAGTCCTAAAATGGAGCACTCAGAGAAAACGAAATTAGTCAACCAGAGAGGTGTAGCAAAGGCCGCTCTCGCGCGCTTAGCGAGCTTTGTGCAGTCTGCGAAATGTTGGAAACAAAATTAAGTCGGTTGACTCGGATTCAGATTGGTTTCGAGTCGTCTGAAACACGACTGGAAACTGAAGACAAATCAGCAGATCATAGTAAGTGAGTCGTTCGTGGCTCGTGTTCATGCCATATCTCATTTGACATCCTGCTTTTACTCTACTACCACCTCGTTAGGTTAATTTCAATTACTGGTGTAACCTTGCATGCCCGTGAGCGGCAGCAGCGGCGCTTACCGATATAATACCTGGCAAATTATATTTGCTGACTGCTATTACTTCCCAGTTGTCGTGTGCTCGGGGTTGGTTCGCATCTGATATGTGACTTGGGAGGCGCTAGCAGTGCAGTTCGGACCTGGCAGTGTTTGACTTAGGACGCGGCAGAAGTTCAATCGGAGCACGGCTGTAGTGAGTTCTGGACAGCCATTACTCGCCCAGTGGTTGCCGATACATCGCACTTGAGTGCGGACCACCTTGGTTGGTCGTCGGTCGGTCACCTTGTCAGACGACGTGTATCTTGGCCGGCGATCGCTTATAGGTTGACTGCGTGTGCCCACTCGTGATTCGTCTTTGTTATTGCATAGTCGCTGCCGTTAGTACTGTCTAGCCCTTCGTGCAAGTGTTCGCGAAATTGTGGGTAGTTTGTGATGTCGAGTGCTCAGTTATTTTAGTGCTGTCTCCATGCTGGTGCGTGCAAGTCGGTCGGTTGGTGTGGAGCAGCGAGAAAACCTCCGCAGGTCATAGCTTGACCAGCCCCGCTGGCGGTCTCTATGCAGTGTCAGAGTGTGTGGGGCTGTTCCCATTGCTACGAGGTCCATGGCTCACCGACCCTGGACACGAAAGATGAGTTTGGATTTAATTTACCAGAAAGTCAAGTTTCTTGCTTGTCAGGTGTTAGATTGTTTGGGACTTCAGCTTGATTAATATATTGTTTAAAGGTAAAGCCTTAGGCTTTCTGCCCAATAAATTTTTTTTTAGTTGTGTTTGAAGTTATGGCCCTTCAACCATTTTAAAATTAAAGTTCCTTGCCGGTCAAGTGTTAGGTGGTTTGCCGCCTTGAGCCTAATTTAAGATAAGGCTTTGTTGTTTAAATTTATTTTACCTTGAGTTTTAAGTCATGGGGCATTCAGCCGTTTTTAAATTAAGGATCTTAGTGTTTCGAGCATCAGACTGTTTTGGGCCTTCAGCGTAATTAAAGATAGGGCCTTCTGCCTTGTGTTTTTTTATTTAATTTTACCTTGAGTCTTAAATCATCGGCCTTCAACCATCTTTAAATTAAGGTTGTTGCTTTTCAAGTGTTAGATTTTGGGCCTTCAGCCAAATTGTACAACTTACTTAATGTGAAGCCTCCTGCCTTCTAAATATTCTTTTTCGCATCTGAATTTTGAGTTAATGGCTTTTAGCCATTTTTTAAATTAAATTGATTGTGCCCTTAAGGAATGAGATAGTGTGGCGTATTCAACCGATAGCTAAGTTCAAGAATTTGAACTGTAATGTTTGGTCTAATAAATAAAGTTATATGTGTTTGAGTGTAACTGACAGCCGCTCATTTTGGCCCCTTTCCACAATTCCAACTACCTGCCCTGTCCTGTAGGTTTAGCAGGGCGTTTCAGTAAGGACAGGGCAGAATTCAAGGATTCATGGGACTTCGTTGAATCCACTTTCACGGCTTCAATGTAGAGGTGCAGCCAGCTTTTGCAGCCTTTGGGCTCGAATACACCAGGCAGTGTTAGTTCTTTGAAACTATCCGCTATTAACTTGCCAGATTCCGAAGGCGACTACCTTAAGTGATCATCATACAAGGACACATTTTGTCTCATTATGAATAACAATTCAATTGATGACGATCGAAATCTTCGTTACCTTAATTCGTCTTTGCGAGTTTAGGGTAAAGGCCTATTGAAACTGTTGTGTCTAGACAAGACAGCCTAGACACAATGAGAGGAAGCCGAAAGGCACGCGCTAAGTTAAAGCAGGAGGGCGTGAGGTCTGAAACAGGATACGTAATGAATGCTATAAAGAAAAGCACGTCGCTTCTGGAATACTTAACTTTAATCCATCCTTTTGGTACATCTGAAGATTGTGGCGATACAAGTGAGACTCTTTAGATACATGCAATGTTACTAATGGCGCCTTGCTAGGTCGTAGCCATTGACTTAGCTGAAGGCTATTCTAACTATTGGCTCGGCTAATGAGCAATGCTTCGTCCATGTAGTCGCTAGCAAAGTCGTCCGTACAACTGGGGCGAGTGCTAGTCAGTCTCTCGAGACCTGCCTTGTGGTGGCGCTCGGTCTGCGATCACACAGTGGCGACACGCGGGTCCGACATGTACTAATGGACCGCGGCCGATTTAAAACTACCACCTAGCAAGTGTGGTGTCTGGCGGTGACACCACAGAAACATATACCTGCCACAACAGGACGCCTATCGAAAACCTGGGGACTTGTTACGCAGAGGTATAATAACCCGAAAAGAATTGCAGCCAGACATGCTAAGACTTTGTTGGCCTTACCTACAGTCAGCCATGGCACAGAGAGCGATTATAGGCAACTGATTAATCACGTATGTAGCCATTTGAAGGCCTTTCAAGCACTGACCTGATGTTCCACTTCATGAAGTTATTATTTCGAAAGAGATTCTGTCTAGTATGCAACTCACGGATCGTCATGAGTGAGAGGAAAAGATGTCTAGGTCAACATTCACCACATTAAATCAACACCACTGCGTTGAGTTAGAACGTCGACTTTGCAGCAGACCCCAGCGTCCGACATTATTATTTTCTCAGGTTTCTGTCCCTGAGAAAGAAAGGGTGCCATTCCTCCACAGACATTCAACACCTCACTGAACATATTCCTAGTAGAGATCAACCCATCGTAAAGGAGAAAGGTGAGCACACTCCGGTTAATGTATAGTAACATGTACCTGGACGCTGTTGCACAGAAAACGCAGGTTCCAGTTGAAACTCGTTCAGTTGTCGTCAAAGTAATATTTGGTTTCGTGTAATTCGGTGATTTACTATAATCCACGGCAGTAAAAGAAAAAAATTGCGTTTTGTGCAACGAAGGTTTCGATGTGTTCCATACACATTCAGTAACCGTTCAGTTGCGAATACAGCTATAGACAGTTATCAGAGCGACTTTGTATTCCCGATTACGATCGTTCTTCAAAATATTCGACTATAATGCTACTAGCATCATCATCGGGCCATACCTTAGTAAAGTAGAACGCTTTATTGAATATGTACAACAGGAATTATATTAAAAATAACGTAGCTTTTGTGTAAGCATAGGTACATAGAAAGACACTGCTTACCCAAGTCACGCGGTAAGACAGACGAGTAACGTAGAAAATAACTTAGCTTTGAATTACGCTTTATAGTACTGACGTAGGTCCCATTCATTATATTAGATCCTGATGATTGGCGTCAGCTTTCCTTAAGGAGCGTAAGATAACGAGTTGAATTATGAGCACTTCCTCGTATCCAACCATAGTGAGAAGACAGAAAAGCGGTGTAGTTAACAGAGTCGTATGACGAGGATACTGCTGTCATAATGCCGCATCTCTCGTCCGTTGGATGATGATGATGATGACAATAATATTTTGTTTCTGGGGCGGTCAACTGGGTTGTTATCGGCGCCGATGCAAATTCCCAGTCTCACCACTTTCCCGAATGATGACGAAATAATGACGACAACACAAACACCCAGTCCCAAGGTGGAGAAAATTCCCGACCCGGCCGGGAATCGAAACCGGGATCCTGTGATCAAGAGGCAGCTACGCTAGCTGCTAGACCACGAGCAGCGCCTTCGTCCGTTGGACAAGACACAGAAAAAATGACACGTCGTATTAGACATAACAGGTAAATGAAATTTGTTATAATCAATTTGTATCACTGTGATATACACGGTGTTACAAAAAGGTACGGCCAAATTTTCAGGAAACATTCCTCACACACAAATAAAGAAAAGATTTTATGTGGAAATGTGTCCGGAAACGCTTAATTTCCATGTTAGAGCTCAGTTTCGTCAGTATGTACTGTACTTCCCCGATTCACCGCCAGTTGGCCCAATTGAAGGAAGGTAATGTTGACTTCGGTGCTTGTGTTGACATGCGACTCATTGCTCTGCAGTAGTAGCATCAAGCACGTCAGTACGTAGCATCAACAGGTTAGTGTTCATCACGAACGTGGTTTTGCAGTCAGTGCAATGTTTACAAATGCGGAGTTGGCAGATGCCCATTTGATGTATGGATTAGCACGGGGCAATAGCCGTGGCCCGACAGGAAGACGTTTGAAGCAACTGATCGAGGTCTTAGAGAGCACGGAACATTCCAGCCTATGACTCGCGACTGGGGAAGACCTAGAACGACGGGAACACCTGCAATGGACGAGGCAATTCTTTGTGCAGTTGACGATAACCCTAATGTGAGGGTCAGAGAAGTTGCTGCTGTACAAGGTAACGTTGACCACTTCACTGTATGGAGAGTGCTACGGGAGAACCAGTTGATTCCGTACCATGTACAGCGTGTGCAGGCAATATCAGCAGCTGATTGGCCTCCATGGGTACACTTCTGCGAATGGTTCATCCAACAATGACAATCCTCATTTCAGTGCAAATGTTCTCTTTACGGATGACGGTTCATTCCAACGAGGTCAAATTGTATATTTTCACAATCAACATGTGTGGGCTGACGAGAATCCGCACGCAATTGTGCAATCACGTCATCAACACAGATTTTCTGTGAACGTTTGGGCAGGCATTATTGGTGATGTCTTGATTGGGCCACATGTTCTTCCACCTACACTCAATGGAGCACGTTATTATGATTTCATACGGGATACTCTATCTGTGCTGCTAGAACATGTGCCTTTACAAGTACCACACAAAATGTGGTTCATGCACGATGGAGCTCCTGCAGATTTCAGTCGAAGTGTTCGTACGCTTCTCAACAACAGATTCGGTGACCGATGGATTGGTAGAGGCGGACCAATTCCATGGCCTCCACGCTCTCCTGACCTCAACCCTTTTGCCTTTCATTTATGGGGGCATTTGAAAGATCTTGTCTTCGCAACCGCGGTACCAAATGTAGAGACTCTTCGTGCTGGTATTGTAGACGGCTGTGATACAATACGCCATTCTCCAGGGCTGCATCAGCGCATCAGGGATTCCATGCGACGGAGGGTGCATGCATGTATCCTCGCTAACGGAGGACATTGTGAACATTTCCTGTAACAAAGTGTTTGAAGTCACGCAGGTACGTTCTGTTGCTGTGTGTTTCCATTCCATGATTAATGTGATTTGAAGAGAAGTAATAAAATGAGCTCTAACATGGAAAGTAAGCGTTTCCGGACACATGTCCACATAACATATTTTCTTTCTTTGTGTGTGAGGAATGTTTCTTGAAAGTTTGGCCGTACCTTTTTGTAACACCCTGTATATTACTTGCCATTAAGTCCATTACTACAATAGGCGTTATTGAAGATAGTGTAAATGTCTATTATTTTTCTAATTCGGTGTAATAAAACTGTAATTATTAGCTGTTTCAGTTTTCAGTTTGAACTTTAACTATGTCTGACTAGATGGAATTAAACGTGGAACTATAAAACGTATTATGTGGTGTGCCTATTCCCTCTATATGGCTGGGTAAAGGAAACTGTCACATATAGCCGTGCGGAGGGGCACGTAAGATCAGGGACAAATGCCGCGTTAGCTAGATCAAGTTACGCTTGTCACAGTTTCACTATAAGACTATCATTGATACAATTAATGTGTTGTCTTAGTGGTCTTTACTTAGAAGACTAGTTTGATGCAGCTCTCCGTACTATTCTATCATTAGCAAGCCTTTTCATCTCTGCTTCCTACATCCATTGTAACCCCCTTACTAGAGTCAAGCCTTTCTTCTATTACCAAACTGATAATTCGGTGATTGCTCTGGATAAATGCTTTAAATTGATCCCTTCTTTTAGCCAAGCTGTGCCATAATTTGTTTTCGCCTGCTTTATTCAGTACATCCTCGTTACTTATTCGTTGCACCTATCGAATATCTGCGGTCTTTTGTAGCACAACATTTCATAAGTTCGTGTCCTCCTCTTGTATGAAGTGCCGGCCGTTGTGGCCGAGCCGTTCTAGGCGCTTCTGTCTGGAACCGCGTGACCGCTACGGTCGCAGGTTCGAATCCTGCCTCGGTCATGGATGTGTGTAATGTCCTTAGGTTAGTTAGGTTTAAGTAGTGCTAAGTCCCATAGTGCTCAGAGCCATTTGTACTTTTTATATGAAGTATTTATGGTCCACTTTTCTCTTACTTACAAGGCTAAACTGCACACAGATACCCTCAGAATTGACTTTCTAAGATTTAAATATTTCCGTGCTGAAACATTTCTCTTCTTCAACGACAATTTTCATGTTATTGCCAGTCACTACTTTATATCTTCTTTACTTTGGCCACTGTCAGTTATTTTTTTGCCCTAATAGCATAATTAATTTGTTTCCTTTTACAACACTTTCCTAATCTAATTCTCTTGTCTCCGCCTAGTTTAGAACGACTAGACCACATCACTCTTGTTTTAGTTTTGGTTGATGTTCATCTTACAAACCATTTTCAAGACCCCATCCATACCGTTCAACTACCGTTTCAAACGATTTGTCGTCTTCGACATGATTATCTTAACGTCTTTATTTAATATCACTGGATTTTAATTACATTTCCATATTTCTCCTTGGCTTCCTTTATTGCTTGCCCAGTTGAATAACATCGGAGAACTGTCTCACTTCTTTCTCAGCCACTTTCATTTCATGTTCTCGTTATCATAGCAATCAGGTTTTTTACGAGTAGCAGAAAACGTTTTGCTTTTTTCTTTCTCAAAATGTCTCTTTCGTTTCCCTAAAAGCAGCGTCTCTTTTTCCTAGTCACACATGTTTCTAGACCACTGCACTACTCGTATAGTCATTCTTGGTTTACCGGTTTGATTTTTCCCTCAGTCTAATATTTTAGATGTCTCCATTTGCTTCGACCTGCATCATTATATTTTTATTTTTTCTTCTTTCGATAGTTATGTTCAATGTCTGTTGAGATATCCAATAATTTTTACTGGGCCTTGTGTTTTTGCGTATTTGATCCTCTGTTGCCTTCACTGTTTCATCTTTCAAAGCTAACTACTCATCTTCTGTTTCAATCCTTTGTTAAACATTGTCAGTGGTACCAATGAATCTCTCAACAAACTCTAGATATTTCAGTTTTTCCAGGCCTACATATGATTAATTTCCTATCTTTATGCAATAGTATTATTACTGAGAGGGTAATAAGCCAATTGAAAATAAATAAATAGTAGTGAATCACACGAATTTTGATTGCATTTCACCCCTACACATTAACATCTACTGTCAAGAAGAAACGGAGGAAGACATGAACACGACTTACTTTCGTGGCCATGATCTTGTCCTTGCAAGTGATAACCATACTCATAAATGACGCCTTATTTCTGGCAGTAAGCTGTAATTTCTTTTTTCGTATTTTATTCGTAGTGGCTAACCAAGAAGGGCAGTTTACATTGTTCTGCATTTTTTCCTTCTTTTCCTTACAGTATCTTTTCGTAGGTGCACTGTGTTACATCTTACGATCTTCTCTCCATCCTAAATTCTTTCATCTAAGCATTTCAGCAGATCTGTGTCTGTGAGATAAAATTCGGAATTTCGTCACATATTGAATAATTTCAGTAATGACTATCTATAATTTTTACGTCTATATTAACATCTGTTAGTTAGCTGTTGCGGTTTTCCACAGATAGAGCTAAGTTTACAATTTCCTTTGTGGCCCTGTTGTTGTCTATCCTAAGGAGGAGACCGTAAAACTGTAACAACCGTTTCGTAAGGGTATCTGCTATTGCTTCTGTGACTTGATAGATCCTCTGGGGATCCTTTTCATCCAAAATCTATTCCCGTAGTTATGTCCTTAGATTTTTCTGAGAAAATTCCTTTTCTTTCTGCAGAGAAGCGTACCCAAGAAAATCCAGTATGGTTTTTGTTTGGCATCTGCGACCAGTTATCGTGGTTCCAGAAGCGTGAAGGGCTTTTGTTTTTACAGATGTGTTGTAGTGTTGTAGATTTGTGTCTTATGTACTCCAGGACAATTTGTGTGTCTTTTGTAGCTACGTATTGCCTCCTTTATCAGTTTCGCGACGTTGCTCAGTCGGTTGAGTAATTTCCTCTAGATCCTTAAATTTGTTTAATTGACAGCTTTTGCTGAATTGCATGAAGGTGGAATGATGGGTCTTGACCTGGTCCAGATCGTGCGTCTTCCGCATGTGGATTTATGAAAAGAAGTTCCGCTGTAAAACCTGCTTCCTAACATTAAGATGTGTGCAGCGTGCGCCAATAGCTAGCGTGGAATCGCTATTGTTTTTTCTGTTTTTTTTTTTGTGACGTATGAGCCGTGTGAACACTGAAAATTTACCTTGATTCCATATCAGTAAATTCTAATATGACAGCACATAAAAATTAACACAGCCTCAGAAATACAGGCGTCACATACGAATTTCAGAGACGGTATTGAATGTGAGGAATTTTTCTGTGTGCACTTCAAAAGGCCCATTATACCACCCAATCAATACAGAAATTTCTCGTTAGAGAAACTGGGTCAGCACGGCCTGCTGTTTACGTTTATTCTGTCATTTACGTCAGTGTCAACGCGCGAGATTTGCATTAACTGTGTTTGCTTTCCTCCTCACCCAGTTTGCATCACATAATTCCTTATGTTCATAAGTTAGCGCCGGCCGCGGTGGCCGTGCGGTTCTAGGCGCTGCAGTCCGGAACCGCGGGACTGCTACGGTCGCAGGTTCGAATCCTGCCTCGGGCATGGATGTGTGTGATGTCCTTAGGTTATTTAGGTTTAAGTAGTTCTAAGTTCTAGGGGACTGATGACCTAAGATGTGGCAGACTCTGCAAGAGAGGCGCTCTGCATCGCGGTGTAGCTTGCTCGCCAGGTTTCGAGAGGATGCGTTTCTGGATGAGGTATCGAATATATTGCTTCCCCCTACTTATACTTCCCGAGGAGATCACGAATGTAAAATTAGAGAGATTAGAGCGCGCACGGATGCTTTCAGACAGTCGTTCTTCCCGCGAACCATACGCGACTGGAACAGGAAAGGGAGGTAATGACAGTGGCACGTAAGGTGCCCTCCGCCACACACCGTTGGGTGGCTTGCGGAGTATCAATGTAGATGTAGATGTAGATGTAGATGTTAAGTCCCATAGTGCTGAGAGCCATTTTTTTGAACCATAAGTTAGCAGAAGACTCGCCAGAGGGAGGCGACGTGATAGTTAGCGTGCGAAATTCGGTAGTAGAAGTTTCCCATCACGATCTACGCTAAGGTGAAAGATCGATGTAGGAAGTCATCCTGCTGCGGCCTCTCAAAGCATCTAAGTATGCTAACACTATAGATTTCCATTTATTTGATATTGCATATGGAGGTATACGATGGATAGGCTGAAGGACTAAATCAGTCTGTGCTCCGTTTTTCACTGGTTGTTCTATGTTCTTGAAGAGGACTGCTTATTTTCTGAAATTGTGTTGCTATCCCAATTGGAAATCTTCTCCCTATTTTCAAAGAGGAAAATCAATGTGGCTTTTCGGATAGCTACTGTGGTCACTACGTTTATGTTCCACATCTTTAACAAAAAAAAAAAAAAAAAAAAAAAAAAAAAAAGGGGCACGTAACCTTATTTATTTTTCCAAGTGAAATAAGGAAGCGATGACATCAGGCAGCATAAGTTAATGTCTTATTTGAGAGCCTGTCGAAATTCGAAAATCAATGCAGCAATCGCGACACCTCATAAAACTGATTCATGCACGACGTATAATAACCAAGTGTTAATTAATCTGTCTTTACGCATTAGATTTCTAAAGTCAAAGTAAAGTTTCCAGAGACAAGGTAATCGCTCTTATCACTTTCACTTGATGAAAATAGCTAGTCTATATGGTTATGACAGATACATGTCCCCATCACCGACGCTGGATGACGGCTCCTCATGACTAGGGCTAGATCTAGACCGCTAAGGTCACACTTCCGTGACATCCTGGCCATCTACACATATATTCGTTGTACGAATCTATTTGACTTGTTCTATTTCGTACGTTAATTCTTTGGTAAATGAAATTGCAATTAAAAACTATCAAAAATGGTACAAATGGCTCTAAGCACTATGGGACTCAACATCTGAGGTCATCAGTCCCCGAGACTTAGAACCCGAGACTTAGAACTACTTAAACCTAGCTAACCTAAGGACATCACACACATCCATGCCCGAGTCAGGATTCGAATCTGCGACCGTAGCAGCCACGCGGCGCCGGACTGAAGCGCCTAGAACCGCTCGGCCGCACTGGCCGGCTAAAAGATATCAGCATGGGAAAAGACCTCAGCACTGTTAAGTTGCTTGATTAAATATTGTTACTTCATGTTTAGTATCCTGGCAGGAATTATAATAACGACGGTCTTCCGATCTGATGTCACTCAAGGCTGCAGTATCCGATACAGAAAAATGGTTCAAAGTCTTCTGAGCACTATGGGAGTTAACATCTGAGGTCAACAGTCCCCTAGAACTTAGAACAACCTAAACCTAACTAACCTAAAGACATCACACACATCCATGCCCGAGGCAGGATTTGAACGTGCGACCGTAGCGGTCGCGCGGTTCCAGACTGAAGCGCCTAGAACCGCTCGGCCACACAGGCCGGCTAGTATCCGATACAGTCAGAGTTTTTGCTCAACCCGGGTCCAGACGTCACGGCCTGTGCAATGGGTGACCTGTCTGTCTGCCGGCTATCATAGATAAAGCAACAGATTCAATTCTATAACCACATCTGATCGAGACCCGCAATGTTGCAGAAACACCACACAGGGTTTAAGTAATTTTATGTTTTGGCTTCTGCGACCAAACAAGCAAGCAGCTATGTGTGATACAGGTCTAGTTCCAGTCATTTAACGTTTCAAAACAAAATTTTGTAAGAAGCAGAAAGCTATTCTCTTACTTGCGTAAGAAGGTGTTAGCGTCAAACATACACATAACATAGCTAATTATTCCATACCGCGCTCCGTTTAATTAAAAGCTGGCTTTATAGATGTACAATTTGACGAACGAAGCGCTTTAACTGAGGGCAGGCATTATAAAATGTCTTAAACGTTGCTGCGTACTTCCGCGTGGACAGAAGCGACCACTTTGCCTTCTTGAGGGACACTAACAATTAAGCCATTCAGAATAACCAAGAGTTTGTTCTTCCTTGTTGACAATGGATTACAAGCTTCTCGAACGTCACAATAAATTCTTTTTGTAAATACTCAGGTCAATACAGCGCCAGATTGCAAGGCCCAGGACTATTAATCTTGTTGGTACTGACAATATCAATTTAAATATTTCGTACGAAATAAGCAGTCAAAATGTCGTGCGGTCGCAGGACGTTACCAATCATGTGTTAAACTCAGTGTAATACATTTTTACTGTGACACCTGTCTGCGAACTTTTTCAGAAAGCAACAGGTGTGTATGCAGAATTCAGTAAAAGAAACAAAGCTTCCGCTGTCTTTGTCATTCGTGACAAATTATTCGTGCGCCGAATAGAAGGCACGCCGTAGGCCAAATAACAAATGCCGGACGCGAGATGGAAGACAGGAGAATTGTAACGATTACAGGCCGGCGGATACGTCGGCACGCAACATGGATCTTGTCCTTCCGCAGTATTCTTGGGAATCATCTGTGACACGTCCTGGATTGTTTTTTGTGCCTTAAAACTTGAATCGGTAATTGTTTATATTTTTGCACATATGTGAAAACAATTAGCTGGTCATCAAAAAGAAACGTCACTCTGAGTTACATTTGTTTCTGTTTCAAATAGAAATTAGAGGATTTTGCTTGAGTTAGAAGGAACACTTGGAAACGTAGTGGTAGGGATGAACACATACAGCTGGCGGCAGTGTTAAACAAACGTGGTATGTATGGATATTTATGCAAGAGCTCAGGTGCGAAAAGTGTGCTAAGAAAGCCACACTCGAAAATATCGCTCCGTTACCATTAAACACGCTGAGGGGCCAGGGAGATTTTAAGCATCTTCCTGTTTAACAACGTTATTAGTAGCTTATACCATTGTTGCTAATTGCTGGTCATATTCCTGTGATAAAAGATGTGTTTGCGCAGATGTTGGAACTGAATGCCAGCGTTCCAAAGGAAACCGTGTTTGAAGATACGCCAAGGCGTCCCCAGTAAGACATTCTAGTATACTGCACCTGTTGTAAGTTTTACGTACAAATTACTATTCGCGGCGTTCCTGCTTACCCTCTGCTGCAGGAGATATTTCAGTTTTACTCTCCTTGCGTAGCTGAATTGGTCCGCCAATGAGAAGAAGAGTTCTACACCACTGGCCATTAAATTTGCTACACCACGAAGATGACGTGCTACAGATGCGAAATTTAACCGACAGGTAAAATATGCTGTGATATGCAAATGATTAGCTTTTCAGAGCATTCAAACAAGGTTGGCGCCGGTGGTGACACCTACAACGTGATGACATGAGCTAAGTTTCCAACCGATATCTCATACACAAACAGCAGTTGACCGGCGTTGGCTGGTGAAACGTTGTTGTGATGCCTCGTGTAAGGAGGAGAAATGCGTACCATCACGTTTCCGACTTTGATAAAGGTCGGATTGTAGCCTATCGCGATTGCGGTTTATCGTATCGCAACATTGCTGCTCGCGTTGGCCGAGATCCAATGACTGTTAGCGGAATATGGAATCGGTGGTTTCAGGAGGGTAATACGGAACGCAGTGCTGGATCCCAACGGCCTCGTATAACTAGCAGTCGAGATGACAGGCATCTTATCCGCATGGCTGTAACGGATCGTGCAGCCACGTCTCGATCCCTAGGTAAACAGATGGGGACCTTTGCTAGACAACAACCGTCTGCACGAACAGTTCGACGACGTTTGCAGCAGCATGGACTATCAGCTTGGAGACCATAGCTGCGGTTACCCTTGACGCTGCATCACAGACAGTAGCGCCTACGATGGTGTACTCAACGACGAACTTGGGTGCTCTAATGGCAAAACGTCATTTTTTAGGATGATTCAAGGTCCTGTTTACAGCATCATGATGGTCGCATCGGTGTTTGGTGACATCGCGGTGAACGCACATTGGAAGCGTGTATTCGTCATCGCCATACTGGCGTATCACTCGGCGTGATGGTATGGGGTGCCATTGGTTCCACGTATCGGTCAGCTCTTGTTCGCATTGACGGCACTTTGAACAGTGTACGTTACATTCCTGATGTATTACGCCCCGTGGCTCTATCCTTCATTCGATCCCTGTGAAACCCTACATTACAGCTGGATAATGCACGACCGCATGTTGCAGGTCCTGTACGGGCCTTTCTGGATACAGAAAATGTTTGACTGCTGCCCTGGCCAGCACATTCTCCAGATCTCTCACCAATTGTAAACGTCTGGTCAATGGTGGCCGAGCCACTGGCTCGTCACTATACGCCATTCGCTACTCTTGATGAACAGTGGTATCGCGTTGAAGCTGCATGGGCAGCTGTACCTGTACGCGCCATCCAAGCTCTGTTTGACTCAATGCCCAGGCGTATCAAGGCCGTTATTACAGCCATAGGTGGTTGTTCTGGGTACTGATTTCTCAGGATCTATGCACCCAATTTGCATGAAAATGTAATCACATGTCAGTTCTAGAATAATATATTTGTCCAATGAATACCCGTTTATCATCTGCATTTCTTCTCGGTGTAGCGATTTTAATGGCCAGTAGTGTAGTAACACCACGGGGTAATCATATTTTTAATTCATATTAATTACGGTCCATGCGTGAGACCGGCATCGGGATGTTGTTACTTTCTTTACAATTGCCAAATAGAGGGAAAAGACATAATAATGTGAACACCTGTACTTACTTGGGAATGAGTTATTGAAAGTGGGTTGGACTCTCATTTGACCGTAATACAGCTACGGATCTTCTTGGAATCCTGGAATATAATGATCGTATAGTCTCCAGTAGTATTTTATGCCACTCTTCGATCAGAACTTCTTTTTACTCCTGGACTGTGCTGGCCAGGGAAGACGCTGCAGGTCAGTTGCAAGCTCCTCATACCACGATTGTACTGTCCTGGCTGTTTGGAAGGGTGCATTATCGTCCTGAAATATGGCATCATTGTTGTGGAACAACGTTTGTATCATGGGGTGCACCAGATCACGTAAAATGTTCACGTAATCGTTCGCTGCAACACGGCCTTTGTGAGTAATGATGGGATCAGCAGAATACCGTGATATGGCTGCCCACACTATCACACTTCCACCTCCATGTTTAATCGTTGGAATCAAGCAAACAGGATTGTAGGCTTCTTTTGGCGTTCTCTAGACGTAATCCAGGCCCGATGTTGGAAATAACGAAGACGTTGAATAGTCGGAACATATGACATGTTTCCACTGATCAGCCTTCCAGGATTTATGCTCCTTACGCAATGTTTTATACTTCTTTCTGTTGCTTGTCGTCACTAATAGTTTCGATATAGCAGCTCATTTATGAACATTCGCTTTATGGACTTCTCGGCACATTGTCTATAGATACGGGGTCTCGAAGATGAGTATTTAACTGTGCAGTCACTTTAACCGCCGTGGTTTTGTGTTGTTTCGACACAATTCGTGTTAGCGTACTATGATCTCTGTCATTAGTTTCGATTTGCGCCGACTATTACGTTTACGTGGTGATATCTTTCCATGTTTTGTGTAGGCTGTCGTGACTGTTGAAACAGTTGCTCTTGAAACACTCAATAACTTGACTGCCTTGGTTACTGACGCTCCAGCTAATCGGGCCCTCACAATCTGCCCTCGTTTGAACTCTCTTAGGTCTTTCACTGCACGTCGACCTCGGCCTCTGAATGTAAATACGAAGTGTGCACTACTCGTAAACAACTTGCACTGACGCCTAGTCCGTGCTGAACACACAGAGTCCAGCGCGACAGTTGTCTTACATGCGGTGCTGACCGTCAAACACAACCACCCCATTATTACCACCGTTCGCATTATTTTGAATATCCCCTGTATATGTGGGGTACTGTTACGGAAATGACTAACTGTTTAAGTTCCACAAATCAGTAAGCAGTACCACTAAGAATCTAAATGCATCTCCAAGGTACAGAAATGAGACAAGCTTCAGGATACTGTACTATAAACATAGTGCATCGAAAACAAAGCCCAGTTCTTACACAATAATCGACAAGCGGGTTAAGTTGGAAACGCTGAAAGCCTCTAGTTACCTTGTTTATTCACAGTTTCGCCACAGCTAGAGGTGTGAGTGATGGGGTTGATGTGTTAAGACGTCCTTTCAGTGAGAGGTGAAGCACGCCAGATGTGATATCCGACCTGCCACACCTCATGCAACGTGCTCCTCATCGTGACTTTGGACCAAAGGGCTCTCCAGGGCCAGTTGTCGGTTGCACCAATCACACAGCTTGTTTACGAAACTGGATGCACATAAAACAGTTGCGTTAACTCTGTTAGCGATCGTCGAATAAGAGCGGAGGAAATAGCACGGAAGATGCTAGACTGGTCGATAGCGAAACGCTGGTAGAAGAGTATATTCCGCAGAACATTTTGAAATACATACTAGTAGAAGTTATTCATTAACTCAATTGAATCTCCGTCACATTTATGGTGATAAATTCAGTATAGAGGGATTGCACAAAAATATGGAAACACAGCGAGAAATACATGTTTGAACAGAAAAGCAGATGCTATCTAAGGCTACACAGGCCGCGCCGTTGTGTTGGACCACGAAAGGCACCTGTCCACTCTCCTCAATACCTTGCAAGAGTCAGCTGTGGTCAGAACAGTGTTCTGCGTTGTTCTGGATGCATTACGTCGGAGATAAGTGAATTCTATCGTTGTCAAAGTGTTGGTGGTCATACAGTGTGTCATTCTTCATCTGTGAGTGACCGTGTCACACAGTTATTGAGAAGGATTGTGACGAAAAAAAAAGGGAACGATAGCTGCAAAAGTCGCTGCAGAACAGAATGTCGCACTCGCGAACCTTGTCAACAACAAAAGAACTCGAAGGGGCCTCCATAAGCAGGGCATTGCAGAGCGGCCTAGAATACGAAGAGTACTCATCCACTGATCAATGATGCAAGTCCTGTAACAGGAAAATGTTGCGCCGGAGTTGTAAACCATGGACTATGGAGCATTTGGACCAAATTCTGCCAGTTTCATCCCAAGAGCGAAATATGCCCTGGATACGACAGTGATTTGATGCCCCATGGACACTCCGCAAGGCTGCGTTGCTGACAAGGATTATGTGGTCAGCTTGGCTGATCAGGTACATTCCGTGGTACAGTGTTTCTTTCACAATTGTGATGCTTTGTTCGAACACCACAGGGGCCTGTTCACAGAGCTAGCGCCATCCAGGACTGGTTTTCTGACCACGAGGATGGATTATTGTTTGTGCCCTGACCTTTAGGGTCACCAGATTGCAGTATTACTGAGCGTTTGTGGTTACTCTTGAGAGAGAGACACTTCATCGATATCCATGTCCATCATTGTTACCCATTTTGCTAGAAGATTGGTATAAGATTCCCTTCAAAACCATGTAGGAAGTGTATTTAACAATCCTGAAACGACTGGAAGCTGTTTTGATTGCCAACGATTTTCGTACACAACGGTAGACAAAGTAATATGTTCGGTATTTACATATTCTTTTCCATCCGCTGAACTTGTACAGAATCCATTGTGAGTCTGCACGTGTATAATATCCATATTCTCGATATTGTATTCACTACCATTATTCTGAAGAAACGTACTTCATCACATAGGTTGCAAGACAGAGATTCGTCCCGTAATTTTGTTCTGCTGAAAGAGATTTTTTCGAAGCTACTGATTATAAATGAAGAAGATATTTACCGGCAAGTTAGAAACATGAGGCACTACATCAAATCAAGAGATAGCTATATATCCCTTACACGAAGTTTCATAACAATAAAAACTTCCAATGTGCAGTTTGTATTTACTTTCTGACACAGACTGGCAGTCACGTTAAGATATCTTATCAATGGAGATACATTCTAGCCGTTGGACTGTGCAACAAGAATGATATCAGGTACAACATTTATAATAAATAACATAAACTACTGCAGATAATACTTCTACTAAATTAATCAGGAAGTCACAGATCCTTTTAAAAAGGAAAGCGAAAGAAATTGGAAATACTTACACAAGAACCGGTAGCTTCCTCTTCATAGTTTACGATAATATAACAAGAGCCCGCATCTCGTGGTCGTGCGGTAGCGTTCTCGCTTCCCACGCCCGGGTTCCCGGGTTCGATTCCCGGCGGGGTCAGGGATTTTCTCTGCCTCGTGATGGCTGGGTGTTGTGTGCTGTCCTTAGGTTAGTTAGGTTTAATTAGTTCTAAGTTCTAGGCGACTGATGACCTCAGCAGTTGAGTCGCATAGTGCTCAGATCCATTTATAACAAGAACCGGTAGCTTCCTCTTCATAGTTTACGATGATATAAACTTCGCTAAACTTCAACATGACCGCAGCACCTAAGTTACATAATATTCCATGCTTAAAGACTATAATTACACATGTCATTATTTCGTGTTTAAATATGACAAACTGTACCAAAAACGACAGGCATTTGATGAGTCATTATTGTGTCGTGGCACTGAAATTGTATACTTACATAGTGCGCAAATTATAACATGAACGGGATGAAATACTAATAGCCATTAAAAACAAAAGTGTATTTAAAGTTTTCAGAAAATGAATTACTAACCATCAGCTGTTTATTATAGACTTATATCTATATCGGTTTCGGTTGTAGACCATCATCACAGGACGTCTGTCAACATAATAAAATGAATTCATGTAACGTACACGAAAATAATATAACGCGACAAAAATATGATTATACAGTGCATATACGTACTTGCAAGATGAACACGGATCGGGCAAAACATATTTCAAGTTCCTTGTCGGCTCATATGACATCAGAGTTATCATAGCCATAGTCCACAATCAGTAGTAAAGTGCAGCACTTGCAATAGTAAGACAGTATCGTAGTGATTAATGCAAGTGCTGAAAAGTATGAAGGAACATATTCAGTTCTGATTTTGACACGCGTCCTGTGATGATAGTCTTTGACTGAAACCGGTAGACATACAGGTTTGTAATAAACAGCGGGTGATTAACAAAGCATTTTCTCAAGTACATATACTGACGAAAAGATCGCATCACCAAAATATAATTAATGTAACTAATGAAATTTAGGGAATACATTTTTATAGGTAACAAACTTAACTTATTGACATTGCAAGATCACATGTTAATGTAAGCGCGAGATAAGCCAGTGCTAATGTGAAATGCTGGTACCTTAATAACCGGTGTGACCGTCAGAATGTTGAATGCAAGCATGCAGATGTGCATGCATTGTGTTGTACAGGTGCTGGATGTCAGTTTGTGGAGTGGAGTTCCACACCTGTTGCACTTGGTCGGTCAACACAGGGAAGGGTTCAAAATGGTGCAAATGGCTCTGAGCACTATGGGACTTACCTTCTGAGGTCATCAGTCGCCTAGAACTTAGAACTAATTAAACCTAACTAACCTAAGGACATCACATAGATCCATGCTCGAGGCAAGATTCGAACCTGCGACCGTAGCAGTCGCTCGGCTCCAGACTGTAGCGCCTAGAACCGCTCGGCCACTAACGCCGGCCAACACAGGGAAGGTTAATGCTGTTTTAGGATAACGCAGGAGTTGTCGTCTGAAGATGTCCCATATGTGCTCAATGGGAGACAGATTTGGTGATGGAGCATGCTAAGTCAACACGTCAACACTCTGGTAGGGCATGTTGGGTTACGGAAAGTGTGTGTGGGTGAGCAGTATCCTCTTGGAAAACACGTCCTGGAATGTTGTTCATGAATGGCAGCACAACAGGTCGAATCACCAGACTGATGAAGAACCTTACTTAAAGGTGCGTGGGATAACCATAAGAATTCTCCAGCTGTCACACGAAATCGCAACCCAGAGCATAACTCCAAGTGTGCGTCCAGTGTGTCTGGACTGCAGAGAGGTTGGCTGCAGGCGCTGAACTGGCGTTCTTCTAAACAACACACGGCCAACACTAGCATCGAGGAAGAACCTTGCTTAAAGGTGCGTGGGATAACCATAAGAATTCTCCAGCTGTCACACGAAATCGCAACCCAGAGCATAACTCCAAGTGTGCGTCCAGTGTGTCTGGACTGCAGAGAGGTTGGCTGCAGGCGCTGAACTGGCGTTCTTCTAAACAACACACGGCCAACACTAGCATCGAGGAAGAACCAGATTTCATTAGAAAACACAACAGACCTCTAGTGAGCTCTCGCTTGACACCAGTGATGTCGCAAATGGAGGTGGCTTCGGATCAGGGGGTCTGGCTCAGACCTGTCCTTGAATTATCCTATTTCTAATAGTTCGTTGTGTCACTGCTGTTCACACTGCCGCTGCAGATGCGCCAGAGCCATACGTCGAACACGATGATCATCCCTCCCGGTAACACCACGTGGACTGTCAGGAGCCCGGTCTTCTTGCGACGACACATTTTCGTGACTCACCGCTATACGCAATCACGTACAATGGCTACATTCCTGCCAGATCTTTCTGCAGAATCGCAAAAGGAACATCCAGCTCCTTGTAGCCCTATTACACAACCTGGTCCAGACTAGTTACACGTCAGTGAGGTATTGATTATGGCGTCTTTGTCACCTGAAAGGCATTCTCGACTAAAATCAACTCACCACGACCAATCTCAAAGGTAAATAAGGCTCGCGACCGTTACAGCGTGTTGTTAAAGCAAACCTGATTCGTATCCTCATAGTGGCACTACTAGCGCCACTGTTATGCGACTGGCGCGAAATCTGGATAGATGTCATCTTCCAGATATAGAAACACGGCTACCGACTTTCATGTCACACAAGTACTTCCTGGTATTGCGATTTTTTTGTCCGTCATTGTATATGTACTTTCCTGTTATTTCGTTATAACAAAAAATGGTTGAAATGGCTCTGAGCACTATGGGACTTAATCGTTATAACATACCGTACTCAAATACACTACTGGCCATTAAAACTGATACACCACGAAGATGACGTGCTACAGACGCGAAATTTAGCCGACAGGAAGAAGATGCTGTGATATGCAAATCATTAGCATTTCAGAGCATTCACACAACGTTGGCGCCGGTGGCGACAACTAAAACGTGCTGACAACAGCAATTGACCGGCGTTGCCTGGTGAAACGTTGTTGTGATGCTTCGTGTAAGGGGGAGAAATGCGTACCATCACGTTTCCGACTTTGCTAAAGGTCGGATTGTAGCCTATCGCGGTTGCGGTTTATCATATCGCGACATTGCTGCCCGCGTCGGTCGAGATCCAATGACTGTTAGCAGAATATGCAATCGGTGGTTTCAGGAGGGTAATACGGAACGCAGCGCTTGATCCCAACGGTCTCCTGTCACTAGCAGTCGAGATGACAGGCATCTTATCCGCATGGCTGTAACGGATCGTGCAGCCACGTCTCGATCCCTAGGTAAACAGATGGGGACCTTTGCTAGACAACAACCATCTCCGCGAACAGTTCGACGACGTTTGCAGCAGCATGGACTATCAGCTTGGAGACCATGGCTGCGGTTACCCTTGACGCCGCATCACAGACAGGAGCGCCTGCGATAGTGTACTCAACGACGAATCTGGGTGCACGAATGGCAAAACGTCAATTTTTCGGATGAATCCAGGGTCTGTTTACGGCATCATGATGGCCGCATCGGTGTTTGGTGACATCGCGGTGAACGCACATTGGAAGCGTGTATTCGTCATAGCCATACTGGCGCATCACCCGGCGTGATGGTATGGGGTGACATTGGTTACACGTCTAGGTCACCTCTTATTCGCACTGATGGCACTTTGAACAGTAGACGTTACATTTCAGATGTGTTACGACCCGTGGCTCTAGCCTTCATTCGATTCCTGCGGAAACCTGCATTTCAGCAGGATAATACACGACCGCATGTTACAGGTCCTGTACGGGCCTTTCTGGATATAGAAAATGTTCGACTGCTGCCCTGGCCAGCACATTCTCTAGATCTCTTAGCAATTAGAAACGTCTGGTCCATGGTGGCCGAGCAACTGGCTCGTACAGTAAGCCAGTCACTGCTCTTAATGAACTATGGTATCGCGTTGAAGCTGCATGGCCAGCTACGCCATCCAAGCTCAGTTTGACTCAATGCCCATGCGTATCAAGGCCGTTATTACGGCCGAAGGTGGTTCTTCAAATGGCTCTGAGCACTATGGGACTTAACATCTGAGGTCGTCAGTCCCCTAGAACTTAGAACTACTTAAAGCTAACTAATCTAAGGACATCCACACACATCCACGCCCAAGACAGAATTCGAACCTTCGACCGTAGCGGTAACGCGGTTCCAGACTGACAAGGGGAGGCCGCCAATTGTGAAATTCAGATTCGATTCATACTGCGCATAATAAAAGCTCATGGCCAGAGGTAGAATGTGGCATAGCACCAAGATGCACTTCTCAGCCGTTTTCGAGAAAATCGACAGTTAAAAGAAACCGTTGCGGTGAAGTACTCTCTACGATTACTAATTTTCTACACCGTTGTGGTGCAGCGGTAAGCGGTCGGATTCGTAATCCGAAGGTCGCCGGATCGATTCTCGCGCTATGCAACCTTTTTTTTTTTAGTATTTGTTTTTTGTAATTCAAATATATATATATGTATATATATATATATATAATTCCCGGCAATCAGTTGCAACAATTATGCATATAATAAGTTGTTGAAAGTCGTTTGTCGTGGAAAAACTGGCGACTTCGAACATCATTATGTTTTCCGCAAACCAAGTTGTATTTCACAAATGTTATTAATTATCTTCATAATGTAACCACGTACAGTTAACGAAAGACGTAGAAACTATATTCCGAAACGAATACGTATAGCGTAAGACAAACGTTTGAATTAGAATAGAGACCCCACGAACACAAACTTGCTGTGGCAGGTATGAAATATAAACTCCGTTACTCGCTCGTTACACTTGAAGGATAGATGTTGAATGGGCCGAAACGAGCCGCCGCATAACAGCGTAGTTGGCTACTAACTTCGAAAGAAGGTAGATGCGGTCCCTAGCGCAACTTGTAACATCGTCGAAAATCATTGCGGACGGGAGAGCTTTGGTACACCCTGTTAAACAAACGGAAAAATGGAGGCGGTACAATTGGAGAGCGATCCGCCTTCACCAGTATGCATAAGCAATTCATTAATAGTATATATATATATATATATATATATATATATATATATTACAAAAAACTAATAATAAAGGACATTGCATGGCGCGAGATTCGAACCGGCGACCTTCGATTTACGAACCCGAGCGCTTACCGCTGCGCCACGGCACTGTAAAAAATTATTAATCGTAAAGAGTATTTCACCGCAACGGTTTCTTTTAACTGTCGATTTTCTCGACAACGGCTGAGAAGTGCATCTTGGTGCTTTGGCACATTACACCTCTGGCCATGAGCTTTTATTATGCGCAGTATGAATCGAATCTGAATTTCACAATTGGCGGCCTCCCCTTGTGAGAGGTGGTTGTTCTGGGTAGTTATTTTTCAGGATCTATGCACCCAAATTGTGTGAAAAATGTAATCACATGTCAGCTCTAGTGTAATATATTTGTCCAATGAGTACCCGTTTATCATCAGCATTTCTTCTTGGTGTAGCAATTTTAATGGCCTGTAGTGTATGTTGCCGAGAGATCCTCAACGCCCTGGTGATAGGGAACAGCTTATATCCATACACGTACGGTATATTATGAAAAGCAGCAAATGCAGTGATCAAATCCGCAAGAATTAATAGGACATGGCGTCTCCTAAGAACTGCTTGTGGTGTAAAAACAATGCTGTATCATACTAGCCACATTCTTCTCAAGGAGACGAAAACGTGAAACTGCAGATTCTTTCTTTCTTGTTTCTAGTGAAGTGGAACTTCTAATTCCCCCCCTTGACGATCCCAGCTCCTTGTCCACGAACCTTTTCAGACCCGTGAGAGGACGCATTAGGCAAGGCTTTGTGATGTAGAAAATAGACAAGTGTTCACTTTTATATAGGTTTTGTTGTTGACGAAAATAACCGCTCTTTCTTCACGACTGCTGTTCTGTTTCAAAAAAGAAACGGTGATGCAGAGGTAGTGATTAGTACACCGCTATATAAAAGCAAATATTGATACATCCTCAGAGAAACACCATCATCATCATTCTCATCATCATCAACATCATCATCATCATCATCAACAGCTGACAACCGCTGGATGAAGCTTCCTCTACGTTTATTTTACATATTACGATTCTAAGTCGTGTACATTCATGCTGTTGAAAGCAAGGGGAAACTACAGCCATAATTTTCCAGAGGAAATGCGGCTCTAGTGTATGGTTACTTAATCATGTCATCCTTTTGGGTAAAGTATTCAGCAGGTAAAACAGTTTCCTATTCGGACCACCGGTTGGGGACTACTCACTAGGACCTCGTCATCACGAGAAACAAAACTGGCGTTCTGTGGATCGGAGCGTGGGATGTTAGATCCCTTAATCGCAAAGTATGTTAGAAATTTTAAAACTGGAAATGGATAGGGTAAATTTAGGTATAGTGGGAGTTAGTGAAGTTCTGTTGCAGGAGGAACAGAACTTCTGGTTAGGTGATTACATGGTTACAAATAAATCAAACAGGGGCATTACAGGAATACATTTATTTATGAATAAGAAAATATGAATGCTGATAAGCTATTATGAACGGCATAGTGAAGGCATTATTGTAACCAAGATAGACACAAAGCCAACACTCACCACTGCTGTACATTTTTATAGCCGGCTGCTGGTGGCCGAGCGGTTCTGGCGCTACAGTCTGGCACCGCGCGACCGCTACGGTCACAGGTTCGAATCCTGCCTCAGGCATGAGTGTGTGTGTTGTCCTTAGGTTAGTTAGGTTTAAGTAGTTCTAAGTTCTAGGGGACTTATGACCTCAGCAGTTAGGTCCCATAGTGGTCAGAGCCATTTAAACCATTTGTACATTTTTATATGTCAACTATCTAAGTAGATAATAAGACTTAATAAATGTATGATGAGATAGAAGAAGTTATTCAATAGTTAAAGTAGAGGAAATTTCAATTCCTGTGGACAACTGAAATTCGATACTAGGAAACGGAAGAAAAGGAGAAACTGTAGATGAATATGGACTAAGGGAAAAGAATGAAAGAGGAAGCCGCCTGGTAGAATTTTGCGCAGAGCATAATTTCATCATAGCTAACACTTGGTTTAACAATCGTGAAGAAAAGCTGCATACGTGGAAGACACCTCGAGACAACGGAAGGTTTCGGATTGATTATATAACGGTAAGAAAGAGATTTTGGAACCAGATTTTAAACTGTAAGACGTTTTCAGCGTCCGATGTGGACTTTGTCCACAAGTTATTACTTATGAGCTGTAGATTGAAACTAAGGAAATTGCAAAAAGGTAGGATATCACGGAGATAGTACTTGGGTAGTTTGAAAGAACCAGAAGTGTTGAGAGTTTCAGAGGGAGCATTAGGCATTGATTGGCTAGAGGAACGGAAAGGAATACAGCAGAAGACGAGTGAATAGCTCTGAAAGATGGAACAGTGAATGTAGCAGAGGTTCAAACAGGTTAAAAGACAAGGCCTAATAGAAACGCTCAGATAACACAGGAGATACCGCATTTAACTGATGACAGGAGAAAAAACAAAAATGCTGCATATGAAGCAGGCGAAAGGCAATACAAACATCTAAAAAATGAGATTGGCAGAAAGTGCAAAATGGCTAAGCAGGAGTGGCTAGAGAGCAAATGTGAGGATATGCAAGGGAGAAGAACATGAAAGCAATATTATAGAAATGGAAGAGAACGTAGGTGAGGCCGGAGATATGAAACTGCAAGAAGAATTTGGCAGAGCACTGGAAGACCTAAGTCGAAACAAAGCTCCGGTAGTCGACGATATTCCTTCAGAACTACTGACAGTCTTGGGAGAGCCAGCCGTGAGAAAACGCTTCCCTCTGACGTATAAGATGTATGCGACAGGCGAAATACCATCAGACTTCAAGAAGAATATAGTAATTCCAGTTCCAAAGAATGCATGTCCTGATAGACGTAAAAATTACCGAACTATCAGTTTAATAAGCCATGATTGCGAAATACTATCACGAATTTTTTCAGAAGAATGGAAAAGAAACTGTTGGAAGCCGATCTCGGGGAAGATCAGTTTAAATTCCGGAGAAACGTACGAACACGCGAAGCAACACTGACTCTACGACCTACCTTTGAGGATGTCTTAAGGAAAGGCCAACCTACGTTTATAGCATTTGAAGATAAAAAAAAATTGACAATGTTTACTGGTATACTCTCTTTGAAATTCTGAAGACAGCGGGGGTGAAATACAGGGAGAGAAAGACTGTTAACGACTTGTACAGCAACCAGACGGCAGTTACGAAAGCGAGAGTTCGGCCGTGGTGGCCGAGCGGTTCTAGACGCTTCAGTCCGGAACTGAGCGACTGCTACGGTCGCAGGTTCGAATCGTGCCTCGGACATGGATGTGTGTGATGTCCTTAGGTTGGTTACGTTTAAGTAGTTCTACGTTCTAGGGTACTGTTGACCTCAGATGTTAAGTCCCATAAAGCTCAGAGCCATTTGAACAATTTGGAAGCGTGGGCACGGAAGGGGAGCTGTGGCTAAGAAGGGAATGAGACAGTCATTTGGTCTGTAAAGTGAGCAAGCAATAGAGGAAACATGAAAAACGTCTGGAATAGGAATTATGGTCCAGGGGGAAAAATTTAAACTCTGAGGTTTGACGATAGCAATGTGATTCTGTCAGCGACAGCAAAGGACCTGGAAGAGCAGTTTAACGGAATGGACAATATCTTGCAAGGAAGATGAATATCAAGAAAAGCAGAACGAGGATAATATAATATAGTCGAATTAAATCAGGGTAGTAGATTAGAAAACTAGGCACATAAAGTAGTTGATGAGATGTGCTATTTGTAAATTAAAATAACTGATGAAGGTCAAAGTAGAGAGGATGATGCTAAATAATGATGGCTGAAGTAGAGAGGATACAAAAAGGTAGATTGGCCATGACCAGAAAAGCGTTTCTAAGAAAAGAAATTTGCTAACATCGAATATGAAGTTAGTGTTACGAGGCAGTTTCTGAAAGTATGGAGTGTATCTATGTATAAAAATGAAATATGGATAATAAACAGTTTAGAGAAGGAGAAAATAGAAACTCTTGCAATGTAGTGCTTCAGAAGACTGCTGAAGAATACATGGGTAGATTACGTAACTATTGTGATGGTACTGAATAGAAATGGGGAGAAAGGAAATTTTTGGCACAGCCTCACCAGGAGACGGGGTCAGTTGGTAGGACCATATACTGAGACATCAAGGGATCACCTGTTTGGTATTGGAGGGAAGTGTGGGGGTAAAACTTGTCGAGGGAGACCAACAGACGAATAAGTTAAGCAGTTTTAAAAGAATGTACATTGCAGTAATTAACTGGAGATTAACGGGTTTGCGGGGGATAGAGTATCGTGGAGGACTACCTCAAACCAATCTTCGGAGTGATCAAATGTGCAAATGTGTGTGAAATCTTATGGGACTTAACTGCTAAGGTCATCAGTCCCTAATCTTACGCACTACTTAACCTAAATTATCCTAAGGACAAACAAACACCGATGCCCAATGGAGGACTCGAACCTCCGCCGGGACCAGCCGCACAGTCCATGACTGCAGCGCCAAGACCGCTCGGCTAATCCCGCGCGGCTCTTCTGATTGAAAACCACAACAACAACAACAACAACAACAACAACACATCCATCCATGCTGTTCGTGAATGTTTTCTAACGTCATTTGCTATTCGTCCATTATGTAGGCTGTGCTTTTATCAAAAATGGTTCAAATGGCTCTGAGCACTATGGGACTCAACTGCTGTGGTCATAAGTCCCCTAGAACTTAGAACTACTTAAACCTAACTAACCTAAGGACAGCACACAACACCCAGCCATCACGAGGCAGAGAAAATCCCTGACCCCGCCGGGAATCGAACCCGGGAACCCGGGCGTGGGAAGCGAGAACGCTACCGCACGACCACGAGACGCGGGCAGTGCTTTTATCCTCTGTCCTACCATCCATTTGTCTGCCTACGTGTTCTGAAAATATCCATTTCATTTGCAATAGGTTCTTGGAACGCATATGCAGTTCCATTATTCTGAAAACTCCAGAAGATAGAGATATGGTGCCATATAAGAATAAGTACAAACTATTCACATAGGTCCGAGCATATGCAACAGGTTCTCACGTATGTAAATGGCTCGAGGACTTATGAAGCAATAGAACCCAATAAATGTAACTCCATCCTATGTCCGGAGTGCGGGACTTCGGCTGGTCGCTTTCCAATAACAAAGTAACAGCAGCCGTTATTATAGTTTTATCTCTTATGCAACCAGTTTCGTCATTACATTATGCCATCTTCAGGCCTGCATATATGGAGTAACACTCGTGTCAGAAACCAAAGTAGCACTGTCAACTGATATCTCAAAGATTTTCTTCCCACGGGCATGTGCGCACCTTGGGGGAGCGTTGCTCGATATATGCAGGTCTGAAGATGGCATAATGTAATGCCGAAACTGGTTGCCTAACAAATAAAACTAAAGTAACGGCTCTCAGTATTTTATTAGTGGCAATAGAACCCTGTACGTGGTCCTCGAGGCCAAGCGTTAGGAATTCTCAAGAAAAGTGTAATAGGACCGCTCTTGTTTTCTATACTCACTAGCGTATGAAACTTGAGGACGAAAGTAACTTTCAGATGATGTTCCACTGCCAAATAACATAGTATTTCGTCGGTCCTCTCTCAAAATGTCATTAACAATAATGTGGGAGGTTTAGTCTTTTGCAATCACGTGAAAATCATCCTCTGCCAGGCAATACACCTCAACATCAAAATTCCATTCCAGCCAGACAAGGAAAGCGTCCTTATTCTCCACCAGCTTACTGTGAACTATGACCGCGAAGATAACACCAGGCCTCACTGTCTTACCCTTATCTTTACTGTGCATACGGCGCGGAGCGAAAGCTGCGGTCGCTCGGCTTGGAAAAAAAATGGCTCTGAGCACTATGGGACTTAACATCTGAGATCATCGGTCCCCTAGACTTAGAACTACTTAAACCTAAGTAACCTACGGACATCACACACATCCATGCCCGAGGCAGGATTCGAACCTGCGTCCGTAGCAGCATCGTGGTTCCGGACCGAAGCGCCTAGAACCGCTCGGTCAGACCGACCGGCGCCTCCGCTTGGAGCACTACTCCCCGTATCAGCTTCCGGCATGTCCACCTTTGTCGCGGATAGCTGCTGCGACATGTCGTGGCATGGAAGAAATGAGGTCTTGGTCAGTCGCTGGAAAGATATGACACGGCATCTGCACACAGACAGGTCACGTAATTCCCGTAAATTCCGGGGAGGGGGTCGATGAGCTCTGACGCTCCGTTCCATCGCATCCCAGATTTGTTCTATCAGATTCAGATCAGGCAAGTCGGATACGTCATGGTGCCCTGCACGAGCTCCACTGGACCCGTGGTTGCCCATGTGAATGTTCCCCAGAGCATAATGGAGCCTCCTCCAACTTGTCTCTGAACCGCAATACAAGGATCAAAGAAATGTTCCCCTGCAAGACGACGTATTCGCGGCCCCCTATCGGCATGATGAACAAGGGATCGGGATTCATCAGACTATTCAACGCTCTGCCACTGCTTCAACCTTCCGTGCCGATGGTCACGCGTCCATTTCAGTCGTGGTTGCCGATTTCGTCGTGTTAACTTCGGCACTTGCATGGGACGTAGGCTCCGGAGGCCCATTGTTAGTAGTGTTCGGTGCACTGTGTGTTCAGGAACATTTGTTCTCTGTCCAGCATTGAAGTCTGATGATAGTTCCGCCACAGATCGAGCCTGTCCTGTTTTACCTGCCTACCCAGCCTAGAACGTTCGATATGAGGGGTGTTCACCCAGCCCAAAGACGTCTGGACGTGGTTTCAACATGGGTACGCCACTTGTTGAAGACACCACAGCACTCCTTGAGCCCCCACAAGTCGTGCAGTTTCCTAAATGCTCGTACCGAGCCTCCCGGCCATCACCACCTGCCATCGGTCAAACTCAGATAGATCGCGCACGTGCCTTCCGTATTTTACACGCGGACAGCACGCTCAGTGATGCTACATGCACCGTGAGGGTGTCTGACTAGCAGTCACTGTTCGTAAGGTGGCGCTGTTATCGGCTGGATGGGTTTATATAGAAAGTAGGTCGGTGGTCATAATGTTTTAGCTCATCGGTGTAGAAAGACGTACTACGGTGTAGTAGGGGAGGTACTGTAAGAACTGCGAACAGAAATAACATCTTTATTCGAAGATAGTAACTACACTGAAATTACCGTCGTTGATATTGTCCCATGGACATTATACGAAATGTGAGATGTTCCTGCGCGCATTACGTGTTCCATCGTAAAAAGGGTAGATGTACCAAGTTGCAATTATGCTACATGCTAACATCTACGGCCACGTGGCGGTGTAAAAGATTGAAGCATCTAAGTCAATGCAGTCAAACGATTTGCCCAGTAATCTCATATATTTTGTAACTCGCTAACTCACCCATCAAAACAAAAAACAAAACGATTCGATTCTTTTTCAGCCACGAAACTAAATTATTTTCAATAGATCATTAGTATTATTATAGTTTTGTGTGACTCTAATGTCGATTACATAAATGATCAACAAACACTTCTTCTCAATTGGTAGCATTAATATGGTTTAGGTTACATGTTTCTCAAATGGTCCACCCACTAGACACATATGTTGCGCTTTGTCCCGTACATCGCTGATGATAAAAATGAGACATATACGTAACAAATGCTAAATGTCTCAAGAAAATGGAGTCCCGAAGTTGTAAATAGTACCTGCACTAGTCCAGAAATTGCTTTATTACTCGTTTCGGAATAGATAAATGAAATAAATGAATTAATTGACAGCGTGACTCAGCGGTAACTACATAAGGGGCACTACAGTGCTATACACAGTTGTGTTATTATTACTGAAGTCGTTAGACACAAAGCATTAACTGCCTAATGTTCAATCTCTGCAAGTTCCAGAAGTAAGGAGCGCAGCAATAAAGTGATCTACAAACAGTAAGTATAGTGCACGCCTCTGAATGTGTTTGATTTTAAATGGGGTTGCACAGTGCAAGTCAAGCAAATGCCGCAGTGGAGAGGAGTAATGCAGCGGAAGCATGTTTTGTAACATGTGTGTACAGTCACTGTGGAAAGTTATCTTTCTATTCTGTGTGTGTGTGTGTGTGTGTGTGTGTGTGAGTGTGTGTGTGTGTGTGTGTGTGAGAGAGAGAGAGAGAGAGAGAGAGAGAGAGAGAGAAAGAGAGAGAGGGGGAGAGAGAGAGAGAGAGATCCTCAAACTAAATGTCATTCATCTTTCATCATTTTAAAAATAAAAGTGTTCCAAGAAAAGTCTTTCACTCTACAGATTAGTTACGTAGTGAAGTGGTGGTAAGAGGAGAGAGGTGGGGCGCAACAGATAGCAGGGGGCCTGGGAGGGCGGGGGTACTAAATAATGTCTGATTGCGCTCAGGGTTAATGGTCTAAGAAAGGGTGGGAACCACTGTCCAAGAGGGTACTTCCCGTTGGCTTGGAATAATGAAATTTGGCAAGAAGCAAGCTTTCAGAGTTCAAGTAAGGGAAAATATCATAAAATGCTTAAATTCTAACTATACCACACAAACAATGTTTCTTTTCTCATTTATTATCCGACTTAAAACTTCCCGGGACTAATATCTTGCCAGTACCATTGTCGATAATAATCAATAATGATCGACATTTTCGATACCTGGGATGAGCTAACTTTCTACATAAATGAATAACTTTGTATGGGACGCGCAGAACACGAGTCCTACTCGCAGGTGGCCAAATTTTCTGTTTGTGGATGTACTTAGAGAATATTTTGTACACTAGATGAGGTTCGTTGGAATATTAATTCTCTACGTGCAATCCCTTTCCTTCCTCCTGAAGCAGAACAATAACTGCATTATCTAGATAATTTATTTTTCCTTTACTGTGCGTCATTTCTGCGGAAAGAGGACCATCTCCAGATGTCTTTTCTTTTTTCAAACATCGAATGGTGTTATAGCTCTTAGAATAATGTAGGATGTAAGAGTCGTAGATTAACAGGTGCATTTTATGAAGAATACTGTGTTATAGTTTGTGTTCACAGACGTAAGGAAGGTTTGTTGCCATAGTACAGCTTTTTGTTTCTAAGCCCGCACCTTATCTTTTCTATAGCCAGACGTATATCAAGCAAGTGTTTCTTTCACCACATACTTTGAAATGTAAACGAATCCGCTGCGATTTTTCAATGTAAGCTTGAAGCAAAGTGGGTTAATTACTCAACAATTTTTTAATGCCCCGGGGGCTTTTCGTTGGACGTTAAGACCTCTTTAAAATCAATACCATGTTCGAAGAGATATTCTCACTCAAATGAGTGACAGTTTTTGTCAAATTAGTTTAAAATTGCGTTAATTATTACTGTACAGAATACGTGATATCGCTGGCGAGAAATTATGTTGTTGCTAGGCAAATGTCTCGGGCTGCGCACACGCAAATTTTAGCCTACGATTGTTGACTTCTTGATTTCTACAGTTTTTCGTAAAAAGGGGACATTGCAAAAAGACTAATTAGTCGATCAAAGTGAAACTGATCCCATTATGAGGTGCTACGATACATTCGGGACTCTTCAAATTCGAAGAGTGTATCTCAAAAACTAACAGAGAGTTTTACTTTGAAAATGTTTGTCTCCCCTTTGCGTAAAATATCAGAATATGTGAGAGGGAAACTCCACCAGAATTATAAAATCCGCACGGATGAATAGAACACGGAACTGCCTATAGAATGACACCGAAAACCCTGGGCTTGTACCGAAAACCATTGCCCAGAGATAATGCGGATTTAAGCAGCCTCGGCGATCCAGGACCAAATACGGACGAGTGGAACTTGATTTCATTGCTTATGAGAAAGATAGTTCAGTTTCGGTGGACTCAGAAAGTTCGCTCACATGTCACTCTTACTGCTGCGGCGAATGGTCAAAATTGTACTTCTTCCGGGACCGACAACTTCATTGAGGAAAAAATAGTACCTTCATAACTCATGTTTTCACGTCAATAATTGCGGCACAGATCGACATTTGCTAAATCTTGCCTCTCGTGTGTTGAAGTGCAGCTTACGAGCAACAGTTTCCGTCGAGCTACCACTGGTGCACGCCAAACAACTAATACTCCATTTAGACGCAGTCATTTCAAGTCTTTGTGGTGGATAAATGATCATCAACAGTATTTGAAGAGCGAGAACTGGTTAGGTTGTAACATAAGGAGCTAACTTTTGCTTTATTTTGTTTTTAATGATCAGTCTTCTGACTGCTTTGATGCGGCCCGCCACGAATTTTTCTTCTGTGCCAACCTTTTCATCTCAGAGTAGCAATTGCAACCTACGTCCTCAATTATTTGCTAGGTGGATTCCAGTTATAACGATATAAACGCGACACGACCATTCGTAGCCACAGTAATCCACGAAAGAGTTGCACGCCAAATACATGATCTGCAGGGTGATTGAGGTCGTTGGTAAACTATCTCCACTACAGCTCCGACAGAAAAAGTAGTGGTTGTTTCCCAAATTCAAAATGTTATAAGTAGTGAGCAGAGGTACGGAGGGGCAACCTGCACAGCAAGTAGAAATTCCTTTTTAAGCACAGTCGTCGCTGCAGTGAATAAAGTTTACAGCGTATTAGAGAAATAATTACAGCAGGAACACAGATCTCCTGAGCAACATGCCAAACAAGAGGCGCTAGATAATGGAACTGTATAGCACTTACTCTGTTCAAATGGTTCCCGAAATAAGTTCTTGAAGAGTAGGTGAAACAGTGTTTAAGAATGGGCCTAGATTTAAACAGGGATTACCTACAGAGTTTGCTCTTCGTCGACGATCAAATAATATTTGCTACAGACGGCTATGATGTAGAGTACATGACGAAGGAGGTCTTAGAAACAAACAGCAATCCTGGACTAATAACATTTTTTTTCTAAAACAAGCTATCCCTTTATAGGGTGTGAATAACACGACATAATCGTAGATGCAAATACTATAGAAGCACGTTAAAATACTTGGGAGTTATAATCTCGGATCAGATATCCAGCAAACAATAAATAAGACAGACGCCAAATCCAGTTAAAGAAGTATTTAATACACTGATTTCTATCCTTTGGTCGATAATAAAATGAAAATAGATACGAAAATGCTTAAAAAAATTCAGTAATGTAAAATACTTATTTATAGAGAGCGGAATACTAAAAAAAGACAAAAAAAGATAGAAGAAGACTTGAAGCCGTAGAAATGTATTTTAGAGAAGACGTTTTAGAGTTTCAAGGCGAAAGAAGATTCGAAATAAACAAATTAGGAGCGAATGAGAATTCGCACCTACATCAAATGGTAGAAAGAGCTCTAAGCACTATTGGGCTTAACTTCTGAGGCCATCAGTCCCGTAGACTTAGAACTACTTAAACCTAACTAACCTACGGACATCACACACATCCATGCCCGAGGCATTATTCGAACCTGCGACCGTAGCAGCAGCGAGGTTCCGGACTGAAACGACTAGAACCGCTCGGTCACAGCGGCCGGCGCACCTACATCATCGAAGTGGTGTGAACACTGCATTTAAAGTAATGTAGGAAGGCCCTGTGAGAAATGGAAAAATCAAGAGCAGAATGATATGCAACGAAAATATCTGAAAGATGTATACAAGGCCTCAGAGACTTGGATAGGAGGTCGCGAGAAACGGCCTACATTGCTCAGAAAAAATCACAAAGAACAGAAAAAAATCCGTCGTATGATGGTTGGTTTTGTCGAGTGTTCAGCCTCCTGTTGTCTTCAGTACGACAAAACTGTTGCCGATGCTTCAGCACTATCCAGTTGGCTGTCGTAGGTGTGGGGTAGGTCAACCCATAAAAACTGTCGGCGTCCTAACGGGTGATAAGTGCGGCAGAAAATGACAGCGGTATGTTTGTACCCAATGCCATGACACGCATATTTCAGTTCCTGTGATTAATGGTTGTACAGTTTGTCTTAGTAGTTTTGAAACTGGTTTGACTTAACAAATGCTTTCAAAGATTTGGTCTTTTGTCAGAAAACGAACTTCCTCATCTCGTGATCAGTAAACTTACGCCATTATGTACGGAAGTGATTTATTTCAATTTTCTACAGGCTAAGTGAATCTAGTGAAGTGTCTTCGTCTCCTTGCTTTGACAGAAGCTGAAAATTCGTGAAATGTGAGTGCATGTAATAATTATTGTAACAATGTGTTTTCGTAGAAATTATTCACATAGATGATATTTCAAAATGATACTGTAAAGTGATGAGTGTATAATTGTGCCATTGTAATGCTCCATGTTATATACATTCAAGCCAAACGCGTGTTGCTAATTGTTTCCTTCTTTAATTCGAAAGATGCATTTAACAGTCCCAAACAACAACTGCAGTATATGAGAGTGAGAGTTATATATTACGATTAAACAAAATCTTATTATACGCATCATATACGACATGAAAGAATCCACTGAAGTTGTCACACAATGTCAGCGTGTTAAGACATTCGGCGTTTACGTGACTATTCTCACGCTCTACGTTCATTATTTTGTATCGCTCTCAGGAGACGAGGTGTTTACCAACAAACTGACAAACACATTAAAAGTGTATCAGACTTGTAAATAAACTATTATTTTTTCTTACGTCACTACTGAGTTTAGAGTTGATACATGGATTTAGAATAGGACACTGTTATAATCATGATTTCCTCTCGAAATCACGGCAGGAAGAACTTGTGTCTCTGTTTGTCCATATTTTCGGAGATGGTTGCGGGTCTCGGCTGCTCGATATAGGATGTCAAATCAAACACTTTACAGCAGTCTAGTTTCCAAACTTATTTTATTTGGCTGCCAGTTTTGACAATTTACTACGTCATTTTCAGCCTCCTGACCGACATTTAGGAAAACTGCACCTCGGTTTTGGTCAAAGCAGGAGCCAGCAATAGTGGCATTAGTAGATTTCTGCTTGCTGTAGCGATTACTTCAACCATCATCTGCCGGCATGTATCCAGTGTCCCACAGGCATTAATAAGTGTGCAGAAAACGTAAATGACTGCTGACACCAGAAAGAAAGTGGTTGTTATATCGTTCATTGCGCTCCTGATTTCCAACATTAAAGTCTTTTCGTACACTTACATAATATCAACGTGGTCGATAAATTCAGTTGAAGGAGGAGGTAGTTTCTAACATTAGTATTCCTACACTCCGCAGGAAAACGTGGTGAACGGAAGAATTTTGAGGTTTATAGTACACTAGTGATCCGTTCCGGACTCGCACGGGCTCCGCTAATTATCTACGGATTTACGACTTGTCTGATGGGTTTGTTTGTTTGTAATAGGTACAGATCCACAGCTTTATTCCGAGTTTTGATGAAATTTAGCAAGAGGAAGATCACTGCCTACATATGATTTCGTAATCTGACTTAAAGATATGTATGTAATATACAAATGGGAAAGATTGTTGCCAAACATCTCAGAAAGTTCTTGTACAATTTACTTCAGATTTCTATACGATTCCGTAGTGAACATTTGGGCGCAGATACGTCTTATATAATTTTTATATGCACAACATATAAACGTATACATATAACAATATTATGAAAAGGAAAATTGATACACGCCATACAGCGGAGATACACACAACGCACAACAAAAACACTGAAATAAAGCTTTCGGCCAGTAAGGCCTACGTCAACAATACACGACACACACACACACACTCAGAGTGGTTTCAGTTGTCTGAGATGTCAGACGCGTGTGTGGGTTGTGTTTGTGTGAGTGAGTGAGTGAGTGTGAGTGTGTGTGTGTTTGTGTGTGTGTGCGTATGTGTGTGTGTGTGTGTGTGTGTGTGTGTGTCGTCTATTGTTGACGAAGGTCTTACTTGCCGAAAGCTTTATTTGTGACAGTCTTTTTGTTGTCTCAGCATGTCCGCTATATGGTAAGTAGCAACTTTCCTTTTCAGAATATAGTTACTTTCCCTCTTGGATTTTCCGTTGTTTGATTAAACATATACAAGGTGCACAATAAGTCCAGGATCACTTTCCAATATTTATTGCACAAGAACTGTATATAAAATATATAAAGGAGAAACATTGTCACCAAACGTTATATAAAGTACTTGACCGATTTACTTCAAAGTCCTTGTCTGCTTTGCTTGGAAATTCTACTTTCAGATGAAACAACGAAGGAAATTAATGAAAAATCTAATGCCTAACAAACTGAATACATCACAGTGAACTGACTGTAACTCCTATCGCGAGAATATATTACTGCGGCAGTATCTGTTTAGGACATAGTACCATCAGACGTCACTAGATCACGAAACAAGAGAAAGCTCAAAAGTTACATACGACATATACCCTAGAAGGTATGTTAGTCAGTGTTTTATAGTTATTTTTATTATCAAAAGCCACTGTGCAACACAAACGCTAAAGCAGTTCGTGGACATAGTATCAACAAAAGTCACTAGATGGAGGACCGATCAAAAGGTCGAACAGAACCCGAGAGTTCCCAAACTGTGACGTGAACTATTCGAACAGTTCGAGTCGTGCCCAAAAACACCCCAACTCGAAACAGTGAAAACTGAGATGAAACAACAGAAGACGATTTCTCGAATAAGAGGGTAAGATACCTACAGTAAAATGTAACAGCAGATGGCGCACCTAATCATCTTTTCACACAGCATATTTTTAGGGTCAAAATATTTCTTGCTGAAAATAAAGTATATTGAAATGAGAGAAGTATGTATTTTACAATACATTTCAGGTACGTTATACGTTACAGACATATAACTTTAATTTGTGATTTAAAATGGAATCAAAGTGTAATCTACGATGTAATTGTTATTACTAAACTTCTGGCTTCAAATTGGTGTGAGTTTGCAAAAGTAGGAACCGGAAGCCTATAACCTAACTTTTATGAATACCGTGGATCAAGACGTAGTCATTCGTCGCATGCCGTTGACACCTTGTGATTCAAATACGGGGTTCGGTGTAAAGCGATTGCAGTTTCCCTTGCGGCTTTAGTTCTCCATTGAGTGTCAACAAGGCACAGGGCGAATCAGTTTGTGTGACAGGTTTCAAACATCCCGGACGACGCCGACCGCTGGACCTAGTACATTATATACACAAACATTCCTCGATAATCAGTCGATCTATTAGTTATATCAAGACCCCTAATGTAGTTCGTGAGGTTGGACTTCACACACGGACAGGGAAACGTGGGGAGCGACTTTAATTTATAATGTGTATAAAAGAAGGCACAGAGATTACTGAAAAAAGGATGACTGGCATTACCCTTACAAGCTACACGGTTTTCGTTTTCTTCAATTGGAGAGCCTTTCCTCACTACTTGTAACAACAGTAAGCCGTTTGTGTGATGCAGGTGAAGGTAAAGCTGCATTCACATTGCACCTCAGTAGAGTGCACAAAGTCTCCAATTATGTAGGGGAAATGTGTATTCTGCACACAGTTCGGCGTCTCAACGTGCTTCTAAGTGTCATGTACAGCGTGTGCATATTTTGTCAGGTTATGACAAGGAGAGTTGTTGCAGGATGCCACAGAGATGCCATCCAAAGGTTCAAGTGTTATGGTCAGTCACAAAACACGGCAGATAAGACACGCGACGGTCGCCCGAGGTCAGCGTAAGATGTTGACGGCTGCCTGATAATTATGCCTCGCTGGTCTCCACGAAGAATGCAACAGAACAGCGCATTCTATTTCTGGACGCGACAGAAACGTCTGTAGCCACCTAGACAGTTGGCAATAGTCTCCACACGAAGTAGAACGGTTCAGGAGAAAATTGCATGAGGGAATCTCAAGAATGGATGAAAATAATAAGCAAAATATACAAACTGAATAGTCCATGCGCAGGATAGGCAACATGAAGGTTAATGTGAACTCAGGAGCGCCGTGGTCCCGTGGTTAGCGTGAGCAGCTGGGGAACGAGAGGTCCTTGGTTCAAGTCTTCCCTCGAGTGAAAAGTTTATTTTCGCAAAGTTATGATCTGTCCGTTCGTTCATTGACGTCTTTGTTCACTGTAATAAGTTTAGTGTCTGTGTTTTGAGACCGCTCCGCAAAACCGTGCGAGCTATATTTGCTGGATTCATATTGCCCACGGAATACATCTCACGTATTTAAGGCACTCTCGTACAAAGTAGGGAACAGTCAATTGCCAGCCAGGGAGCCTCGTTAGCAGGAATACTCTCTCTTCCGTGCCCTGTAGTCGACTGACGTCGTGTGTTTCAATGTTTGTTTAGGTGTAGCGTCCCCATACTACGGCGCAGTTACCTCGCATCGGATGGACAGATAATATTTGTCTGAAAATAAATAATTAAACTCTTCACTCAATGGAAGACTTGAACCAAGGACCTTTCGTTCCGCAGCTGCTCACACTAACCACGGGACCACGGGGCTCCTGCACTCACACTCACCTTGATGTTGCTTATCTTGCACATGGGCTACTCAGTTTGTATATTTTGCTTATTTTTTTCATAGTTCCACACAACTTCTTCCTGTTTTCTCGATTGATCTGTGTTCAGTTTTTTAAGGCCTATTCACTATGCCAACTTATAACTAAATCTGAGGGGGCTGCGATGGGGAGGTTCCCTTGTCAGTCCGAAGGCTGGTTTGATGCAGTTCTCTATGCTACTCTATATAATGCGGGTCTGTCTCCGAATAAGTACTGCACCCTAAATCCATATGAACCTGTTAAAGGTATCCACCTCTTGGTCTTCGTCTACAATTTTTACCCCCCACACTTCCTCCAGTATTAAATTGGTGACCCTTTAATGTCTCAGAAATGCCTTATCAACCGATGCCTCCTTGGAGTCAAGTTGTACCACAAATTTCTTTTCTCCCTAATTCTGTTCAGTACCTCCTAATTAGTTACATGATGAACCCCTGTAATCTTCAGCATTCTTTTGTAGCGCCACATTTCAAAAGCTTCTAGTCACTTCTTGGTGGTGGTGGTGGTTAGTGTTTAACGTCCCGTCGACAACGAGGTCATTAGAGACGGAGCGCATGCTCGGGTTAGGGAAGGATTGGGAAGGAAATCGGCCGTGCCCTTTCAAAGAAACCATCCCGGCATTTGCCTGAAACGATTTAGGGAAATCACGGAAAACCTAAATCAGGATGGCTGGAGACGGGATTGAACCGTCGTCCTCCCGAATGCGAGTCCAGTATGCTAACCATCACTTCTTGTCAACGCTGTATATGGACCACGTTTTACTTCCACACAAGGCTGTACTCCAGACAAATATCCTCAGAAAAGGCTTCCCTAAAACTTAAATCTATAATAATGTATGTTATGAGTGGTCTTTTCTTCAAATACATTTTTCTTGCCATTGCCAGTCTACATTTTATATCCTCTCTACTTCTGTCGTTATCAGTTATTTTGCATCCCACATAGCAAAACTCATCTAGTATTTTCACTGTCTCCTTTTCTAACCTAATTCCCTCAGCTGTGCCTGATTTAATTCGATTCCACTAAACTGCCCTTGTTTTGCCTTTTCTGGACGTTCATCTTACATCTTACTTCAAGACACTACCTATTCCATTCAACAGCTTCTCCAAGTCATTTGGTATCTCTGACAGAATTACTGCGTCATTAGGAAACTCCAAAATTTTTATTTATTCTCCCTGAACTTTAATTCCTTCTATAAGTTTTTCTTTGGCTTCCTTCCCTGCTTGCTCAGAGCGCAGACAGAACAACATCGGGGATAGGCAACAATCCTGCATCACTCTCTTCTCGAGAAGTGTCCCATTCATGCCCCTCGACTCTTGTCACTGCTGTCTGGTTTCTGTATAAGACGTAAATAGCGTTCCGCATCCTTTACTTTAGCCCCTCCACTTAAGGATTTCAACCTGTGTATGCCAGTCAACGCTGTCAAAAGCCTTCTCAAAGACGATAAATGCTATTAAATAGGTTAGCCTTTCCTTAACTTATTTTCAAAGAAAAGTCTAGAGTCACTTGTTCCCCCGCCTGTTTCTATATTTCACCGGAAATCAAACTGATCTTCGCCGAGATCGCCTTCCACCAGTTCTTCTGTAAATAATTCGTGTTATTATCTTGCAACAGCAACCTACTAAACCGATAAGTCGGTAATATTCACACCTGTCAGCACTAACTCTCATTGGAGTTAGAGTTATGACGTTCTTGTTGAGATCTGATAGTATTTCGCCTGTCTCATATATCTTGTAGTCCAGGTGGAATAATTTTGTTAAGGCTGGCTGTCCCAAGGATATCAGTGAATCCGAGGAAATTTCATCCATTCCAAGGGCCTTGTTTCCACGTAGGTCTTTCAGTGCTCTGTGAAATGGTTCTCACTGTGTAATATTTCCCCTCCCCTCTTCTTCTACTTCCTCTTCTCCTGTTATAATAGTCCCTTCAAGTTAATTTCTATTTTTAGCTCCTTGTATATACTCCTCCCACTTTTCAGCGTTCCATTCTATGCTTGGTACTCGCACTTGATATTCATACTGGTGGCTTTATTATCTCCAAACGTCTGTTTAACATTTCTGTAGACAATATCTACTTTTTCCCTTGGTGTACATGTCCCTATATCCTTGCATTTCTTCTCCATCAGTTCATACTTAGCCAGATTTGCTGTATTTTTATATTTTCTTGTTTCATCTGCAAGGACATTATTTCCTGCGATATCCAAGGATCTCTACTACATCTTAATTTTTTAACTATTTGATCCTCTGCTGCCTTCACTACTTCATCTCTCAAAGCTGACCATTCGTCTTCTATTTTATTCCTTTTCTGTCTTTCAATCAGTCGTTGCCTAATGCTCCCTTTGAAACTCTCAAAAACATTTGGTTCTTTCAACTTATCCTGGTCCGGTCTCTTTGATTTTTACAGTCTTCCATATTTTTCACTATTAATCTACAATTCATAATCAATAAATTATGGTCACTGTCTAAACGTGCACCATGAAATGACTTACAGTTTAAAATCTCGTTCCCAACTCTCTGTCTTACCATTCTGTAATCACTCTGAATCCTGCAAGTGTCTCCATGACTCTTACACGTTTACACGTTTATTTCGTGGTTCTTAAACCAAGGGTTAGTGATCTTATGTTGAGGGTAATTTGAAGTTGTGCAGCACTGCCCAGTATTACATTCGAAATTCCGGTGATAGGTTTGTCTTTCAAGGGTATAACCCACGAGCACATCGCGATCGCCTCGACAATATGTTGCTCCAGATTGCAGAACTCAGTCCAGTGGAATGGCCGTTGATAAATACGGACATGAACCCTTTTCAATAAACTTGGCACCAGTTCAAACTTGCGATGCATCTTGTAAGAACCCCCCTCACACTTTGGAAGCTGTTCAAATGGCTCTAAGCACTATGGGACTTAACATCTGAGGTAATCAGTCCCCTAGACTTAGAACTACATAAACCTAACTAACCTAAAGACATTACACACATCCACGCCCGAGGGAGGATTCGAACCTGCGACCGTAGCAGCACGGCGGTTCCGGACTGAAGCGCCTAGAACCGCTCGGCTATAGCGAACGGCATGGAAAGTGTCTCAACCACTTTGTGGACAACACACTAAGGACGATCGAAGCATGTTTGTATGTACGAGATGGAGCAACGTGATGCTGAATCTTACTTAGCAGTAAGTTTTGATTTCACAGTTCTAAATGGAAGCGGTGATCTCTTAACAAAGTAGGTTCCATATGAATGCACTTATGCCTACTTTCACGTCATTCACTGATCAACACGTAACAAGACAGTTCAATACGCAAATGCTCATCTACTATTCCACTACGTGGAAAACGGTAATTACTTAGCATTGGGAGTAATTTCGTTCATATTTTATCATTTCTGGCCATATCTGTGTGTTATTGCGTATGAGTAGTGTACCTTTGTCTTAGGTATAGTACTGCCACGAGAATGTGATAAAGCACTTACAGACCTATGTCGAAACTGTACGTCTGGTGTTCACTACATTCCTTCGGGTTTATGGAGAACCTTGGGAGAGCCAGCCACGACAAAACTATCCCACCTGCTGCGAAGGATGTATGAGGCTAGGGAAACACCCTCAGACGACAAGTGGAGTGTAATAATTCCCGTTACAAATAAGGAAGATGCTAGCAGGTCTGAACATTAACACTCACTTTGCAAGTCTTGGTTCCAAAATAATGACGCGAATTATTAGCAGAAGAATGCAAAAACTGGTAGAAGCCGAAGTTGGGGTCCGGAGAACAGCTGCATCATGACAAGACATAGCGACGCTACTACTTTTCTCAGAAGATTCGAAAGCAAAGCCAAACGTAGATTTGTAGCATTTGCAGAGTTAGAGAAATCTTTTGACTAAATGGAGTGGGATACACTTCTTGATATTCTGAAGCTAACAGCGATAACATACGGAAACGAAATATTGTTTACAACTTGTACAGCAGCTTTGTGAATCGAAGAACATGAAGGGAAGCGGTGGGTGAGAAGGAAGTGAGGCATAAGTAACCTACTGGTAATGTTATTCAGTCTGTCCAGTGAGTAAGCGGTGGAGGAAATTAAAGAGAAATACGGGATGGGAATTAAAGTTAAGGGAGAAGAAATAACGACAGGTTTTCCGAAGACATTGCAGTTCTGCCAGACAATAATGGGTGTGTCCTAAAGCGTGATCTCGCGATTAAAAAGGGCCGCTGACGGCGGAAATGGTATGTCAAACGATGTCGGTGGTCGTAGATGGACTACCAAATCGCAAGGGGGTCGACACATAGCAATAGTGGCCAAAAAGGAAAAGAAATCTCACTCCTAGGCAGATCCCTACAAACTTTGTAACCGCTACCGGTATAAAAGTCTATGCCAGAACCATTTTCCAGCTATTAAATCAAGCTTGTTTGAATGCTCAGAAGCCAGTTAAATGCATCCCACTTCAATAACGCCATAGTCGAAGAGTTCGTTGATACAGGGAGCACGTCGGTTCCAGTCAGCAACAGTGGTACAGAGTGATGTTTTGCGACGAATCCTTCTTCACTGTGGCAAGTGATTCTGGCAACCACTTAGTGTGGATTGGGGTATCAAGTTACACGTCACAGAATGTTTATGTATGTCTTCATTATGGCCTCGGCGTTATGGTGTGGGCAGACATTATGCATCATATTTGAAAACCGCTGTATGTGTTTGCACGAAGTACCGTTACAAGACAGCAATATTGCAGAGAGGTTATTCTGGATCATGTCCAAGTGTTTAGGGGTACGATATGTCCTGACGTTTTGTTTACGAAGGAGAATGTCCACCCACATAGGACCGCTGAGGTGTTAGACACACAGCAAATTGAAGATATCTACGGAATGGCCGCACACTCCCCGTATATAAGCCTTACAGAGCACGCCTGGGATACTTTCAGCGGACGTATTTGTCGACGAATACTCTCTCTCCGAACCGTGCAAGAGCTGGAACCACTTGGTAGAGGACTGGGACAATATCCCCCAATATTCTTAGCCAGTACGAGTAATGTGCGCTATTACCGGAGGAATATAAATCTTTACTGAGAGTGCGATATCGACCATTGTGCTGAGAGTCTAACCTGTATCAAACATGGATGTATGTCTGGTATACTGCTTTCCCGTTGGCTGAAACCTGTACCATTTGTCGTTGTAAATATACCACTCCACCTCTATTACCTTTGTACTGTGTTTGGTGTCCATCATTCCCTGTGACTATTCTAGTCCAACAATGTCTCTTTTCCTCAACAACTGTGCAGCAGTGTAGGACCTGATAGTGCCTTGAATTTGGGGTATAAGATATACATCAACAACAGTAAAATAATGGTGATGAAATTTTGCTGCTAATAGGATCAGATTAGGGACTGAGTCGTTAGAAGTAGTTGATGAGTTTTGGTATTTGGGCAGCAAGATAATTGAAGGTGGTTGAAGTTTAGAAGGATAAAATATAGAAGTTTTTGAAGAGTAATTCGTTAACATCTGATATAAATTTAAGTGTTAGGAAGTTTGCTTTAAAGTCAGTTTCCTTTAGTGTAGCATTGTACGGTAGTTTAACGTTGGACAATAAACAGTTGAAACTGTACGAGAAAATAGTTCTTGAAATGTGATGTTACTAAGGAATAACGAAGAGGAAGAGGTTTGATCGAATAATGGAAATGAAAGGAGCCTTTGGCGTCATTGGCCGGGAGGCCTCTTGCGGGGCAGGTCCGGCCGCCTTGGTGCAGGTCTTATTACATTCGACGGCACTTTGGGCGACCTACGCGCCGGATGGGGATGAAATGATGATGAAGACAACACAACACCCAGTCCCTGAGCGGAAAAACTCCCCGACCCCGTAGGACGGCAGTCCATTACGCTGAGCACTCAGCTATCGGAGCAGACATGGAATAATTAGAGAGGCTGAACTGAAACCAGCTAGGCAGAAAGAAATTTATGATATTTATTGAGGAACACCAAGGTTTAAATACATTGAACTGGTTCAGATGTATATAGACTGAAGTAATTACGGCGAAGATGAAGCTGCTTGCACAGAACAGATCAGTGTGGCGATCTGCATCAACCTAGGTCTTTTTAAATTTTTTTTATTATTTTTTTTATGACGTAACATCACAAAAGGTTCAAACTGTGAGTCTCTCTTTAACCATGCATTCCATCCCAATGAAGACTGTAACCTACTCTTTCCTTGCATATGTCCCACCAACTACAAAAAATCTCTTGGCCCGTCAAAACTTCCGTCTCTCTTCTGTTGTCATATTACTTCCTCTTTAATCCCACCCGTATCCAAATCACACACTTACAGAATGATACCATGAGACCAAAGTACCATTATAACAATACAGTCTATGAGGCCACACATCACTTCTGTTTCATCAAGCTTCCAATTTGTTCCTGTGAACGTAATTTTTTGTGTTATTTTCCTTTAGATTGCTTCATAGGTTGAAACGCGCCATCGTGGTTGCCGCCAGATCTCCCTGATACTGGGTACTGTCATTAGGAAATGAAAAACAGTCAAAAGCACGTTTTACTGTCATGAAATTAATGATATTCTTTCTTTCTTTGTCTGAGTCTTGTCCCTCCGGTCCGCAGGGTCGGCCATAGATGTGGCACGTTATTATTAAGGGGTGGCCAGTAGCCCTTCCTGCCGCCACCCCGTACCCCCCGGGAATGAATTAGTGTAACCCAACTGCCTGTGTCAACTGTAAGCCATGGAATAGTGCGAATGTATTGCAAATGTCTGCGAGTCATGTAACTGAGGCGGAAGGTGGGGAGCAGCCCGGTATTCACCTAGGTGGGATGCGGAAAACCGCCTAAAAACCACATCCAGGCTGGCCAGCTCACCGGTCCTTCGTCGTTAAACCGCCGGACGGATTCGATCCGGGGCCGGCGCGCCTACCCGAGTCCAGGAAGCAGCGGATTAGCGCTCTCTGCTACCCTGGAGGGTCATGAAATTAATGATATTATTTCTGAATTGACATGTGTTCAATTTCTTTTGCAGTTCATTGTGTGCGGCACAGCATGGCCGTCAGGAGTCCATGGACAGAATCGCTGTTTTCTCTCAACGCCCGTATCCTGGCCATCGCAGGCATCTTCGCTCCCCCTCGGTCCAGACTGTACTTCCTGTACACGGGATGGATGTTCTTCACGCAACTTAGCTTTATCATGGGCCAGCTACAAGGCCTGTGGTTCTTCTGGGGCGACATGGACAAGATAACCCTCGACATCTGCCTGCTGGTAGCGGCAGTTTTGGGCGTCATTAAGATCGTGACTTTTCTGCGGAAGAAAGAGAGCTTTCTTCGGATCACCAACAAACTGGACGACTTAACAGCGCGGCAACTCGACGCCGGTGATCCGGAGACGTGCTCCATTTTGGACGCGTCCAGGAAGGCGGCCAGGTCGCTGACGGTGTACGTGACGCTGCTGGGCTGTCCCTCCCCTGCCGTGTGGACGGCTTCGCCCTACCTCATGGCCCTGTTGGGTGCTGGGTCGTCCCACAGGAACCTGCCAGCCGCCGCGCGCTACACGGCCGCCGACACCGACAGCCCGCTTTTCGAGTGTCTGACGGCGCTGCAGTTCTTCAGCATGCAGTACAGCTATTTCACCACTGTGGGCGTCGACATGCTCATCGTCAGCATCATGGTACATGCCTCTGCGCAGCTCGAGGTGCTGAACGTCGTATTTGGCAGACTCGGCAAGTCAGTCAGCGCCAGGAACAGTTACCGGGCGGACATCTACAGCTCTGGTACGAGTACCTCTGTAAGCTACCCAGTATCAGGTCAAGAAAACAGCCCGGAGACGTGGAGGAGGAAGAAGTTTTACAAAGAACTGCGCGACTGTATTCGACACCACCAGGATGTCATACAGTGAGTAAACTTAGCCTCTTATCATACATTAGTATTTCGTATTCAGAGTAAACATGGTGATCCTCAAGTGCTCAAGATCAGAAACTTACAAAGCTGGCGCAAACACATTCTTGAACTGAAAGATCGGGAGCGTACTCCTTTGTTCCAGAGAGAAGTTTCATCTTTTCTCTATGCGTCTATATCTTTTTTGGGACTCTAGTGGGATGCTATGTACTTTGAACATCTATACACTCAGGTGGCTTCCTAATATCGTGTAAAATACCCGGCTATTGCAGATACTCGACGTGGCATGGACTCGTCGAGTCGTTGGAAGTCACCTGCAGAAATGTCCACCTGCTTAGCTGTGTTTATTTAAAAAAGCGGATAAAGTGTCACTAGAAGCCTTCCTAAGAGACAATCTCCATTCCGTCCGAACTGACTATGCAAATGTAGACGAGATGTGGCTCAAATTCAAAGATATAGTAGCAACAGCAATTGAGAGATTCATACCTCATAAATTGGTAAGAGATGGAACTGATCCCCCATGGTAACAAAACAGGTCCGAACGCTGTTGCAGAGGCAACGGAAAAAGCATGCGAAGTTCAGAAGAACGCGAAATCCCGAAGATTGTATAAAATTTACAGACGCGCGAAATTTGGCACGGACTTCAATGCGAGACGCTTTTAATAGGTTCCACAACGAAACATTGTCTCGAAATTTGGTAGAAAATCCGAAGAAATTCTGGTCGTATGTAAAGTACACAAGCGGCAAGACGCAGTCAATACCTTCGCTGTGCAGTGCCGATGGTACTGTTACCGACGACTGTGCCGCTAAAGCGAAGTTATTGAAATTAGTTTTCCGAAATTCCTAAACCAGGGAAGACGAATGGAATATTCCAGAATTTGAAACACGAACAGCTGCTAGCATAAGTTCCTTAGAAGTAGATACCTTAGGGGTTGCGAAGCAACTCAAATCGCTTGATACGGGCAAGTCTTCAGGTCCAGATTGTATACCGATTAGGTTCCTTTCGGATTACGCTGATACAAAATAGCTCCCTACTTAGCAATCATATAAAACCGCTCGCTCACCGATAGATCTGTACCTACAGATGGGAAAATAGCGCAGGTCGCACGAGTGTTTAAGAAGGGTAGTAGGAGTAATCCATTGAACTACGTACCTATATCATTGACGTCGGTTTGCAGTAGGGTTTTGGAGCATATACTGTATTCAAACTTTATGAATCATCTCGAAGGGAACGATCTATTGATACGTAAGCAGCATGGTTTCAGAAAACATCGTTCTCGTGCAACGCAGCTAGCTCTTTATTCGCGCGAAGTAATGGCCGCTATCGACAGGGGATCTCAAGTTGATTCCGTATTTCTAGATTTTCGGAAAGCTTTTGACACCGTTCCTCACAAGCGACTTCTAATCAAGCTGCGGGCCTGTGGGGTATCGTCTCAGTTGTGCGACTGGATTCGTGATTTCCTGTCAGGAAGGTCGCAGTTCGTAGTAATAGACGGCAAATCATCGACTAAAACTGAAGTGATATCAGGTGTTCCCAGGGAAGCGTCCTGGGGCCTCTGCTGTTCCTGATCTATATAAATGACCTGGGTGACAATTTCAGCAGTTCTCTTAGGTTGTTCGCAGATGATGCTGTAATTTACCATCTAGTAAGGTCATCCGAAGACCAGTATCAGTTGCAAAGCGAGTTAGAAAAGATTGTTGTACGGTGTGGCAGGTGGCAGTTGACGTTAAATAACGAAAAGTGTGAGGTGATCCACATGAGTTCCAAAAGAAATCCGTTGGAATTCGATTACTCGATAAATAGTACAATTCTCAAGGCTGTCAATTCAACTTAGTACCTGGGTGCTAAAATTACGAACAACTTCAGTTGGAAAGACCACATAGATAATAATGCGGGGAAGGCGAGCCACAGGTTGCGTTTCATTAGCAGGACACTTAGAAGATGCAACAAGTCCACTAAAGAGACAGCTTACGCTGCACTCGTTCGTCCTGTGTTAGAATATTGCTGCGCGGTGTGGGATCCTTACCAGGTGGGATTGACGGAGGACATCGAAAGGGTGCAAAAAGGGGCAGCTCGTTTTGTATTATCACGTAATCGGGGAGAGAGTGTGGCAGATTTGATACGGAGTTGGGATGGAAGTCATTAAAGCAAAGACGTTTTTCGTCGCGGCGAGATCTATTTACGAAATTTCAGTCATCAACTTTCTCTTCCGAATGCGAAAATATTTTGTTGGGCCCAACCTACATAGGTAGGAATGATCATCAAAATAAAATCAGAGAAATCAGAGCTCGAACAGAAAGGTTTAGGTGTTCGTTTTTCCCGCGCGCTGTTCGGGAGTGGAATGGTAGAGAGATAGTATGGTTGTGAATCGATGAACCCTCTGCCAAGCACTTAAATGTGAATAGCAGAGTAATCATGTAGATGTAGATGTGCTTACGTGCTTGCCTCCCATGCAGCGGGCCCGGGTTCGATTCCCAGCTGGGATGGAGATTTTCTCCGCTCGTGGACTGAGTGTTGTGTTGACTTCATAATCATTTCAACCTCATCACCGGAATGCAAGTCACCCAGTGTGGCGTCGACTGAAATAAGACACGCTCTTGGCGGCCGAACTTCCTTGGACATGGTCTCCCAGCCAGCAATGCAACACTCTCATTTGAATTCAGTTCCCCGCAGAAATACTGAGAGATGCAGCCACTATAGCCACTGATGACTACGAAGGCGTTGCTGGTGCAGGATTTTGTATGCAAATTGACCTCTCAGCAATGTCCCATAAACATTCGATGGGTGATTCATGTCGGGCGATCTGGTTGCCAAATGATTTGTTTGGATCGTCCAGAACGTTCTTCAAACCAACCGCGAACAGTTGTGGCCCAGTGACATAGCGCATTAAGATCCATTACCACCATCGTTTGGGCACATGAAGTTTCTGAATGGCTGCAAATTGTCTCCAACTAGCCAAATATAACCATTTCCAGCCAATGATCGGCTCAGTTGGACCAGAGGGCCCAGTCCAATCCATGTAAACACAGCCCGCACTATTATGAATCCGCCACCAGCAGGCACGCTGCCTTGTTGACAACTTGGGTCTATGGATTCGTGGGATCTACACCAGACTCGGACCCTACCCTCAGCTCTTACCAGCTGAAATCGTGGCTCATCTCTCCAGGACATGGTTCTCAGTTGTCTAGTGTCCCAGCGATATGGTCACGACTCCAGGAGAGGCGCTGCAGGCGATACCGTGCTGTAAGCAAAGGAACCCACTTCGTTCGTCTCCTACCATACCCCATTAAGGCCCAATATCTCCGCACTTTCCTAACGGATGCGTTCGCCGTACGTCCCACATTGAGTTCTGTGGTTACTTCACGCAGAGTCACTTATTATTACTACTGACAATTCTACGGAACCGCCGCTGCTCTCGGTCAACAAGAAAAGCTCTTAGGCCACTGCGTTATCCGTTGTGAGAGATAGTGGAAGATATTTTGTATCCTTGGCACACTCTTGACCCTGTTGATCTCGGAATATTGAATTTCCTGGCGATTTTCGAAAGTGAATGTCCCATGCATCTAGCTCCAACTACCATCAGTGTTCAAAGTCTGTTAATTCCTACAGTACAGCAGTAATCACGTCGGAAACCTTTTACATGAATCGCCTGTGCACTGTGTACTGTCCGTTTATAACTTGTGTGCGCGATACTTTCGCCATCTGTATACAGTGCATATCGCTATCCCATGATTTACGCCCCCAAAGTATATGTGCACAATTATAGCATGTAGACAAAACATGTTGATACCACAGTATTCATTATCACTAACTGTAGCTTACAAATTACGCAAGATATGCATTTGAACAGAGCTTACAGTTGTCGATATGCGGCTACCCCTGCAGTAACCCCCCAATACAACACCTACCCTTTCCCTGCAGAGCTGTATTTGCAGGTTCAGATGGAGTAAATTTGTGGTCATGCTACTGGAGGTAGAGCTTCTTAATGTGACTGCTTCCAGAAAAGAGCTGGTAGTCAGATATTAATATATAACATTTTCCACTCTTTTATTAACTCGCTTTCTTGTTGGGGTACAAATTTTGTAATTGATTTTAAACTCATTTTCCTGTGACCTATAAATTTTAAATTGTAAACGGAACTCTGAACTGGATGGCAATACAATTCTTTTCTGCAGTCTGTTCTTTAGGGAATTGGATGGGGGTGAAAGTTGATGGTGCTGCGTGACTTCTAGGCTAGTCCTTACGACTGGTGTATTGTACAGGTAGTATTGAGACGACTTTCATACATGTGGTGGCGTAGGGAAGCAGAGAGAGGGCGAGGCGGAGATGGGTAGAGAGAGCGCACAGGGGGAGACGGACAGAGATGGGGGGAGAAAGAGATCTGTGCAATACATGTGTCATATGCATGCAAGGGTGGAGCCACCAGAATAAAGTTGTAAGCCCTGCACTATGTGTTTCTGTATGAAATTTAGCCCAGAATTACATTTCATTCTACAAAAAATCTACATTTTACAAAAAGTATGTCCCCACAAAGTATTATCCAACTTAGACTCGTATGCTCACCTTTGACTAAGAAGAACCTAATCTGAATTGAACTGTAATCGGTCTGAATACAAGTTGTCTTTATATTAAATGCGCAAATGAAGTAAAACAATTATTTGGCCCTGATGAAAATTTCCTCTTACAACGCGTTTTGACAACATTGTTGCAGATTTGTCAAAACTACAAACAGCAAGCAGGCAGTGTGGAAGCTAGATTTATATATTTTTTAAAATAAAATCCCTAACGATATTCAAACAGCTGCATACCACATCGTGAAATGTTTTAATGTGTAATGATAAATCTTCATTAGACAGTATGATGGGGAGAGTAACTAATCCTAAGAATGGTATTCCATGGCAACGATTTTAGAATGAAGTGTGTATTAAAAAATAAAGGGTAAAGCTTCGCATGATCTTCATACATAATACATACCACACATAAACTAAGAATGTATGAAGGGCTTATTTCAATAGTGGTGATAGTCGATTTTTGTTCACATTTAGATATAGAGTCCTAAAGTTAAATGAGCGCTGAAAAATCCACAGTTGAGGGACCAGAAATATTAAAGCATAAGGCTTCTTGCTAACGATGAACCTTTCTTTCTGTTTGCTTGGCTCATTAATTTCAGAAGCATTATAGCCAGAAAAGTGGAGTTAATGGACTTGTACCACTATTGAAATAAGCCCTTCATATGAGACTGCGCAGAGGCAAAGACGGTGCCAGAATAAATCAAAGATTGTTTAACAGTAACATAACTTGCTCTCTCTCTCTGATGTGCACATTGATAAATTACGAAATCAAAATGACATGCCCACCTTACATATCCTCCACCTGCCCCAAGCAGAGTTTCGTATGAGGACCATTTCAGAAAACACGGAAAACTTCAAAACATTGAGGATAGGAACATGCAGAACGTGTTACAAATACGAATAGAATGTGAGTTAAAGAACTATAAGTAAAAAACAATATTGGCAAAATTTAAGAAAAGTGAATGAATTAATGAACAGATTTCACCACAGCTAGGTTATTGTATTTCATTATGTCTATGAGAACGTTTCGCACAGGGCTATTTTGAAAGTTGTATTGAAATTGTTTTGGTGATCAACACTGTTTTTTGGAGCACATGGGAAGTAGATTAGTCTCCATATCACACAAGGCCTACATTTCTGATGCACAAAACATATGGCAATAGTAATTTTCACGATGGAAGTAGGTGGAAGATGACCAAACTTTCTTTAGCTCGTTGCAATAATGTCAGTGTTGTGGGGAGCTATCTCGAAGAAGACTAAGAGAGACTAAGCACAGGTCTTACCTGACAACCCCACACATAAACAAACAGTAAAATACGCAGTAGTGCCTGCTTGAAGCAGACTAGATACATTGGTAACCCCAAAATTATCTTTTAGTACTGAAGAGTACCTCATAAATGTCAGCTTATTTCGTTGAAGTATGGAAACATTTGGCAGAGAATATTTCAGCATATAATCAGTAGATATATGTCATCTGTCCTGGCAAGTCTCGATCATTTGTGGTGAACTGTCAATCACTTAAAATCTGTTACATTTGCAATATACGACTACCAATATCATGACAGGAGTAATAAGATTTTACACATGTAGTATAATAGTAACAACAGATATGTATGTCTAAAAAAAGTAAGAGAAAATGGCATCATGGTTTTACAATTATGAATTACAAAAACATCAGATATATAAATCATGTAAGAAACAATTATCGTACACATACAGAATGACCAACAGAAAATTCTAAATTTATCAGGATAAATTTGTATATGTAACATCAGTAAAAATACACAAAGCTATAGGGAGTAAGGTAGAAAGAGATAAATAACGATAGTGATTAAACACAAAAAATAAACATATGAGGATAGTGGTCATAAACAGAGGTAAGGAGAACACAAACATATAATTAGAAAAAAAACATGGATTAGGAAGTAACCAAGGTTCACATCAAAGAATGCATTATGCAGTCTGTCAAACATCAGTCTATTATTATACCTTATACAGCCAGTAATTAGGATGCTCCCTAGTTCTATTTCATCCTTCAGTTTGTGCACCTTTCAATCATTTTATCCATAGTTTCATCAAACTTCCAACCAATATCACTGTTTACTTTATCTCTTTTCTTCTTTCTGTCACATATTTCATACGTTCTTATAAGTTCACTTAATTAGGTCCATTGCCCTAACTATTTGTCGTCTTTGCCCTACCTAACCATTTCTCATATTTGCGCTAGCTTAACAGTTTCATCTCAAATTCATTTTTGAGCTCATTTCTTCGTACTTCGTTTCTTACCTTTCTCTCTTTGCTTTCTCCTTACACATCTTTCTTCACTTGTCACACATCTTTCATGACTTAAAAGGGCTCACTACAGTACTACACTTAACATAATTATTATACTAATTGCGCTTTATCCTACAGCAACGATTTATGCAGAAGATATTCATTACAAAGGAACTCAATAAATAACGTAAGTGTAAATTTCATACAGAGAAGACTAAAAATTAGAAAATAAGTATTTAAATAAAACTGAAGTTTTATACAACGTTTGGATATCATACTGAAAACTGTAAATTAATTTCTATTAGTCCCATACAGATCTCTTACCCCATGTAGATAGTTCTGAAAATCTGCAATTGTGAATATTTAATACCTGTGAAACAATTGTAAGATTTATAAAGAAAAACGTGGGGCACATGTAATAAATAATTGAAGAATAAATAGTTCGCATCCTAATGATTAGGTTTTGCTAGCCCCACGTTGTTTATTTTAAATCTTGCGATTATTTTAATAACCATTAAAAATCACAATTACAGTTTTTTTAAACTACCTGCGTGGGGTTAGAAAACTCTATGGGACTGCAAGCAATTAATGTATAGTACTGAGTCTGTTTTGAGTATGGAGTACATAATAATTTATTTTTACCAAAATAGTGATGTTAATACAAAACGTATACCTCCACCGAAGTACAGACCTACACAACTTAACATCATAACAGCTATTTAAAGCGACAACTACAGGTTTTGATACATACTTTACATTACAATATATGTGAAGAAATGCGTTCTGGCTTCAAAATCATCTGATCCTTTGTTAGCATACGGTGTTTGAGACGTTGTTGTTGCTGTGGTCTTCAGTCCAAAGACTAGTTTGATGCAGCTCTCTGCATTGCTCTATCCTGTGCAAGCTCCTTTATCTCCGAGTAACTACTGCAACCTACATCCTTCTGATCTGCTTACTGTATTCAGTCCTTGAGTTCCATCTACTGTTATTATACCCCACACTTACCTCCAGCACTAAACTGGTGATCTCTTGATGCTAGAGAATGTGCCCTACCAACCGATCCCTTCTTCTACTCAGGCTGTACCACAAATTTCTCTTCTCCCCAATTTCATTCAATACCTCCTATTTAGTCACGTGATGGACCCATCTAATACTCATCATTCTTCTGTAGCACCACATTTCAAAAACTTCTATTCTCTCTTTGGCGCCGGCCGGAGAGGCCGAGTGGTTCTAGGCGCTACAGTCTGGAACCGCGCGACCGCTACGCTCGCAGGTTCGAATCCTGCCTCGGGCATGGATGTGTGTCATGTCCTTAGGTTAGTTAGGTTTAAGTAGTTCTAAGTTCTAGGGGACTGATGACCTCCGCCCTTAAGTCCCACAGTGCTCAGAGCCAACAATTTGAATATAGCAATCAAACTTCTGTTACTCAGATGTTGAGTCCCATAGTGCTCAGAGCCATTTCAACCAATCTCCTTGGCTAAACCGTTTATCGTCCACGTTTCATTTCCATACATGACTACACTCCATACAAACACTTTCAGAAAGGACTATCTGACTGTTAAATCTATACTCGATGATGACAAATTTCTCTTCTTTAGAAACGCCTTTATTGCTATTGGCAGTCTACGTTTTATATTCTCCCTACTTCGACCATCAACTATTATTTTGCTTCCCAAATAGCAAAACTCATCTGCAACTTTAAGTACCTCATTTTCTGATCCAATTCTCTCAGCATCAGATGATTTAACTCGACTACATTCCATTATCCTCGTATTGCTTTCGTTGATGCTCATATTATATCTTCCTTTCAAGACACTGTGCATTCCGTTCATCTGCTCTACCAAGTTCTTTGTCATCTCTGACAGAATTACAGTGTCATTGACAAACCGCAAAGTTTTTACTTCTTCTCTCTGGACTTTAATTCCTACACCAAATTTTTCTTTTGTTTCCTTTATTGCTTGCTCAATATACAGACTGAATAACATTGGGGATGTTCTATAACCCTGTCTCCAATCCCTTCTCAACCACTGTTTCCCTTTCGTGCCCTTAACTCTTGTAACTACCGTCTGGTTCCTGTATATATTGTAAATAGCTTTTCGCTCACCCCTGCCAGCTTTAGAATTTGAAAGAAAACATTGTAGCCAACACTGTCTAAAGCTTTCTCTAAGCCTACAAATGCTACAAGTGTAGGTTAGTATTTCCTTAACCTACCTTTTACGAGATATCGTAGGGCCGGTATTGCCTCGCGTTTTCCTACATTTCTCCATAATCCAAACTGGTCAGCCTCGAGGTTGGCTTCCCCCAGGTTTTCCATTCTTCTGTAAAGGATTCGTCGTTGGTCATTGATTTAGTAATTTCCACACCTGCCAGCACCTGCTTTCTTTGGAATTGGCGTTGTTATATTATTCTTGAAGTCTGAGGATATTTCGCCTGTCTCATACATCTTGCTCACAAGATGGTAGAGTTTTGTCGTGACTGGCTCTCCCAAGGCTATCAGTAGCTGTGACGGAATGTTGTCTACTCCTAGGGCCTTGTTTCGACGTACGTCATTCAGAGCTATGTGAAATTCTTTGCACATTATCATATCTCCCATCTCATCTTCATCTACGTCCTCTTCCATTTCCATAGTATGCCTTCAAGAACTTCTTCCTTGTATTGTCCCTCTATATACCCCTTCTACTTTGCTGCTATCCCTTCTTTGCTTAGGACTGGTTTTCCATCTGAGCTCTTGATGTTCGTAGAAGTGGTTCTCTTTTCACCAAAGGTCTCTTTAATTTTCCTGTGGGCAGCATCTGTCTTATCCCTAGTGATCTCTACTTCTATATCTTTACATTTGTCACCTAGCCGTTTTGCTTAGCCATTTTGCACTTCGATCTCACTTTTTAGACGTTTGTACTCCATTTCGCCCGCTTCATTTACTGAATTTTATATTTTCTCCTTTTATCAATTAAATTCAATATCTCCTTTGTTACACAAGAATGTTAACTAGCCCTCGACTTCTTACCTACTTGATCCTTTGTTGCGTTCACCATTTCATCCCTCAAAGCTACCGATCCTTCTCCCACTGTATTCCTTTCCGCTTTTCTTGTCAATCGTTCCCTAATGCTACCTCTGAAACTTTCTACAACCTCTGGTTGTTTCAGATTACCCAGTCCTATCTTCGTAAATTCATGCTTTTTGGAATTTCTGGAACTTTAATCTGAAATTCTTAACCAGTAGATTGTTTTCAGAGTCCAAAACCGTGTTGTGTCTCCAGGTCTCCTCCACGTATACAACCTCCTGCCATGATTCGTAAATCAATTGTTAGGTATGATCAAAGTATGTTCTGCCTAAAATTCTACCAGGCGGCTTCCTCTTTGATCACTTTCCCCTACACCTACTACTTTTTCCTTCTCTTCTCTCTCCTACTATCGAATTCCAGGCCCGCATGAGCATTATATTTTGTTCTCCCTTAATTATCTGAAAAATTTCTTGTATTTCCTCAGTTTCCTCTTCGTCTGAGGAGCTAGTTGGCATATGAACTTGTGCTACTGTGGTGGGGGGTGGGCTTTGTGTCTATCTTGGCTACAATAATGCGTTCACTATACTGTTCATAATAGCTTATTCGCGGTCCTATTTTTTGTTCTTTATTAAACATACTCCTGCATTACCCCTATTTCATTTCGTATTTATAACCTTGTATTCACCTGACCAAAAGTCTTGCTCCTCCTGCCACCGAACTTCACTAATTCCTACTATATCTAACTTTAACCTACCCACTTACTTTTGTAAATTTTGTAACTCACCAGCCCGATGAATGGATCTGACATCCCACCCTCCTATCCGAGGAACGCCAGTTTTGTTTCTCCTGTTAACGACGTCTTCCTGAGTACTCCTCCCTGGCCACCCGGATGAGGGACTATTTTACATTCCGAATGTCTTACTCAAGAGAGTGCCATCATCATTTAACGATACAGTAGAGCTGCATGCTATCTGGAAAAATTACGTCTTTGTTTTCCCCTTGGTTTTAGCCGTTCGCAGTACCAGCATAGCAACACCGTTTTGGTTGACATTACAAGGCCAGATCAGTTAATCATCCATACTGTTCCCCCTGCAACTGCTGAAAAGGCTCATGCCCCTCTTCAGGAACCACACGTTTGTCTGGCCTCTCAACAGATACTCCTCCACCGTGGTTGCACATACGGTACGGCTATCTGTATCTCTGAGGCACGCAAGCCTCCCCATCAACGGCAAGGTCCATGGTTCATGCCGGGGGGCGGGGGCGAGGGGGGGGGGGGGTGGAGTTTGTGGTATAGGCCCTGGTGTTTGTTGTGATACAGGGGTCTAACAACTGCTTGTTGATGGACCTTCTCGCACATTATCCAACACCATTTCCACAAGCTCCATTGTGTGAACTGATTTTTGCTATGAAGGTTTGGCAGCTTCAAAATGGCTCTGAGCACTACGGGACTTAACTTCTAAGGTCATCAGTCCCCTAGAACTTAGAACTACTTAAACCTAACTAACCAAAGGACATCACACACATCCATGCCCGAGGCAGGATTCGAACCTGCGACCGTAGCGGTCGCGCGGTTCCAGACTGTAGCGCCTTTAACCGCTTGGCCACCCCGGCCGGCTGGCAGCTTCAACGAAGTTATTCGTTGAAAAGTTTTTTCACTAGATATGATGCCTGGTGAGAAATTATTATTTGCTCTTCCGTTTGGCTCTTCAGATGTTAAGTCTTTAAGCAGCATACGTTAAATACGCGTGTGTAAGTGTCTGTAGCAAGTAATGCTCCATCTTCAACAACTTCTAATGAACTGTAAACAACGGTAAACTTCACTGTTGCCGCATCACAGCCGATTATGAATTGTTTTTCAAGCTAGCGCCACCAACACGGACCCAGAAAAATTTTCTTTTATGAAAAATGAACAGTTTACAAACATGTGTCTGCATGTACATCTACATCTACATCTACATCGATACTCAGCAAATCACATTTAAGTGCCTGGCAGAGGGTTCATCGAACCACTTCCACAATTCTCCATTATTCCAATGTCGTATAGCGCGTGGAAATAATGAACACCTATATCTTTCTGTACGAGCTCTGATTTCTCTTATTTTATCTTGGTGATCGTTCCTCCCTATGTAGGTCTGCGTCAACAAAATATTTTCGCATTCGGAGGAACAAAGTTGGTGATTGGAATTACGTGAGAAGATTCTGTCGCAACGAAAAACGCCTTTCCTTTAATGATGTCCAGCCCAAATCATGTATCATTTCTGTGACACTCTCTCCCATATTTCGCCATAATACAAAACGTGCTGCCTTTCTTTGAACTTTTTCGAGGTACTCCGTCGGTCCTATCTGGTAAAGATCCCACACCGCGCAGCAGTATTCTAAAAGAGGACGGAGAAACGTAGTGTTGGCAGTCTCCTTAGCAGGTCTGTTACATTTTCTAAGTGTCTTACCAATAAAACGCAGTCTTTGGTTAGCTTTCCCCACAACATTTTCTATGTGTTCCTTCCAATTGAAGTTGTTCGTAATTTTAATACCTAGGCATTAAGTTGAATTTACGGCTTTTAGATTAGGCTGATTTATCTTGTAACCGACGTTTAGCGAGTTCATAACTCTATTAAAATCTCGCAGCACCTGAGGTATTCATTTATAACGATTGGTTCCTGGCAGCAAACTGCTCCGTTTAAGATCTTATACCGTCCTTATGATCTGGACGCTGTGGCTTTGAGAGATTCTTTGCACACATGTTTACGATGGCCTGCCATTTTGTACATAATGATTAAGTTTCTGTGTAAAACTGTAAAATCAGTGTGCACTTTCTAAATTACTAGTTTCCTGTTGCAGGTTGGTTGCAGACGTGGAAGAACTCCTTACATCTATGATTCTGACTCAAGTTATGGGCGCCACTCTCATTATCTGTGTGACGTTATTTCAGTTCGCCACAGTAAGTGTTTGAAGATTTAAAGTTATCTTCTGGAAAATTAAAGATGAATGCCCTGAAGTAGTGGTCCACATAATACAATCCAGAATGAGATTTTCACTCTGCAGCGGAGTGTGCGCTGATATGAAACTTTCTGGCAGATTAAAACTGTGTGCCGGACCGAGACTGGAACTCGGGACCTTTGCCTTTCGCGGGCAAGTGCTCTACCAACTGAGCTACCCATGCACAACTCACGCCCCGTCCTCACAGCCTTACTTCCGCAAGTACCTCGTCTCCTACCTTCCAAACTTGCCCGCAAAATGTAAAGGTCCCGAGTCCGAGTCTCGCTCCAGCACACAGTTTGAATCTGCCAAGAAGTTTCACATAATACATGTTTGACACCGTATACAGCGTGACTTTTCGATGTGTACAGAAATTTAGAAATAAATCCGAAAAGAATCGGAAAGATACGAGCCACTTTTTCGGCAAACCAATATGTAAGGAAACTGCGTATACTTTCACGAAGCTCGCAAGGTAAATTCAATGTGACAGTTATTGAACTATATGAAAAAGAACGTAAATTAGTTACAAACTACGTTAAGTTATGCCATGTTCGATACGTCTTCCATCACTGGCGACGACGTGCTGCAGACGAATAGTTAAATTCTGCAGGACACCCTGAAATGTAGGAAGATCGATCCTATCGATGACCTCCAGAATTGCTTTTTTCGGCTCAGCAGTGGTTTTGGGGTCAATGCTGTACACCTCGTCTTTAATATAGCCCCACAAAAAGGAGGCGCATGAGTTTCGATCCGGAGAATATGGCGGCCAATCGAGGCCCATGCCAGTGGATTCTGGGTATCCCAGAGCGAGAATGCGGTCTCCAAAGTGTTCCTCCAGGACATCAACCACTCTCCTGCTTCGATGAGGTGGAGCTCCGTCTTGCATGAATCACTTCTTGTCGAAATCAGGGTAGATTTCGATAATGGGGATGAAATCATTTTCCAAAACCTTCCCATATCGTTCGGTAGTCAGCGTGCCATCAAGGAACATCGCAGCGAGTTTTCTGTGGCTGGACATTGCTCACCACGCAGTCACCCGCTGGGGGTGAAGAGACTTCTCGATCGCGAAATGCGGATTCTCAGGCCCCCAAATGCGTCAGTTTTTCTTCTTGACGAACCCATGCGAATGAAAGTGGGCTTCGTCACTAAACCGAAGCATATGCGTACACCAATTCCCATCCTGCTCCGCGGACAGCCGTGCCGTTTGTATGTCCTAAACAAACCGCACAGTAGTTATGACGAATTTATTTTATATATTTCAATAATTGTCACCCTTTAATTCATATGTTAAAGGATCGCGTTAAGAAAATACCATGGAGCTGTTTCGTGTATACAAGGCATATTGTTCGCAAATTGCTCCTAATGTTTTACTCCTGAACAAAACGAAAGATGGTTGTTACTCTGGAAATATGTATTTCCATGGGCTTAGTCGTACGGCGCTCCATGGCGAACAGAGTCGAGCGAGTGCAGCATACCTTTCCTCGTGGTCAGCTTTCTACATCCTCTTGCGTCAGCCATTCACAGCCACAGAAGGGTTTACAGCGGCTGCTCCTATACACAGAATGCTCTGAACGTCAATAATTGACTCATACTTTGGACTGAAAATATACGGAAGATGAAGTTTCGCCTGATATTTGTGAAGGCGACTGTTAGACACTCAAGGAAAAGTCGCCCTATATACAGTGCTTGTTTCTGCAGCTAAATTGTTCCTTGGATCTATTATGGCTGATTAAGAACCATTGTCGATAACGGCGTGCCTTGGATGCGTACAAAGCATTGAACAAATGAACTCGTGTGATCTGTATTTGACTTTATAAATTTGTGCTCTTTTTATTCGAGAATAACTGACCGTGGCAGAAGTTATAGGGCAAGTTTAAACGATCAAAATTAGCGGCACAAACTACATTTATGGCGTCAATAGAAATGGAATAAGTATGACCTGATGATGCAAGCGAGATATTTTTGCATTTTTGCGAGTCTGAACTGACAGTCTGTTGGTACCGATTGCTGATATGACAATAGGCTATTCATGTCTTTCAATAAAAGCTTGTATGTCATATGTTATCACTACAGTTCTTCTTGTATTTTTACGTCATTAAGTTTCAGTAATATTTGTAACGGTCAAGTCATATTAACGTTACCACCCGGTATGTTCGACATCGACGTGCAATAACCAATCACGGAAAGCATGTGGCGGCGCGAGCAGTGTACGGTATATAAAGCGTGTCGTGGGGAAGCGGAAAACAGTGCAGTCGTTGCCGTAATGCAAAAACGGAGTGATTTACGTGACCTCTGAAAGAACATGATCACCGGCTTTAGCGAGAAGTTTGGTAGCATTTCTGAACCAGCTGTATGTATAAACTGTTCTTATGCCACCGTGGCTAGCCTATATACCGTACTGCGCTATCAAAATCTGGTACAGAGGTAAATATGGTCCACCACTGACGACAAGGGTGAACGACGGCTGTCGAAATGTGTTCTTGTGAATGGACGTATAGCTATTGAGCAACTGATAGCTCAGATGAACTAACGAGGTACCAGAAATATCTCCTCAATGGCCGTTCAACTAACATATATGTGTATGGGCTTTCGCTTCAGGCACCTGCTTCATGAACCCAAGGTGACTGCTGTTCTTCGGTGACGTAGGCTGGTATTTGTAAGTCAGTATCGGAACTGGACATCAACTGAGTGGTGACAGGTGATCATTTCACGTGACTCACACTATGCACCATCGGACAAATGGCTGCTGGCGTATACGGACCTGTCGCAATCTTCTGAAAGGTCCAGACCGGAGCAAGAAGCGTTATGGTCTGGGGGATGTTTTCGTGGAATTACCTGGGTCATGTGGTCATTGTGGAAGGCACAATGGATGAAGACAAGTATGCATATACCCTTAGGAACCACGTCCACCCCTATATACAGTTTGTTTTTTCCTCACTACGATGGCATCTACAGGCAGGACAACGCAACATGTGTCATAGTTCACAGTGTACGACTATGTGCCTGGGTCGAAGGGGACCAGTATGAGTTTACCATACTCCACTGGCCACCAAACTCCCCGTATTTATACCCAATCGGGAAGCTCTGGGACCACTTGGGTCGGGTCGCCCCATGGACACTCAACAGCGAAATCTAGCGCAGCTGGAGACGGCATTAGAGTCCGCATAGGTCCACATGTCTGCCAGTACGTTCCAGAAACTCACCGACTCTCTTCCTGAACATCCGTGCTGCGAAAGGGCGTTATTCACGCTTTTGACAGGTGGTCACGTTATTGTGGCTGAGCCGTGTGTATTCAATTCATTCGATTTTCCGTCGTTTACCGAAAAGCTCCTATACCGAGCCAGTTCGGTTGTAGGACGGGAATCGGAAATTAGTAAGAAAATACGTGTTCTTCCTGGCTCAGGCTAATTTTGGCACACTGCTTTCAATGGCATTTGACAGGTCTCTCGCTCCGACGTCAGTTGACGTTTTGCGGCTGGACGTTTCTAGAAAACTGGCTGCATCTTTGACAAAGGGCAGTACTTCAACTACTATAGAAATTTTATTCTAGAAAGTCGATCGTCATAAAAACATGCACTGTTGTACAGCCGTAAATCGATCAGACTTCTGAAGAGTGACACTCATCTTATTCTACAACAGGGAACTTCATTTCGAAATGAGACTGCAGTGTCGGTAAGACGTAGCGGTACTTGAGGTATTTTGGCCCTGGGAAGTTTCGTTGATGTATTTCAAATTTCAGCACCTTCTAATCAGACTACAATAGTCACCTTAATAATACAGTCTCAAGACTGGCAGAAATCTCATTTCACATCCTTCAACAGCACTTGAATTTAGTGTGTACACGATCATAAGGCATGAACCCTGTACATATGCATGAGAGTGTAACAATTCAAGGGAAGAGGTGAAAAAAAATAAAAAAATGGAAGTAGTACGCTTGAATTGAAAACGACAAACATGTTTTAAAAAGTGATATAGATCAATTTAATATGCAGAGGTATAATGGCCTATTTTTTACTTATACTCTTATGTATGTAATTAATCTGTGTGAAACTGCATGCAAAACATCATGGAACCCATTTATAATTTCGCTCATGATATCGTGTGATAAAAGGTTACCTTTTCTGTTCCAGAATATCGATAACATCGGAACAGTTCTACGGGTATCAGTGTACATGTCGTTCATGATATACGAAGTGTTCATGTACTGCTGGTACGCGCACAATATCATCGATCAGGTACGTAAGTTACTGTCGAATAACATTTTACAAAATAAAGGAAGAAAAAGTATGACTTAGGTGCAAATTAACAGCACTACTACACCGCAGTGAATATCCTGCGCGACATCGTAAAACGATGCTAAGTGAAGTCTTTGGCCAGTATTTAGTTCTGTTCTGCACACTAGTTAGCTGTAAGATGCCGCTAATTGTTAAGCTACTTATCAGATCTAATTACTATGGTAAAGTTGTGATTAGCGAAAAAGTTTATGGCTGATTTCATGTGGCCCCTCACGGAATTCCTCTCGTGCTTCAATGTCTTCATCTCAGAGTAGCACTTGTAAACTTCGTTCTCAATTACTCTACTGGCCATTAAAATTGCTACACCACGAAGATAATGTGCTGCAGACGTGAAATTTAATCGACAAGAAGAAGATGCTAAGATATGCAAATGATTAGCTTTTCAGAGAATTCAAACAAGGTTGGCGCCGATGGCGGCACCTACAAAGTGTTCACACGAGGAAAATTTCCAACCGATTTCTCATACACAAACATTGACCGGCGTTGCCTGGTGAAACATTGTTGTGATGCCTCGTGTAAGGAGGAGAAATGCGTACCATCACGTTTCCGACTTTGATAAAGGTCGTAGCCTACCGTGATTGCGGTTTATCGTATCGCAACATAGCTGCTCGCGTTGGTCGAGATCCAATGACTGTTAGCAGAATATGGAATCAGTGGGTTTAGGAGGGTAATACGGAACGCCGTTCTGGATCCCAACGGCCTCGTATCACTAGCAGTCGAGATGACAGGCATCTGGCTGTAACGGATCGTGCAGCTACGTCTCGATACCTGAGTCAACAGATGGAGACGTTTGCAAGACAACAAAAATCTGCACGAACAGTTCGACGATGTTTGCAGCAGCATGGACTATCAGCTGGGAGACCATGGCTGCGGTTACCCTTGACGCTGCATCACAGACAGGAGCGCCAGCGATGGTGCACTCAACGACGAACCTCAGTGCGCGAATGGCAAAACGTCATTTTTTTTGATAAATCCAGGTTCTGTTTACAGCATCATGATGGTCACATCCATGTTTGGCGACATCGCGGTGAACGCACATTGGAAGCGTGTATTCGTCATCGCCATACTGGCGTATCACCCGGCGTGATGGTATGGGTAGCAATTGGTTACACGTCTTGGTCACCTCTTGTTCGCACTGACGGCACTTTGAACAGTGGAAGTTACATTTCCGATGTGTCACGACCCGTGGCTCTACCCTTCATTCGATCCCCGCGAAACCCTACATTTCAGCAGGATAATGCACGACCTGTACGGGCCTTTCTGGATACAGAAAATGTTCGACTGCTGCCCTTGTCAGCACATTCTCCAGATCTCTCATCAATTGAAAACATCTGGTGAATGGTGGCCGAGCAACTGGCTCGTCACAATACGCCAGTCACTACTCTTGATGAAATGTGGTATCGTGTTGAAGCTGCATGGGCAGCTGTACCTGTACGCGCCATCCAAGCTCTGTTTGACTCAATGCCCAGGCGTATTAAGGCCGTTATTATGGCCAGAGGTGGTTGTTCTGTGTACTGATTTGTCAGGATCTATTCACCCTAATTGTGTCAAAATGTAATCACATATCAGTTCTAGTATAATATATTTGTCCAATGAATACCCGTTTATCATCTACATTTCTTCTTGGTGTAGCAATATTAATGTCCAGTAGTGTATTTGCTGCATGTATTCCAATCCCTGTCTTCCTCTACAGTTTTTACCCTCTACAATTCCCTCTTGTACCATGGACGTTATTCCCTCGTGCCAGAACATCTCGTATCACCCTGTCGCTTCTTCTTGTAAATGTTTCCTGTGTGCTCTGTTCTTTGCCGATTCTGCGAAGAACCTCATCATTCGTTCTCTTACAAGCCTACTTGATTTTCAGTATTCTTCTCTAGCAACACATCTCAAATGCTTCTATCCCCTTCCGGTCCGGTTTTACCATGATGCATTACGAGACAATGCTATGTTCATAATGGACATTCTCAGATATATTTTCCCCAAATTAATGTCTATGTTTGATGCCACTGAACTTCTCTTGGCCAGAATTGCCCTCCTTGTCTGCGCTGATCTGCTTTTTGTACCACCCATGTTTTATACGTCATGGCTTATTTTTCTTACAAGATAGCAGAATTCCTTAACTTCGCCTACCATAGGCTACCAAATCTGGTTTTACGTTTCTCGCTATTCTCATTTCCCCTTTGACTTGTTTAGGTTTACTCGCAATCCATATTCTGTACTCATTAGTTGCGATCAGTTCACTTGATTCAGTAGATCCTGTAAGTCCGCTTCACTTTCACTGAGGATTGAAATAACACCAGAGAATCTTATCATTGATACCATTTCACCCTCCAAAATTTAATCCCAACCATGAACCTTTCTTTATAGTTCCGCCATTGCTTCTCGATGTATGGGTTGAACAGCAGAGGCGAAAGACTGCATCCCTGTCTTACATCCTTTACAATCCGAGCACTTCGTTTTTGGTCACCCAGTCTTATTGTTCCCTGTTGGTTCTTTTACATGTTGTATGTCACCCGTCTTTCCGTACATCTTACTCCTATTGTTCTAAGAATATCGAACGTCTTCCACCATTTCGCACTGTCGAACTCTTTCTCTAGATTAACAGATCTTACGAGTGTACCTTGATTTTTCTTCAGTCTTGTTCCCATTATGAAACACAAAGCCAGGAATGCCTCTCTGGCGCGTTTACCTGTCCTAAAGCCAAACGGATAGTCTGGTAACACATCTTTAGTTTTCTTTTCCATCCTTCAGCATGTCACCGTTGTCAACAACTTGGAAGCATGAGATGTTAAGGTGACTGTACTTGTACGATTGTTTTCACACCTATGCGCTCTTGCTATCCGGTATTGCGGATGCTATCTTTCCAAAGGTGTGATGGTACGTCTCCAATGTCATAGACTCTAGATGCCAGCTTGAATAGTCGTTTGGTCCAAATTCCTCCAATGAAATTCCGATAGAATGTCATCTATTCCTTCTGCTTTATTTGATCTAAAATCTTCGGGATCTCTTCTGCTTTATTTGATCTAAAATCTTCGGGATCTCTTTTAAATTCTGACTCGTATAGCGGGTCTCCTACGTGTTCCCGTTCTTTTGTCAACTCTTCCCTCTCATACAGGCCTTCAATGTACTCTTTTCACCTATCCACTCTTTCTTCTGAATTTACCAGTGAAATTTCCTTTGCACGCTCTGTTACGACCCTTTCTTTTAATTGAACGGAAGATTGTTTTCGCTTTTCTATATGCTGAGTAATTATTCCGACGATTATTTCTTTTTCGATTTCTTCACATTTTCCCTGCAACCATTTCACTTTGGTTGCCCAATTTCCTTCCTGAGTGATTTATATTGCTCTGTTCCTGTTTTCCCCCGAACATTTTTGTACTTAGCCTTTCTTCGATTAAATGAAGTATTTCTTCTGTTATCCCGTTCTCTGGTTGGAGTTACCTTACTTATGCGTATGTCAGAGCGTCTAACTTCTGTGATTGCCCTTTTGGTAAATGTCACGCCTTAAACTGAGCTGCATACTGTTATGTTCGTTACCGCAGTATCCACATCGTTAGCGAACATCAAAGGCGTATTTCAATAACCACATCCATTCTTACGTACGATTCTCTTAAACTACAGTCTGGTCTTCATTATTACTAATTTATGGTATGAGTCTAAATCTGCTCTTGGGTACGCTTTAAAATCCAGTATCTGACTTCGTAATCTCTGCCTGAGCATGATGTGGTCCTTCTGGAATCTAGACGTGTCTCTGGTCTTTTCCACGTATACGAACTACTCTTGTGATTCTAGAGGAAAGTGTTCGCAATTACCATCTGACTTTTATTGCAGAACTCATTGTCTGTCGTCTCTCATTCCTACTGCCTAGACTGTATTCTCCCGCAAGCTTACCTTCTTTTTCCCTTCAACAACGTCCCAGTCCCCCATAATTGTTAGATGTTCATCTCCATTTACACACTGAACTACTCGTCCAATATCTCATGTATTTTCTCTGTCTCTTCATCTTTGTCATGCGACTTCAGTATGTATACCGGAACTGACGTTATCGGTGTTGGTTTTCTGTCGAATCTGATGAGAAGAACCTTGTCACTGAATTGTTCACTGTAGTTACCTACTCATAAAGAATCCTCTTCTCGTTATACCACTTTCGGTTACTGTTGATATTACCCCATATTCATCTGAACAGAAATCTATCTTCTTTTCATTCCACTGACGCCCACTGTACCTAGATTGAGCCTTTCCATTTCCATTTTGAGATTTTCTACCTTTCCTGTTAAGTTTCAGATAAAAATGCGTTCAAACTTCTGATATTCCATGATCCGAGTCAGAGGAAACACAATATTTTCAAAAATAAGGATTCTGTCTCTCCGATTAGAGGCTTATTAATAAGGAATAAGCTGTCTAGTGGTAGCGTCTTTGTCAAGTAGTTTAAGTTCTAGCTGCTACACACACACACGCACACACACACACACACACACACACACACACACACACACACACACACACACACACACGCCGGCCGGAGTGGCCGAGCGGTTCTAGGCGCTACAGTCTGGAACCCCGCGACCGCTACGGTCGCATGTTCGAATCCCACCTCAGGCATGGATGTGTGTGATGTCTTTAGGTTAGTTAGGTTTAAGTAGTTCTAAGTTCTAGGGGACTGATGACCGGCCGGCCGCGGTGGTCTAGCGGTTCTGGCGCTGCAGTCCGGAACCGCGGGACTGCTACGGTCGCAGGTTCGAATCCTGCCTCGGGCATGGGTGTGTGTGATGTCCTTAGGTTAGTTAGGTTTAAGTAGTTATAAGTTCTAGGGGACTTATGACCTAAGATGTTGAGTCCCATAGTGCTCAGAGCCATTTGAACCATTTTGAACTGATGACCGCAGAAGTTAAGTCCCATAGTGCTCAAAGCCATTTGAACCATTTTATCACACACACACACACACACACACACACACACACACACACACACACACGGACACACACACACACACACACGCTGTCTTCTACCGTTCCTTTATCTGTGTCATGTTGCCGGGACAGCCCCTTTTGGCGCTTAGTCACTCTGGCCTTAAGCCTTCTGACGTCCAACTTCCTGTGCATGTCTGAAATTCCGATGACAAAGTGCTGCAGCAGTTTGATTCATTTGCACCTAGTAGTCAATACATTACGTTTCTTTATCTAGAGCGTCGCTAAGTTGTACAGAACAATTTACGTGGAAGCCAGCATCTTGGTACAAACACCAAGTTTTTGGGATACAGTAATTAAGGAGTCTCTCGAAATAAAGATGGCGGATATTGTAATAAGCAGGGGCGAATGTGTGAATCCAAGCGAGGCTTGGGTTCCGGTACACAACTTGTCAAAATCCTGCTTTCCATCACAGCCACCAGAGCTGGGAGACGCTAAAAGAATGTGCGTTTTAGAAAATAGTAAGGGATCTGAAAAATGAAAGAGCATCAAAGGGGTGGTGGGCATCGAGAGTCCAGAGCAGCTATGAACAGCGGCGCGGGGCCGTACTTTGTACTCTGGTTGGAATACAGGCAGTGCACGTAAGAGGAAAAGTTCGCAGCACCTGGGTCGGGCGTCGAATCTTTGTGCATACATAAAATGGAAAACTCGACTTTACACCCCGAAATACACCATTTGGGTAGCAGTCGTGATCTCTTCTGAGAGGACGTTATTGTGGCTCATCGTTATTTGAAGTTCAAGAAACTTATGAAAGAAAGGTAGTGATGGGCGCACCTTTAAAATGCTACAAATATGAAATATGATACATCTGCTGTTTCGCGTGCGTTCTCCCAACATGAATACAAATTTCACGAATCCATACTATTTTCACTAAAAGCAGATAGTCTGACAAAGCAGATCACAAATTTTCGACTTGTTGTTTCTGCTGCTGTGGAGCCAATCATTACAATGAGGTAAGTTGGTGAAAGTGTGTAAATGGCTAAAAAACACCACAAGGAAAATTTTATTTTTTGTTAGACTACCTGGTATGGCACTTTATTCGTTGTGGTACCTACATAAATAATAGTTACATACTGATAAAGCTAGGACTGAATTTCTAAAATAGTGCAGCTTCGTAGAGTATTGCATGATTAAGTTTGACGAGTATGCAGAAGGAACGTTGCGGGATTTGTAGAGAGATTATTTAGCACGGATAGTGTGGCAGTGGGTGAACTCAGTGTAGCGATGGATAATGTTCATCAAGAAACGGAAGAAGCCCGTGATGATAAGGAAAGCCCTACATGTTCTCCTCGGCGACGATCAGCTGCTCGTCGAGAAGCAACTGCAATTTTGCTTTCAGTTGTCTTTTATACCTAACACAAAGCTTCCTGAAAACAGGGAACATAGGCTGAAATCACATACAGTCAGTATAATCAGCTGACGGCTGTCAGTGTCCTTCCATTTCATTAAGGTTTCATTTCCAGATTCGGTTTCTATCGGCAAGAAACGGAAAAGAGGAACACGAGGCCGCGGGCCACACCCAGTGACATGAGTCTCATGTGCAATGAGTAGCTATCAGTCGCATCGCAGTCGAGCTCCAATGCATGTCATGCATTTTCTCGAGAATTGATAGAGATTTTCTCTTCTTCCACCGTCAGAAACAAATTCGAAATGTTAGCTATATTCCTTGAGAGAAATATATGGCAAAAGACGCACCAGACATAAACTGGCCAGCGACTACATTCTTCACTGTAAACTTTTCAAAATATGCATGGTGTTGTAGTAAATTTCGAAGTATGACAATAACTATGGGAGTAAGAAAAAAACAGCTGTTTATCGGCTGTGGCACCAGACTGTAAGATGCGCGATAATCCATTTTTTTTTTGGCTAATAGTTTCCTGAAAATCGAACGAGAAAGACTGCACAGCGGATAACAACCACAAATCCAAAAACAGTACTTTTCAATTCTTTAGTTAGAAACTATCAGCAGAGCTTTGCTTCATCTCCACTAAAAATAATAATAATAAAATAGAAAGAAAACCAGGCGTATAGGATGAATCGAAATTTCTCTCCCCATGTATCATATGAGCCAACGGCCTTGCTGCAGTGGTAACACCGGTTCCCATCAGATGGCCGCAGTTACGCGCTGTCGGGCTGGGATAGCACTTGGATGGGTCTGCCCAGCGCTGTTAGCAAGCGGGGTGCACTCAGCCCTTGTAAGGCAACCGAGGAGCTACTTGATTAAAACGTAGCGGTTCCAGTCTCGCAAACTGAGAGCGGTGTGTTGACCACATGCACCTCCATCTCAGCACGCAATGATGCCTGTCGGCTGAGAATGACATGGCGGCCCGTCGGTCCCGTTGGACCTATGTAATCTCTTTCGGAGGGAGTTTAGTTTAGTTTATGTATCGTATGATGCAATTATTGTGAAAGGATCAGCACTCCATATTTTCCGAGTGGGTAGGGAAGATATGCGTTTCGGCGTTTTATTGATGTCATCCAAATGTGAACCAGTGTGATCACTTCCACTATATTTCCATGCCGATTTATTCTGCGACGCATTTCGAGAGACACAACGTATCGTATCGCATATCGTATTACTTCAGGGTGAATCGCGTGTTACGTTTTCTGGAATTTGAACTAGAAGAATAACGAGAACAGTAAAGTTGTTGGGGGTGTAGAACACGGTAAACATATCGTTGGTCATGTTATATCTAACAACTAGAAGAAGATAAACAAAAGGTATGGAACAAATGACAACATCAAACTAATATAAACTGTTAAGCATCTGAAATACATCTTCTGATCGGAATACACTACTAAACAACGTTCATCACAAGAATAAACCTGATGTAAACAAACAAAAACGGTCTGTCAGGAGCCATAGTTCTCGTACACTGATGTCGTTCCGCTCTTGGAAATAGGTGCAACTTATTTGCTATGTATCTTATTACTACATCATTATAAATAAAATTGGCCGTGCGGTTCTAGGCGCTACAGCCTGGAGCCAAGCGACCGCTACGGTCGCAGGTTCGAATCCTGCCTCGGGCATGGATGTGTGTGATGTCCTTAGGTTAGTTAGGTTTAATTAGTTCTAAGTTCTAGGCGACTTATGACCTCAGAAGTTAAGTCGCATAGTGCTCAGAGCCATTTTGTAAATAAAATTTTGAGATATTGTGACATATTAATAGCCATCAACATTTTTCTTAACCCCACTTTATGTTGTAACCTGTTGTGACCGCGACCGGAACGGTCGTGGGGTGGCCGACAAAGCGCGGCGGGACCAAACGGAGAGCGGCCCGCGAACAAAGAAACGAACGGAAATGACGGACACGAAACAACGACGGACGGTGGAGAGAGACATTACGACGAAACACACAAGAAGAAACGGAGTGACAGAGATAACCTAAAGAATCCAAGACGTCTACAATTAATGAAAACAAAGAACGATAAACACACTCTCTGATGTCGAGGCGATGTGTGGAGACTCACGCAATAATTACACTCGCTGGCTGAACTTTTTTTTTTTCCTTTATTGATTTTCAATTCCCCCCCCCCCCCCCCCCCCGAAGGGTGGCGGGCTGGCAGCAGCTTAGTAAGCTGCTCTACAGCCTACAGACTTTTTTTTAAATAACGGAAGAAGAAAAGAAACAAGAAAAACAGCCGATAAAACGGTGACTTAAAGTGTAAAATGGCGGAAAAATGCGGGAAGTTAAGACAGAAAGCAAAAGGGGTTGGCAATGTTAATAAAAGACACAGGAAGCAGACAAGTAACATAGTACACACACAACTAAAAAAACATGGCGACAGTCTGGTTTCTGTTCGCAAGAGATAGAAAGCACACCCAGCGACAGTATGATGGCCGTTTGCAACACTTCCCAAAAAACACAACACTGAACACTCACTGTAAAACACTCACTGGAAAACACTGCACGAAAATGGCGGCACAAAGATGACACTTCCGAGCCAAAGGCAGATTGGGGGGGTGGGTACCTGGAGGAGGCGGAAGAACAAGGAGGGAGGAAGGAAAAAAAACGAAAAGGGGGGAGGAACCAAGGAGGGAGAGGACTAATAAAGGGGGAGAGGCGCAGTCAGACGAAAGAGGGAATGAGAGGAGGGAAATGCAAAAGGACTCGGGGGAGAGAAGGTGGCTGAGAGATGGGGGGAGGGGGGGGAAGGCTGGCTGAACGAGAGGAAGGCGCTTAAATACTCTATCGGAGGCGCCGCTAATGGCTGCTGGAATCACGTGTTCCACTGTGGCGCCCTCACACTAAATGCTTGCCGGGTGGCGCGCACCACCACAGCTCACGCCGCGACGGTGCAGAGACGTCTAGGGGTCTTCGACGTCCACGACGTCTTTCGGGGATTCAAATTCCGCGGCGCGCGGTACCATACTTTAGGTACGTAATTTTTATCCCACAAATGGCGTACAATGACAATCTCCGTAAGCGCTACTTGTGCTCTGATTGTCTCGCTATTCATACGTACTGCTCCCTGCTTCGCAATAAAACGTGCGTGACGTTGTCGTTAATGTTTCTCACAATGTTGCAGAGAAACATCAGCTTTGACGTTTTTCGAGAAACACTGTGTAGTAAATATAAGGCCGAGTAACATAACTACAAACATCAAAAACCATTTTGCATCATCCCGGTTCCCAGAATTCCTGAAGATAGACGTTGACTGTGGATATGCTATCACAGACACAGTCACTTTCACTGTTCACTAAACCCGCCCAAATACGTAAACAGCCATGCATGAGCAGCGCCTATTAGAGTAGAGTGGCCAGCATGTTCTCCAAACATGAACCCTGTCGAACATGCCTGGGATAGATTGAAAAGGGTTGTTTGTGGCCAACGTAACCAACCAACCACTCTGAGGGATCTACGCCAAATCACTGTTGAGGAGTGTGACAATCTGGACCAACAGTGCCTTGATGAACTTGTGGATAAGATGCCATGATGAATAGAGGCACGCATCAATGCAGAACGTGCTATTGGGTATTAGAGGTGCCGGTGTGTACAGCAATCTGGACCACCACCCCTGAATGTCTCGCTGTACGATGGTGCAACACGCAATGTGTGGTTTTTATGAGCAATAAAAAGGGCGGAAATAATGTTTGTGTTGAACTCTATTCCAACTTTCTGTTCAGGTTCCGGAACTCTCGGAACCGAGGTGATGGAAACCTTTTTTTTAATGTTTGTATAAGCGTGATGCAATCGGTAACACTGTGGAATATAATCGTGTGTACATGCGGCCGGCAACTCACAAGTCATTGCGTTCTATAAATATATTTTGTTCGGTTTGAATACCTAAATCACTGAACCACGAAATTCATCGAGTATATGGTAATTAACTCATACTGGACCATTCTTTAACAAAAATGCACGTCTTCTTGTTTCTAATTACATGTCGCATGCAAAATTCTGGTTTTCATTGCTGATACACATTCTTAATTATCGATATTTTATAAAAGATTTTTGAAGTCAAGAAAACATTACACAATTAAAATTTCTGGAGAAAAATGAATAATAAAATACTCATTCTTTGAATATACCCATCGCTTTGTACGACAGATGTGGTCTCGCACGAGCAAGAGTGATAAGCCTAGTAGAAACATGGAAAACAATAATTTTCACGACGTCGAGCACACAGCATAAATGCTGAATTTTTGCAGTTTTCGCGGTAAGGCTGCAATCTGAACCCAATAGAATTGATCTGAATTCAAGTTAAGGAGGGTAGGATGTCAAACAGGCCGACTTGGAGCAGGAAAGGCACCACAGGACATTTTAATCTCCACTCTCTATACATTTACAAATAAATGCATAGAACTTTGTCAGGATCACCAGGAAGGATTCAGTATTCACTCTCATAGCAGTGGAAGTTCAAAAACATAACAAAATAATTTTTTTACATGTGAAATTTCATCATTTTTCTCACTCACAATTGGCTGCATTTCTTGCTATAGGTACACTTTTGTTCATGAGAAAGAGAGGTTGTTCGATGAATTTTGCACAGCATACAAACCATATTTACAGGTGTACGAAACTCTTGAATTTTCCAATTATAGTAAGAATGGTGGTTAAAGCTGAGAAAATTAACTACAAAATTTGAGTTTTTTCAAAACATGAAGGTTAAAATGTAACAGCTCATTCATTTTTTCATAAATTAAATAAATTCGAGATTTTCGTACACCTCTAAGTATGGTTTGTATGCTGTGCAAACTTCAGTGAAGTACCTCTCTTATTTATGAAGAAAAGCTTACCTAAAGCAAGAAATGCAACCGATAGTAAGTGAAAAAATTATGCAATTTCTCATGTAAAAAAATTATTTTGTTATGTTTTTGAACTTCCCCTGGTATGAGTGTGAATTCTGAATGCTTCCTGGTCATGCTGACAAAGCTTTATGAATTTATTTGTAAAAGTATAGAAAGTGGAAATTAAAATGTTCTGTGGCCCCTCTCCTGCTCCAAGTCGGCCATTTGACGTCCTACCCCCTTAGGCGATTTGTAGCGAGAAATAACAAAGACATTTAACCTCCCAAACATACTGGAACTAATGACACGTCACTGCTGAATGATGGTGCAATGAGGAGCAGCACGTCATAAAAGTGGAGGAGGAAAGGTGACCTTTTTTGTGGCTTGGGATTCCGTTGCTGATCGCCTCGTTATCAACGTAGCAATACTGAAATGTGTTCCTCAGGGACCGATATGGAAGGTGTTCAGAGATTACCAGACAACTGTCTGTAATCTCTTCAGTGGTTCAAAATGGCTCTGAGCACTATGGGACTTAACATCTATGGTCATCAGTCCCCTAGAACTTAGAACTACTTAAACCTAACTAACCTAAGGACATGACACACATCTATGCCTGAGGCAGAATTCGAACCTGCGACCGTAGCGGGCACGCGGTTCCAGACGGAAGTGCCTAGAACCGCACGGCCACGCCGGTCGGCAATCTCTTCTGTGGCTTCAATAATTAACTACTTGGTGAAATCCCGCCAGTGCGCCTTTACGCAACACACAGCTCATGCAGAAATATTACCTGTGTTAAAATCAGGAATTTTTATCACTCTTCTTTTTTAAGATCGAGAGCATGTTACGTTTTCCATCCAATAACCTAAGAAGCGTATCGCCTGAGTTTCAGCATATATTATTTCGTTCCGTTTGAACCTGAATGACATTCATAGCCATAATTTTCTCTGCTCGTCTCTCTTTACGTCTTTACTGCAGCTCTTCACATCACTACAGGTTAGCTGGCTCACTTTTCTGGCCAGTGCTGCCGAAGTTAAATGTGCGGGTAAATCTGTTGCCCCGCATTACCGCTAAGTCGATGCACGCGTAACGCACAGCATAAAACGTATGCTCATTATCGTACTCGGCTGTACTGTAAACATCTTGACTTCCGTTCCAAGTGAGACGAAATCCAATGAGTTGCCAGTAAACGCGGAAGAATACGTAGTGCAATGTTTACATGAGGTTCATTCTTATGATGAATGTACTACTACAATGTTCCACGCTGCCTACCACTGTTGGAGAACCCTCGATGTGTGTTTGTAGAGCTCGCGGATCGCGGAGTCTGCCTACTGCTGCGGCTGGCCTGACGCGCCACCCGCCCTGCAGAGGTCTCTGGCGGTCGTCATCTGTCGCGCGCAACGACCCCTGGCGCTCACTGCCGGAAAGTTCTACTACGTGTCGCGCGCCACCTTCATACAGGTGAGTGTGAAACCTGTCCACTTTCACGGGCAGTAAGCGAGTCCGCTCTTTGACGGTTAACTGGGCCACTTGGAGGGGGGGAGGGGGGTGAACTGGAAACTTCCAGTTAAACCAATAGCATCATCCCTTCTCTACATCTGCAGTTGGCGTAGCACGATGAAGTGCGTGGCACAGAATGCTTTCTTGTACTACATAAAGTGTTCAAAGAATGTGTAGCGCAACTTTTACCGCTTACGAGCGAATGTTTGGAGGGCTGAGATTCAATATGAGCAGGTGAGCAGGGAATGACACAATAAGCTCAATGACAGTAAACGTATAGCTCATATCAGAGACAGAAACAAAACTAAAAACCCAAAATAAATGCAGTCTGTTTGAAAGTATACATCTACGAAATGGAAATATTCTACTACGAAAATTTAGATACTGTGTTGTTCAATCCTTACATTTGAACACTCTTGGATCACCGCTGGCCCGCTTCCACATGTTGGCCGCGACACTGTTCGTCGAACTTGTTTCAGCTGGCTCCGGCATGCTCAATAGAGGTCACATCCGCAGATACCTCAGCTCATTCAATTCGTTTCCTACGTGGATCATGGAGGGAGGTTTCCACGAACCAGTCACAGCGTGTTCGTCATTATCGTCTTGAAAGGCGAGAAATATCAGTGTAATATTCACTATACCTCTGGACAATGGAATGGAGAACAGTCCCAACGCTGAAGAACCTTAACACGCACGATAACTTTGAGAGGGACACACCATTCGTTACGGGCTCAAGAAGTGAGTGACCCACTTGCATGCTGAACCCGTCGGTGTGGATTCTCATGATGGACATAGGTACATGGTGGCTTCCATACCCATCTTTAACTATCATCAGTTGTCACTTAAACTCTGCTCTCGACAAGTGAACAGAATCTGAAGCCACCTATCGTGTTTCGGTTCCAAGTGTTCTCTTTATAGGCTATCTTGAGCCATAGCGTTAGGATGGCTTTTTGCCGTTCTTCGTAATGGGCTCCTTGTTGGTTCGTCAGTCTTCTAAGTCGTTCCGCCAGGTATTGCTCTCCTGTGCCAACTCTTCATCTTGGAACACACACCCAACGTCATCAGTTATGTGTTGGATAACTTCCGAAATTTGTCTTCAGCTACAGATATTATCTCTATAGCTTCTTCAGGTATAATGTAAGTTATACCTTGACGTCTTCGTACTTAAGTTGAAAAGAACACACAGAAAATGTTGTGGGGAAGGCTAACTATAGCCTTGAGTTTTATTAGCAGGACACTTAGAAAATCTAACAGACCTACTAAAGAGACTGGCTACACTACACTTGTCCGTCCTCTTTTAGAATACTGCTGCGCGGTAAGGGATTTTTGCCAGATAGGACTGACGGAGTACATCGAAAAAGTTCAAAGGAGAGCAGCATGTTTTGTACTATCGTGAAATGGGGGAGAGAGTGTCACTGAAATGCTACAGGATTTGGGGTGGACATCATTAAAACAAAGGCGTTTTTCTTTGCGGTGGAATCTTTTCACAAAATTTCAATGACTAGCTTTTCCCTCCGCATGCGGAAACATTTTTTCGACGCCGATCTACAAAGGGAGAAACGATTACCATCATAAAATAAGGGAAATCAAATCTCGCACGGGAAGATATTCATGTTCGTTTTTTCCGCGCGCTGTACCAGATTGGAATTGTGAAGGTGGTTCGATGAACACTTAAAGGTGATTTGCAGAGCATCCATGTAGATGTAGAAGCAGATCTTATTTTTTCATTATTTTCAGATGTTCCTCCTCTCCCCAGTCTGAAGAGAACCTCCTAATTTATCATCTAATCAGACAAGCTACTTTTCAACATCTGTCTTTATCATTAAAACTAAAAGGCTTCGATTCTCTTTTCTTCGGATTTTGCCACAGGCATGATGTACTTCAATCTAACACTGTGCCCTAGATGTACGTTCTTAGAAATATCTTGATCAAATTATGTCAGATGTTTGATACCACTAGACTTCCTACGGCCTTATGTCCTCTTTGCTTCACCTGCCGTGTGTTACTTTGTGTCCAGTGTAACACAATTCCTTGAATTCTTCCCTTTGTGATCACCAATTTTATGTTAACTGTATCACAAACCTCATTTCTGCTACTCCTCGCTAGTTTTGCCTCTCAGTCAACAATGTGGGCTCATTAGATGGTTCATTCCAGACAACGGCTTTTGCGGGAATTCCCTCTTCCTCATCTGTTGGGTTCTTCACTGTGAGACAGACATTAAATGTTTCGTGTCAAACCATGGCAACAGAATGTTCGATAGACATAGCTGGGTATGGGGATTTTGTGGACATCTTCCTACACTGACGACGCTTGTGTTTGTAAAGTGAAGATGAGCTCCCTGTCTAAGCTGGAGATGAGTCATTGAGCCATATGGACAGACAGTCCTATTCATGTCTGTCGACACAGCGCTCCAAATTCAGCTGAAATGGGAATCCACGTCCACTTTTGTACCCATTACACAGTTGTGGGTAATAGCAATTACTTTTAGGCGTCAGTCTCCAATCAAAAAACACAGACTATACAAGTCATCAAGATGGCGCATATATAATGTTGATCATTTTATATTTCAGGCAACGGCCTTGCCGCAGTGGATACACCAGTTCCCGTCAGATCACCGAAGCTTAGCTCTGTCGGGCGTGGCCGGCACTTGGATGAGTGACCATCCAGGCGGCCAGGCGTTGTTGCCATTTTTCGGGTTGCACTCAGCCTCGTGATGCCAATAGAGGAGCTGCTCGACCGAATAGTAGCGGCTCCGGTCAAAGGAAAGAATCAAACGACCGGGAGAGCGGTGTGCTGACCCCACGCCCCTCCTATCCGCATCCTCAGGTGAGGATGACACGAAGGTCGGATGGTCCCGATGGGCCACTTGTGGCCTGGAGACGGAGTGCTTTTTTTATTTTACATTTCACAATAGAGACGTAGATATTACATGGGAAGAGAAGTGTCTAAAACACTTTTGTGCATGGTGATTTATACGAATCCTATCCTCACAGTTATTAGAACTGAATAATTTCGATGACTGAACACTGAATATCGATTCGTACAAACAGGAAAGCTGGTTACCATGTGATGTAGGGTGTGCAACAGAGAGGTCTACGTTGTGAGACTGTTTCAGATATTTCGTAAGCAGTCTTCTAATACAAAGGAGTCTGTGAGTAATCACGCCCTAATTCTTTATACATGCCCAATTTCTGTTATTAATTACATCTGACAAGTAAGGAGGTAGTCCTGTGTACAAACATTTCAGAAACAATATACATCACAGACGACAGTATGCTTAGCAGCTAATCCTGACATTATGTTTACCAACAGTCATATTTTTTTGTGATTCTATTGGATATTTATAATTATTGTTCCGCTAGATATACGAAACCTGCCAAACAAACAGATTCATGAGTTACTAAAGAGTTATTTGTTATATCGTAGTACTGTGCGACTGCTTCTTCCATTGACTGCGGACGTAGTCACCACGGAAATCGTTATCGACATAGTTTTTACACAATAGAAATGTGTCTGGTGCTTGACATCAGCAGATCTACCAAAGGTTCGGTATTGAGTCACTGGTGGTTCCCTTTACACGAGACTCATATGAGGCCATGCAAGCAGTCAGTTTTTCTTCCACTGCTCGAAGCATATATGCAAGTCATTTTCTGTAATGATTAGCAGGACTTCTGGAATTTCCGTCTTCCGTTTAGCGAAGGAACACATCCGTAGCACATTAACACGTCCATTGCATAACGCTTTGTTTGGTTTTTTATAGCTGAGGGGGCAAAGTTTAATGCAGAGAAACAGTCGAGCAAAACGACTTCACAACAATTCATTTCTTTATAAAACGACCAGGGTCGGTTTTTTTCAGATAATGTATGCACAAAATGACAAGGTTATAAATAAATTATATACTGAAATGCACAGTTTCTTGTCTCTCACCATGAAGATAAAAGTTACTAGTTCTTGAACCAGATTGATATAGCTCTCTACTTAGTAATGATGTACATCCGCTCTCTCGTCGAAAGGCCCGTACCCAAGGACCGGAAAATTGCACAAATCACGCTAATACCCAAGAAAGGAAATACGAGTAATCCATTGAAGTACGCACCGATAATCACTAACGTTCAATTTCAGTAGGATTTTGGAACATATACTCCCTTCGAACGTTATGAATTACCTCGAAGAATACGATTTATTGAGAAATAGTCGGCAGGGATTCAGGAAATATCTTTCCTGTGAAACACAAGCACGTCTTTACTCTCACGAACTAATGAGTGCTATCCGCAGATGACCTCAAATTGATTCCATATTTTTAGAATTCCGGAAGACTTTCGACATCGCTGCTCACAAGCAGCTTCTAATCAAATTGACTGACAAGGAACGAAGTGTGCGACCCTCAGATTTGAAGATTTGGTTCAGGAAATTGTTGAAAAAGTGTGGGACTACAGGTGCTTTACGATTTTGACATTATGTGATGAGTTTTGTCAAGTGTCTAGAAGTATGTTTATGCAGTTCTTACAGAAGGTTTAAATTATAGAAAGATATCCGCAGGCAACAGATTTCTACGTGAGTGGTATTCAAAGCTTTTTGTATGATAAGTAAGTGCCTTAATATTGGTAGGAATTATGCAGAAAAGTATATTAAAGAACACGCTTTCATGTAAAAATAAAATTACTCAGAAAAGTCTACTTGTATTACTTTTATTTCAAAACAGTACTTACCCAAAAGACACATCTCGTATATAAACGGCCGATAATGCCATTCCATCATTTCCAATTTTTACTTGGTGTAGACTTTATACGAGGCGAAGACGTGGGTTAGTATACCTGTCGGATTAAACTTCCTGTGAAGGCATTCTTCAGTGTTTTAGGTTATTTTTGCCAGTAATTTAACTAAACGTCTGTGAAAAGGCATAAGTCATAGCTCTTCTGCGCTCAGCACTATACTGTTTTATTCTATCCTCTAATCTATTTTAGACGACAGTGCGCTGAAGTAACCGTCAATATTTCTTTTTCAGTTGATCAACGCCTCATACACGTACTACGCATTGCTGAGACAAATGAGCGATCGCTGAACAACACCCTTTAGGTTCCGGGAAGACATCCAAGAAACAACAGGACTTACATTTATTTCAACTCAGAGGTTTAGAATCAAGGAACTATACTTATATTCAGTTTGTTACATACTGAAATTTATAATCTTCATTTAACTGTGTGACACGAAACAAACAGATGTGAACGGATTCCACATTACAAATCGGAAGAAATAACATCGGTGAAATGCGAGTCATACATATAACAATGTTTTTGTTCGGTTTTTTCTTCTAAAGAATTACTTGTGTGGCAAGTATACATGGTCGTTTTTCAATAAAACTGTTAAATCATTAATTTCCTAGTAATAAGATTAAAGCGTTCTGTCTCGCATGTTTTCTTTGCTTTACCCTGCAGCTTTCACAGACAACTAAATATTTTGATTCCTTTCACAGCAGTTGTTAAAATGTTAGTTAGATACCACGTCTACTACTGGCGGTATTGTTGATGTTGCTACTTGTATATTTTTCACCTACACAACGTTCAGTGAGCAGTACATGTAACACACCAATTCATGTCACAGAGTGATAAAAATTCCCATTATATCATGAGCTTGGCTCTTTCGCGAGATTGGCTTGGAGTAACAAAGTATTTTACTTCATGTGTGTGAGGTGCATATTGTCCCGATAGTACATAAAGCTAATGGAGAGTAAGTAGTTTTGCAACTTTGGAATTTGTGAACGTGGTAAACAGGATCGGAGAATAAGAAATTGGCATCCTGGTCGAATGAACTAACGATAACGAAGCTGTAGTCATGTATAATATGAGTGATAGCCGTCATGGGTGTGTAATAAAAGGGCCACAAGAATAAAAAGAAAAAGTAATCAGGCTCATTGTAAAGATCAGTTCAAGACATATGCGACATAACTGCACAATATGAGTACATTTACCAAGTTAGACACATAAAAAATCTTGGTAATTACTTCATCATCGAGATTTATACTTAACTTACTTATACCAGAATGGCAAACACGGGACGCAGAGCAGCATCCTATACTAAGGAGTAAAACAGAACAATAAATTTCCTAAGGAGGTTACAAAATACAGCTCAGTTCAAAAGTTAAGAAGTACTTGTTACACAGTGCTTTCAACACAGTGAATGATTCATTCAATAACACAGAGTGGAAGATCAGTAAAAAATGTGATACAAGTAAGCGATAATATAGCACTTCTATCGTTTCACGACGTGCCCCTGCACTATGATTATATTTTTGTCAGGGAATCGTACGCAATTATTCTGTAGTAGATAACGCATACTGCCCTCTGTCTGAATCCAACATCTCACTCATTATGATTCAGGAAATCAAGCAGTGTAATGGGAAATTTAGGTAGACTAAATGTAAATCTTACATTGTTGTCATGATGCTGACGTCAGCTGATAATGTGTATAGTATACTTCGTGTTTGTACTGTTGGTGTTGAGTGATTATTGCATAGTTTAGCACTAGATTGTTACAAATGTAACAGTATTGTACATTAGCGGTAAACCATCCATCACCCTCATTTACGATTATCGTCATTTTCCTGAATTACTTAAGTAATTCTCGGGATCTTTATTATTGTCAGGTCACCTGTTCTATCCTTGACAAAACAGACTTCTAAGTAATTCTTTATACATGCATTGTGTTCTATATATAGTTTTTATACTGCAATACTACATGTACAGCATACGAACAGAACTGATCCATAGATGAACACTACCGCCACTACTACCACCACTAGTAATAATAATAATAATAACAGTAAAAACAATAGTATTTCAACAGAATAATGGACACATACTTCAGATAAAAGCTGTAGAAAGTTATTTCTCTAGCTACCGTTCAGTCCTGTAGTCAGAAACAGCAACACAGAGGCAGATGTCACAAGTAATCTTGGGAAGCTGCTTTTGTTTTCCATGAGACATAAAGCAGTTTTCATAGATGATCAATAGATGTTGCTGATAATACATCATATAGTTGGAAAACGTTTCGGGCAGTGCAATCGGTGATGCGAGAAGAGTGCGCATGACGAGAAACTTATTGAAAAATCAGATTTACGTGGCTGTCAACGAATATACGAACACCAGAAGAGTGAGCTTGCATGATTCTCTGAATGTATGTAGCACTGTTTGGTATTATATCACTACTGCAGTGGAATGGAGTCACTGAAGGCCATGAAACCCCACACTACTAGTAACAGAATGTATGTTGTAAACGGTTTCTTTATAAATAACTCATCCGCTACCAGTCAATGACGCGTTTCGGGAAATGATTCCTATTTTCATGCGATTTTTTTGTGTTTTTTATCCCATTTCTATGTGATATTATCGATGTGTGAGTGTCTGCTTCATTGCCTTGACTTTAAGTTTCCCTATGGTCCATTTGTGCAGAGTCTCAAACACACTAAACATCACACACAACTTGTAGTACACTTTTAAACCTCGAAAACTTTTCTAATGGGTCCAATCAGATATCTTGTAATCCACTGCCTGAGACACACAACCAGTTGCTGCCATCCTGGTCAAAAATTGACTGCAGCGTGTTCATTACCAAAGCCAGTGTGGAGGGTAATACCATCACTGAACATATGTTCTGCCTACAATCCTATCTTTGGCTTCACCATCAGGATCTGACATCTCAACGTTAAAGCGCGAGATGAAACCTGCCTAGCGGTATCGATGGTCGTAGTATAGCTTGCAATGAACTATTTAATTTGGTACCAGCTGGCACTTTGGATTTAATTTGTACCTTAATGTGTGCCATGGTCGCCATAACGTCAGCCACAGTTGGTCGTCTGATGCGGCGATCAAGATTTAAGTCACTATGATGTCAACGAGAAAGATGGCGGTGAACACGCACATCTTTTCGGGACCTTTGGCACAAACACAGGTACACCGCTGCCTCCTGTTTATTGCGTTCAGTCTTGCAATTATTGCCATTTGAAATGTCATATGCAGCGTGTTCGGCATCTCCCTTCACAAACTTCTAGGGCTTGTAGAGGGGAGTGTGTACATAAAACTCTGAATATGAATCCATGTCCGGATTCGTACCGTTTCCATACTACAGGAATTTGGAAACATTTTTGCTAGGTAGGTTTACAACAGGATGGTCATGGTGCGGGGTGCTTGCGTCGGATCGGCTGAAGTCATTTGACGTCTGTCCTATCTCTTTGCCTGGTTCAATCCTTCTTCAACTGTGACTGTTAGAGGCAGTATGGAGTATTGGAGGTAGTATGGATGTAGTTGTTGGTCACCCACAACATACCAGAAGGTGCTGGGAGCAACACCCATTGCACACACAATTGCTGGTGTTCTAGTTGACGAATTAACTTCAACATAATGCAATACGGTCTCTTCCAGTTCGGTTTTGTGGCGTTACTCGATAAACGTTTTCTCAACCATGTTGCTCTCACATTCACGCAGATGTGAATGAGGCTCGACCCAGGTCAGAGAGGTGGGACAGACGTGAAGTGACATCAGACGATCCGACGTAAGCACCCCCAAAATGAGAACACTGTTGTAAGACTACCTAGGAAACATGTTTTCAATTGGCGGTAGAACGGAAATGGTTCGTTCCCAGAAAAGTGTTCCTATCCCAAATATCATGTACTCACACTCCTCTACAAGCCCTCGAAGTTTGTTGCGGGAATTTCCAAACACTCTGTATGCAGCTCGTCTAGTTTTAAAAATGTATAGTATTTACATGAATTCTTAATTATATGAGGTGCTATGCACTTTTAAATAGATGATGAAACTTTGTTTCTCGTATCAGTATGACGTTATAAATATCAATATTATTGTTCCAAGGAAGATTTCCTTTAACCATTACGAATATGCGTTAAAGCATTTCAGAATGACGTATTACTTGAGAATAACACACATGCCCGAATAAAGATTGTAAATAAATAAATTTAATAACAAGAAGCCCAGAAATGTTATTGTTTCTAAAACGCTGTTGACACGTCACATCCAGCTGTTGGGGATTAATTCAGAACAACAATTAAAAGCTGGCCTTGGTGGACGTGCGGTACTAGGCGCTTCAGTCCGGAATCGCAAGACTGCTACAGTCGCAGGTTCGAATCCTGCCTCGGGCATGGATGTGTGTGATGTCCTTATGTTAGTTAGGTTTAAGTAGTTCTAAGTTCTAGGGGGCTGATGACCTCAGATGTTAAGTCTCATAGTGCTCAGAGCCATTTGAGCCAACAATTAAACCTCACTCGAACGCTCAATAAGATCTCACTGAAATTTAATAAATCCACAGTTGATGTTCGTCGACATCGTCTTGTCATGTCTACATTGTTTAAAAACCCAGTACAATGTAGTAATATGTCAACAATACTTATTCACCCAGTAGAATTTAGCAACTACAGACCAATCATCAAGAAAAGCGTGGCTTTGTGTTTTCATGTTTAATATTTACTGTCACTAAATAACGCTTTTTGCCATTGCCCTGTGTGACCTCTATCAACGACAATTACAAATGCTGTATTTCTTAGTTACACCCTAAGAGGTGTTCCTTCAGATTTCAGTACTGTAAATAATAACCATAGGATAGAAATACACTCCTGGAAATGGAAAAAAGAACACATTGACACCGGTGTGTCAGATCCACCATACTTGCTCCGGACACTGCGAGAGGGCTGTACAAGCAATGATCACACGCACGGCACAGCGGACACACCAGGAACCGCGGTGTTGGCCGTCGAATGGCGCTAGCTGCGCAGCATTTGTGCACCGCCGCCGTCAGTGTCAGCCAGTTTGCCGTGGCATACGGAGCTCCATCGCAGTCTTTAACACTGGTAGCATGCCGCGACAGCGTGGACGTGAACCGTATGTGCAGTTGACGGACTTTGAGCGAGGGTGTATAGTGGGCATGCCGGAGGCCGGGTGGACGTACCGCCGAATTGCCCAACACGTGGGGCGTGAGGTCTCCACAGTACATCGATGTTGTCGCCAGTGGACGGCGGAAGGTGCACGTGCCCGTCGACCTGGGACCGGACCGCAGCGACGCACGGATGCACGCCAAGACCGTAGGATCCTACGCAGTGCCGTAGGGGACCGCACCGCCACTTCCCAGCAAATTAGGGACACTGTTGCTCCTGGGGTATCGGCGAGGACCATTCGCAACCGTCTCCATGAAGCTGGGCTACGGTCCCGCACACCGTTAGGCCGTCTTCCGCTCACGCCCCAACATCGTGCAGCCCGCCTCCAGTGGTGTCGCGACAGGCGTGAATGGAGGGACGAATGGAGACGTGTCGTCTTCAGCGATGAGAGTCGCTTCTGCCTTGGTGCCAATGATGGTCGTATGCGTGTTTGGCGCCGTGCAGGTGAGCGCCACAATCAGGACTGCATACGACCGAGGCACACAGGGCCAACACCCGGCGTCATGGTGTGGGGAGCGATCTCCTACACTGGCCGTACACCACTGGTGATCGTCGAGGGGACACTGAATAGTGCACGGTACATCCAAACCGTCATCGAACCCATCGTTCTACCATTCCTGGACCGGCAAGGGAACTTGCTGTTCCAACAGGACAATGCACGTCCGCATGTATCCCGTGCCACCCAACGTGCTCTAGAAGGTGTAAGTCAACTACCCTGTCCAGCAAGATCTCCGGATCTGTCCCCCATTGAGCATGTTTGGGACTGGATGAAGCGTTGTCTCACGCGGTCTGCACGTCCAGCACGAACGCTGGTCCAACTGAGGCGCCAGGTGGAAATGGCATGGCAAGCCGTTCCACAGGACTACATCCAGCATCTCTACGATCGTCTCTATGGGAGAATAGCAGCCAGCTTTGCTGCGAAAGGTGGATATACATTGTACTAGTGCCGACATTGTGCATGCTCTGTTGCCTATGTCTATGTGCCTGTGGTTCTGTCAGTGTGATCGTGTGATGTATCTGACCCCAGGAATGTGTCAATAAAGTTTCTCCTTCCTGGGACAATGAATTCACGGTGTTCTTATTTCAATTTCCAGGAGTGTATTTTAAGACATTAAGAGAGTATTGCTTGGCAATGTCGACAAGAACATCTTATTGGGGCAAATTGAAATAATCAAAGGTTAGTAAATTGAAGAACACCATTTTTCTAATTGCTTTGACATGTAAGTCAACGGCTGTACACCCCCTTCCCCCCCCCCCCTCGCCTTTCCGCCCTTTTTTCAGAATGTTTCCGATGATGTGAGGTTAATTTTTAATAGAAGTAATTCTATAATATCTATAAAATCCAGCATATAATTTTTTATTTCATACTTCGATGCTGAAACATAATGTCAGAAACTGCAAAGCACCGCAGAACTGCCACCATCGCACATATAACACAGTATTCTCAGAAATTTGAAACTGACAAGAACAGAAGAGACGTAGATAACTGGATCACATGCTATTTTCGATGCGGGAATGACGATGCGGAGAATGACTAACCATGTTCCATAATTTTAATGTGGGAAGCATTGGTGCAAATACTAATAATGATAACGATGACCGTGCTGTGGTGTTGCTTGGACTGCGTGGTCGTCACAACGAACTCCACATGACAATCAGTAGGGAGAATATAGAGTTAGGGGTGATGAGTCGATGCTGTGCTGTATGACGGTGATAGTGGCTCCAGTAACATGATATGAATTCACCTCTGCTGGACGATGCCATATCCAACGCCTAAGATATCAAGTGTGAAGTGATGCCTTCCCTTACAGCCAAGGGCCGCTGGAATCCCAGGTGAAAGTTCCACACCGACGCATACCGCGGTACATCTTTAGAGCACCCTTCGGGTGAATGACAGCCTATCTGAGTACGACCACAGTCCTGGTCTAACAAGAAAGGTGGTTCATTCGACCAAGAGAAATGTCTTCGATCATCCACGGTCCATTCTCGATGACCCTACGCCATTTGCAATCGTAACTGACTTTGTCGTCGAGTTAACATGGAAACACATAGGGATCGTCTCATGTGGACACCCATGTTCAGCAATGGATGCTGAACAGTGTGCTCCGAAGCACCTGTATCTGCACCAGCACTGTATTCCGTCGTCAGATCTGACCGCAGCCAGATCTGCTTTACAGAGCTGGCAAACCACCGACGTCCGATATGAAAAGAAATCTTTCATACTGTCGGTTGCTGCCTATCCAGAAAACACAAATCTAGGTCGGTGGATGGGGGTTTGGAGCAGTTTCTCAAGAATGTAAGCATGCCGGCTCAAGTACTGCTCCAGTTCCCTCCAAAGCCGCCTGAGGAAGGAGCGACCGTCAGAGATAGCTGTCTACGAAATAACTGTGGTGTTGGAAATGAGGAGTGGTGTCATCAGCGATTGACACTGCGCAGGGGACGTCATTCCACTACATGAAGTTGGCAACAACTATTATGTAGGTTACAGTGAGAGGCAGCCATGAGCAACTGCTCCCTCCAACCGCCGGCTGCCTGAGGGACACGTCGAGATGAATGCACCACCAGTCTCTAATGTTCGGGCTCCAGCGTTCTGCTGGCAATGTTCGAGCCTCTGTTGTAACTTGTTGTAACCGTGATCGGAACGGTCGCGGGGTGGCCGGCGGGACCAAACGGAGAACGGCCCATGCACAAACAAATGAACGGAAAGGATGGACACGAAACAACGATGGTCGATGGAGAAAGACCTTACGACGACAACACGCAAAACATAACGGAGTGACAGAGACAACCAAATGAATCCAAGACGTCCACGATTAACGAGATCGAAGTACGATAAACATGCTGTCCTGTCGAGGCGATGTGTCGAGACTAACAAAATGATTAGACTCGCTGGCAGAGCTTTTTTTTTCCCCTTTATTGATTTTCAACTCCCCCCAAAGGGGGCAGGCTGGCAGCAGCTTAGTACGCTGCTGTACAGCCTACAGACTTGTATTTTAAAAAATGGTGAAGAAAAGAAACAAGAAAAACAGGCGATAAAACGGTGACGTCAAGTGTAAAATGGCGGAAAAATGCGGAAAGTTAAAACAGAAAGCAAAAGGGGTTGGCAACGTTAATAAAAGACACAGGAATCAGGCAAGTAACATAGTACACACACAATTAAAAAACACGGCGACAGTCTGGTTTCTGTTTGCAAGAGATAAAAGGCACACCCAGCGACAGTATGATGGCCGTTCGCAACACTTCCCAAAAAACACAACACGGAACACTCACTGTGAAACACTCACTGTAGAACACTCAATGTTGAACATTGCACAAAAGTGGCAGCACAAAGATGACACTCCCAAGCCTAAGGCAGATGTGGGGACGGGACCTGGAGGAGGGGGAAGAACAAGGAGGGAGGAAGGGTAAAAACGAAAAAAGGGGGTGACCAAGGAGGGAGAGGACTAATGAAGGGGGAGAAGGGCAGACGTGAGAGGGAATGAGAGGAGGCAGAGGAGGGAAATTTAAAAGGACTCGGGGGAGAGAAGGGGACAAAGAGAGGGGAGGCGCTGGCAGAGCGAGAGGCCGGCTCTTAAATACTGAATCGGGGGCGCCGCTGTTGGCTGCTGGAACCACGTGTTCCACTATGGCCCCCCCACAGTATATGCAGCCCAGTACGCGTGCGCCACTACAGCTTACGGCGCGATGGTGCAGAGACCTCTAGGGGTCTTGGACGTCCATGACGTCTGGCAGGGATTCAAATTCCGCGGCGCTCGGTATCAGAGTCTCCAGAGTCGACAGTGTTTGTGCGACATCGGAATTCAGCTCAACTGATACAGAGTTGAGAACAGAAGTGTAACAGACTCATATCTCTGCTCGTTGTTACATGGTGATGAGGGCTGCATCAGGACTAGTTATCAGTAACAATATCCGGCTAATATCTGGATTTAAGTCAAGATATTCAGTGGAATTATGGTGTCAGGTGAAGAATACAATTATATTAAAACTTTTGCCAGTTTATGTGTTTTTCTATCTTTATTTTCTGACACTGAACCCAACACCATTCCAAAGGGACACAACAAAATGGATGGAGGAAACAGGTGTAGGAAGAGAGTAGTTAAGGTTCAGATCCTTGGACCAGTAAGCTTGTCTCATCAGAATACTTAAAATGGGGTGGTTAGGCCGTTGAATAGGAACAGTATTTGTTTGTCTACAGTAGATCAGTGGCAGATTTTGCAATAGTAAGAGGTGGCGTGGGGTCAGTTCCATTCATGAACGTTTAGACTATCGGCGGTGGGAAGAGGGACGTTCAACGTATAAGATATTAGACGTTACTAGATGATTCGTTAAGATATACGTATAATTGTTGATAACAGGCAGTCGTTTTGGACTGATATTAAACATGCTGGGTACGGCATCAATTACCGCCTGACGTATTTACTTATTATGAAGAGCACAACATGACCATCTCATCTCACTTGAATATAGTTATCACTGATCTTGATATTAAAATATTCCTGAAACCAATATATCAGCCTGAAGTTCAGATTAAGCAAGTACGTACCAAATTTCCAAGGGATGTTTTATGTCCATTCAGGATCAGTTTGCAGTTTATTCCTAAAAACACTAAAGCTCCCCCCGAAAAGGCCATGAAAGCCCAACGGTACCGACCGGCCGCCGCGTCATCCTCAGCCCAGAGGCGTCACTGGATACGGATATGGAGGGGCACGTGGTCAGCACATGCCTCAATTTATTCCTGAAAGCATGTGTAATATTTTCTAACTTAACAAAGAATTTTCAAACACACAGTTTTTTAGTTGACTATTCACTACACGTTCCTATCACAGGGCATGAATTAATGTCTTCATGGACTATTTTTGTAATACATCTACACTGTATCAGTGTGGTTATTAAAAATTAAGAAGTAGTTACTGTTCAACTTTGGTTTATGGTTATCACAATGACCGTCCACATATTTGGCAACAGTATCATTAATCGATTATCTTTCTGCTTCTGGTTACAAGCAGCCGCTAGTATGGAAGTTAGAGAAACAAGAGAAAGAATTTCGGATGTCCGTAATTCTAGCTTTCATAATGGTATTAGTGACAACTAATCTACTCGCTGGCAAGCCTCTCGTGTAACGACTGCAATACTGGTAGTCGTTCGGCGCCAGTGCTGACTTAGACGCCACCAGAATATACGAGTAAAAGCAGAAAACAGTAGCTTCGGAAGGGATGGAAGTGAACAAGACGCTATGGATTTCGGTATTGCTACAGATTCTACCAACATCGCCTGCACGTATTGCTTCAAATTGCTCTTCGAATTACCAGTCTAAACTGGCATAATTACTGTTTGGATGACGAAATCATTTGTCCATATTGCCTAAAATTGTGTTAAAAGCGAAGGAATTGTGTATCACAATGCAGTGATTTGTAGTGAGAGATAGCAGTCCTTAAAAGAAATAAATAACGAAGAACCAGAAGAAAACATCGAGGTAAGTTTGGAAACGGTTACCACGATTGTTCAAGGGACAGTGAAACGAAAACAAGAGAGATGGTAAAACAGTAAGTAACTGTTTATTATTTCAAAATTAATAGCCTTATTGTTAATACCTATACATCTCTGTGAGACAAGGCCGTTAGTGTCTTCATGGACCAACGTTTCCTGTATCCTACGGAAATAAAATTCAACCCAGGCGTACACCTTTCGACACCCACGAATGTCTTCCTTCAGGGATCCATAAATATGGAAATCGCATAGGGAGAGCTGGGAACTGTATGGACGATGTGTAAGGGCTTCCTAGCGAAATTTCTGCAGAGCAGGCGAAACAATCTGGGCAACGTGTTCCCATGGTTATTTCGTCTACCGCTGCAGAAGTCACTCTGGGAAGACCTCACACGTCCGCCATACAGTTCCAACTCTCACCATGCGATTTCCATATTTTTGGAGCCTGAAGGAAGACACTCATTGCCGTCGATTTGATTCGGCAGAAGAGGTCACATCTGGTTATAATCATGGGTTCGTAGGCAACCGCAAACGTTTTTCTACGAAGGTGTTGACCATATGGTCTCACAGTGGGATAACGTACATGGGGACAACTTCTGAAATATTAATCTGTTTACTTACTTTTTCCATGCGTCCCATTCTCTTTTAACTGCCCTTATATACCGACGCTTACAGTCCTTTCACGGTCTCCAGTCAGTTACATCACTTTAGTATTCTCTCACTACGAACATGTCCTGAAAAGAAGAATGTACAATCCTATCAAGAAAATATGCGATCTGATATCGATCGAATAATGGACTGCATTTTGTAACATTTCTACTGCAATGAAGCATGTCTGTTTGTATGAAGATAACAAACATAATTTGTGTATTACAGTGGCGGGATTTCGTTTCGCCTCATAGCATCTGTTCAACAACATGTTCACAAACCACTTTCATACCTATACGCCAGACAGCACTTGTAAAATACCATTTCTCGAATATCTTTCTTTCATGGCAGTCTATGGTCGCAAAAATTCTCGTTAGACTGTCAATTTCGGTCAACAGCGACGGTCTTCAGATCCTTTTAAAACATACGAAGCCTTACATTATGCCGAGCGAGGTGGCGCAGTGGTTAGCACACTGGACTCGCATTCGGGAGGACGACGGTTCAATCCCGCGTCCTGCCATCCTGATTTAGGTTTTCCGTGACTTCCTTAAATCGCTCCAGGCAAATGCCGGGATGGTTCCTTTGAAAGGGCATGGCCGACTTCCTTCCACGTCCTTCCCTAATCCGATGAGACCGATGACCTCGCTGTTTGGTCTCTTCCCCGAGACTATCCAATCCAAATCCTTACATGATACTAATACATTGAATCGCCAAAGAAACTGGTACAGGCATGCGTATTAAAATAGAGAGATACGTCTGACGCAGTTGTTAGATCGGTTACTGCTGCTGCAATGGCAGGTTATTAAGATTTAAGTGACTTTGAAAATGGTGTTATAATCGGCACAGGAGCGATGAGACAGATCATCTACGAGGTAGCGATGAAGTGGGGATTTTTCCATAAAGCATTTGACGAGTGTATCGTCAATATCAGGAATCCGGTAAAACATCAAATCTCCGACATCGCTGCGGCCGAAAAAAGGATCCTGCAAAAATGGGACCACAACGACTGAAGAGAATCATTCAACGTGACAGAAGTGCAACCCTTCCGGAAATTGCTGCACATTTCGGTGCCGGGACATCAAATGTCAGCATGCGAACCATTCAACGAAACATCGTCGATATGGGTTTCTGAGACGAAGGCCCACTCGTGTACCATTGATGATTCCACGACACAAAGCTTTACGCTTCGACTGGGCCCATCAACGTCGACATTGGATTGTTGATGACTGGAAAAATGTTGCCTGGTCGTACGAATCTCGTTTCAAATTGAATGGAACGGATGGATGAGTACGAGTATGGAGACAAACTCATGAATCCATGGACCCTTCATGTCAGCAGGGGACAGTTCAAGCTGGTGGAGGCTCTGTAATAGTGTAGGGCGTCTGCAGTTGGAGTGTTGCGAGACCCTGATACGTCTAGATACGACTCTGATAGGTGACACCTACGTAAGCATCCTGCCTGATCACCTACATACATTCATGTCCATTGTGCATTCTGTCGGACTTGGGCTATTCCAGCAGGACAATGCGACATTCCACACGTCCAGAATTGCTACAGAGTGGCTCTAGGAACAATTTTCTGAGTTTAAACACTTCCATTGGCCACCAAGCTCCGCAGACATGAACATTATTGAGCGTATCTGGGATGCCTTGCAACTTGCTGTTCACAAGAGATATCCAACCCCTCGTACGCTTATGAACGGACAGCCTTGCCGAATTCATGGTGTCAGTTCCCTCCAGCGCTACTGACATTAGTCGAGTCCAAGCCATGTCGTGTTGCGGCGCTTCTGCATGCTTGCGGGGACCCTAAACGATATTAGGCAGGTGTGCCATTTTCTTTGGCTCTTCAGTGTATAATAGAGCTAAAGTGGCATTCTAAATAGGTGTAAAAAGAGTTATCTACGCATCGTCGAGCAGAACTAATAGTACTCGTACAGTGGAAAGTAGACCACAGTAGCGGCAGTCTTAAATTGAACAACGATACTGCTCACAGCACACAGCTTGTCGTTTCAGGGGTAGGTTGAATCATCTGCTGCTGTCTGAGTGTTGCGGTAAGTTACCGAAGTATTTAGGTGAATTTTAGACTGAAGGAATGCAGGTCACAGAACCTCAAACAGCTGTGTTAAAAGACACCAGTTAAACGTATAACCGCAGTGTTAGAGGAGCGAAAATTCAGAGTGAGACCAGAACTCATTTTTTTACAGAGTTCTCGAGTGCTTATGTATTGGCAACAAGTATTATAGGTCTTTCATACTTCGGAAACCTATGATAAGACAAGGTGTGCGTAAGTTAACTTCATGAATCGCAATGACAAATGCGTAATTGTATCAACAATATATTACACAGCAACTGAGGCCATCATCCTTTAGCTCACCTAAGTGTCCATGGTATGATATTATGTCTTTTAATACGAGAGCTGTCCAGAAAGTAAGTTACGATTAATCGCGAAATGAAAATCACAGTGAAAATCAGAAATGTTTCATTTGTAACAGTTAGCTACACCTTTCAGCTACTTCTCTACGTAGTCGCCGTTCTGACTCAGACATTCGTCGTAGCGTTGTACCAACTTTCCAATACCCTTATCATAGAAGGTAGCCGCCAGTGCTTTCCGCCAATTCTCTACGCTGGCCTAAAGCTCGTTGTCTGTGCCAAAATGTTGTCTTCATAGCCAGCGGTTCCTTTGAGCAGAGATGAAACTCAGTGGGAGACAATTACAGGCTGTATTGTGAGTAACCAAACATTTCCAATTGAAACGATGCAGGAACATCTTCATTGCCCCTGCAGAATAAGGCTGAGAATTGTCTTGAAGAAGAAACCGCACGACAGTTATGTAATGTTGGTTGCATAGCTTAAGGGGAAAATTGTCACCAGGACCTCGTACTTGGCGGGAGACACTATTTCCTATAACATCTTTACGCACTCACTAAGAGCTCAGGAATGAAAAAAGCGACATAATTCTACCTAGAGTCATACTAGAGACACTGCCCAACACAACTTCGCAAAGCTTTATCGGATTTTCATAGTCGTTCCCATTTCGCGATCAATCGTAACTTACTTTCTGGACAGCCCTCGTACCATGTTTTTGTTTTTATGAGTGACTCAGGGTGGTTTCCTCTCGGAGTGTTACGTATGGGGACCAAAGTTTCTGACAGCCAAGAATATATGATGATTCAAATGTAGGTCCATTGGAGGGGGGGGGGGGGGGGGGGAGTGTTCCACGTGCATACCAGGTCCTTCACAAGACAGCGATCGCTGTAAGCGGTATGTTTCACAGGTCACAGGAATACATTAGCTGTTACATACGCCATACAGTACGTTAATGGTTTCTCGTTGTGCACAGTATCAGCCATATTATGTATCTTCGATATGAACTGGCATCCTGAAATACGACAGCTGGTGTATAAGACCAGAAATATGTTTTTTCGACGATGACGTGTCACAGACAGGTCAATATACTTCAACATTTAAGCGTGCACTTGAGAACGGCACATGGTTGAGTAAAAAATATGAACATTTAAGGGCCAAAGAGCGGAAATTTCTTCCAAAAACTTCAGTATGACTGTGCCGCCCACGAGGGAAGAATCTTTAAAGAAAGAAGACTTTTTGCACATGCAGTGGTCGAAGTGAAATATTCTTTCATTAAACCGATAAACTGTTTTACTATAAACTGAACGCAATGCGTGGTGTGCACCTTTCTACGTCTGACAGTATGGTGTTAGATTTTATCAAATTAACTCGCGCATTTCGTAACATGACGTAACAGTAGCCATGAAAGACATTTTGGGGTGCCAGTAATGCTGTATAATAGCGTATGTATTGCCCGAGAGACCGGATTTAACAGCAATGATAGATGTGAGAGCACCTAAAAATGGTTCAAATGGCTCTAAGCAATATGGGACTTAATATCTGAGGTCATCAGTCACCTAGACTTAGAACTACTTAAACCTAGCTAACCTAAGGATGTCACACACATCCATGCCCGAGACAGGATTCGAACCTGCCACCATAGCAGCAGCGCAGTTCCGGACTTCAGCGTCTAGAACCTCTCGGCCACAGAGGCCACTAGCGGTTCTAGGCGCTCAGTCCGGAACCGCGCGACTGCTACGGTCGCAGGTTCGAATCCTACTTCGGGCATGGATGTGTGTGATGTCCTTAGGTTAGTTAGGTTTAATTAGTTCTAAGTTCTAGGGGACTGATGACCACAGATGTTAAGTCCCATAGTGCTCAGAGCCACAGAGGCCAGCGGGAAGACCAAAAATTTCGTGTGTAACATAGATCTGAAAACTAATATATTTCAGAAGTTTGTCGGAATATAATGACATGTTAAAGCACAAAAGACAATAAAAATTAGTAGTAGGTCTAATCTGAAGAATAGCACCAAACCATCCGCCCAATACTGCATTATGATGTAAATTTGTGCTTATTGCCGGGTTCTATTTGTCCACATCATATGGCTACATGCATCTATGGTACACGCATTGGTAATCACCAGCAAGAGAAATCTCGGTACAGTTGTATTAGTATCTCCTCAGGAGGGAGTTGGATAGGGCAGGGAGGACCAAACGTGCCACCGCTTAAGGCGGCAGGTCATTGGGAGAAGCAAAACAAATTTTATTATTGGTCCAAATGGATGTATTAAACAATAAAATAGAAGGTTTGCATACATTTAAAAGTGTGAGAATAAGCTGGAAATATAAATCGTTCATAAAATCTAGTGTCTTACTGGAAATTATCTACGGTATTGTGAAAAAGGGGACAAATGAAAGACTAGAGTCGGTCACCGTGGGCGCGTCTTTCAAAGAAGCAAAAACTTTTTACTGGCAGTGTTGGCAGCCCAGTTTATACCATGCGTCTACACAACGCTTGAAATGTTTCTACGCGCGCATGAAAGCCTCTGCAGAAGCGAAAAACGTAATAATAACGCAATAAAGATAAATATCGGCATATGATGTCGTAACAATGCTTATAGAGCAACTTTAAACACCTATAGAATTATTGCTGAGAATACACTTTGTAACAAATAAAGGATAAGTCAAAAGCAAAATACCCGTCACATGCCACAGTCCTTTGAACCCATACATTGTGATTTTGCTGGATTTACACGTGGGAAGGTGCACGGCATTCTCCCCCACGACTCCCGCTCTTGTGGATCTGCCATTAATACTATATATCTTCCTCTCGCCATACTCTTCTAAACGAATTTTTTCTGCTTTGTCTGTAAACTGTTTTAAGTTTTTCATCATTTACTTTTCTCAGTCGGTGTTAAAGACTTAAACAGTATATATTAATACTGAGATCATACGGAAAAACCTCGCCAAACCTTAATTTGGAGCTGAAGCAACTAAACAGCCCTGACCCAACTTTGTATCCAGTTTCGACATATTTCAGTCTGTTTGCTCCCCAGCAACTTTACTTAGGATTTAACTGCTACCTTTTGCTACAATAAATGAAAGTGTTTTCTCCATCGCTTGTTTTTAGTCATAATTCGTGTTCATGCCATATCGAAATGCAAGCTTTGTCGATATCCGACCATAGCAATTTTTCCTTCGAAGGCTGTATTATGCACACGCTAAATTGTCACTGGCGATCTGTATAACAAATGGAGAATATAGTTATAAGTTACTCGCCGTCGGTGACCTTTTTTTTTTGTACAGCAGAACTGCCGACGGTACCGCCGACAAAGCAGGTTTTCACCTGTGCAGGTTGCTACTGGTCTCGCAGCGCAATTGTTCTTCGGTTCTGCTATTCCGCATCCACGCCGGTGTTGCAAACTCTTACGGTTTCCGGCAGCCGAAAGTGGCACTTTCATTGCGGAGTAACAGTGTTCGCTTGCTTCTTTTGTTAATGGACTAAACCTAATCGTTAAGTAGCGAGTGACGTGTGATACAGTGGCCGAACTGTGGTCTGTCTCTTAGGTCTGTACGTGCTGTACTTATTACAAATATATTTCATTTGCCTCTCCTCCCATGTACCATGTACCTTGGGGATGATGAGGAGGCCTGCATGCCTCAGCGATACAGATAGCCGTACCGTAGGTTCAACCACAACGGAGGGGTATCTGTTGAGAGGCCAGACAAACGTGTGGTTCCTGAAGAGGGGCAGCAGCCTTTTCAGTAGTTGCAGGGACAACAGTCTGGATGATTGACTGATCTGGTCTTGCAACATCAACCGCAATGGCTTGCTGTGCTGGTACTGCGAACGGCTGAAAGTAAGGGGAATACAGAGTTATAAATACAAAATCAAATACGAACAATGCAAGTGCAGGTTTAATAATGAATAAAAAATCGGAGCTCGGGTAAGATACTACGAACAACATAGTGAACGCATTATTGTAGTCAAGATAGACACGAAGTCCACGACTACGACAGTAGAACAAGTTATATGCCAACTAGCTCCGCAGATGACGTACAGATTGAAGAAATGTGTGATGAGATAAAAGAAATTATTCAGATACTGAAGGGAGACGAATATTTAATGGTCATAGGCGACTGGAATTCGATAGTAGGAAACGGAAGAGAAGGAAAAGTAGTAGGTGAATATGGAATGGGGTAAGGAATGAAAGAGGCAGCCGCCAGGTAGAATTTCGCACAGAGCGTAACGTAATCATAGTTAACAATTGGTTTCGGAGCCATGAAAGAAGGCTGTGCACGTGGAAGAGGCCTGGAGACACTGGAAGGTTTCAGATAGATTATATAATGGTAACATAGAGATTTGGGAACAAGGTTTTAAATTATAAGACATTCCAGTGGTAGATGTGGACTCTGACCGCAATCTATTGGTTATGAACTGTAGATTAAAACTGAAGAAACTGCAAAAAGGTGGGATTTAAGGAGATGGGACGTGGCTAAACTGAAAGAAAAAGATGTTGTAGAGCGCTTCAGAGGGAGCATTAGGGAACAATTGACAAGAACAGGTGAAAGAAGTACAGTAGAAGAAGAATGGGTAGCTTTGAGTGATGAAGGGCAGCAAGGGATCAAGTAGGTAAATAGAAGAGAACCAATAGAAATCCTTGGTAACAGAAGAGGTAATGAATTTAATTTATCAAAAGTGAAAATATAAAAATGCAGTAAATTAAACAGACAAAAAGGAATACGAACGTCTCAAAAATGAGATGGACTGCAAAATGGCAAAGGAGGAGTGGCTAGAGGACAAATGTAAGGATGTAGAGGCATTTCAGGCATAGGGGAAACATAGATATTGCCTACATGAAAATTAAAGAGACCTTTGGAGAAAAGATAACCACTTGTATGAATATCAAGAGCTCAGATGGAAAACAAGTTTTAAGCAAAAAAGAGAAGGCAGAAACGTGTAAGTAGTATATAGAGGGTCTATAAAGGGCTATGTACTTGAGGGCAATATTATGAAAATGGAAGAGGATGTAGATGAAGATGAAATGGGAGACATGATAGTGTGTGAAGAGTTTGATAGAGCACTGAAAGACCTAAGTCGAAACAAGGTCCCATAGTAGACAAAATTCCATTAGAGCTACTGATAGCCTTGGGGGAGCCAGGCCTGACAAAACACTACCATCTGGTGAGCAAGATGTATGAGACAGGCGAAATATACTCAGACGTCAAGAAGGCTATAATAATTCGAATCCCAAAGCAAGCGAGTATTGACAGGTGTGAAAATTAGCGAACTATCAGTTTAATAAGTCACAGCTGAAAAACACTAACACGAAATCTTTACAGGCGAATGGAAAATCTGGTAGAAGCCCACCTCGGGGAAGATCAGTCTGGATTCCGTAGAAATGGTGGAACACGTGAGGCAATACTGGCCCTACGACTTAATCTTGGAAGATACTTTAATGAAAGGCAAATATACTTTTCTAGCATTTGTAGACTTTGAGAAATCTTTTGACAATGTTGACTGGAATACTCTCTTCCAAATTCTGAAGGCTGCTGGCGTCAAATACAGTGAGCGAAAGGCTATTTACAATTTGTACAGAAACCAGATGGCAGTTATAAGAGTCGAGGGACACGAAAGGTAAGCAGTGGTAGAGAAGGGAGTGGGACCGGGTTGTAGCGTATCTCCGATGTTATTCTCTCTGTATATTGACATGCAGTAAAGGACACAAAAGAAGATTTTGAGTCGGAATGAAAATCCATGGAGAAGAAATAAAAACTTTGAGGTTCGCCGACGACATTGAAATTCTGTCAGAGAAGCAAATGACCTGGAAGAGTAGTTAAAAAGTTTTGATCTTCATAATCCGTGCATGAATTTGCATTCATGCAGACATAAATCAGGGCAAGCCTTCGGTAGGTGAAGATGTGCCTCGAACATTACGTGGTGTATGAGATCTCTAATGAATGCGATACTGTTTCAGCTCAATCTAACTAGAACACATCTCACACTCTAACTGCATGTTGTGTTGTTGATACAGATCCCGAAAAATGGCCCGACAAAATATAAGATATTATTAGGGTGGTTTTAATCAAAAGAGGCCATTCGGAACACACCTCACACTCGAATTGGAAGTTATGCTGTTGATGCAGGTCTCACGAAACTGCCCGACGAAGTAGACGCTTTTATTAAGACAACATTAATCAAAAGAAGCCCTCCAGAACAAATAACTCAATTTCACAGCTGCCCTAAGAATGATTTTAATCGTCGCTTTACTGCTAAAAATTACAGTTACAGTTTGTGCTATGGTGAAATTGTTCCAAAACATGGTTAGTCCATTCAAAATTTGCAGAAGTTATTTTTTTATTTCTGCTGCAAACTCGTTTGTAGCATTAAAATATTACCCATTTCAGGTGGTAACAGTAATTGGGTAGAGCTTTAAAGAAGAATTTTCTCACGTGGCGGCAAAATCCCTGGAATATTACCGTTCTGCCACGACCGGTAAAGAATCTAGTTTACTTAAGAGACAAAATGGACCGCTCAACGAAGAACAAAACTCTATACGCATCCTTTCGCGTTTTACACACAAGTACATGTACTATATAATGCAGTTCTCCATTGCAGACGTAGTGTTTGAACATTGATTTGTTGTTAATATTATATCAGATGCGCCACTGGCGCACTAAATTGGTTTTGGCGTGCTTTCTGTGTTTCTCTTATCAATGATGAAGCATACCGTGTGTGCACGATTTCTTTCTCTCTTGTAGTCTCTCGTGGTGTACCGTGCGGAGCGCTCGCACACGAGCATGTACAGACACACACACACACACACACACACACACACACACACACACGCACACACACCACACCACAATCACACATTGAGAGAGAGAGAGAGAGAGAGAGAGAGAGAGAGAGAGAGAGAGAGAGAGAGAGAGAGAGGGAGAGGGAGAGAGGGTGAGAGAGTGATGGTGGGGTGGACGGGGAGAGAGAGTTGGGGGCTTGAAATATAATGTATATATTTGACTTACATTTTCCAAATTGTTTTTTCACGCTTCGGTGGCGTTTTTAATTATCTGAACGACGTACCTCGTAAATGAAATGCGTTATTCAATAATTTAGTTCCATACAACCAGTTTATCTGCTGCGAAGCTTAATTCGAACCGTACATCCGGCTACACAATTAATGCTAGCACTTTTGGGAGCACAGTCAATTTTGTGGAACGGCCGGGAACGAAGTACGTCAGAGCAATTGCGGTTTGACTTTTGTTTTCAGTACCCATACTAGCGTACCTCTTTATAAGATGGATCCCGATTGTGGATTGGCCATATGTTGACAGGTATGTACTGCTGAAGAAGCATTACTTTCGTGCTTGGTAACTTTGTTTAATAGCTGAGCAGTTCACTTTGTAGTCGCTTCATGTCGATTGTTATCATAAAATTCTGGCAGCGGTTTAAGACTATTGTGGCGCAGCAACAGTTGTGTAACTGCAGCTGCTCTGTGAAAGAGTTAAAGGCGAACGGGACTATCAGTTATGTTATGTACTGAGTGTACCTACCGGATCCATTAGAGATCCAAAGGAATTACTGCTTGTATGCTGTCTCGATAAATGAAGTTGATAAACACTTACTGAGTCCCT